>NW_028262369.1:66111434-66736434 GCF_047370975.1 Nipponia nippon
AACCCCCTTGTAACACTGATTAATTATAAATGAGGGGGGGGGAAAAGTCTCAAAAAAGAGAATAGTAGGCTATCTAGAGCCCCATAGGAAATGTAAGATTAGTGGTAATGCTTTGGAAGTTGAAGGCATCACTAGGCTCTTTCTCCTGCCTCCCCCCCCCCCTTTTTTTTTTTTAAAGTAGTGATGATAGTTAAGCTGCAGTGATACTAGTTTGGATGGACTTCAGTTCCTAGGGTGAATGCTTGTATGACTAGTCTTCACTTAGCTTAACAGCAGCATGGGATTTACAGTATGAAAGTTCATGTGGATGAGCAGCAGTTAAAACTTTTCATACTTCTATTTATCTAACATCTGTACAGGTGTAAATTAAGCGTACTAAGAAGTTACTAATTCTAGTTTAAATACTTTAAAGTTTCATATGAAATAGTCTTGTACTTGATAATTTAAATATAAAATCATAGAACAATAGGTAGGAGGATTTACTGCGTTTATTCTGTGTTATAATGAGACCTAAAACCTGATAGGTGATCATGGCATACAAGTGGATGCTGGGTTGCATCAAAAAGGGCATCACCAGCAGAGATAAAAAAGTCATTATCTCACTCTACTCAGTGCTTGTCAGGCCACACCTGGAATACTGTGTACAGTTCTGGTCCCCGTTATACAAAAAAGATGTGGACAGGCTGGAGGGGGTCCAGAGAAGGGCCACCAAGATGATCAAGGGTCTGGGAAGCCTGCCGTATGAGGATAGGCTGAGAGAGCTGGGCTTGTTCAGCCTTGAGAAAAGGAGGCTTAGAGGTGATCTCATCACCATGTACCAGTACTTAAAGGGGAGCTACAAAGAAGACGGAGACTCCCTTTTTACAAGGAGTTACATGGTGACGACAAGGGGTAACGGGTACAAGTTACTTCCAGGGAGATTCCGATTGGACACGAGAGGGTAAATTTTTCACAATGAGAACAGTCAATCATTGGAATAATCTCCCCAGGGAAGTGGTTGACTCTGCTACGCTGGACATGTTTAAGACTCAGCTGGACATGGTGCTGGGCCATCTCGTCTAGATTGTGCTAGAAAGGTTGGACCAGGTGATCCTTGAGGTCCCTTCCAACCTGGTATTCTATGATTCTATGAAGTGACATGAATGTAACATTTGCTTCTAAAAATACAACAACGTAGCAAAGTTTTGTAATAATAACCTTTCATGTTGTAATTCAGACTGAATTAAAATCCATTTCGTCACACATTTTCTCATTTCATCCTTTTGATTGAAGTTTTATGTACTAGACTAGCCCACACTATTCTTCCTGTTCCTGAAATATTTCATACAGCTAGAATAGAAGTATATTAAAATAGATATTTTGCAAATTGCTACTTGTTTTATACTTCTTTAAAAAGGAGTTTAAAGGTGTTAGTAGAACTTATTCGCATCATTGTATTATGTTCAAAGGGCCTTACAGACATTGGTATCGATTTATTAAATAAGCTTCTCTTACTACTGGTTTAAGTTACTGGGATATGATGTAAAACATAAGTGGTAGTATTATTATAATCTCATATGCATTGGACTGTCATACGCAAATAATAATTATGTTCACTAAATATTTGCAGGATCTGGTTTCTTTGTGCAATTTCCATAACTACGATAATTTGAGACACTTTGCAAAAAAGCTTGATCCTCGCAGAGAAGGTGGTGATCAGCGGGTAAGTTGATATGTGTGTTTAGTGAGTATTGCTTGTAGACATCAGAAGAAACACAGAGAGTTCTTCTCTAAATGCAAAACTGCTCAATGACATGTATTGCATCAAAGCTTTCAGATAAACTAGTTAGTTTACATTATTAGTGGACACTTACCTGGGTGGACCACACTATTACAGGGTTTTGTACAGTAGAATTTCATATTAGATTTGTAAGTCCATTCCATGCAGTTCATTTCCCTTGCTAGAGTAAGTATACGGTATCTGATATAAGTTGCAAGGAGTACTGTACTGTACTGGTTGCCTTTAATAAAGATTTGACCAGCTGGTGGGCTTAGCCTTTCTGTTCTGTGCTGCAGCGTGTGAGATTTACGTTTAGCATTTTTTCACAGTGATATGTCTGAGACCACGTGACTTGCTGAGAGTCGCACAGGCAGTGAATTCAGGTGTTACAGTGCTGTAGACAAGTGCCTGTTACTAAGGAAGCGGTATAAGCAATTTCTGGGAATGAACTGAATCCCACTCCAGCTACATGTACGAAAAATAAAAGTGTCAGGGTACTCGAGATAATAAAAGCAAAGATGTTTTCCTTACCATTGAAATCTTCATGCCTTAGTTAAAACATCAACAGGAGAACATACAGTAGAATGATTTTTAAAGTGCTTCTATTTGCATGTATACATCTGAAAAATACCCAATTTGGAATTTGATTTTTTTATAACTGGAAAAAAGAAAGTAACAGTTTATGTGAAGAGGTGAAAAACATGAGTCTGTTAGCATTGACTGCAAGTGTGGCTTTTTTTTCCTTCAAATACACTAATAAATAATGTATGTTGCTTGAACAACTAGCATTCCTTTGGACCAATGGACTATGAGAATCTCCAGCAAGAACTTGCTTTAAAAGAAACAGTATGGAAAAAAGTGTCACCTGAATCAAACGAGGACATCTCCAGAACCGTAGTGTATAGAATGGAAGGTCGGGGAGAGCAAAACTAAGCACATGGGTTCTAGCTTCATTAAATTCTTCATTTTAAAAAACCTCAAGCATCTCTAGATTTAACTTCGATTTGAATATTGTTTGCCTGGTGTTTCATTTATATATACATTTTGTGTGAATTCTGTATGCTATACCAAAAAGACTGTCAAAGTTCAAGGAGGGGGGAAAAAAGCACATGCAAACAACAAAAACCAAAACTGTTAACTGACTTTTGTAGTTACTTAAAACACACTTACTTTAAAAAAAAAAGAAAAAGGTAAAGCTGAATGTTTTCAAAGATATACCAATTTTGTGTATATCTGTTTATTTTTGTTTATATCTGAGAATTTTAAGTAAATTAACTTCAGAGCTAAGGAAGAGCTTACAATGTGTCCTCTGATCAGGGTCAGCATGTAAAGATAGAAGAATTTTAATTAAAATATAAAGTAAAATAGTGTCAGCAAAATACAGCAAATTCATGAGAATCTCCAAATAATTGTATATTAAGTGGAGATTTTTAATATGAGCTTTCACATTGCTTTGAACAGAAGTGGATCCTTTGGATATGCCATGCTAGTGAAGATTTTATATATTTTTTTTTTTTTTAATCAGACCTTTAATAATTATTAATGCTAACATTTAAATAAAAAGAGCAAAAATGGCTGGGGAGGACTGGGAAACGGGAGGGGGGGAAAAACCTGCCTGTTTTGCAAGTTAACTAATGCAGCAGAAAGACTTCTTACCAAACTGTTTTGAGTGTCTTGCTAGCTGCTTGTCCTGCCAGCTGGTAGTTATGACTCAGAAGTCTGCCTTACTAATAATGCTGAGCTCCACCCTAGAGAGGAATGTAAGCAATCTTGGGTTTAGAGTGGTAACCAACCGAGGAGTGAGCAGGAAACAGATTCAGAGCAAAGCAGATAGGTAGATATTATTAAAACTGTTTACAATTAACTTATTTTTTAACTGCTAATGTGTGTGCATGTTCACATATAAGACCAGAGGTTTCATTTACTTACAAATATTTTAAAGTTGTTATTAATTGCTACTTTTTGAAATGATAGTGAGTTTGCACCTCTGTCAGCTTGCTGAAACAGGACTTGCATCCTTCTACAGGCAACCGCATCTGTTCATCTGCATAATTTGATAATTTTGAGTATTTTGAAATGGTGTATGTAAGCTTCGAATAGGCTCAGTAGGCAATGCTGGACAGAGGGCACAGACTTGCTAAATTCTTGACACTTGTAGCTATTAGAGTCTTAATAATGCTAAAAATCTTAGAAAATTATTCTCTATTTTTATAAAGTTTTCCCCTTTAAAAGCTTGCAGATCATTTGATATATCCCACCCCCTGTACACGTCATGCAGAATCCTATTTATAAAACTGTTGAAAACTTGTCCAAGTAATGATAAATGGTATGAGCTCGTTGTGAATGATAAACGTTATCAGCTTGTTGAGTATTGTAAGAGACAATGCCAGATAATTCCGAGGTAACACCTCCACCCCTTCTCCCTGCCCCCTCCCTCAAGTTTATCTAAAGCTCCAAAGTGCATTCATGTGTGAGTTTTGCATAAGGGGAGAGTTAGGTTTTTCCTGCCCCTTTTTTGACCCATCTGGGTGTTTGTGAATTCAGGAAGATGCATAAAGCAAAGCTGATGTTCTCTGAGGAAGCAAGCTGTTCTTAATTACTCTGCTTAGATATTGTTAGTTTTGCATAAACATTTGAAATAAGCTCTGACTAAACCGTGAATAATCTTCGTCTAGCAGTGTATTGTGAAAGGATGGGCTTCTGTCCTTGAAGCCTAGGATTAAAATGTTTAAGTAAAACAATACAGAACATCAATTTTCAGTGAATTTGAAGTCCTACTGCGATGAAGAGGTAAATTTGTGGTGCACATGTCAGTAATAAAAGTCATAAATTGCTGAATAATAGCTGTTTTATAATCTTATCACTGATGATAAGGTTAGGTTTGTCAGTGCTTGTCTTGAAAATAAAGTAAAATAAGTCAAGGCAAAATCTTGAATGATAAAACCTCTCACCTGTTTGAGGATTTTACAGTAAACTAGTAGTTACAGAGACATGACAAGTATTCAGATCTTGCAAAACGACATGTCTTTATCTGAAATACCCTTAGTTTCAAGTGGGAACGTAATGTGTCTGTGCTGCTAATGAAAAGTATTTGCAGTGATGACATGTTACCTGTTCAATTACTGATTTAATTAAAAAAGAAAAATGTATGATGCAGGATTTGCTTGATCTAATTCTACACACGTTATTTTCTGATTTTTTAGTACTATTTGAAGCTAATGCTAAAAATGTGGTTCAAGATGGAAAATTGTTCCATCTGAGTTTCAACTTGAAAATAAAAACCTTTACCGTAGTTATGTTTGTCAGTTACGTACAAAACTTGTGGTAGAGTCAAGTCCTGCATGGGAAGTATAAAATTAATGAAACTACTAGATCTTTAATATGCATAATAAGAATGTTTAGGGTACCGCTTACACAATCTTTACTTTAGGTATATATATATTACAGTTCTGTAATATATGCTTTTGAAGCCTGTCTCAATTTACGCCAGCCTCTAGTTAGGAGGGGTCAGGAGGAGACTCCTTTGGACCAATTATTTTGTAACTTGCCTACACTCAGTTTCTTGTTGTGGCCTGCCATGTCTGCAGATGGCTCTTGTTCACGGCAGGGTACACAGATAGCTGGGACCATAGTTAGGTCTGCCATGACGACTTACCCATGCCTGCGTTATGTTTGGTGAGCGGGTCTGAAAGAATGCGGTGATAGAGGCTAGTCATTGAATGTTTGAAGTCTGCAACGGTTTTAGTGTTCCCCTGTGCTACAGTAATAGCAATTCTTGATATTCAAGCATTTTAGCTGTTTGTTTGTTTTTCTTTGTCAGCATCATTAACATTTCATTAGAAATGTAAATGCTTTTTAAAATTTTATTTTAGCGTTTGTGTTGTACTTTTTGGCTCAGTTGTTAAGTTACCTGTCTCGTTTTCCATTTTTCATTTGCATTGTATGTTATTTATGTATCTCGATTTCCAGCATGCTTATTTTTGTATTGTTTAATAAATTTATTTTAAGCTGATTTTTATTGTATTTTTTTCTCTCAATGGAGAACAGATTTGTTCGAACACATTTTTGAGACTGAAGTGAGATAGTGAGCACTCCATCCTAAGAAAGATGAAGTTCTGGAAAAGTAGGTGGAGTAAGCAGATTTAGTTAAACCAGTCATTGAAAACCTTCCGAAGATTTCTTAAACATTTTGTAGAATAATTAATTATTTTTCTCTTTGAACTGTTATTTTAGAAAATTGAAAGCAAAAATCAAAGTAGCAAAACTTTCTCACCTTGACTTTTCTAATAAAAATGTCATGGTGCAGGAGGATATTAATGTCACTGTGTATTTGTGTGGTTTTGAAGATACTAATGGTCACTTGGAAAAATATGTGGTTAATAGTACCAGTGCCAGGGTAGTAACTGTTGATCATGAGCATTATGAAGTGAAAAACAGAGCTTGTAATAAATCATGCATAGCAAGGAAGGTGGTCCAAAACCCACATCCTTGTAGTACCAGCAGTGGGGTCTGAACAATGGTTAGTTGAATCTGGGTTCCTAGCAAAGCACTTGCTCTTTGTCACAGGCTTGCTTTTTTTTTTTTTCCCCGTGAAAATTTATTCAAGATGCTAAACAGTAGATGTATTTATAATGTGATGTTTCAGAGGCAAGATTTTGTCACTAGAGACATGCCCATACTGAGGATGGCCATAATTATTAATTTAGCTTTTCTGTAGATTGATTTATAAACTGCAGTTATGCATACTATGTTTTTAAAATTAGTTGTATATTCATTGTAAATAAAATATCGCATATCAAAAGAGTTTATTCTCTAAAAGTCTCAGAGCTGAGGATAGGTAGAATAGTAGATACAAAGAGAGAACCACAGGTGATTTACTGTAGAATTATTTTGGCTCTTATATTTTGATTATCATTGTGCATTTGTGTCAAAAGACCCGTGGGTGGGTAGCTGAATAAAAAGGCAACGGAGTCAGAAGAGGGTGGGCGGAGGGGGGATAGAGTATGTTGTTTTTTCATTGGTCTTATTTCTCTTGGTCTTGATACATACATGTCATTGATGCAGAGTAGTTAGCTGTGAGCGAAGTAATTAATTATGAGTTTCATAATTTATATATAATGTCTTAGTATCCTAAACATTGTTTGTAGGCTTCTAGTATTTTTTTTTTAATTTTGTTTAAATATTTCTGTAGTTTTGTGCTGGGAGTTCAGAAGCAGTTATTCCAGTGAAAGAAGAACAGACTTTTTTCAGCGGAGTTCTTACTCGGCTGACTAAATACACCTGATTTGTCTTTAGTGCAGAGTCTCTTTGAGGAATTTGAATGTCACAAATGCCTAGAGTAGTTGCAGGGATGGCAAGAGGCCTTAAATCAGGTAGCATCTGAACTAAAACTCGATTATTTATTTCATCATGCTGGTATCTTGTCTTGTCCACACTCCTTGTCCTGCCTAGAAAACACATGACGAAGCAGTGAGCGTAATGACATGCTTTTAACGGATGGGTCATGCACAGCCCTCGTTTCTCTCAGGCATTTATGTCCTAGTATGTTGAATATTTGTTGCAGTCTAAATTATTAAACTACCTGCTTTGAATCAAGTGTGCCTTCCAATTCACTATTTGCTCCTTCTAGAGAATATTGTGTGCAAAATAGAAATGTCCCGTTTCATTTTGCTTTTCGTGCAAGTATAAGTTAATTTTATTATTGGCTTCTAATACTGCTTTATGCAGACATTTGAATATCACTTGAACACTTAGCATTTAAAAATTTTTGCGAGACTCAAGTGGCACGGCTCTGCACATAGTTCAGTTGCTTCTGAAAATGCACATGCATTTCTTCTGTGCGCAGCAGGCCTTACATAATGGTTACATCTGAAGCTGCAGTTCCAGTAAATAAAGCCCTACAATAGAGTTTAGGCTTGCGGGGGTATGGTGGTGGAGGCAAGTTGTTGTTTTTTGTTTTGGTTTTTTTGTTTGTTTGTTTTTTTTCCCATCAGTTTAAGTAGTTTAAACAGCATTTAATTTAGGTAAATGAAGCTGATATGGATGCATGATCTGTAGTAAGGGTGTTAGAGTTAACTGGACCGTGCAGATTTTTAAAAAGGGAGAGACAAGCATGTTTACACGTTGGGAGAATAACAGACACCGGCACCTTGGCACCAAGGCTGATGAGGAAACAGGGTTGAGGGGAAAAGGAAAGAATTTTAGAATGCTTTTCTACCCTCAAAAATGTTCCAGCCAGCTCTGCTTTCATGTATTTCATTTATGCAGCGGGCACGCGGGGGAGCCTATCTGTGCCAAGGTAACGCTTTCTGTTTTAGCTGCTGCTGCGCTCCGATTTTGACCTAGCTGGCACATAGCTGGTGCCTTCTGTAGCGTCGTCCGCACGCTCTCCAGATACCAGTTATGCTTGCAGAAGGCAAAAGCTGTCTTCTGCATATCTTCTTTCCAGATTTCCTCTGATGCCTTTGTCTGATCAGTTACAGCAGATCTTCTCAGGTTAAGTAGCGCTGTTTTGTGAACTATGGGCAGTTGGCAGTGCTTCTCCTGTTAGAGATCAGTGTACATTAATTTCATTATTATTTGGTCAGACTTGGAGTAAAGGCTGGCTTCCCCCACCCCTGTATTTGCACCTCTGTTAATCTGTTTGGCATCATGATTTCTCAGTGAAATTGTTTGAATTTGATTCTTAATTTTACATTGTGGAATATCCTGGAAATCTGAAGTAATTGTTCTGATACAGTCAACAAATACCTGTTATTTTCTTTGGAAGGTTCTTTAATAGCTAAGTGCTATTGTTAAGTAGGCTTTTCACTTGAGTTGCTGAATAGCTGGTATACAGAATTTGAAGTATTCCTGTGCACACTGTAAATTGGGAATTTATCTTCATACTGTTTCTTTTTTTTAAATTGGGTCAATTTTACTTAGCTGGGTGCGATCATCGTAACCCATTTGTATGAAGTGCAGGAGATCTAGTGACTGTAAGTAACTTAAGAATGAAAACATGAGGTCGTAGAGCTTGGAAGGGATCTCTGGAGATGTAGTCCAGCCTCTGCTCAAAGCAGGATCTAAAATCAGTTAGATCATGTTGCTCAGGGACTTCGCTGGTCAAGTGTTGAAAACGTCCAAGGATGGGGTTTCTGTAACCTCACGGGGTAACCCATCCTGGTGCTTTACCACTCCCATCGTGAAGAATCTTCTCCCAACCTCCAGTTGAAATTTTCCCTTTCTGCAGCTTGTGATGGTGACTCCTGTCTTTTTACCGTGCATGATGAGCTTACCATCATGTGGAAATCTGGCCTTTAGGGAATCCTAGAAGCAGCGTAGTTAAAAATGGCTTTTGGTCAGCAATAACTAACTTCTTCACCTACCACTGTATTTCCCTACTGGACCCTAAATATTTTCTTTCCATCATGTCATTGAAACTAAAGTGATTTAAGGATTTGAAAACGCTATGTTCCCTTTATTTTTCTATTAAAGAGTAACAGGCTAAATGCAAACACGGAAATATGTTACTTGCTGAGGGACAGCATGTTACTGTAGGACACCTTGTGATCAGAGCGCTTATCAAAACAATGAACTGAGGACACAAGTGGAGTGATAGGAAGAGATAATGTTGCTTGCTTCCTGTTGATGTCATTCACGAGTCCAGCTTTTTCCTTGAGGCAGGCAACTTTATTGTTTGTTCAGGAATTACTCATTCAAAATCAGTTTTTTTGGACTGGTAGACCTGGTTTTGGTTATATGTGTAGCTTTGGCTTTCTGTATGGTAAGTGCATTTCACACTCTTTTTTAAAGGACTTGTCTTTTAAACTTCTCCAACCTGTAATTGTTTCAAAACAACTAATTAAATGTAATCTCAGTCCGAGAATAAACTGTTCTGATCAGATGTGTTTAAAAAAGAAAAAAAAAATCCAGCCAACCAACCAACCAAAAAAACCCACACCCGTGCCATTGCAGAAAAGGATTAAAAATTATGGTTGACGACATGGAGAAGCAGGCTAAAACAGCTGAGTCCATTTTGCCCCATGTACCAAAGGCTGATGGGGAATAATATGACTGTTCCCAGGGTTTGGAGATAAAACCGTGGAGGTGGAAGACCTATTTAAGCTAATAAATATTTCCAATGCCAGGAAAGCAGGTACTGAATGAATAGTCTAAAAATTAGAAGAAGGTTTCTAGAAACTTGTTCCTAATAGCTCAGAAACAATCCTCCCAACAAGAGTGCAGATTTCTGGTAAGATTTCCTCTATTCTGCTTTCAGTCTGTAGGGTGTAGTCAGTCTCTTGCTTGTAGAGTTTCAGTAAATATCTTTTGAGAACATCCTTCTTTATTTTGGGAATAATTCCAGCTCCGAGTCCTGTAGTTAGGAGTGAACTGTCATTCATAAATTGCAAAGTATCTACAGCCCGGAAAGCGGGAGCATTACTCGGGTTGTGTGGATATCAGTCATAGTCAATAGGCAGTCCTTGAAAAGGCAGACGTTCTTTTGTCCTGTCTGCTTAATACAGCCAGCGTCAGTAAAGCACCCATCAGCATTCTACTTTGTTCGTGTGGCTATCGTTGATCCCAGTCCTTTGGTCCCAAATCTTGCAGTGTTAGTAATGTCTGTATCCACTGCTTCAAAGGCTCTTGTTTTTTTTCCTGCGTCCAGAGTCAACTGGTCAGTGTTGATTCCCCTTGTTAAGATTTCTGTATATATTCAGTATGCTTTTTGTTGCAGAAGTGTTTGCAGGGGTTAGCCTATGAAAGGACTGAACAGGAACTACTAAAGTCCGTATCATGAGATGATGACGACCCTAAGATTCCTGTAACAGTTTTCTGCAAGAATTATTATTTTATCATTTTGGAACTTCCAGTCATCATCATTTCCCAAGAAAACATTATTTCATTGCTGATAAGAAATGCTGAAAAACTTGGACAGCAGAGTAAGTTAAAGCCTTTGAGAGGGTCATTCAGTTTTTTCCACATAACTTTTATGCTTTGGACATGGCAGCAAGATTCAAGTATTTCCATCTAAAATACTGATGGCAAATGCATACCACCTAAAACTGAAAATTTGTCTAGTCTTCATCTTCTGACTTGAAGGGTGAAAGTCTTTATGCCTCTTTGCCTTAAATGTTTCACTTGATCTAGTAAACTTCTTGTTGAAATAATTTGTCTACCTACTATTCCGTTGTCATACTGTTCATGGCAAACAACGCAGCAGTAACATCTTCGGTCATCAGGACAGGAGCCAGGTCGGATTTTTCTGTTACTTCCTCTTGTTAAGTCATGGTTCTCTGGAACTGCTTGATTCACTATAGTTACTTTAACTTGGTTTTCCTTATTAGGTCTTCAAAAGTTTTGCTCACTGGCATGATTTATGAGTTTATGAATGTCTGTGAAAGGTTTTTAAAAAAAAAAAAAAGTATGTGGAATCAGCCAACTTTAGGTCTTAAGTCTAGTGAAAGATGAGTAAATTTTCACTTCATACTTTGGGAGTTTTGTCAGTGATATGCTTAATTCTGTTGTCTCCAAAAGTAAAAAGTGTGTTAATTCATTGATACCAGATGTTGTCAGAAACAGCAGGTGGAACCAGCATGACCACGCCCATTGTAATCTAGTCAAGGCAGTTTAGGTATTCAAGTTTCTCTCCTCTTCCCAGTATTCTTACCTTTTCAAATCAACATAATCATCCCAAAACAAAGGTCATGGGTATGAGGCAAAGGATAAGAGATCTGTAAGTAATTGTGAGTAGCGCTTGAGATTAGCTGCTCTTCTACCAGACTCGTCTATTTGCCCAACCACTCCTGTGCACGGGGAGGGAAGGTCTCCAGTCACTACGTCATCATCTAAGCCCTGGTGAAGTTTCAGCATTAGTTACTGAAGGCTTTCTGTGTAGAAAAATTTAGGATCATCTGAGTTCTTCAGGGGTATCTATGACAGAGCAGTATTGGCTGTGTCCATCCTAGTACCTGTTCTTAATATTGCATACCATAGTTGTGTATAAGGGAATCTTGAGGCCTTTTTGCAGGAATTGTCTTCCAGCTAGAGAAGTTTCTGTTCCTGGGATCTTGTAATCTAATACTGATGGAGTCGATAGCTGTGAATCTTGAGCTCTGACTTATGTGTTCTTTTTTCTGTGTACCCCTGGAACGAGTTCATCTTTAATGGTGGTTTTCTCTGCTAGAAGGGGAAAGACACCACCAGTCGTGCACTGCTCCTCCCCCAGTTTTTCCCGCCTGAGAGGCTGAGTACCTCCTGCCCCTAATGATGGTACAGGAAGGGAGAAACTGCTCCATCCATGAACCCTGTACATTATTGTGATACTACATACTTTTTTCTAGATAAAAATGGGTTTGAGTGCCCTGGTTCGGGGGGTGAGGCTTGTATGCAGGGGTTCAACTAAGCTTCAGTTTGTGTGACCCACTCTCTACCTCTGGAGCTCAAGTTCTGGAGTCGGTATCGGTGAAGGGTTGATTCCTCTGCCTCCACTGGGGCAGGCAGTGGTGGGAGTGTGGGAGTCGAGAAACATGGCTGGCCAAACCAGCCTCGGCTTACCCCGTGGGGTTTACACATCTCAGGAGTGGAATAGATGGGCGCAGTCTTTCTGAAAGAATCTCAGTTACTGAAGGTAAGTAGATGTTTCACTTAATCTAGTGAATATTTTGTTTAATTAGTTAGCTCTTAATTAATTTTAATTAAATAGTCTTATCTGTAATTTAAACAGAATCAGTTGACTAATACTTTAGAATTAATCAATAACCAGAAGAACTGTTAAGAAGAAGTCATTGCAAATTCACAGTGTTTGTTGTCGTGAAATAAGGTCTCTGCTTCCATAGCTTGCTGTCTTCAAGGACAGTTCTCTTACTGTCTTTCAGGCCTTTGAGCAAAAACATAGTATGAAGTAGACTATTACTTACGCATTCACAAACTATATTGGAAATACGTAGTGTTTTAGATTTCCTTTACAAGATGCTAAATCTCAGTTATCATTTAAAAGTGAGAAGAATGAAATGTAATAATCTCTGAGCTTGCAGTGGCTGAATTAGTTGTAGAACTGAGCTCAGTCCTATCTATGACTCTTGCTTTTTTTTTCAATATGAGTTAAAGGATATTTTTTTGACTCCTTGAAGAGCTTGTGCCTCCTGCCTGTTAGTATTTAAGACAAATTAGCCTTTTCACAGGTAGAGAGTGTGTTTTGAGGAATACCAGCAAGACAGACTCTTTCCAGAACTGTGTGTCCACTTGATGATCATCTTACGAGCAAGAGGTTGGTATTGGAAGAGGTGAATTCTGGTTTAGTTTGTCTTTCATAGCTCCAAATGTGATTGGAAGAAGAGGTGACCTTCTGCTCCCAATTACAGCTTCCTGGGTCCTTGTTAGGCTTTTAAAATTTTATGCAAAATGGTATGGTAACAGACCAGAAAAGATGGACAAAAAGTTATGGTATTGTGCTAGCTTGTAGTAAGTATAATTTTTAATGCTTTTAAATACCTAGATTATTTTGAAGTATTCTGATGAGAAAAGGACTTTGGGCAGAGGTGGGCAAAGCCAATCCATTTACTGTAAAATGCAGTATTGATACTCTATTTCAGGTAGGCATACTTTAGACTTTTTGACCTCTTCCTAGCAGGTTTGACTCTGAAGGAAATGTGAATGGTGGAAATCCATTCAAAACTAGTGGGTGAGTAGGGGCAGAGAGAGAGAGAGACACCATCTCTGCTCAGCCTGCACCTCCAGGAAGGCTGCCCTTTTCCTTTTGCAACTTCAGCTTATACACTATCCAGTAAAGGAGACTGACAGTTGTTCTCAGGGTGAAGGAAGGGCTTTATGATATTTTTTTTTTCCTGCTGTCAAGAGAAATCTTCAATGCATGTATTCGGTTTAAATAAATGTTTCTTATATTCAGCTACATGCACAACTTCTGTGACAGGTACTAAAACTGAGCTACCAGTACAAGCTTGTTTGTATCTTAGTGCTTCTATGTCTGAACTGAACCTAGTCAAAACTCTTTGCCCAGTTTTCAGACTTTTAAAGGGACACTTTTAGGACCATAGAATTGTGTTGTCAGTACCTACCTCTCAATTTAAAGATGTACGAAGTCAGAAGAAGAAATGACCAGCTTTATTCCAATAGATTGGATTTGAATTTGAAACAAGTTTAAAAGTTGAATTGCAATAAGAAGACATTTAAAATCATACTGGGATTTTGACTAGCTTGATATACAATTGGAAAAAAAAAATCTCAGGATGGCATAATTTTTTCTGCTGAATTGATCTGTTTGTTAGCAAACAGTAACACTTGTCTCGTCACTTTTTCCACCTTCCTCCTTGCTCTGTCTGAAGTGCAGTCTGATGCTGAGGTGAGAGGCAGTAGCCCTTCGAGGGCTCCTCTTGAAATTCTCTCTCGTACGCTTACCTGCTGACTGAGCAGCCGCTCATTTCCCATAGCCTACCTAGCTGCTCCTAGCAGCTGCTGGCCGCTGCCATCCTGACCTCTAGTGAGATCAATAATTTAAAGGTCAAAAGGACCTTTTAACTTACAAAATTACCCAGCACATCTGTATCATTTTTAATAAAGTCTAAATTAATGAAAAAAGCAGTAATATTACCTAAAATAACGCATTCCTTGTGTTCCTGTGTAATCAGCTCAACTACCAGATGCAGTGGGGGTCTGTACGTAGGTTACGGAGCACTGGAACAGGGCTTTGTCGCGGTCATAAATGCAGTTAACTCATCCAAGCGATTGCAGGCTGAAAGCTGTTGGTGCTGTGCTGCCGTCTGATACAGCCAAGGGGAGACTGAGGAGCTCCTCTGTGAACCTGGGTAAATAACTACCTGGCTTGCTGGCTTGCCTGAGGTTTTTGCAGCTACAGCAGTACAGTTGGTTTAAAGCTGCTTTGGGTATGTATATGTGAAAATACAGCCTCTTGTGTGGCTGCAGTCTAGATGTAACTCATGAGAGAAGAAGCTTTCAGTATATACATGAATTGTGTTTGAACATGACTGCTAAAAACTGTAGGGCAGTTACCGAGGAATAAATAAGCGTTTTATGAGGGTTAGTTTTTGACCAACGGCACAAGCTATGTGAATAATTGCTGTGCAAGCAGCATTTCAAGTTCATTCCACCAGGGAGACTCCAAAAATAAACTCCATGGTAGCAGCTCTGAAAGTTACTGTTGCAGCTTTGACTCCAAAAATAAATGCTGCGCCCACCGCTTGTAAAACTAATGGAGCTGGGTATCATCCTTCGTCCTGAGCTGCGGAGAGGAGCTTGCACCATCTAGAGGAAAAGAAATGATAGTTGGTGCAGTAGAAAATGGACTGGAGAAAAAAAATTGAGAAAGTCTTGTTTCCTGCGGTAGTTTCAAAACACAGAAGAGTAAATATTTGCATCTGCTGGAGTTATTTTTGCACTTTGTTCAAATTACATGAGGAAACAAGGATCAGTAGTGCAGAAAATAGGCTAAAGAGGTGGGGGGAAAAGTCCTGAAGAAGAAATGAAAGTTTTATGGAACAGCTAGCCTTGTTTGTGTATTCAAATATAGGATCCTGTATGTCATTAATGTGTGTAAGTGTATGCATTAATTTATTCACATATCCTCTAATTATTTATAGTATCATGGGAACAAATACTTTCCCAGGAATTCTAACTTGACGAACTTTTTGTGAGCCTTGTGTTCATTTAATGTCGGGCAAGAAGCTCCGCTAGAGGCAGTCGGCGTTAGGTTGCTGTAGAGGTCGGCGTGGTCCGTTGATCACTCTTGCTCAAGCCAAAACGCTTATTTTTGCATGCTTCAGAAGGTTATTTAGAGAAACTATCTTTTTTTATGTAACTGTTAGTTTTCTGTAGAATAAGGTAATGTTGTAATCTAGAGGCTGCTTAGAGTGCCTTTATGGACTGTCTATTCCTAGAAATACTCTGGGGCAGAACCTCACCAGGTGAGCTCTGAGACCGCTTCAGAGCCGGCCCTCGCCTGGATGGCACCTAAACTAGTCTGGGATTCACCGAGTGAAACACCACGCTTAAGTCCGGGCGTTGTATCCCGGCCGGCTGCTTGCGCTGGCGTGGGGCACGCGGGCAAGCACGGAGGTTCACATCTCGGCTGTGAAACGGAGGTGATGCTGAGCCGAGTTTGGAGAGCTCTGCGTGAGGGGTGTCACGCGTGCGCTTCTCCAGCGCTGACCGTGTGGGCGTCTAAATATCGGTTTCAGTCCTTCAAAAATGCTGGATGTTGCAGAGATCTGTTTGTGCCAGACCGAAAACTAGCCATTTTAAAAGCTTTAAGAAACTTCAGTGGGAGGACAGAGTAATAGTTCGGTGCTTTTGACAAACCCATATTTGTTTAGGGTTCAGTCTTAATTTTTACTTTTAAAAGTAAATGTTTTTCTTACCTGTAGGAAGTAACTTTCACTTTATTTCAGGAGAAACAAAGCAGAAGCTCAGTTGCAAAGATACACTGACTTTCAACGGAGATTTCTTTCCTTAGAAAATACAGCTTAATTTAATACTGAAGAATGGTATTTTTAAGGAAACCTGTGCCTCTCTTTTAGGCTTAAACAGTGATTTTTCCACACTAGCCTTGTCAGCGGGCCCTGGAGAGCAGGTTCCAGTTTATTGCAAACTAATTGTAAATATAAAAATGGCCAGTTTTTAAAAGAAGCAGTCCTGTCAGGTCTCTGAATGTACAGGCACGTGCATTCCTCTCCGAGATTAGTCTCTGGTTTATTTTTGTCCTTTTAGAGACTACTTGCATTCTCTGTTTTATTTTGGAGTTCAAACTTCAAAATTAATTTCGAGCAGTTTTTGTCTGAATTTTGTTTTGAAACCTTTCATGCAGGGAGAAAGTCATCTATAGGCTATGCTTCAGCATAGTTGAATTACCAGTTCAGTGTGTAAAAACTGGGTGACTGAATCCTTTCATTTGTGCTCTAGATTCACTTTTTCTGTGGTTTTTTTCGTGGTGTGTTTTTGTTCTTTTCTTTTTAATAGGTCACCACTGCTGTTTCAGAATTTATATTGGCATCTTTTAAATTACAGGAATTTTTTTCCACTGATAAAACAAGCATCTAAAAATCTGTAATTTTTCCAGAGAGCAGGAAGAATGAGTTGCTTTTGCTACGCAGTCAGTGACCCTCATCACGGGATCAGCTTTAGGGAAGGTGGCAGAACAGCGCTACTGCGAAGTCAACCTTATGTTGGTTTTGGAGCTTTTGTTACCTTGTGCTGCCCCTCTTGGCTTATGTAAACTCTTCGCTCCTGCGTTACTTATCAGTACGTGGTTGTTTGCAAGGGTCGGGAGAATAGGAAGACTTTATAGTAGTCGGCCTCTTCCCAGTATGAAACGTTAATCCTTGTTCACTAGGCAAACGCTCACCTTAGATGGCTTAAAAATCTATTTTTTGAATTTCGGCGTTAATCCGGCGCTGAGCCGGATTAGCGAAGCCGTGTGCTGCTGACAATGGGCGCGGAAGCTCCGCACGCACGGCAGCGGCTGCGGGCGGCCCAGCGTCTCTTGGCGAGCGGGGCCTTTGCCTGTGTGTCCGGGGTGCTCGTGTGACCCAGCTGCCAAATGGGTGGCTTTCAGCAGGGCGAGGAGAGGCTGTGTAAGAGAAATTACCGAGCACTTTGCGCTCTCATCTTTCTCCTGGTCGTAATAATGTGTTGCCAGGATCCGCAGTTTCGAAATAACACCTGTCAGACTTTTCATATAAATAGGGGAATTGTGCTGCGTCAGCCTCGGTTGTCGGTGCGGGTGCCAAAGGAAGGTAGCCAAGGTATCATAAATGCAGATCAACTGTGCTGCAGTGTTAGGAGGTTTTAGTGGTGTGGAGAACTGTGCCTCAGAGACTTTTCCAGAGCAGTCGGTCTAATTTCTCCAGTGTATTCTGCACTGGTGAAGAGCTGCAGAGCTTTAGTCCCATTTCAGTGCAGCTCTCCTGCTGCTGGGAGCATTTGTCAGGAGACTGGGTGGTATCATGCACCAGGAGTCTTGCTTTCATCTGGGACCCGCTCTGAGATCCCAGAGCCTCAGGGACCTGGGCTCGGTATGACGGTTGCTTGTTGTTAGGTAAGTCGTGAGCTGCGAGAGCAGAAGTTTATATCCTGATTTATCTCCACGCCTTTGTGCTGTGCTGGGGAGCATTTAAAAACTTTGTTCTTCAAGCCAGTTAGCCAGGAGGGCAGGGTTCCCAAAAGGAAATGTTGCGTCCCATTTTAAGCACAAAAAATGACACGTGAGAAAAGAAAGTGGTGGCCTTTTTTCTCAGCTAGCTCTACTATCTCTTCCTCCCCCCCCGCCATGTTGTATTTGAAAGTCTTCTGTCACCACACTGGGTCTGGTGCATAGTAAAGTTCAGATACGGCAAAGTTCTTGAGAACCAATGTGCATTCAAGCAACCTTTTTGTCCCAATATTTTGAACATCTTTTTTGAAGGCTAACCTGTGGCATTGTCCCTAAATATCATGTAAAGAGCATTGGAAAGATTAGGGGGTTTTGCTTGTTTATCCTTGTTTGTATTGCCTTTAGCAGTACCGTTTTCAACTATTGGGTGTGACTGCATTCTTCGGCCACCTGGAGAAACAGTAAAGTTGGAAGTAATGTTTTTTAGACTGTACATTCTGTAATGTTTTCAAAGAAATTGGGGGAGGGGGTGGTCTCAGGAAGCAGGACACAGTAGGAAATTAAAATCCAGACTCGGTGACCTTTTTAGCTAAGAGCTTCTCATGGAATTAATCCAGCCCTGAGCGAAATTAATTTTTTCTAAAGGATTTGCTTTCTTTGCATGCACAGCTGTTTGACTTTTTCTCTCCCGACCCAAGCAGAGCACGGAGCAGAGTCTCGCCCTGCCATGCTGGCGTCACTGCAGCGATAGCAGCGCAGGACAGACAGCCCCGTAGCGGCAGGGACACGCGGGCCGGTACAGAGCACGGGGCTGGTACAGCCAGCTGCTTGGGCTTGGTTCCTGCTTGAGGTTTGGTTGTTTTATAATAAGGCTGAAGCATGTGAGCCAGTGGGCAGAAGGTGCTGGGTCGCTCTGCGCTCGCCACGAGACTGTAGCAGTTCGTTTCCATCTCTGGGCCTCGGTTTCCCATCTTAGAGCTGACAACGATAGCAGCTTGCTCTCTGTGAAGCGTTTGGAGAGATCTTCTGTTGATAAGCATTAGCGCAAGGCAGTGATACACATGCTGTTCTTCTACGTTAAAAAAAAATCCTCTAAATGGGTCTGTGTTGAGAGAAGTGATTCTCATCTCAGTCTTCTATGGGGATTTGCTACAAGCCATCATGAGACTAAGACTATTTAAATAAGTCTTCTCGTGTGGGCTGGATTTGGGTGTGCAGCTCAACTAGGAAAAACTATTTTGTTACAAATACTCCACCAAGGCCGTTCCCACGTACCAGCCCAGCCTTTCAGATCAACTAGATGGGTTGAAATTTCACTTCCGATGAGTAACTTCAGCATATTAATACTGAAGTTTAAACTTAGGTTTTCACTAGGTTTTTCAGGTTGGTACACTGAGAAATTGAAAAACAAACCAAAAACTCTCATGTCTTACCAAAGTATTTGACCACGTGTGTTACGGAGACATGGGGGACAGTGGGGTACGTGCTGGGCATGTGCTCCCTGAAACACTGAGGCAGCCCTTGTGCTTTGCCACGCTTCCTCCGTTCATGTGCCGTTGGCTTCACATCTGAATCCTGCTGCTTGAAGGAGACTTCTTTGAAGCTTTTAGCACAGTCAGGCTTAGGAGATATTTAAAACAGCTGCAACGTGAAGACTTTGAACTGGGAGTCACTTCAACGCTCAGTTTTCCTTTGTAACTTTCAATGCCGTGTCTCACTTGGTTTGTGCTTTTGGGGTTTTGGGTTGGTGTGTTTTCCTTTTTTTTTTTCTTTCTTTCCCCCTTTTAGGCCCCTGTGTTTATCTGAAATGTCTGCCGCAGCGGTGCGACTTCCTGCCGCTCCGAACTCCGAGTGCCTCCTTCCTTTAATTTGACCTCGGTGTAGTTCTTCAGCAACAACAGTCTTGATTTTTTTTTTTTTTTCTTTCTTGTGCTGCTCACAGTCTTACCCATGGGCTCGCAGAACGGTTAGTTGGAAAGGACCTCTGGAGGTCGTGGTCACTTGGCCACCTCCGATGTGAAGCAGGACCATTGCCAGCACTAGACTGAGTTGGTTGTAGCTTCATCCAGCTGAGTGTGAGACCTCTAACACATCTTAACCTGAAGGTGAAAATACAAGGTGTGTGGTCTGATCTTTAATGCTGGGTGACACAGATGTTCCCGAGGAACCTTTCCTTGCTCGTTTCACCACCTGGATAACAAGGATTATATCCAGCATCCGGGGAAAAAGTGTTTGTGTACAACGGCGGTTTCATTGTAGCCAAGTCAGTAGAGCTCTGTATTTCTGGCATAGAAACAAGAGAGCTGTTAAGTTAATCCGGTGCAGCGCATGCGGGTTTTACCTCCCATTTGATGTAAGGTGGAACAGTTTTTGCTCAGGGTTTGATACTGCTATATAGCTGTATGGAAATGTTCAATCCAACTCAGATATAGCGAAGGGACTCCATCCCTTCTCCTTTCATTAAAATTTTCATAGTTAAGGAATTCTGTGCAGTAGAAAAAGGTAATTCATGGCTGTCGGGTTGAAGGTAAACTTTCTGTTCCTGTTTCTGAAGATGAGGGAAAAATTGCGTTCATCAGTGCAGTTAACAGAAACACCAGCACTCAATATGACATGTTGCAGAAGATAATGAGCCGCTCGGTGCGAAACTCATTGACAGAGGCTCTAAACACTTAAATTAGTTGCCTTGTGCCCTACTTAGTTTGAATGGATACAGCTCATCTGTCATCTTCAGTATTTTTTTTTTCCCTCCCCTACAGTTAAAAACCCCACAATCACAGGTTTGCTGCTCCCACTTCAGAGTTTCTTTGGCTCTTGATTTTTGCAACGAACCTGTTACTTGCTAGGCTAGTAAGCTGCGAGTTTTGAGAATTTTTACTTGCATTTTTGAAGTCTTGATTGTGCTTGATTTTTATGGTGGGATTTTGTGCAGATACAAAGCTTCTGACAGCAAGTTATTTTCATATAATAGCTTTTTCTTGGTGTAAATGATAACCTCTTATGTAATGGCTTAGTATATATGTTACTTAGATTAATATTCTCTCAAAAACTAAGGGATGTTCCAGAAGATGCTCATGGAAACTGTATATTCTTACTTTGAATTAAAAATGTATTTTGTATTTGCAGATTTTTAAATTTTATTCTTGAATTCACTTTTTATGTCCATTTTTGTTGTTTATGGCTGCCGCCTTAGAAATTTCACTTCATACTTTTAATTTTTTTGGCCTGGACTATGCTGCTGATGGAGTAGGATGCAGTTACAGAGTCACGGTGTGTTTTGTTGCTAGCAAATCCAACCTAATTATCCCATAAAATCATTAAAGCCTCACTGGAAATGGGGGCAGGTAGCCCTAGGGGAGGGTTGTTTCAGCTATGATGGCTACACTGTATCTGCTTTTTTCCAGCTTGAGTTCATTCCTGACCAGTTTTGGATAATTATTCTGCTAATAATTCTCCTGCTAATTTGTTTGTCTCCTGCTTTTTATGTCCTATTGCCTTTACTGTTTTACAGGGAGCAGTCATATTTCCTTTCAAATTTCCTTTTTCTGAGCTAAACAAGCAAGAGATTTTTTTTTTTTTTCTTTTTGCCTGGACTTGTATTTCTTTTTGTTTTGATCTGTCAAGAAGTTCAGTTTTATAATAATGCGACCTTGGATTTTACATTGTTTTCCTTAAGAAAGGAGTGGCTTTAACCTCTCCCAGATTGCTGAGAGATGTGGCCTAAGATTATTATGTTGGAAAGCCTCAGGAATCTCCAAATTGGATTTTGTCATGTCATTATAGAAAATGAAAATGTCTTCTTAGCAAAAGGTTCAGCTGAATCCAGAGGGATTCTTGGCCCCAGCTGCGCTTGGAAAGTTGTTTTTTGTAAGGAAAGAATGTGTGTTATTTTTATTTTATTATTTTAATACACATTTGCATTTCCCAGAAATGTAAAGAAGCCCAGCCAAAATGATCAGTTGCCTCTGAAATGGTTTTTATTAAGGGCAGAATGACCTTTGCTCATGCTAGATCCTGAAAAAGGGAGAGTATTCAGCACCCGCAGGACCTGAAATGTCTGAATGCAACCAGCCCAGTCTGCCTGCAGGGCACCTGCAGTAGGGCAATGCTCCGCTTCTCTCTCAGCAAGGAAGACTCCTGAATCATCCTGATGAAATTTAGAGGTTATCGAACTAAATTCCCCTTTCATGCTTGAGTTTAAGTACAGTCTGCAGCCCAGTGTCTATAGAAGATGTCCATTCTTTTAGGAGGTTTTAATATTTTGGTGTGACTGTGATGTCTTCTATTGAAAGCCTAATGAGATCGCTCTTGGGTGTTTGCTGCCCTTAACTGGTCTCGGTGAAGCAAGTGATGCTGTCTCCATGACAGCTGCAAGTTTATCACAGAACCGATGAGACACGGCATCCCTGCGGGGTGTTTGTAGCAGCTTATTCCCGTGGTCCCGTAACTGCTGTACCGAGCCGGGGGCTGGAGGGAAGGCGAGCCCGGCTGCGGGGCGCAGGGGCGGCCTGGGGAGCAGGGAGAAAAAAGGCCGTAGGGCTGGGTGGGCTCAGCCAGGGACGGCTGGCTCTGCATCCAGAGCAATGCCCGTGCTCGTGTGCTGTAGGATTCTTGGGTGCTGTTTTTTTGTTTGTTTGTTTTTCGGAAGCTTTAAACAAAAAACTCTTCATGGGAGGAACAGAATTACTTCAGGCCTGTGCTCTCTAAAGCTTGTGAGGAGGGTCTGGGAAATGCTCTCAGGTTTGCCACAGTTAAAGGTGACCCAGGTGCTTTGAGGTCAGCACTGCGAGAGCCCAGGGGCCCAGCCTTTGGAGCTGGAGTCAGGTTTAGAAGCAGCCTGGGGGATACTGAGCCTCCTGGGAAAGGATGGAGACCTGCAGATCCTGCCGAGCAGGTCTCACACTTGCCGTGCAAGGCTCCCAAGCCTGATGAGCCTCGTAGTGCAAACTGAAAAGGAGCTGCACGAGTTTGTGGATACCAGAGTAAGGAGCGTGGCTCTGTTTCCATCTTGGCTCTGTTTCCTTTTGCTTCAGTCTCTTTTTGCGTCAGTGCATATTTGAGGTGTAAAAAATAACAAGCAGTTCTGCTGCTTCGGTTTACAAGAGGCGCAGATGTGGGCTCATCTGTGGCCCTGTGAAAATATGCCAGTGTTTTTGCAGAAATCTGTGGGAGACTTGCTTGTGGGCGGTGCTTTTTTTTGTTTTGTTTCTCCTCCTTGTTGTGGAAGGTCAATGCAGCATCAGTTTTCTCCTTTATCTCTGTTACTTGGCTGGTAGCAGAGGCAGAACTTTGTAGACTCAAAGCAACACAGCATTTAGAAAGTTTACTGGAAAATGCTGTGAAATGGTGCCTAAAAGTGGCCGTATCAGTTTATGAAAGAAGCCGAGGTGGGATGCGTAAAACCATCTGTCTCGTTGGGTTTTGGCTCTTGTTAAAACTTTTAGAGTTGTTATAGCCAGGATGTGTTAAAAATGTGCATGGGATGAAGCTGGTAGCCTAACAGTATGGTTTCTTATTCATTAATACAGCTGAGAAATGCACTAGTTACCTGAGACTTTACCTATGTTATTTGACCTAAAAAGATCCTACTTTTGTCGGCCTTGAAAGCTTGCTTTTCTTACAGTGGTTCATTATGTGATAGAATTGCTTAAAATTGTTTATTTGAAGAAACCCCCTATATTAGACGCATGCAAGAAAAATTTGATACAAAGCAAAACTGGTACCATTTCTTATCTTCTGCTAACGTAGGATTTCTCTTAGTATTAGGAGTCTCCTCTGGTTTAAAAAAGAAAATAAAACAAAAAAACAACCAAAAAACCCAAACAAAACTTACTTTTCCAGAATTAGTTTGTCTTACAAGGTGTTTATCGTTTGTGAATTGTGCAAAGTGATGCTGTCTTTGTAATTCAGTACTCAGTATCGTGTTTGATACTTTGTCCATACAGCAAGGCTCATTTTTTTTTTTACCACAGTAGAATAGAAATGCACGTTTTATGGTTCTTTTACTGTCCTTATGACTTCAGCCTTGGAAAGACAGACATGCAAGTACTGGTAGCAAACCAAGCCGGAACAAATTCTTCCAGTGTTTTACACTATACTGCAAAATGTGGCCAGAGAAGCGGATAAAATTAACAGGTTCATAAGCACTGGACCAACTGGCCACGCTGGGCTTTTCTGGGTTTTCCGTTTGTTTTCTTTTTGAGGAAAGAAGCTAAATAAACTGGCCTTCATCTCTCTCTGTAGGTGAAGTCTGTGATAAATCTGCTGTTTGCTGCCTACACGGGGGATGTGTCTGCGCTCCGGAGGTAAAAATCAGTGCGGGGCTGGGAATAGGAAAGCTGCTTGTTTGGTACCTGCTGTTGTTGTTTACTTGTGAATATGCACTGTGTTCATGTTGGGGGCATCCGAGCTGCACTGGAGATTGAATGCGTTCACCCAAAAACCAACCAACCAAAAACCCCCAAACCTAACCATCAAAAAGATACCCTCACGCTATCCTGAAATCCCATTGTTTTCCCTTTCTTTGGATCGTACTGAAATAAATTTCCCTAACCGGTCGTTTTATAGTGATGGCAGAAAATCCTAGCTGCGCTCTAGCCTGCTTTATCTTTCAATTCTGAAACTGCCACAAAAAATCAGGCTGGAAAATGCACACTGTTGTCGGAGAGGTTAGGAAATCTAGCATTGCTTTCTAAATCTGGAGTAGAATCTGGCAACTTTTAAAGTAATAATAGGGAGAGACTAAATAAACGTGTTAATGTGGCTAGAATATACCTGAATACAGTTAGTGGCTGGAAGAATGAGTATAGCTTAGCTCTGCTGTCCTGGAGCACCGCAGCGTGGTGAGAGATCTCTCCCAATACCATAACGCTGTTCAAGATTTTTCAGACTTGGGAGTCCTTCCTGAGTTTTCTCAGCTGGCATAAATTTACTTTGCCTTATATGACTTAGCTTGTCCCTGTTAGATTTTTTTAAATCAGATGTTTTGACTGTTACGAACCCTGCAAAGACATTTTAATTTTATTTTTCTTTATAACAACTAGAGATCAGAAAGAAAATTAGGCCCCTACCTTATTTTTAGAGCCGAAGCAGTAAGGGCCCCTTTTGTTGTAACTGAAGGTACGATGTGCTCTTGATACCGTTTATATCCTCTTGCAGCAGACGTTTCATCATTTCAGCATAAGGGTATTGTTCCATGCTAGTTTTGTAACTTGTTTTAATTATGTCAGACTTCTCTGTAATTGTGAGGGGTTTTGGGGTGGTTTTTTTTTTTTTTTTTTAGATTTGCTCTGTCAGGAATGGATATGGAACAAAGAGACTATGACTCACGAACAGCCCTGCATGTAGCAGCTGCAGAAGGTAATGTCTCTTCATATGTGATTTGCTATCTGTTAAGGGAGAGCGGTCAGTTTTCTTTACTGTATCTTCACTCTCTATATATGCATGCCTGCTTTCTAAAATTTTGTATGTATATATATATATATATGCATAGATACATATAAACACGTACACTCACAGTCCTGCTTTTCTCACAGGACATGTGGACGTTGTTAAATTTCTACTGGAAGCATGCAAAGTGAATCCTTTCCCCAAAGACAGGTGAGTGCCTTTATTGCCAGTTTGGAGGAGAGAGGCTCTAACAGCATCTCTCTCGCCCCCGTGAGGAGAGGTGTCACATAAGAGTGGAATGCACTGAGCCAGTACACTGAAGAAGGACCAGGATCCTACTGGTTCTCTGTAGGTTCTGCAGAGCAAACAGGAGTAAAAAAATGATGAACCATTAAAACCATAATTTAAAAGGTTATGCTCAGCTTATGAAGTATTTTCACAGTTACTGAACTTAGTGTGATCTGTGTGCTTAATTTTTATTTAAAGCACTAGATTTTTGGTGCTTTTGGCTCTGTACTTACCTGCTGATCTTAAAAATACTGTGCTCCTTCCTGTAGGTGGAATAACACTCCTATGGATGAAGCTTTACATTTTGGACACCATGATGTTTTTAAAATTCTTCAAGAATATCAGGTCCAATACACGCCATCAGAGGATTCCAACAACGGAAAGGAGAACCGAACGGTTCATAAAAATCTAGATGGCTTACTATAATCATCTTCAGCTAGATCCTAAGAATCAAATCACTTACCTATTTAATTGTGGTATATACATAAGTAATGAAGAGCGTGTGTGTTTCTATCTGATAGTGGTATATATTTTACAGAAGTCTCTGTTACTTCAGTGTTATGTTACAGGAGTTTCTATACGCACAGAACAAATCCAATCTCTCTCAAAAGAAACAAAACCAACTAAGAATCTCCCTCCATAATGTGAGCAATATTACCTCATGCTGCATATAATTGATGTATAAAAATATTTAGCTGTTGTTGGCTTTACTGTGCACTACTTAATTTATTTTTGTGTTCCATGTGAACTCTAGTCTGTGGTCAGGAATTTTTCTGCTGATTTTTTGTTTCTATAGCCCTCTGTTTCCAGTATGGCCAAGGTGAGCCAGAGTACTGTCAGGTATGAGCGTCAGTGAGGTTTTTCAAAAGCTGAGGATGCTGATGCAGATTTAGGCTGGGTGTGTTAAGTAAGGATCTGCACTTACCTTTGGGGAAAAAATAATAAAAAAAAAAAACCTTCCACACAACCTTGTTTACATAATAGTAATATCAACAGAGTATATAGGTGACAGTTGTCAATGGTCTAGGCTTGTTCTTAGAGATAGTCTTGTCAGGGAATCTGTTCCAAGGTTTGTTTGACCAAATGGCATAGGGGAATGTGACTTGTAACATCAGTGTTTAGTGGGTTTGTTGGTTTGTTTCGGAAGTGTTTCTTTCAGTTCCCTTTGTCTCGCCGCCTCCTCTCTCTCCGTGTTCAGCTGCTAAAGTACTTCCCCGTCACCGGGGCAAGTGGGTGCTTCTGCTCTATGCAGTCGTGTTCCTTGCAGGTATATTTGCACTACAGCAAGCCTTGACGAGCTGCAAAACCCCCCTTTTGGGGCTCACGTGTGGGGTTCTTGGTGGTTGCACCAAGGAATGGAAGTATGTGAATGGCGAAGTACTAAACCAAATAATACATGTAAATCTGACTTAGTTTAGGCTTGTAAGAAGGAACACGGGTGGAGTGAAACAGCTTTAATGAGCATGGAGCCAAACAAAGCATGAGCAGAGCAGGAGATAAGCCAAATTTTTGGGTATGTTCTCTTCTTGCACTACCATCAACCAGGGAGCAGGATAATGCGTCAGCGGGATTCCGTTGGTGTAGGGCAGTTGCTCAGCATCAGGAGCACAAGCAGGCGATGCCTTTTCTGGTGAATGGTGGCATTTCTTGTCTTGCCACTGAGGCCAGCTTGGCACGTGCCCCATCGTGGGAAATGTAGATATTTGTTGTTTGCAGAAGTACCATGTTACGACACTTCCCTGTCCCATGTGCAATTGCTTCTGCCAATGCTGTGGCATAAAACCTCGGAAGTGAATGGTCACTTAAAGGTAAGAGTTCGATATTCACAAAACACCACAGTTGTTGGACGTAGGCAAGGATTTTAGCACAAGAATTTTAGGCAAGAATCGTTTAGCACATGGAAAAGGAGATGGTGCTTGAGAGTTGCATATATGGCTGTTTTTATCCTAGCATATAGTGCACAAGTCATTCGTAGATCTCAAAGTTCAAATTTTCTCTGTTTAGGCACCAAAATCCTCCTGAAATAATACCCGTATTATTTCTGAATGGCCCAAGCACTTTATAAAGATGATCTGAACCATGTTATCCTCCTTTTGCAAATGGGTGCACTAAGGCATGGAGAGAAGCAGCTTCTCCAGAGTGACCCAGCAGGTCAGTGTAGTTGAGAATAAATCCTGTCGAGTTCCTGTACAGTCTCTCGTCGATACGCCATACTGCCTCCCTGTAGGGAGGACAAATTGCATGGAAAAGTGCTTGATACTCATCACAAGCAGTGACCGTCTTCATGATGATGAAATCTTGGAAGAGTCTGAAAGTCTAAAGCCCTGAAATCACATTTTGAAGCTGGCTGGCATGGTTATCAAACACTTTTTCTCAAGAATCTTACTGTTCTTAAGCTTCCTTTTCCTTCTTTTTTTTCTGAAGATCAGCTGTTTTTCTGAAGGCTTTTAACCTGTTCTTTTCACGTCCTGTGTCCCAGCCACCTCAGTTCTAATCACAAAGTAAACGAAACGGCCTCTGGCTCTTCACTGAGCCACGTCGGTGACAGAGTAGCACCAGGCCTCTTCTCTGCTGCACCGCGAACTAAATTCCAACGTGTTGTCTCTGGCAACAGATCTGTCAGCTTTAGTGTAGAGGAACATTTTCAGATGGACTCTAGTTTAGTATTCTGTATCTCAGCGCTAGTCTTGACTTCTTCCATATTTTTTTTTTTTCCTATTAAAACATATCCTTCAGCTTCTCGGAAAAATACCTGATTTAGCTTTATTTAACTGAAATTTGCATTGCTCAAACTGGCATTTTTAAAAGACAAGTATAATATTGCATAATACACGTATATACAAAAAAACCAAAAGAAGGCATTTGAACTGAGTTAACATTAAAGATCATGGCTGTCCCTAAACTTAACGCTTTCCTGAATCATACTGAGTGCTTTTAGCCAGTCTTCGCTTCAGTGCATTTTTGCTGGTTAGTTTTAGTATTTTCTCGTTGTGAGAAGATGCATTATTTTGTAACGTCCAATTCAGCGATGCAGCTATTTAGACATGGCGTTATTTATAAATATAAATATATGCAGTACATTGGTTTGGCTGTTCATCATTCATGACACTGACACGTAGATTTCTACCGTAAATAGCTTTTGGTTATCTTATCAAATGCTGACTTCCTTATGCTCCAAAGAGGATTCCCCCACTCCTTTGTTTTTATGTCATATATGTTTCTTCTGTATCACAACCTAAAATCGTTACGCTAACTTAATGCTTTGTACTCGGAAATATTGTGATAGTCTTAGCATTAATTAGCCTATCTTTGTGAACAAAATGTATCGTACCAGATTTTTTTGCTTCCGAGCTGGACTATCAGTGACTATACTTATTGGCAGTGTACTTCTGGTCATTGTAAGTGACTGGGCTGATCTTGACTTTTAGATTCTGTATTGTGGGGAATGGACAGTGATGAATGTATTTCTAGCAGTTTCCCATGAATGAATCTAAACTTGAGCTGTACTGGTTCTGAAAAGGAAAGTTATTTATTTTAAGAAATAAAATCCAGATAGTGTTGCTTTTTACAGCATAATAAATGGAAATACCATGATGATGATGGTGGTGTTTTTTATTGGTTGTCTATGTGACTGATGTTGAAATAAGCCTTCAGTCAGGGGGAAGGCTGTCCAGGAAGAACTGCTCTGGTCATTTCCATTGTGCAAATCTTAGAAGAAATGAGAATGAGTTTATCTGATCTAGCTGCCCTTCCCCCCCCCCCCCCCCCTTCTCTCTCTTCTCTTCTCTTCTCTTCTTCCCCCCTTCTCTTTAAAAAAACAAAACAAAACAAAAAAACCAAACCAACAAAAAACACAACAACAAAAAAAAAACCAAACCCCAAACCTGTACTTCCAGAGTTGTGTCCTTTCACTGGTTGCTTTTTATTAATGCTAGGATTCTGAAGTGGACGGGCCACATGCCCTCAACAGCTCTAGCCTTTCTCTTGCCTACTCTTCACTCCTGCTGTCCTTCATCTCACCAACAGTTTCTTTCCTTTTATTGTGCTTCTGGCTGTGTAGTTAATAGAAAAGCCTGACAAGTGTGACACAAGGGATTGTATCACTTCATAGCTCCAGAGAAAAATGATGCACCAGTGGGCCAGCTTCATAGCTCACAAAGTTCAGCTATAGATCAGTTATCCTACTGATCGGCTCAAATTAGAAATTCAAGTTGAGTTTATTGAAGTTTGGTTGGGGAAGAAAAAAAAAAAATCAGTGATGTGATACTAGCAATAATAAAAACAAAATAAATGCTAACAACCACCTCCGAAGAACTCTGTAATGCAGACTGACCTGCAACAATGCAGTGAATTAAAAACATCTCTTTTCCCTTAGGCTTCACAGCTGTTCAGTTGCATGAACAAGTTTAAAATGAGATATATAGTAAACTACTGGCAGACACATCATCTTTAAAGTAGAAGTAGCCAGAAAACAAGAGAAAGGACGAAAGTGTCACGTGACAGTTCCATTTATTTAAAATGGCAAAAGAATATTCCATTGGGGGGAAAAACATTACTTTTGGAACTACTGGCCGTGTAAAGACAAAGCCATAAATAAGGCCATTGCTTTAAATCTCACAAGAAAATGTCACCCTGGTTGATAACACCTGAAGTATAAGAGTAATGAAAACAAACTGCTGCATACAAGACCATGAGTACAAGGTGTGGCTGAAGAAACAAATACTTGATTTTTGCATTACAATGAAGATACACATTCAGCTAGTTCTAATAGGCTAGAAGCATTAAGTCACCAGTTGTGATGTTCTCTAGCACTGTTAACCTCAGTAACCCAGAGCACCAAAAATAAGTCGGTTTAGCAGTGCTTTCCATTTAAATATGTATGGTACATGCTCTAGGTCCTTTAAATTTTCTTTCTCTTGAGCTTTTGCAGGAGGCACATCACTCTTCCTGGGCACAACACACTAAATTGAACCAGTCATTTATTTTCTAAGCAGCAGCTGGTGGATCTAGCGTTTCTGAGTGGTAGAGAAGTTGCTCTGCAATCCCTGTGAGTCACACTGGCTACCGCTGCCCTCCCAGGCACAGCTGCATATCCTGTGGCCATTACTCAGTATAAACTGCACTTCATCACTTTCCTGTGCCTTATCCCTAATTGCAAAAACCACTTCCCTATCAAAGCCTGTAGGGTCTTCTAGCTATTCAAATCAACAGTTAAATACATGCTCTGGTTCATAGTGCATGAGAAAATTAAGTTCCATTCCACCTGTTATAACCTAAATGGGGCATGTATTATTGTAAAAGGTATGAGTGACCAGATCCTCACCTTGGTAGATCAAACACAGTGAGTAAAATCATACTCCGGCCCCTTTTGTGCTCTTTAAGAGTAGGTTCTTGTTTTGTCCGATACTGCTGCTAGACAGCATGATTGCAGTCTGTAGAGGCTTAGTCTTGATTGTACACATTGAGTTGCAAGCTCAGCATGTGCCAATCCAGCTTTAAGGTGGTGTCCTAAGAAGATTGTGCTAAACATCCTACACAAGAAGGCCAAGCAAAAATGAAATGCAGATAACATTTTTGGTTTATATTCTCTCGGTATGCTATACCCTTAGAAAAACCAGGACAAACTTCAGCAGCACATGGATTCAGTGTGGCATACACCTGCAGAGTGTTTCTCTTCTCCTGTCTGTGATGCAGATGAGAATTCAAAGCTGTGAAAGTTCTTCAGAAGTAGTTACGCAGAAGGTGCAAGCTTTCTGAACAGAACCTCTGCAAAAGAACTAGCTTTCCTTCGAAGCCTTCTACGTACAGCCAATTGTTTTAAACGTTAAATTTAACTAACTCCCTCAAACAAAAAATGCATGTTTCTCCCATCACTGTTGCTGAGGACCTCTCATTCCTATCCTCCTGTCTTCCTCCACTCTGGCATGGTATCTCACTAACTGGAAACTCTAAAAGAACCTCCAAACAAAAAAAGCGCATGTAAGGAGGCTACTCAGACTGCTGTTTATATTCCCATTAGTTAAAAATTGCTACTGGACCTTCAGGTTGAGAAACCAAAGAATTGAAGCATGTCACCAAGTCTTGACTGCAGAGCAGGATGCATAAGCTAATCAGCTGTGTTAATGATGCAGTAGAAAGCTCAACCTTTAAGTTGAATATGCTGAACACATCTGCAAGAAGAAAAGTAAATGTCAATTAAACAAGCGAAGTAAAGCCCTAATACTCTAGTCTTTGCTAACCACAGAGCATAACCAGGTCCTCCCCAAATAGCACCAGATTCACATCTTAGGATCAAATTACCATGGGGGGGAAAAAAAAAGCCAAGCTTTAATTTGGGATTTTTTCCTCAAGGACACCCTGAAAGGATGACACTGCTCTGTCAACAGGCAGCACCTCACCAGCATTGGCAGGGCAACACTTCCAAGCTGCACACCTGCTGTAGCTTCCCTCCCGACCCCAGACCTGGCGGGAAGGACTACAGCGTTCCTCCTTCCTCCCTTCCTGGCTTCCCTCCCCCTGCAAGATACACACTGGCAGCTTTGCTCTCCTGTTCTTCACCCCTATCTCCACAAACAAGTGGAAAGAACAGCTGGTAGCAATCCCAGTCTAACTCTGGATTCCCAGCTTTTCCTACGCATTTGAAGTTCTGAAGTGTTAGCTTGCGTTAAAAGTGTCTGATGTATGTTTGAAGGGAAAAAAAAGGAAAAAAGCAAGTTCCAGCTCAACCTGCCCGCAAAAGGCTGGTTTGTAATACATACCACAGTATCAATCTCCGCTGGGCCCACCATCCTAGACACCTCATCAAATTCTTCAGGAGACATTGGGAGCAGATTTTCTGGAGACTGGAGCCTGGAAGGGTGGCTAATAGAAGAAGAGCAGGGACAAACCTTCACTAAAGAACCGAGGCACAGCTGGGCTACCATATCTGGCTCTCAGTCCAGAAGCGCCACTAATGAGGTCTCTTGTTAAGAAGACCTAGCCTGTGAGAAATACACCGTGCTTTGCAAAGCCAGCATGGCTTTAAATGAAAACTGGGACTACTCGGTGATTTACATTCTAATCAAACAAGTCCAACAAGTCTTCAAGAACTTGCTTTTCAAGAAATAATTTGCTAGTACAATTACCAGCATGTTTCTAGGGTTTTATACCTAAAAATGGTGTTTCAAACACAGCGCTGCGTGAATGATGTGATCAGCTCCTCAAGGAGAAAGAAACCAAAGATTTGACGGGGGCACCTACACTTTAAATACTGTGAAGAGACATGAACTACAGCTAAAAAGTTATCATCAGTTCCTACAAATCCAGCATTTCTGTGGAAACTTACACTTCAGATACAGAGATTAACTCAGTCTTGATGTAGCCATTTCCCTTGGGACAATCCAAATCCATAGGCTCTGGTGCTTCAAGGAGAAAAAATTAAAAAAAGAAAAGGTTGAGTTTCTTTCAGCAAGTTTACTTCACATTGCCATCTTTATTGTACCAAAAATAAAGCCTGTGACCCAGATAATGTGCAAGTCTCTCTCTCATGCATTTTACAGCACTATGATTAATTTATTCCATTTTTTTAGTCAGATTTTCCTTTTTGCTTTTCCCCTATAGAAAATGGGGAATAAAACCTCCCCTAAAGTTTGATGTAGCTGCATCAATACATCCTGCCAGGCCCACACAGCCAGGATCAGTCCTGTGTAATAGTCAAATATGAGTCATGGCTCCAGCTGTTAGTGGGAACCTACATCTCTGGAATATCTCACAGCTCACATGAAAGCTGAATTAGAGGGCAGCAACAATTACGTTTTCAGTTTTTGATCTGACTAGATCTCATGTTGTGCCTCTTTAAAAACAGCCCTTTTCTTAACTTACTAAAGCTTAGGTGCCTGTTCTCACCTTTCAGCTGAGCAGCACTCAAGCATGGGTTAGGCTGCCAAGACACTCAGTCCAACTTCTATGCCACAAATTATACAGTGCCCAAGTACCTCAAGAAGAAACATCACACTTACGCTGTATGAGCCATTTATAGCACTCACCCTCCTTAGGCCTGGAGTAGTATTTGCCAAAGGCATTGTCTTTGGGTATGTCTGGGTACAGAAATCTCAGTGGATTTTCAGGAATGTTTTCAGCTGCCATCACTTTGTAGTTGCGAATGATATCAGGGAAAGTAACAGCAGAGAGTTCCTTCTTGGTGTATGGCTCTACCGAATGGAACTGGGGCTCTGCAGATGAGAGAAGCAGAGACTCTTAAAGGTGGTTTCAAAGCTTTTTCTGAAACTGCCCAGAAAAGCTGGAGCCACTTCCACAAATTCAGTGGTCATATGAGCAAAAGGCTTACCTGGATGACATCTACTGTGCTGCAGGTAAATATTTAACAACTGTCAAAGGGAACACAATTGTTTTGTGGGGTAGGAAGGCATATGGGGGAAAGTGTACAGCAATGGCTCTTGGTGTATTTTGTACTCAGAATGGTTGGGGTGACCTGTCTGGAAATTAACTGTAACATTTCATTAACTAATTAAAGTCATGCTACCTTTTCAACCTTCTTCCAAATGATGTCATTCAAACTCTATTGCCTATTAGGAAGTTTGAGCCTAACATACCACCTGGGGCTCTTATGAATCATAAAGAGAGACAGATAAACCCTCACTGAATGATCCAAATACTACTGCCGTTCTTTGTTCAATTTTTGGATGCCTCGGGTAGGAAGGCAACAAAGGGGAAGAAGTCATTCAAGTACATTCAGCAGTTTCTCTTTGAGCTGTTGTAGGTCTTGGGCTCATCCATATGAAGTGTCAACAGCTGCAGCATCCTAGCAGGTGGGGCTGATTTAAGTAGTATGAGAAGGGAAGAACCCTGATTGGATACAAGGGAGATGATTATATCTTTTTGCAGCTTTTAAGTCTCTAGGCTTCCTTAAAAGAGGGTGAGAGAGTAGTCCAGCTAAGTGAAGAACCAAGCTCTTCATCTGTACTCCTTCTGGAAACAGAAGGAAGGAGAACTGCTATGAAAATGAAGTAAGTGAATATATGGTTTGCTTGGGCAGAATGTGGGAAGGAAGGAAAAAATGTGTTGAACCATAAGTTAAAGAAAGCTGTTTAAGAAAGGAGTGTTGCACACAAGGTGAAGTAGTGGGAGAAAACAATAGTACAGAGGGCTTGAATGTGGCTGTAGTGAGCTTCTCCTGGGAGAGAAATCTCTGATGGGGAAGGTGATATAGGTTTGGAGGGAGATGCAGATATATATACTAAAGGTGTCTTGCTAAGAGAGACCCTGAGGAGGCGGGGGAGGCAGCCTAGGCAGTTTGTCCTCAACAAACTACCAGGCCAGAAGCAGTACCTGGGAAGTGTTATTAACCCTAGCTGAAGCCTTGAACAAGCCACTGTGTGGCTTATGAACTACACCAAGTAAGGTATGTATCTGCTATGGCTTGTGGCCTCTTGCTTGTAAGGGTGGGGACTGCTAGCATGAAGGATTGCATTGGTTCTCAGTGTGAAAGAGAAGAGCATAAAGAGTTCTTGTTCTGATGTAAGCTTATATTTTGAAGTCAAAGATGTCCTCTGTTATTGACTTACCATTTTGAGATCCTTCTACCCAAGTGAATGTGATTGCTCCCTCTCTGCTGCTTTCACTGAATCTTAGTAAAAATGTTCCTGGACTCTGATCCTTCAATAAAGCACGTTCTTTCTCTTTACTGATGAAACCCATGATACAGCTGTAATGTTGAAAAGAAAAAGCTGAGTTTACTCCTCAACATAAAATCTAAGCTGTGCTGGGCTAGCTAGGAAAACTAAAAAGCTAAAGTACTTGTAAAAGCCTCACAGAAGGCTTTGTCCTGTGAATAGCTAGGAAGTTAGCAGTAGGACTGACAGGCTGGAGCTGCCCTGTGGAAGCCATGAATCACCACAGCTTCCCTCAGCACTCCTCCTTTTGACTGGTGGCTTATACAATCATTTTTCTGAGCTCGGAATAAAAGAGATTGTCTTTTGCTTTCAGAACTCTGCTGTGGAAGCAGAACTAAAGTTGTATGTGTGCAATATGGTCAGGTCCCAGCTAGCAGTTTTAACTTCAAAAGTATACTAAGGAACGGTTGTTTTCCCTCTTTGGCTGATGAAACAAACTTTGTCAGCTACTAGATTGCATCATACAGATGTGGGGTTTGTTTTATTCCTTGTGCACATTTTCTAGATGAGCTGTTAAGCTTGTGTGACTCCAACCCCCCAAATAAACTATGCTTAGCAAATGTTGTTATGCAGGCAAGGAGGCCAGTGTGGTAATTTTAAGAAATGGATTGGTCTGAATAGGTACTGCGGAGGGAGTTGTACAAGCCAGCACTAGGGCATAACCTGGTTAAGCCCCACCTGCTTTTTGAAAAGGTCAGAATTTCTTTGCACTGTTGCTTATTCCTCAAAATACTCTATCAATAATGAAGTTTTGAGTACTACTCAGAAAGTACTACTACTACTCTCTTTCTGTGCATTAAGTTAGGGAGAGTGCTTTTTGCACAAAAACTACTAAATAATCATGATTTTGCTTAGAAATTTCAGGTGCTCTAAGCTGCCCTGTTTTATGGGTTTTGTGGGTTTTTGAGTGTGTGGTGTGTGTTTTTGTTTTTTGGTTTTTTGTTGTTGTGTTTTTTTTTTTTTTTTTTAAATGGCATGCTTTAGGTAACAAATCTGTTTGGTAGCAAATGTGCTGTGTATAATGACAGTCTCTAGCCTTCCCATCCCTCAAGTATTAAGAAAGGCAAGTGTTCTTGAGGCTGTAATGCCTATTCTTTTGTATACAAGGGGAATCTGTATCCTAATGAATACTATAGATTTGCCTCTTTCCCACTCAAGTATCTTTGCAGTTTGCAAGAGTTTTCCTTTCAGTTTCCCTTTTTGCCTTTCTAGAGTCTCTGGTTTTGACTACATTCAGGATTTAATGTGCACCTCTTCCTTCTGTTAAACCTTAAACAGGGGATCACTCTCATAACGGAGAGCAATGAGTAATGCTATTCAAGACTGTATACTATCAAAGCCACATGCAAAAACAATCCTGTAAGCACACAGCCACACTGAGGCGGAACACCAAATGGGAGAGAACTGCAACTCTGCTTCAGTAATGGTGGCAAAAGATCCTGCTGCGCTGGTGTCCACTTAGCTAAGAAATATGTAGGTTTTAGGCAGTGAAACAGGCTTGTACTATAAAGGGCTTCAACAGAACTTATCTGGAGCTAGGGGGTAATAATTTGAAGCCTGCTGCTGAATATAGCAAGACAGAGCAATCCTGCTGTTGTAGATCCCGGAGACTTGTGGGATACTGGGATGTTCCACTGTGACCGCGCTATTGACAGGGTGTTTTAATGTGTCTAAACCTAAAATGGAGGATTGTGACCTTGGCTGAACTTGTTTCTGGCAGCAATTACTTCTGAAATCGGCAATATCAGAATCAAAAGTTTACTAACCAGTATTAAAGGGCAAATGGAACTGGTTTTCCATCTGGGAAAGTCTTACTAACAATACTCCATTAAAATCAGCAAAGACTAATGTCTGGACTCATAGTGCAGATAGTGAAGTTCAGAGTCTGGCTGCTGCCACCTAGAGGAGGCTCAGAATGTTTGCTGTGGGAAGGTTTTTTAAGTTTGGGGTTTTTTTTGTAGGGTTTCTTTTAAGACGGATGATCACTTCATGACTTATACTTTTTAGTTTAGTCTTCCCTGTCAAACAAAAAAGAGTCTCTCTTCTAGGGTGCAGAAAGAACCTACTTACAGTGGGAGCAGAGGCAAAAAAAAAATTTAATGTTCAAAGCACTGCTCTGTGACTTAAATGGGACAACTTGGTTATCTGATGCTTTTGCTTTAAGCAATTGCCTCATTAGAGACTTCCTCACTATTAGAATTCATTTGCCTTGGATTTTTCTGGCTGCAAGTTCCACTTTATTGGATCCAAGGTATCTGCACAAACAACTTCACAACCTGAGGATGCAACTGCTAGCCTAAATGAAAGGTCTGAGGCAATGACCATATCTGTGTTAACTTCACTCAGGTCTTACCCATCATTCCAGAGACACAGGAGGTGTTTCTTAATAAGCTCCAGGATTCCCTCAATCCACAGCCAAAAGGGGAAATTTTTATCATTTATATTTTCCTGAAATTCAGAATATGGAAAGGCAGGGGTGAGAGAGGGGAGAACAGGGACAACGGAACGTGAGTTTTGTTAAGTGGAGAAGAAGCAAGCTCTCAATCCTGCCAGCATCTACTTGTTCTTGCATTTTTTCTCCTCTTTTTCTTCTTTCCCACCATCCCTGTATTCTCTTATTTTTCTTCCTCTTTCTGCTTCTCTACTCTAGAAGGACAGAAACTATTGGGAATGAAGCATGTACTGAACCATAAGGCAAGAGGCCGTGCGAGAGAAATGCCTGCCTGAGCCTACAGTACCCACAAACACGTGATCCATCACCTCTCATGTAACAGCACTGGTCTAAGAGCAGAGAAGAGGCTCTGTTTCCTGCCTGGGCACTGTCCTTCTTGGAGCTCTTGGACATACAAACCATCCCATGGGGCTTTCAACCAGGCTGGCTAGCAGAACAGCTTAGAGACACTTTCTGTTCAGGCTTGGATTTCAATTCCTCGTGAGACACTCATATTAATGAACTTGACCGCTTGTAGGTCACCAGAGCTTTGCTCTTTCCCTGGAGTCTGCTCCTCTCTGCTGTCATCTCCTGCTTATCTATACTAGTTTAGGGTCTAAAGCCAAAGAAAGTGTGAAAAGTCCTCCTGTCTTGCGGCAGCCAGGGTTAAGAAATCTCATGATGTAGCTTTCTGCTATCATGCTGACCCTCTTGGCTGCCCTGTGCTAATCCTCACACTAATCCGGTTGTCCCTGGTCTGGGAAACGTCCGTCACTATGACAGAGAACTGCTCATCTTGCTGGGCTTTTTTGACACTTTCTCTAATAGTTAAAATGGAGAACAATTCTATTAATAGCAATTGCATTAATAATAATGATGATGCTGTGTTTAAAAGATGCATTTTTCTATATAGTTTACATGGCTCAAAAGCAATCTCAAAATTATCTACTCCTTTCTGTTACAAGCCCTTTTTCCTCCTGCTGCTGCTACTTTAACCTCACCAGCAAAACCTCCCATGACTATGTAAGCTGTAGAATAATTAGGGTACACTATAGAAAAAGAAAGCACCCTGAAAAAAAACCCACCCAAAACAAGACAAAGCTCCCTCTTCCATCTCAATTTTTAAACTGAGTTCATACCTTGCAGAATCTTGTCCAAGGAATAAGGCCATCGTGAGATCCGCCGCTTGTTGGCCCTGAAGAGAATAAATTGACTTCAGTCATGTTTCATAAGTTACTTTGTTAAGACTGAAAGGGAAGTACTTATAGCACCAAGTTCTGAGTGTTTATTTACAACTCTGAGCTGTTGGACTAAGAAAAGAAACGCAAGGCTGCAGTATTTTCACGGCTAGTGCAGGGAGAGCTTGCAGAGTTCCCCTCTGGAGAAGTTCACTGCATGAGAATGACCAAATGTATTTAATCAGACCTTTTGTCATGGAAACAAATTCATTCTGACACTTTGTATGCTGTGCTACACCTAACACTTGCCAGTTTCAAAACGCTTCCAGGAAGGGGACTGAAGTCTTGCCTATCTCTTCACCAGCAAAACAAGAAAACTATAACCCGTAAGCTTTTCTGCAGGAGCTCAGGAGACCCTACACCATCGTTCTGAGATTAAGCACTTTCCTGTCTCAATTCTAGTGACTTGTAGGCTTTTGCTCCAGAAACTCTTGACTCCTAGGTCTGCCCCAACCACAGACTCATCTCATTCCTGTTGCAATCATTCCCCCCCCTTCCTAGTTTTTATGTCAACAGCATTTCATAACCACATCAAAACCACAAAGAAAATCCTATGCTGTGACTACAGTAGCTACAGCTTTGCAGACCCTGACTGTATTCAGAGCCAAATTCTTTACACACAGATCATGCTATGGATTTCAATAAAGTCAGAAATATGCTGCTTTTCCCTCATCTCTCTAAAAATACACTGGGTTAGTCAGCTTGTTTCTGATGCTGCTAGTGTTGGAGACCAAAATTCTGTCAACTTTCACATCACAAAAACAGTGAGTGAGTTGTATCCTGGCACCCTGTTAGATTCTGTGTCCCCTTGCACTAAGGAATCCTGAATACATAGTGTTTCAGCTACCTGGATTTTTTCAGTAGTGAAATACTTCTAGCTGTAGAGACAAGATTTAAATAGCATCCCTACTGTTACCAGAGCTTGACAAAGAATCTCTGAAGTTCTGAAATGCAAGTTGACCAACATGCCAGTGGTCACTTTGTCTTCATGACGGTTAACTAGACTAATAAAAATTATTCTCCTTGCAGAATTCTGAAAAGCAATCTATTAAATCACAAGCTTTTTATCAAACCTTTATGTCCTAGGGAAATTGGAGGAAGGGAATTAGAGACTGGAATGCTGTACTTACCACCTAGACCCACTAATGTCAAAACTCTTTAAATATAAACACTTCCTGAAACTTAAGGATTAGTGGAATATACTGAATTAACAGTATTTTTATCTACGAGTCTACTATGCAAACTCAGTATCTGTGTCAAGTGCCCTGCCTATCAGGCAAACTAACAAGGAATCTGGAAAACAAAACTCATGGCTGATTAGGTTTTCACTAAGGACTCTTGTCTGGGAGATGTTCAATTTGATATCCTTTAATAACTTCATCATGTTTGCACTTTGATATTGCAACTGTGTTTATGCAGGTAGAGTAAACCCCCACTGCCATTGGTGGCATGCATGAAGCTAAAAGTAATGGAGATGGATTTAAAAAAAAAAAAAAAACAAACAAAAACAAACAAAAAGACAAAACAAAAAACAAAACCACCCCCAAAACAAAACTAAAAAATGCCAAGAAACAGCCACCTCAAAGACTGACTAAACATGTGTGTTACTGCAGTAGCTCTTCAAAAGGCAGAAGTAGCCCAAATCTGTGCTGCCCTAATGCATAGAACTCCTAAGTTAGAACTGCAGGTTTTTTTATGACCTGGCATTCATTCGCAAATTTTACCCTATTGAAAACTGGAAAGCACTTCATTGCTATAAAGTGATATTGTATGATGGGGGGGGGGGGGGGGCAAGGTGTGAGGGGGAATGAAAACTTAAAATAGATTGCAGAAAAGATGTAGAATTAGCTTCAATTCAAACAGGTTATCTGCTTGTTCAGTAGAACCAAAAGGTTTAAAGTAATGGAAGCAGACCATACCAAGTAGCTTCTCTCCCAGCATGCTCAGTTGATCTGCATTAAGTCCTCTCTTTGTTACGGAAGAAAACTGCCAACTCAGAACTTCAGAAAGTTTAGACCACTTTGCATAAGGTGGATTCAGAAAGAAGGACAAGTTCTAAAATGGAAGGGAAAAATACAATCTACAGTTAATAAACATTAATTTTGGAATGCCACTTGAATTTACACAAGTGTATTGCCAAAACAGAATGCAGATTTAAGAATCGACGTCAGCTTGAGACAACTCTGGAATAGCAGGCTGCTGTTCTGACAGGCACTCTTTAGCAGGAAAAGCAATCTCTGGGACTCTTCTTCGGACATGTCTTCTCCCAGTGGGTAGAATTCCTAGATTACTCAAGTGCACTGTATTTGAATTCCTGAACGTTTATTTGGCTTCTTACTGTGTACTGTATATACTGAATACAATGTATAATATCCTTATGATTGCTCTGTTTAGGATAGGGAAGTAAAGTTGCTGTACCTCCCCCCCCCCCCCCCCCATCTGAAAGCCATCAAGTCACCTGCATGGAAAAAAATACAGCAGACAGTTGTATACAGGCAATGCTTGAAAATTATACATAGTATTTCTGATACTTTTTTCTTTGCAAATACCTTGGGATCAGTAGACAGCATGTTGAACCATAAGATAGAAGCCCATCCACTTGGAAGCTGGCTCACGTTTGAGATGACAACAATGGGAAGGGATGTGGTCTGAAAGGAACACAAAAGCAAAAGTCAGTCTATCCTGTACCCCTGCTGCAGTTCTCCTCTAGATTACCCACAAACACATTTCTGTTGTAATTCCTTGCTGGCATGGTCTTAACACTTTCACTTGAAGTTTGTATGTAGGGGAGAAAGTGTCAGTATGATGAAGTACTAGAAAGATTCAGGTGATTTTTGTTTGATAAAGACTTCCATTTAATGTTGGTTATGATAGCACTGATAGTAACAGAGTTCATAGCATATTGCTTCTGAAATAAATGGAAAACTGATACCTAGAGAGCTTAAAACACAGGGTTCATTATTGGATACTTTGCAAAGCACATCTACTCTTATTTACCCAGAGATTTGACAGCATTCTCACTCTATGTGTATGTACAGAGATGATGTGAAGTGTCATTCACATATTTTGAAATAACTGAACGTGTTTGATATCCAAGTACTTCAAAAAAAATAAAAAAAGAGGAAGTTTAGATTGCCAGTATGAGTGACATACAGGAATTTAAGTCCATCTCTGTTTCATCTAAGACATACCTCTAGGTCTACTACCAAGCCAGGCTGGCACAGCTGCGTCTCAAAACTCAGAGAGTGAAGTTCTTCTGTTACAATGAGAGGACCCTTTAAAGAAAAACAATAGTAATAAAAAAAAAAAAAACACCTTTCAGGGATGGTGAAAATTGCTTGGGGGAAGCTAAGGGGATTTATCATGGGGAGAAACCTTCTCTGCCCAAGGTTATTTGCTCTAGGCCTCAGAAAGAGTTTACAGGTCAAAGTCAAGTGACAGTGCTAACTTCCTAAAACTGCCTGTTAGAATGGGTACTCTCTAGGGACGGCGTTGGGTTTTTTTTGGCTCCTACCCCAAAGCCACAGGAAAAATCTGTCTTTGCCAGAAAGTCCTGTTAAAGCTAGGTACCAACAAGGGAGAGTCCAGAGGGACGCCATTCTGGCACTAGTTCTCATTTGCGGACACCTCCTACATGGATCTTTTCCTAGAAACACTGAACTCCTCTCCTATTGATCTGTCATCCTCTGTGTTTCTTCATGGCACTGAGCAGAGCATTGTCTTAAATGCCCGAATGCCTTTTTAGTGTTATGCAAAGGCTTTACAAACAAGGTTAGTGCTACTTACCTCATTTGTTCTGCATCCTGCATTTTTCTGTTCTTTCAGTTGCTGCAAATGAACAAAAACCCCTGTCATTCATTTACCTTGGCCACAAATGAAAGCTGTAGGGGATGCAAATGTTTGTATGGTCTAGTTGCTCAACTGTATGCAAACTTGCTGCACTAGTGTCTGGTCCTATTTGGTTCTAAGCTGTGGAAGCCAAAAAGATTAAACTATAAGTAACTACTACTCTTTTACAAACCATTCATCTGTGAAAACAGATATTGCACCCTTATGATGTAATACCTTTATGTAAGAGGCCTTATAAGAACAGAAGCAGTGTGAAATTAGGAAATATCAGATGAAATACTGGTTTATCAAAGTACCCCTCTGAATAGGACAATACACTCCAGTGTCTGTTCTGGATGATGATAAGAGAATTCTTTGTTCACTGGTTCAGGACTTGCATCTTTCCTTTCCTGTTGTAATGACGAAACCAATCTGATTTATCTCTCAATCTGCAGATCAAAAGTGTTGTACAGTCTGCTGAAGGCACTGAATTTCTTGCAGCTGCTCCCTCCTAGACAATTTTCCTCTTCCAGTTTCAAAGGTCTTTAGACTACTCCAAGCTTTCTACCTATGGGCCTTCCGCTGAAAGACCCAAAACAGCATTTCTAGGATTCTTTTACTTTCTCCTCCAAAGAATTTATTGCAACATAAGCTGTATGGCAGCAAATACTCTTATTTGCCTTTCTGGCCCTATTTCAGTGACAAAAACAATAGCATTTCAATTGAAACAGACCAAAGATTTCTGAAAGGGAAGATGAGATGTTCACAGTTCCTCTTATACAAAAGTAAACAAAGATCTCTGTAACAAAAGCAATTTGTCTCCTTCCTACCACACCCTCTACCCACACAATTAAATGCATGTGTCAATAAAAGAAAAAAAAAATCCCCTACCAAGTGCCTGAATTCTGCTGCTAGACTTCCATTAGTAGATTCTTCCATGTTCATTACTTTCGTGTTTGTTCCCAAAATATTAAATTTCCTGAACCTTCACAAAGAGAGAGAAAAGAATTGAGTCTCAGATTCATTGAAAGAACCCAATATTAATATACCAAACAGTAATGCCACGTACCCTTTGACTGAGTTCTTCTCACTTACATCTCTGTCAAAAAAAAAAAAAAAAAAAAAAAAGAAAAGACAAAATAAAAATTTTTTAAATATTCTACCACGGACACAGAAAATGTAGGTGTGCGTTTTAGTAGCTGACTGAGAACTGGTAAAATGCTTCTGTGAAATCTTTTATGCAAAAGAGGAGGCAACTGGTTCAAGCAGTCAAAATAAATATAGTGCTACACAGGCTATCTTTTACTGAGGCGTAAATTTTGCTGTGGGGGCTTTACAGTCAAAGCAAGTCCTTTCTTTTACTACATAGGCTTTAACTCTTGCTCTGAGGAAAAAAAATTATACAGTACTGTCATTCTGAATCTGCTTTCAAACCATACAACTTCTTGAATAAATTGCTGCATCACTTGAATCTGTTTTCCCACCACTCTGGATTTTACTAAGTTGCATTATATCTGCTGTGCTTCTCAAAGCCTCAGGTCCCACATCCATGTAAGAATTTCTTTTCCTTTTCCCCATTCCATGCAAGTTTCTGGACCCCAGAGCTGCTTCAAGTGAACCGAATGCCCCCTTAAAGACTCGAATAGGAAGACAAAAACTTGCCTGCTTTCTTAAAAGCACAGCCCCTTTTCATGACCTTACAACCACTGTCGTTATGTTGGAGAGCATGTTACATTTTTTTTCTATGCCCTTAGAGTAAATGCTGAGGCCTTCTGTACTTTGTGATATGTCTCTAATGGCAGAGAGAGATTTAGAGCAAGGGCATGGGTAAGAAAAAGGGAGGCTGTACCTGCTGCCATGGAGAACCAGCCTGCTCCTGGCCAACTCAACACTTTAAAATATGACTGCCTTTTGTATTTCTGAACATGGGGGCTGCTTACCGTTAACATACACAGGGATGAGAAAAAGGCAACATACTTATCAAATAAAACTTTCACTTTCAAGTTGTAGTTCAATTCCTGCAATTTCACCAGCAATCTAGAAAGAGAAGGTTTTTTTAAAAATTACTCCAATTGCAAAAGACAGGTTCTCTTCTATTGCACTGCTTATCATAGGTATATTTAAGCTGCACAACTCAGGGTCAAGTATAGGCTCCAAGCTTGCTTCATACAAGATAGCACAGATGCAGTGACAGGATAAATTAGCAAGGCCTATAGACACTGATCCTGTGTCCTGATTTAGAGAGGAAACTAGATGGGCAAACAAGTTATTCTTTTGCATGACAAAGTGGACTGTATGTTCTGCTGTTTGGTTGTTTCTTGTATACTCAATGCCCCCCCCCCACTTCTGGTAAAAGCTAAATGCAAGTTAAACTTTGCTAGAAGATGCCCCCCTGCCACATGGCACTGTCCTCTTCCTACTGACGTCGGCACTTAGGCTATACTGTAAGATGTGCAATCCTCTCAGCTGTAGGAAGCCAATGACATGAAAAACTTGCCACAAAACGAGAAGGGGGAAGGGGAAAACATACCTCAGCTTTACAGTAAACTGTACTCCAGTCTTCAGGACTAATGGTCTCTGAGGATGTGTTGGCATGCAAGGCTGCCTCTCTACCACAAAGGAGCTATGGAAAGAACAGATTAAAGGCACTTTGATTTATCAATGTTGTCTTTGAGGAATAAGAAATTACATCAAAAGTGAAATTTAAAAGAATGGTGTTTTAACAGTAGTACTGTACACTTTATTCATTCAGTTTCCATCTATAGAGAGGTCTGTGCGTTGGTTTCTTCCACTTGCATCAATGGGGCTAGAAATATTGCAAGTATGAAGTGATTTTGTAAGGCTTGGCTCTTCTTAAATACACTGATGGCTTGGGGAAGGAGAGTGCTACCTCAGGCTTCCCTAAAACCAAACAGCATGTAAACACTGTGATGTAACTAGCGTAATCCGTGTAATCCAAGTGAGGATTGTTGCTTTGTTTGCCATTCCCAGCGCTTGCTAAATTCTTACGGTTACAGTGCTGTGAGACAGTGCTATGTAACAACACACAGAGCCTGAGAGCTAGGTAAGCCAGCTGGGGATTTGATGAGGGCTAGCTAACCCCATGAAGCAAACTCCTGAGGCTAACCTGTTCTGATGCACCCCAAACTGTTGCCATCTTGGGCACTGTTTGTGTAGCACTGTGCTGCACAGACATCAATTATTAAGTATTTCTATTGTTACCGAGTCCTAGGCAGCATGAAGACTTTTCCTTCCACGATACTCACAGGCAAGATAACTGAACAGCAGCTTACAGATAATTAAACAGCAGCTGGACTTCTACAGTTCTTTCTTGTTGCTTTCACTTCACTGAAAAGCAGTACCTGTGTTTTCCAATTGAAGATTAGTGGTCAAAGTGGGACTCTGGAAACCTTGGGTTCTAGCCCCCCGTATGGGGTGTTACCTACTGTATCTGAGCCCCTGCTCTTATCTGCTGGGTTCAAGCCTTCTGCAGCATGAATTTTTTTCTGATCACAAACCCTTTCCATGGGCCTAAACCTGTGGAAACCCTAGAAAGGGTAAATCTCAAAAACGGTCATTTAGTTTAATGTCTGTCACAAACTTAGGAAAACCTCAGAAAACGCAAAGTTAGCGGGCAGGAAATATTGAGGGAACAGAAGGGAAGGTGCTTTCCATCTGTTTATTCACACAAACACAAAAAGACCATTCTTGTCTGTTACCTCTGGATGAGTTGTTTGAAAAGACTGTATGTTCGGTCCTGTAGAACTTGTTTATTTTTTGTGATGGGATCAGGGTCATAGGTGAACTTCTGTTCCAGTTCCTCAAGCTTTTTGAGCTGCTGACGAACTTGCTGTAGACTTTCAGCAACAATGGTAAACCTACAATTACACAATCTTGTTACTTTTAGCATGTGTTTATGTTGTAGTAATGCTGACATACCAGCCAAGTGACTGTCCCTAAAGACTAGGCAGTGCACAGAGAACACTTCTTCCTCATTGGAAAAGTGGTGAGGTAATAAAATCAATGACATGGAGTTATGCTGTCACAGAATGAAAATGCGTAATATAAATAATCACTATATTTCAAAGATCTGGTGTTCCTTCATAACATACTTCAAGTTCCCATCCAATGCAGTCCTTGAGTAGAGACCTACCAGTTCTGCAGCTGGTCAAGACAGGCGTTGGGTGGGCCACCAATGCATGCAGTCTGTTGCCTGTGTTTCCACTCCACCAGCTCCTCATTAATAAGAGCACTCTGTGTGTGCTCTGTGGTGTTCAGCAGCTGTACTATCTTGTTTACCACTTCCTATAGAGAATATTAAATTACCCTGTTTATTAAAAATACTTTATACAGGAATACTGTTTTAGCTAATGCTATCTGTCTTGCAAAACTCTGCAAGGACCTCAGAGTAATAGTTCCTGTCAACAGAGGATGTTTTCTAAAAACACCTGCTGCTTTTTAGCTGGAGTATTTGCTAGATTAAGTGGAGAAACAATGGAGAAACAAAGCATATTCAGTATCACTGAATTCTGAAGAGCCAGTGTCTCACATCCATGTATGTCCCAAGCGTACATGTGGGATGACCCAGTACTTGCTGTAGATTTGAGCACTGCAATGAGAGTGAGCACGTTTAACGTAGCAGCAAATCTTCTAATCGGTGTTTTCCACAAGAACATGACTATTGATATGACATCTTTTCCCTCTCATTGTTCTTTTAGCTTTACCTGACAGAGTCTGATAAAGGTTGCTAAAAGAGAAATAAAACCGCTTACAGAGATTCTAGATTTTCAGTCAGGATGGAAAGAATGAAATCTTAGTTCAACTGACAGTAGTAGAGAAGTTTTCATTTATACAATTTATGTCAACCCAATGAAAATGAACATGTGTTCAAAATGAGGTGCTGTTTGCTTCTGAAAGAAAACTTGAGTGCTACCTTTCTCTTGAGGTCAAGTGATAAAAACATCTTCTTGAGATTCATCTGTTCTTTCTTGTATTCCTCCTGCGACATACCATTGGACTCATGCTCTGTAAAATAAGTCCAAATTGTGAAGGTGAGGCTGAAGGAGTGCTGAAGTATGGGTGGGGGAAACACTGGGGGGACGAGGGGAGCTGCCTGGCTAATGCCAAATGAAGTATATCTTTAAAGCTTAAGGGAGGAAATAGTTACCGCCTCCTAGATTTTTTTGATTCCTCCTTCCCCCCTCCTGAAAGGACAGAGCCTATACTTAAAGGCCTAATGCAAGGAAAAGCCACTATCCCAGTGAAGTAATGGAGATGTGAGTTTGCTTGCTTTTTAGAGCAAGAACCTGATTTCAAAAAATGATTATATGTGTAAATGATTATATTGTATAAAGATACACACTGAGCAATTTCTCATGCTGACTTCAGACACAAAACATTCATATTACTTAACCGAGCAACAGAAGTAAACTGTTTTTCAAGGGAGGATGTTTACAGCCTCCTGAGGGTAGCCCAAGCTGACAGATCCTACACAGTCGCCCTAGCTACTACCTCTGCTGCCTACTGACCTTAAGTTAGAGGTTCCCGTCTGCCTCACGGAAGCACTACCTGCCCCCAAGTACAAAGAGCAAGATCATGGCTCAATGCTCCCCTTAGCATCTTCTGAACATGTCCCTCTTCTAAGGGACAGTCAACTGCCAATTTGTGTTGGAAACTGAAGCCTTTTCTAGAACAAAGTAGTCAAAAAGAGAGACAGATCTATATAACGAAACCAGTGTGGACTATGGCTGCATGTGCTTCCCTCAGTACACGAGAGCCTACAAAACTTGAAGTGGGAAGGCATTTGTGAAATACAAGATGGCAAAGAGAAGCCTAAACCTAACAATTTAGGTGTATGGTTGAACAGTCACAGAGTCTATTGGGTTTGCTATTTCTAGTAGCAATGGAACATAAAGGACAAAGGAATGCTGCGTTAACAAAGAGGCTCTCTTACTTGTAAGAACAGACAGATGCAGAGAATGCATTTTCAGGAATTTGGGTTTCAGCGTAAAGCAGAAATAATGAAGGAGGGACATTATCAAAGCAGAATTAATAAAGGAGGGACATTATCAAAGCAGAATTAATAAAGAAGGGACATTACCAGTAAGTTTGGCTGCATATCGTTAGGTTTAGTTTGCTGACATAAGACAGCAGAGTTTACTCTTACAAACTATATGCGATAGGGTATGTCCTTGATAAATTACTCACCTCTATTCTGCAAGGTTTTACATTTAAAGTCATATTCATCTTGCATATCCTCTAATGTCTTGATGTCTTGCTCCACGTCCTATAAAGCACAAATGAAAGTGACCACAATTATTCAATACTTTCAGGTAATGCAAGGCTACTTCTGATTAGGAACTGCCTGGTACCAGCCCTTTACAGAGGTGAAGTCCAGTTTTGTAGCAATGCCTTTTCCTGGAACTCCCTAACAGGACATATCCCTAAACTTAATCACCTTCTACTCACTCTCCCTCTCTCTTCTCAGCTAACTAAAATCTGTTAATTATAAAATTTGGAAAAGCCCTCATTGTCTAGCCATATAATTTCACAGCGTTTAGGAGAACCTAGGCTACAGTGGAAAAATTTGGAACAGCAGACAGCATTTTAAACTTTCAAATTCTTAGGTACTGTTTGGAGAAAAGCTTTCTATCACGACAGTATTTAAGACAATAAACATCTATATGCTAAATGAAAATCTATCTTCTACTTAAGAACAAATTGGTTAGTATATGATTTCTTACAAATTTTTCCTCAGTTGCTAGTATTTCAGATGAGTAAAATGTGTTTGTTGCTAAAATTTAAGCACAAGAAATGTGATCTTGCTAAACCAGTCAAATCCCAATCTGTATTAGGGTGCTACTGACAAATAATTACTTTCTATTTTCAGACAATCACTGGTTGTAGACTTGAAACCCAAACCATTACCTTATTTTTGTTTGTAATTTTAGAAAGTCTTATGTACTGAAAGCTTTTAAATGTCTGTGAATCAACAAATGCTACTTCAAACAGATACACTATACTTACTATAACACTGTTTTTTATAGCCTTAACTTTCGCATCAAGCTCCTTCTGTTTGTCCAGCATCCCAATCACAGTGTTCTGTATGCCCCCTACTTCCATCTGAGGAAAGCAAGCAGAACAACAAAAGTCAAACCAGAGTGACCCATGACACACATACTTTATTCATTAATGTAAGTTAGTGGCTTTTGTTGACAAACAACTTGATGAAGCATAACTTGTTCTGATATATCATACTAAGGTTTTATAACATAAAACCAAGTTTAGATGAATTTGCAAGAAACAAGGGAGGATTAAAAATGCCTGTTGTGTAGTGATGCTGCATTTTTCAGCATAGCACTATAAAGCTATAAACATATTCTGTTTTCTCTCTGAACAAATCCATTCTTTTGTTTCCTTGTCTTCTAAATGTATTTCAAGAAAACAACCACCCTGAAGGCTGGATGACATCTACATCAACTATTAGGTTCATCCATACAGGATATGGGGAGAAATGGGCTAAGAGCAAGAACAGGATAGGTCTGTGTACAGGCAAATGGGGTAACTTGGTATGCAATTTCTTTCTTACAGGGCATTCAAGCACCTTTTAGATCTCTGTATAATTTCTTTGAAAGCTGACCTCAATATCACTCAGGAAGTTTATTGCATGACATGACTCAGGGAGAGTTGCAGTAATGTGAAAGAGGATTTTCCATTCCATACATTAACAGTACTAGTGGTGTTAGAAACTTGCTGTTCCTCCATGTGGGACAGTCTCAAGTATGCACTGTTGCTCTGATTAATGCTTCAACTTAAGCTAAAGTCATCTAAAGTATTGGTAAACTGTCAAAGGTCCCCCATTCATAGACTTAAGTCAGACTATTAAGGCAATCTGAACATACTCTAACATTCAGGATTCTTCTTTGGTTTTTACGATGCTTATAATTGTGCTTGCTCTGCATTTTATCTTGTCAGCTTTGGGAAATGAGAATGTTTTACCAGAAAGCAGAGGTAGGGCATGCTATTGTATCTAGTGCCAACAGTAAGTACAGGAGGACTTATTTTCCTTTCTGATAACACAAGTACATTGTATGTTGGAAAGGCAGTTGTGAGTGCTTTGTCATGTGCCAGAACAGAAACTGAACAGCTGCCCTGCAGCTACAAGGGCTCTGTCAGAGTCACATTTTTAGAGGACCTGTTTTGGACACAGTTGCATTAGGCCCTTTGTTGAGTGTTCTTCCCACTCTACCAACGAGCATTTAAAAACTTGCCCTAAAGGGAAGTATTTCAGTATTGGAGCTTAACATCCTTGGTCAGTCATCACTTTACTGTTACACAAGTGGATTACATCTAGCTGTATAGTTTGCGTGCCCTTCCCAACTTTAGAATTTTTTTATTGCAAAACAGTTCTCCTTGCAAAGGAAAAACCAAAAAGATGAAAAGTCAGAAAACAGATGAGGAAGGATAAGAATATGGCTTTACTTATGGTTCAGAGGAAGGAAGTGGGCTTCATTTAAAAAAGAAAAATAGAAAGAAATACTTGGAGATAATCAGGGAGAACGATGCATCATTTTCCCAGAGGGGGAAGTCCAGAGAAGCACCAAGGCTCAGCTGCTTAATACAGAGTAAATTCCAGGAGTAAAATGCAGAATAAAAAAGCTAAAATCTTGCTGGAGAAATAAGGCAAGCATTATTTATTAAGTTGTAATAAAATCTGATAAGCACATCAGGCTATACTACAGAAGCATTAAAAAAAAAACAAAAAACAAAAAAACAACCAGCGTAGCTTTTGCATCACTCGAGCAATAAAAATTGCTTCCTGGCCATTTCCCCTCCAAATGCTTCATACAGCACAAACAAGCCACACTGTCCAGCTGGTACCAATCAGTGTTCACTCTTAAAGACAGAAGAAACATATTGTTGGGCAGGGAGAGGACAGCCTGTTTCTTCTTTTGGTTGTCTTCCACTCCTTCTGTCCCAAATAATAGGAAAGGGTAGATATAACTGCAGTAGACATTCCAAGACTGTTACCTGATTTGACAACTGGGCACTGTTCAGTATTTTCCTCTCTTCTTTCAGACAGTTGTAGATGATCATTGCCATGTGTATTGGGTCTTCTTGGAAGTTATCCTATATATTAGAGACAGTCTGCTGTTAAAGTTCATAGCCATAATTTCTTGTCCTTCAGTAAACCAATTGGCAAAAACCTTAGTGGGTGACTGTGAGCCTCGGGGCACGCATTGGTCGTTGCATGCTCCAAGACTACAGGGAGTGTGACAGCTGCAACCACCTCCAAGAACGAGGTTCTATTTTCGTTCATTAGTGTGTGAAGAGATGGGACTTGGCACAAAATAACAGGAAAGGGCCAGACATATTACTGGGAGAAGTGAGATACTACCCTACAGTCCTAGAGAGAGCCTCTCTTCAGAGCCACCCTCCCACACCTTTGAAGTATAGCAGCTGGCTTTGAAGGGCGGCTGTTTTAGTTTGACTGGTACAGCTCTTGCTCAGTGATATAAAGGAGATATATTAGCTGCCACTTATGAACACACAGTCGAGGCTGGATATAAATTCAACCTTGTTGTTTTACATGCATACAAAGTTGAAACATGCTTTGGATTGAGTACTGCCCTGCTCTGCCCAGGATGGTGCTGCCCCAGGTGGTCGCTGAGCTGTACCAGCCTTCTTGACTGATCTTTCATTGCTGATCTATAGTTACTATCAGATAAGTACAGCCTGGTCATGTTCTCTTCTCCTCAGAAAACAGTCCCCTAGTCACCGACTTCTGATGAGGAGAAGCTAGCTGTGCGGGAAATAGGCTGTGGAGAAGGTGACTCTATGGAAGACCCTCTGTCATAGAGGGGAGGACTGACTAATGAAAGTAATTAAGTCCACTAAGAATATGTTCTGCACTACCACTCTACTGATTGCTTTGGCCCTTTTCTTTGTCAGTACAATATGATGCACAGAAGTGCTGTCTAACGACAAGTCCTTTGCTATTAACTGTAGTTCTGCAGTTACATGGGAAGGATTTCTTCCCCCATGTTTCTTCTGCATCAGAAGCTTATTAGTACACTGAGGAAACCAGCTGGGGAAGGGCTGGAGTAAGTGAAACTACATTTGAGTAAGTGTTCCAAATAGCTACAGTAAACACCATACAAATGACAACTTTCTTCTTCCTAGAGTTCTCGGAAACTGTAACTGTACTGGTAATGAAACTAACTTTCTAACTGTAGTCAATTAAAACAAAAAAGGATCAACATTTGAATTCTGGCTTTTAAATTAGGATTCTGACACACTCTCTGTGAAAATCCCTGATGGCAGGGTAGTTTACTTAGAGGCATCCCATCGCACTACTGAAGCAATTCAAGCAAATGTATAGGCATATACCCCAGGCATACCTGAAGATTACGTTTGCTTTTCCTTATGTTGTGTTGCAGTAGAAAGTTGTTTTCTATCAAGAATCTACTAAATTGATCATCAAGCTGTGACAGCAGGTCATGGAATAACACCGTAGCAAAAGATACGTTGTTGGCTGCATGTTCCCTAGAATGATTTAAGGCATGCTTGTGTTAAATACACTTTCAATACAGCATTCAAGAAATGCATACAGGAGTAATTTATTTTTAATCCCCAACTCCAGTTGTAGTATACACAAACAGTAAGAATTACCTTCAAATGTAAGCCAGTTTCATTCTCTCAACTTTGACTTTACTTTCCATGATACAGAAATGTTGTTTTTATCTGTATTATTCTTGCCACATTCTGTGCAACTTCATTTACTCATTCCATGCACATCAAGAAGCTAAAAGTGAACCTGATGCATGTGCATGTTGACCCACTCTTCTAAAAGAAGACACTCCACAGATACCTTGGCAAAAGTTCAAAGTCTGCAAACAGTGAGAGACAGCTGCCAAGGCAGTAACTGATCGGTCTTAAAACAGCTGCTTTTGTTACAGACCAACCGAGGGAAATATGAGATAGTACACCTATTACTCTAGGTGTCAGGCCCCTCTAGAAAGCCCTGAAGAGGGGCAGGAACACAGGCTATAGCACTCACACAGCTACTGAAGCGTCCTACCAGCAAAGGTTCACCTAGCAGCTTGCTTCCCCAGTATTCTTCTGCTGCCCGTAACCGCATGTATGAGAACACTGCGTATCACACAACCTGAAGGCAAATTTCTATGCTTACCAATCCTGGTTTTCCAGCCACTGTGCCAGGTACTGCCTGATCTCCATAGGAAAGCTGTCATCGTATAGCTGGTGAACTTGCTCCAAAAACTTGGAATCAAGTTGCTGTAGCTGATACCACTGAGTCATCCTGGGGGGGGGGGGAGGAATCAGTGTAAATGTTTAAGTAGTATTTGGACTGAACTGGTGAAAAGTAACTCATTTAAAGTTTTCATGAACACTGGTAAAATTGGAGGAGTAGGAAGGAAAAAAAAATTATTTCCAGCTGTAACAGTTTTACAAATTTAATAATGAAAACTGAATACAACTTCTCTGCTTGTTTTAATTAAAAAAAAATTAAAATTGCAAGTTAAAAGAAAGTGCACTATTTCATGAAAAATAACTCAAAGCTAAATCACCCTTCCCTCTGAAAACTTGCCTTCCCCCCCCCCCCCCCCCGAACCCCTTTTCACAGCATTTAGGGTACTGGTAGTGCTACCACTATCTTGCTTAGTAGGAATATGGGAATGAGGACCTGTGTGTTTGACACCTGTACTCTTCAGGATCGAGATCCTATATGTGGAGTTTCACCTTTTGTTGGTGCAGATGTATTCCCCATCACGAAGATCATGAGTGGAAAATCCAAAGAAGCCTCTACGGGCTGTTTTCAGGTGCTATTTGTGTCCCCACTTGCCTGCTCTGAAAATGGACTAGATATCAAGTTACTTTAAATGGAGAGGTATTGGAAAGATGTTTTTTCTACTATATGCTTTAGGTTCCATGATCAAATTTTCAGGCTAAATTCCAGTAATGTGTGCAGCAGACACAGGTTAGTTAAAATGAACTAATATGACTGACAGAAGCTATGCTGTACAATAACACTTGTATGACAAAGTGGCCAATATATGTTCTGATATACTGTCTCTGCAGTCTCCTCACTGGGCTGCAGGTTAGCATCTTGTAGTGGAAATAGCATGCTAAGACATGTCCAAGGAACAGTCCAGGCTGAGAACATGGGTTGTGAGATCCAAGTCCACTCGCATCTGCAACTTTTAAAAAAGGGTGGTAGGACCGATCCAAGGAACAGGGCAGCACTGTAGTGAAGGACTATCTTATATATGGCCTTCTGCCAAATCCCATTAGTGTTTGTATGCCAGTTTGCTCAGCTGCTGAGTGGCATATGTTATCATAGAATCGTCAAGGTTGGAAAAGACCCTTAAGATCATCAAAAGTCCAACTGTTAACCTATCACTGCCAAGTCCATCTATACCATGTCTTCAAGCACCGTATTGATCCGTTCTTTAAATACCTCCAGGGATGGAGACTCAACCACTTCCCTGGGCAGCCTGTTCCAATGCTTGACCACTCTCTCCGTGAAGAAGTTTTTCCTAATGTCTAACCTAAACTTCCCCTGGTGCAGCTTGAGGCCGCTTCCTCTCGTCCTGTCACTCGTTACTAGGGAGAAGAGACCGACCCCCACCTCGCTACAACCTCCTTTCAGGTAGTTGTAGAGAGCAATAAGGTCTCCCCTCAGCCTCCTCTTCTCCAGGCTAAACAACCCCAGTTCCCTCAGCCGCTCCTCATAAGACTTGTGCTGTAGACCCTTCACCAGCTTTGTTGCCCTCCTCTGGACACGCTCCAGCACCTCGATGTCCTTCTTGTAGTGAGGGGCCCAAAACCGAACACAGTACTCGAGGTGTGGCCTCACCAGTGCTGAGTACAGGGGCACTATCACCTCCCTGGTCCTGCTGGCCACACTATTCTTGATACAGAATGTGTGAGAAGCAAATGAGTTAAAAATGCTGTTATGTTTAAAGTGAGGGCTTTGAGGATTTTGATGTGCATGGGATTCAGATTACAGGTAACATGGCATTTGAGTGTGCTGTAGTGGCACCACGGCAAACAGTTAAGCATGACATTGGCGAGGAAAACTGGAAGAATCTATCTAAATGCATTAAGTTAGTCTGTTTGGTGTCGTTCCCCCTGCCCCCCAGTACTTAAATGAAGCTGTATCCAGGCTTCCTGTGTCTTAAAGCAACTAGACTGGGAAAGAGCAGAGAACCATCCAAATGGCCAGTTACAGAGCAATATGATAATGCAGCAAACGCCAATCCTTGGGGATGCAAGCAGGGAAACACTGAAAGAGTGGGAAGTCAGCACCTTCTGTGGAACACGTGTTAGAGACCCCAATACTGGGACACAGGGCTCAGCCTGCCATTGACAAGCTGACAAGTGAAGCGGTGTAGGATGGAAAACCCCATTTGCTGTTCTGCCTTCCCTTGGGCAAGGGCAATAGGATGGCAGTCCTTATGCATCTCTGGAGAAAGGGGGTGTTATCCACAGCTGTGCGGGTCCCTGTGCCTCGGTAACACCCGTGCTCGGGGGTGTCCTCCACGGCTAAGCTCGCACTCCTTCCTGGCTGCACTCTAACTACGCCTAGCCCCGCCATTCTTCATGTCAGTCCCGACTTCCCGGGTGATCGCCGCCAAACCACGCGAGGGCAGCTCGGGAGCAAAGGGCGGGGGACAGCCCTCCCTGCCGCCTGGGACCTCGCACGCCTTCCCCCGCCACCGCGGCTCGACGGGCCCCCGTGTCGTGCCGTGTCCACCCCGGCCCCCAGGCCAGCCCCGGCCGTTGGGCGCCGTTAGCCCCCGCCCGCGCGCGCCGCCTGCACTTACACGTGGGACGAGGCTGCGCTTCGGCTCCGCGCGGCGACCCTCGCTTGCGCCGAGAAATACCCGCACAGTCGCCGGGCGGGGGGGGCTGGCGGCAGGGCCAATCGGAGCCCAGCCCCCGCGGCCTCGGCCAATGGGCGCGCGGCGGCGCCGGGCTGCCCCGCCCACAGCCCGTTCCCTTCCGCGTGGGGGCGGCGGGGTATTCCCGCCGGGGCGCCCCCCCCCCCCCCCCCGCGGCCACCCGCGAGGGGCCGCTCCGGCTCCCGGCCCGGCCGCGGCAGCTGCGCAGGGGTTGCAGGCGGGAGCGCCGCAGGTATAGCGTATTGCACCTGTTAAGAAATGGCTGCCCAGCAGCGCGGCGGTGCTTGGCCGTAGCAGGCAAAGCAGAAACAGGGTGAGCGCCGTCCCCGGGGATAGGCCTCCGTTTCTGTCGGCTTCTGGCGCTGCCGGGCAGCGTGAAAAGTCTGTGAGGGAACGTGCAGCTGTCGAGAGGGGCTCAAAGGTGTGCAAGAAGTAGGGTCTGTGAGGGGGTGTAACGGGTGACAGAAAAGCGGGGGCTGCTGGCAGGGCGGGGGCGATGCCGTGGCGGTGTCCCCGCCGGCGGGGCGGGGACCCTGTCAGGAACGGAGGCCGTTAGCAGACGGCTCCCGTTGCCCCAGGAGGAAAGATGCTGAAGTGTAAAGCTCAGCGGGCCACCTCCAGGCAGCAGCCAAGGGCGGCGAGCTGGCCAGCGCGGGGCCAGCCTGAGGAAGCGAGAGGTGTAGTAACGCTGGGCATTCGCCCCGCTGCCTCATCCCCTGAGGGGCGGTTACTGCGCCGCCCTGCAGCTCCCAGTGCTGCCGGCGCCGCCCCCCCCCCCCCCCCCCATCGAAGGCAGCCGCCGTGCCTCCCCTCACCTCTCGGGTAAGGCTCCCGGAGCCTTTTCCAGCGACCAGCCCCACGGCGCCTGCGGGTGCCGGCTGCCGGCCGCGGCGGGGAGCCGCCAGCCCGGCCGGGCCTCGGTGCGGCGGGAGGGGGCGCGCCGAGGCGGGAACAGCCGCGCCGCGTGACTTCGGGGAAAGGGCCGACTGAGGGGAAGGCGAAAGCGAAAGTGGCGGCGGCCGGGCCCCCCCCCCGCCTGGCCGCACGCCTGGCCGCAGGCATGCCCGCCGCCGCAGCGTCCCCGCTCTGCCCGCGGAGCCGTCGGCCTCAGCGGCGAGAGGGGCCGCTGCGGGCCCCGGGCGGTGGCTGGTACCTGGCCGCTGGCGCGGCGGTGCCAACCGCCCGGCCTGGCCCGGCTCTCCCTACCTAGGTAGCAGCGGCTTGTTTTCCTCATCGTCACGGTTTGGGGGGGGGGGTTTAAAGCACTGGAGGTTAAAAGTCGTTCTGAACTGTAAGCAATGGGAAGCGACCTGCTTTTCGCCGTTGCAGTAAGAAAATCTCCCGCTTTTCAACTGCTGTTGGTGAAATACTCAGCCAGCCTGGTGACAGGCCGGCTCTGGAAAGCAGTAGCAGGGGCATGGAAGCCTGAAGGTAGTTATTGTCTCAACCGTCCGCATTGCGTGCATGGCAGAAAGGCGTGCAAGTGCATTAAAGGATTGTACAAACACAGTTGTTAGTTTATGAATTGTAACCCAGATTTCCATCAAAGTTACAGAAACTTCAAGAACGCTGATAAACTGCAGGCAGCTGAGCGTTTTAATCGTTGCTGGCATTTTCTTAGTTGAGAATTTTCTTGCCACTGAGTATCTTTTGATAATTCCTTCATGTAATCTTTCTTGTAACAGCCTTATTTCCTAGCACACTTACTGCTGCTTGGACACGCGCGGTCTTGTTTGTTCTTGTCTCACGTATGAAGTGTTGACAAAGACCAGAAGAGTTAAAGTCCAGGCTTTGGTGCAGGTCTCCAGGATACTTGGATCCTTTTCGGTATCCTTTGTATCCCCCTCTCTCCTCAGATGGAAGAGACAATTCTTAGTCCATAGAAGAAACAAGCATATAGAAGGTCTATTTGGTAAACTTCGTGGTATGAAACGCCTACCGAGTAGCAGAAACGAATGTGGCTATAAATAAAAGCTATAGTAGAAGGTAACTGACAGTTTTTACATTTCTTTAATTAAAATCATTATGGGGATGCAGCAAGATACAAAACACCGAAAAATTACGTTATTTTTTTCTTTTCCCCTGTTATTTTTCACTTTGCTGCTGCAAGACACAGTGAAAGCACAAGCACAGTTAGGAAAAGTACTTAAAAGCAGATGTTTCATTTCTTCTGGCAGTATCTGAGGCATCCCTTTCAGTGTGTTTTTCTCTTCTCCTCCCCTCCCCCCCCCCATCATTTTACTAGAGAACCCTATTCTTACTCATAGTGGCATAAGGACAAAATTCTCACTTTTTTATGGAAGGAGGCTTGAGCTGTATACATTTATCTTATAGAAAATCACAGAATCCTAGAAGCATTAAGGTTGGAAAGGACCTCTGAGATTGAGCCCAACTGTTAATGTAACTGCCTGGTCCGCTTCTAAACCATGTCCCTAAGCACCACAGCCACGTTTTTTGAATACTTCCAGGGACTGTGATTGCACCACTTCCCTGGGCAGTCTGTTCCAATGCCTGACCACTCTCTCCGTGAAGAAGTTTTTCCTAATATCCAATCTAAACCTCTCCTGGTGCAACTTGAGGCCGTTTCCTCTCGTCCTATCACTCATTACTTGGTAGAAGAGACCGACCCCCATCTTGCTACAACCTCCTTTCAGGTAGTTGTAGAGAGCGATAAGGTCTCCCCTCAGCCTCCTCTTCTCCAGGCTAAACAACCCCAGCTCCCTCAGCTGCTCCTCATAAGACTTGTGCTCTAGACCCTTCACCAACTTCGTTGCCCTCCTTTGGACACGCTCCAGCACCTCGATGTCCTTCTTGTAGTGAGGGGCCCAAAACCGAACACAGTACTTGAGGTGTGGCCTCACCAGTGCCGAGTACAGGGGCGCTATCACCTCCCTGGTCCTGCTGACCATGCTATTCCTAATGACTCCAATGTTCCTTTAAAGCAGCAAACTGATTTGAAGTCATATGCCTTTCAATTAAATGTTAAACCTACCCCTTGCAAAATCTGTTTTAAAACAATAGTAGAAACTGTAATGCCCAAACCTGATCCACAATGCTATTCAGTAGCATGAAATATATTGTCTTCAAGTCAAGACTTGAGAACCTTGAAGAGTTGCATTGCACGGGGAACAGGGAGGAAGGAGAGAGACAATTGATTCACATGCCGTGTCTGGACCTTTTTTACAGTACTTCTCGTGAAGGTTAGATGGTCAAAAGTATAGAGTACCCCCCCGTTTTGTTTGTATTAAGATTGTAAGAACAGGTTAGAATGAAAAGGCACGCAATAGCTGATGCGAGGTGAAGTTAACGTTTGCTGCTTTAGAAGTCCGTGTTACTGCTTGTAGTTCAGACTTGAGTTCAACAAAAAGATGGCAAGGCTCTATTTTTGCTGTATCTTGACAAAATTCCACAAAAGTCCAAGTATAGAGCTTTAAGCCAAAATCTGGTTTTATTCATACTGATCATATAAATTACAGATGTTACTAAACTATATACACAATTGCTCTTGTTGTTCTGGAAAATTTATACATGATGCTTTCTCAGAGAAAATGGCTTACTCTCTGCAGCTTGCTTTCAATCACCCAGATTAATGACCAGAGATGCGTTCATGCATTTAAAATCTACTCCCCTGTATCACAGAAGTATCTCATTACTCTCTTTCCATTCACTTGCTTTCAGCTAACATCAGTCGTATGGGAGAAAGGAGTGAGTAAAAAAAGAAGAAATGAAAGTGAAATCCAAGTCTTACTGATTCAAGGAGGTTATGTTTTCATCCCAGATGTCTAATTTGTACCTACTCAAGAAGAGTGTAAGGTGCAAATGCTCAAGTGTTCATATGTATTTTAAGAAGTTTGCGTGCTTTAACCATATATTCTGCAGACGAGAACTGAATGCTGAATGAGCCTGCATACATGAAATGCAATGGCCTTGGAATTGCCTGTTTATTATTCTATTAACAGAGTTTTTAGGGGTAATATTGGGGGGAAAAAAACAAGAACAAAACCAAACAACCCAAACCCAGCACTAAGCAGTGCCTGAAAGAAAAAAAAGGAATATTTTTAAAAGGTAATTTACCACTTATATAAAAGCTAGTTATTCGGCTTATTAAATGAGTCTTTGACAGGCATGTAATATTCTGTCATAGAGCACAAATTGCCCCGTGGTCAGCAAATGCTGCAGCTCTTCAGTAACTTTTTAAAAACTGCGCTTCTCAGGCTGTGTTTACCGGATGGTACCCGAACTCTGTCAGATGAGGGTTTTTTATTTGTAGACTTTCTGATAGTACTCGCTGTAGTATGTTGTGCTCCATGCACAAATGATTCACTTCTGCAACTATTTTGTGAGAGGGGTAAGTTTTACTAACCCTCTCTTCCAGTGGCAAAATGGAGACAGCCTTTTGGACACCACAAGTTTTGTGTCTGTTTCCTTTCTGGAACTCCCTTCTCTTCTCAGCCTTGACTGCCTGCCTGCCTTCCACAACTTGTGCTGTGGTGGCAGATGAACTACCTTCAGCACAGATTTTTATCTTTGGAAAACAAGCAAACCCTGGACACCTATGGCACATTTAAACTCAAGAGGGATGAGAATCTTTGCTTTAAAATAGAAGTTAAACCAATGGTATACAAGATGATGATTAAACAGAAACTTTTAAACATAATGAATCCTAATGTCCCGAAACACATTCATGTCTTCAGTTATCCTTATATGCCGTTCTCAGAAGCAAAACATTTTGTTATACTCTCGTATTTACAGCAATCCCATGGCTGTTAATTCTGCAAGTAAAATTTATCCCTGCTGGACCCCACGGACGTCAAGCCAGAAAGGATTTGGTCTTTTATCAGTGAGGACAGCAATTCTGACTTGCAGGAGGCTATATTTGTAATTCCTAGGGAGAAGATTCCTGGTTTACATGGTATTAATAACAGAAAGAGGCCCAAGAATAGCATCATAATATTTTCCAGGAAATGCTGATTTACAAAGGTGGTGAAAAAAAATTTACTGCATCTTTAAGCCATCTAGTGTTCACATGATTACTGATTTTTCCAGTATGTGAACTTCAGTCAGTTGAGTAAGGAGAACTCAGCTAGAAGAAAAGAAAAGAAGGAAAAGATTAGTCTCACGGCAGTTACTGCTGTTCATTCAGAAATAACTTCTCTGGGTCAAGGTAACTGCAGTGACATTTTGACAATGTAATATAAACTGGTAAGGATCTGAGGATCCTGTTTCTAGTTCTTTACAAAATATAGGAATGCTCATTAGAAAACACTATATTGGGGAACAGTTGCAATAAAAAAATGATACCTATTTTTGTATGAACTTTTGTGGATCTTGCAGCATATGGGTATGTATAGCAGGGTTCTTACTGGAGTCTTTGTTTTCCTGATGGGTAGGGGAATCTGGGGGGGTGTATGGAAATAGAAGGGACTTCCGCTAGATTGCAGAAAGTGTATCTTGCTAAGACTGAGTTACTGAGTTGTAGGATATTTTGTCCTGGTGCAGATCTCACTCTTGTTCTCTGCATCTCACGCGGTGCTTTTTATTGGCATCTCATGGAGGAAGTGTGTTGCTTTAATAATGCAGATTGTCTGCTTACTGTACTTAGCCAGCTCTTCCCCAGAGTAGATTATATTGTGTGAATTTGGGACGATAAAGAAAAAACCTCTGTATTTTCCTCATTCCCATTTAGCAAGATGAATAGAACGGAAAAAGGAAGGAAGGAATTATTTTAAAATCTTCCAGAACTGTTTTCGCCCCTAATTTCTAGCAGAACTTGAAAACATTTCTAGTAAGAGCCCCCAGAAATCCACCTATCATCTAGCAGCACTGAACCACTTCTCTACTACCCTTAAAAACTGCAGCATGATTGTATTTGACCCTCCGAACTCATCACCAAACACATTCTTTTTGTGTTGTTGCGACCCCAAAAGATGGTGACGGTCACAGCTGGTTTGAGAACTACTGTGCATGCTAAAATAAACCAAAAACATCTGGAGCCTGATAAATGAAAGTGAAGCCAACTGTTCTTTTCACTGATGAAACTTTGGGAAATGCAAATGCGTACGTAGTTCACAAATGCAGTTTTAGAAGGTCAGACTATTTTCATATGTATAAACCAAACAGCAAATGAGCGGGGGATGTGTCTCAGATTGGATGTGGTAGGTTTTAACGCAGAATTTTCATTCAGGCTAGTATTTCAGTTTTGGCTGAAGAACTAGTTTATCATGACTGCTATCAGAGAAAAAGGTAAAGAAGCAAAAAAAGATTTTTTGCTCTTGAACAAATCTTCAGCTTGGTGTATATTAAAGAACTGATCTATTTGTATATAACTGTGCTTCCAATCATTGACAGTCAGGATTCTGGTTTAGTTTTGTTCTGTCTGTGGGTGAGGAGGAGTGTTTACAGAGAGGCATTTGAAGGGGAGCTGACAGGCTTTTAAATACACAACCATTTTAAGATCATAAATCATTGAACATACAGAAAACTAAGAGCTAGTATTAAAAAGGAGATTTTCTTTTCAAGCTGTTAAAGCCAAACCACTGCTGGGTTTCCTGATAGAAGTTTGCTGGACAAATCGTCAGTGGGTGTACATCAGTACTCTAAGCCACGATGATTCAGAACACAATTTCTAGTCAGTAAGTAAAAGAGGAAAATATTTTTAATAGGACATTGGTACAGTATTTTCCCAATCTTTCTATAGGCTTAGTGAATATTAGTTTTATTTGCTAAAAATGTTTTAGTTGACTTGTAATTTCTCACTTTGATATCCCATGTAGAAACTTGCAGCACTGAAAAGCTGTGCAAGTTTGCTGAATCGGAAATTTTCATGTTCCTTGTGCGGCTTCCCTGAGCAAGTCAAGTTCTTTGTGCTATCTACAGAACTAGTGTAATTGTTACGTATTTGTCAGCGTAAAGGCTTTGTTTGTGCAAGAACTCTGGTATCTTTCAGTTATGACATTCATGGTTGACTGGCCACATAACACAGTGCTTTTGAGTATGCTTGCAGCATCTTGTCCCGTTTAGAATAACAAATGTCTGCACCATCATTTTGGAATGTAATACAGCAAGTGATGAAAGAGCTCTATTTTTTTCATAATTGTACAAGCAGCTTTTTTATAACCAGCCCGTTTGCTTAGTATTAACTTATGAATGGAAAAGTTTACAACATACAGCAGTTTCGATCACTGTGGGACTCAGGTGTTCTCTCAGCACAGCATAAACGCTTGGAGACATTGGAAGAAGATCTGATGGAGAATGTGGATCTGTAGAATCATTTAAGCTTAAAAAAAAACAAAACAAAAACAAAAAACACAAAAATAATCTTAACAGCAACCTAAATCCCTCTAACTTGGTGCATAGCAGTGGAGTATGGTGAGTGCTAATTAAGTTAGTTAAGCCTGTACTTGGGCTGGCTGGTGGCCCTGTAAGCCCATGCCAACAACCTGGTATATGTTTAAAAATGTAGGAGATAGGACCAAAGGAAAAGAGGATAAACCTCATTCTCTAATATCAGTTGCTGGAGAGAAAAAGGAGACAGTGAAAGATCAGTAGATCAGAGTATCATAAAGTCTGCATTCAATTTTTACAAATATTTTGCCACATGGATGGGAAAAGCACTGTAGAAGTGAAGTTCTTTACTTCCCTGTCTTGTCTTTAGCAGTCCTTGGCCAAATAAAAACACACGATGTGTTGCTATCCCAAACTATTTGAATGGGGGAAGGGAGGCAGGGAAAACTTCGAAACAGTATGTAAATTTAATAAAAATAACATTTGAAGGGTAATACATCTGTAAGGATACTTACATTTTGGAGACTGGGATAAATACAGAAGGAACATAACCTTTGCCTCCTCCATCTGAGGGCTTTGAGACTAAAAATAAATATTAAAGAAATCAAATATTGTCTAGTAATTTTATTCTTTATTTGAAATTGATTATCTGCTTTAAGTGCTTCAGACCATAATATATATTAAAAAAGAAATGGCCCTGTTTATGCCTAAATAAGCAGCCATAAAAACGAGGGGAATTCCCGAGATTATTCTTTGAGTTCTGGTCTTAGTCACATAATTGACTGTGCTCCCTTGATATGAACCGCCATCTCAGAATATAATACAGTAGCTGATGAAAGAGATCTCGTTAGGGCTTCAAAAGCAAATATACTGTAACTCTACAAGCTTGGTACTTCTCAGCCTCTAGATTTCAGTTCTGCAAATGCTTGCTTGGATTTCTGTCTGTACAGATACAGCTTCAGCAATGTCTTTTGCATGAAATTAAGCATATACATAAGCTTTTAGAGGATTGGAGCATTAGGCAAAGTCCACTGAATTAAAATGAAGAGGAAAAATATTTGTAGCCTCCAAATATTTTTGACTAGTGTAGGAATTTGAATTCAAATGGAATTGTAACCTTTTATACTGAAAGTCCAGAAGAATGTGTATTATCTATTAAAAAAAAAATCAAGGCTTTGAGGGCTTTTTTGAGAGAGAGCAAGTTTTATCTAAAAATGGCCTGACTTGTAACTTGGACAAGAAAGAGAATGGGCCTGAACGTATCTGGAGACATTCTCGTCTATTCTTTTTGTATTTTCCAGTGCAGTTGCCAGGGGTTGTACTGCTGGAATAAAGCAGGTCTTCCAATCTGTTTGGAAAATACAGAATTGCTTGAAATTAAAGAGACAGCATGCTACAGTGTTACACAATTATGAAGCTGATAAGCAGGATGACTTTTCAATTTCATCTCCTTTGAACACCCGAGCGCTGAATTTTGTAATGCATTGGTCAGGAAAAAAATCCTATTTTTTGACTCTTTTTACCCTAAGATCTATTTTGTAGCTGCTTTTAAATATTGTTGTTGCCGCCTCTAACGTGACCTCTAAGACCAGGGATATATTTGCAAAATGAAGCTGTCTAAATGACGGACACACATTAACACGGTTCTCTTAAAGATGCCAATTAAAGGAGCCATCTTAATTTGTTCCCTTCCTCCCGCCCCCCCCCCCCCCCCCCCTTTCCTCAAATTGTCTCTTGACCTTGCAGCTGCTTTGCAGAAAGAGTAAATACGGAAATGGAGCCCAACCTTCATTTGGCTGACAGCTGTAGTGTTTGCCAAAGGCCTTATCTTTGGGAATGTCTGGATACAGATACTTCAGAGGGTTTTCAGGAACGTTGTCTGCCATAATAACTTTGTAATCACGTAGTATGTCGGCAAAAGGCAGTGCAGATAAGCGACCTTTGTTATAGGGTTCCACTGAATGAAATGTTACGTCTCCTGTAAAAATACAAAGGCACTGTACCCGCTGATAACTGGTAGGTCAGTATCTGCAGTTGGAACGTATTTTTGCCGTTCTTTTGCAGTTTACACTGGCGTGGGTTTTACCTGTTCGTACTGATGTTAGTATCTTTCAGGTTATACTTTCTGCATACGTGGAAACAAATTTAAAGCCTACAGTAAGCAGGTACACCTCCTAATGAACTTATATAGTTAATATAAAGAACTGAGAGGTAAACTTTCAGAGTTTTGGTTTGTGTTTCAGTAAATACAATACTTGTATCTTGCCCAAAACCATACTAAGACATGATACACATGAATTTTACTTTCAAACCAAAGAAACCGTGGCTCCTGTGTTACAGGTGTATTGCAGAGTTTGAGGTTTATGTTATTTTTTTTTAAATTATACTTACCATTTTCTAACTGATCCACCCAAGTAAAGGTAATTCCACCCAGATTGCTTTCACTAAACCTTAATAAAAATGTTCCTGGTGTCTTGTCTTTGAGCAAAATTCGTTCCTTCTCTTTGCTTACAAATCCCATTATGTACCTGAAGTGTAACAGGAAATCATGGGTTTGCTTTCAGAAAAAAATACAGACTTCAATCTGTGCAATGCATCTAGCCAAACTTTATATAGGTGTTCAAAGCCTGGTTACAAAAGCTTTATAAGGTCTTGAAACGGTGACAAAAGCTTCACGTGATTTACATGTGGAATATGGCATTGAGTTCATAGTACTATGAAGCATGATGAAATTTATCCCAGTACTTGACTGTACACTGACAGAACTGATAAACAGATCTAAACCTGCATTTCTGAGAGATGCAATGGTGTTCCTTTTTGGCAAAAATTTCAAAAAGTTATAAATGGGAAGAGGGAGACAGAAGTATTAAACCTTTTGCAAATTCTCTTCTGCATAGCTAAAACTGAGATTAGTAAAGAAAAAAGGCAAAGCAGAGAGAGATCAATATACAGTTGTTTCCTTGTTGCTCACCCGTCAATCCAAAGAGGAAGAATGTGTTTTTTAATTAAGTCCAGGATGGCTTCAAGCCAAACCCAAAAGGTAAAAGACTTTCCAGGCAAATGTTCCTAATGGTTTAAAACAAACAAACAAACAAACAAACAAACCAAACACGAACAACACACACAAGAAGAGAGTTGTGAGATTGTTGTTACCCAACATCCACATGACATGGCTATGTCAGTTTCTTAAGAATAATTTAGTTTGTTCAAGCAAGAATGACAAATTTGAACAGCTATTTTGAGTAACATCTCTCTTTCAGCCTGACATAAAAACAATTGATTTTTAAGATATGCATTGGAAGCGCCTCATTTTTCAAGAAAAAAAAAAATCACATTTGTTGTTTCTTCCTGGTTATGAAATTACATTTTGAGAGAAATAATGATGAGAAAGTTGAACTTCCTTCCAAGGTTCTATACTTGTTTAAATAATGTAGTTAATATGAATAAAATGGGTTTACCCTTCTTTCTCAATAACTTTTCCATTCCTCATCAAAGTTACTGAATGTATCAACCAACTTGAAATAATTTAGGTCACAACTGAGCATATGAAAAAAATGACCGTATGCTTTATGAAACATGTATTGTATGCTTCGATAGCACATCTATTGATCATTTACAGAAATATAGAGGGCACACTATAATGACAGTTTCTGATCTCTGTAGCAATGCAACTAAGTAGATCTCTTAGCCCAAGCCTTAAACTTCTGGAAATATTATTCTCCTAGTTAAATTTTTACAATGAATGTGATTGTGCTGGGCTACAAGTCCCACATACGGCAAGTGGGAATCTTATCAGTAGCATCAGAGAGACAGAGTTAGGCACAAATATGGGCGCGAAGAGAAAGAAGAGTCTAGTTTTACTTTCAGAACTGTACCTTGCAGAACTTTGCCCAGGATAGTTGATAATCATTGTAACTGACTTGTTGCCCTGAGAGAAAAAAAAAAAAAAGGTGAGTCTATTTTTCTGAAGTTTTTAAATAGATATAACTTGATATCTGTATAGTAGGGGGCGGGGGGAGAAGCACAGTACATCCAGACTTGGAGAGGGATTAAGAGGGGCATGCTAAGGGACTGTAGGTCAGTTTTTCTGTGTCCTTTTGAAGCAGCTGATAATGGTAGTTTTGGGAATATTTGCCTAAAGTAGTCTGGGACTTTGTTTCTGCAACACTTTATGCTCAGTTTCAGTTTTTAGCCTAAGTGTTACTTCTCTTGGCCTTCACTCTATCTTGAGCTTCCATAGTTTAAGACAATTTATTTTTTCTTATGATTGTTGCTGATTTACAATGGCACTACTCAACTCCATGACCTCCACTAAGCAAGAAATCTCCAAGAAACCATCAGAAAAAGTGACTGTTACCCAGGGACACCAGTCTTCGCTTCCCAGCTTTGAAGCAATAGAAGTAAAGGTTCCCCCCCCGTCTTTGATAAATGCTTCTGTTCTTGCCTGACAGTAGGGGTATTGTTACACCCTCAGCTTGGAGTTTCTTACAATTCACAATATATTTTATAATTGTCTCTTCTCCAGAAACAGATAAAACTTTATTTTCTTCTGCCAGCTTTCCCTAAGGCTTCTCCCTTCTGGGGGACAGTCAGATCAGTGTTCAATGGTTCATCTTGCTGAAGTTACAGGGCGTCTTTGCTATGCTGTCACCAGTGGAGGATGGGTCTCAGAACTAAACAGACCCGCAACGATGGGTACTTAAAATGAAACAAAACCAAACCAAACCCCATAAGCAAGCAAAAAGACTTCCTTTTGATTTCAGATGCATGAGATAATTACTTGCTAAGGAAACAAAATAACATCACAGTTCAGTGTGACTCTGATGCCCTCTTTCTTCAGTTTAGCAGCCTGGAAGTTCAGAAGTTGAATCACTTTGTGGTAAGAATAAGCTGACGTGTGCTTTTCTTTAAAGAAAAAAATTTCATTGTGGTATTTTTGAAGTCAGCTCTGAAAGTGGAGGTTATGCTTAAAGTCATTACCCATAATTATCAAATATAAGAGCCCAGAAGCAAATAAAACCTGTATATTTCTACAATCTTACCCATCAGTTTCTCTGCCAGCATGTTGAGCTGCTCAGAGTTGAGTCCACGACCGACATACGATGAAAATTGCCAGCTCAGTACTTCTAGCAGCTGACTTAAAGTGGCAGCAGGGGGATTGTTGAAGAAAGACAAATTCTGCAACAGAATTAGCGCTTTGTTTAGACAGTTAGCAACCATGAAATACACTACAGGCTATAAAAGAAGGCTGCAAGTACTCAAGCAGAATGCAGAAGTTTTAAAAACAAGGTGTGCGGGGGGTAAATACGTGCTGGCCCTCCCACCTGCAGGCACGCAGCAAGGCCCACTTGGGTGCCTGAGCAGAGTTGTAGGGGGAGACTCCTAGAGAGAGAGAGAGTCCGTGTCTGCATCTTGGATGATAAAATACCTTGCTATGCTTCTGATAGTATCGTATGTTAAGACAGTAAAAATATGCTTAAATCCTGTCCAATAAATGCAGATACTCTCGCTATACTTCAATGTGTGTGGTGCATGGAAATCTTAAACAGTTACATACTCGTATAGAAATATGTTGTTGAATTGTTTGGCTCATCTTAGTTTTTCATCTGGTTTCTGGACTGTACATGTAATGAACATACTGAAGACTGTGCAAAAGCCCTTTGGGGTATCACCGAGTGATGATGAAGTCCAGGCTGCTGGTCCGCTGGCCTGCCATTGTTCTTAGGGGCACTCTGCGGTAACCTGTCTTACCCTTTCTCTCCTCCGAACATCTATGTGACCGCCACCAATCCCCGACTGAAAGCCTGAGAGCTGTTCTACAATCTGCAAACACAGTGACTGAATCTAAAATATGTGCTGGGCCAGCAGGAGCCTGAGGAAGTGATTCTGCTTTTGTGCACCGTTGGAGCCACTAGAAGGAGCTACCTGACACTTATGATCTTCTCCATAGAAAGCACTAGCTCCTATAAAATGCATGAGGGAAAGCAGCACTTAAGTACATTACAGACCCACCTATACACCTACTTTGACAGTTTTGAACTGTACTAGTAGAATTATTTTGTACCATGTGCAGTTTTGGTCAACCACATCCAAAAAAGACAAATTCAAACTAGAAAAGTTGTGGAGAAGTGCTACCACCTTTGCTTAGTTTAAGAACCACTACTTTAGCCTACAAAAAGGAAGGCTAAGCGTGCATATGGTTTTATATCTGGGCAGGGAACAAAAGGTAAAGTGAACAACATTGAAGTATCATGCTGATAGCAGTGTATGGGAAGAAAATAAGGGCAGTTTAAGAGGGAAACGCAGCCTTTTTGTAACAAATATATTTGGTAACCAAATAATAGAAATGTAAAAATGCAGAAAGTCAGTACTTGCATACTGAAGACCTACCTGAGGATCGTTGGTTGACAGATTGTACCAAATAATGGAAGCCCATGCATTGGGTAGTTGGCTGACATTGGAAATCATCACCACAGGCAAAGAGCTGGTCTGGTGGAAAGAATGAATGCGGTATGTAAATGCTGCCGAGGAAAGTGTTAGCGCTGTGTTATGCTTTGGTTTTTTTAGCCCCCTCTTCCTTCCCAAAGCATACGCTTCTGTCCAGAAGTTCTGGAAATCTTGCGTCTGCTTATGGTTACTGCTGAAGATGGCATCTAGGATAGACAGACCTGTGGTCTGGCCTAACACGGTTGTACTTCTATAAGCTGATGGAAAATGCCTTTTATCCTTGTCCCAGAAAATCTGGCTAGAATACTCACTTCCAGATTTATAGTCAATCCATACAGGCAGACCTGCGTTTCAAAGCTGATGGAGTGCAGTTCCTCGGTCACCATGTGAGGGCCCTGAGGGAGTAAGTAGGTTATAAAACTGTGAATGCACAGTTGGCATTTAACGCTGTTTTAGTGATCTGATTGCTGAGATTACACAACTTTGAAGGAAAACACATATAAATTATATAAGTAGAACAGGAAAAGAAGAAAGTGAAGGAAATCTGTTTGTTAAACTCTGACATTAAATTAGTCCAGAAGTCTGGCGTTTTTTTCTGATTAATCTAAAAAACCCCCCTGTGACATTGTTAAAGCAGTACTTTTAAACTTTTAACTTTTGCTTTTAACTTTTTCTAAAATGGTGCTTTTAAACACAGATTTGCACACAAAAAGTTAACAGATTATTTTTTGTGTCTGATAAAGATTGTCTCCAACTTTTCTTTTCCAAAAATTTCTTTACTGATTGACAACTCTAATTTAAACGAACATGTTAAACTTCACAGAGAAACAAACTAGAAACAAAACAAAAAGCCACAGCTTTAACGACAAGTAGGCCCTCATCTGGCAACACAGGTTTGTTGTAAGTATACTTAGATGGTACTAGCTGAAGGAGTAGAGGCCTAAATCATTAATCCAAAGTAAATCTGGTATTAAAAAAACAAGCTTTTCTTGGATGGAAAAAAAAAAAAAAGAAAATCTGTTTGTCATAGTTGATTAAAGTTTGTAGTACAACTGTTTTGTTTTGATTACAAACCAGCATAGCTCTGTAAAGATCCGAATCTCTGGCCCTTGGGAAACAGATCTTTCAAAATACATTTCCATCCTCAGAAGTCGAAGTATAAAAATCTATTTGTCCTTTTCCTCTTTTTGTTGCTGTTTTTGCCCTCCCCATCACATATTTGTTTTGTCAGATACTTAAAAAAAAGAAACAAAGTCAAAAATCCCAAATCAAAATGCTTCCATTTACTGAAGTACGCAGCTTTCAGTCAATGTAAAATAAAACTGTTCCTTGGGAAAGTGCCTCGGGGCCTTATCTTTCCCATGGAGCACCTCCTCCAGGATATGTACAGGCCACTGCAACAAAAGATACTGCATAAATGAGGGATTGAGACCACAGGAGATCCTCAGGCATCTGAATAATAAAGCTGCCTTGCAAAGGAAAAATCCAGCTTAGAGCTGAAGGCTTTTACATGAAATACTCATCCAGCAAATGAATTCAAATGTTTTAATACAGGTACAATCAATCCAGCTCAACCTGTATTTCTGACACAAAGTTGAAAAGGGTTGGTGTAACTCCCCTTCTCCCTCCTCCCTGTTATGATTTTGTAAAAATTTGAACTTTTCTCATGGAAAAATCATCTAGGCAAAAAAGGCATATCTACATGAAAGGACAAATCTCAAATACAGAGAGCTTCCACTTTTTTTTTACGTGGCAAGTCATACTTAACAACTACACTCTCAGCTTACTAAACATCCTATAACAAACCAAGTTTTTAAATTATTATAGTTGCTGGTAATAAAAAACCCCCACAAACTTGTTTATGCTAATAATGGCTTCACAGACTGTGATTTGACCAAGGAGAAGCTCTGTTTGAGGAAATCAGTTAGCAGTGAACCATGTCACAGCTCAGCTGTCCCAATTCTCCACAGCCCTATGTTCTATATAGTTATAAAGGCACAATGTGTGAAAGTGGGATTAAAATGCTACCAGAATTAGAGCGCCAACATTTTTACGCCTACATTTTTGCATTTGCTTGTCTTGATGCAAATGACTTTGTAAGTAGCAAAGTAATTGGGAGGTGAGCCTTGAGTTTCAGTCTTGCTAATCAGGTTGCAAGTTATTCCGTTCAGAAACACAGTGTAAAGTGTGCACGAGTATCTTCTGCTTTACGTTTTTGGTTAAAATTCTCCATGCTGATCACACATTTGCTTTGTACTTAAAGATTACCTGTAATAACTTTTGTGCTTGTATAACTACATCTATTTGGGCTGTGATGTGAGTGATTTTTTTTTTTTGAGACTTGCCAGTACAACTTTACCCTCAGCGCTTCATACAGTGCAAAAAAGTTACACTGGTGTAGAGATACCTTAAACCAGTATAGGCTCTTTCACTTCCTAGGTAAGTAGGTGGCATTCATAGAAGCATCTTATGACTTCAGTTACCTTGGGAGGCACTACTTGTTCTGGTAGCATTGGCAGAGGCGATACCGTTGGCTGCAAACTTCTGACTCTTGCTTCAGTCAGAGATTTATCTGCCGATTTTTGCTGTTAAACAGCAATGCTAAATTTACGGTGACGGTCCGTGGCCACCCTAGGGTTTGTGTGTCCGCGTGCCTTCCCCCTCCCTGCCTACTGCCTCCAGCTGCTGGATGAGGACATCCTGCCTTCTCCCCTGCCGGGGCGGTTCTCCCTTCCCCTCCTGCCAGTGACGCAGAAGGTGCGCGAATCAAGGCAGGAACTTTCTTGCCTGTGATTCTGATTTTGTCCGTGACACCCAGGGCACTCGGGGGAATCACGGTTTGTATGGAAGTCAGAGTTGAGAAGAAGGATGTAGGGTAGAGCTGTGCGGATGGTGAGGAGCTGGGCAGGGGAAGAAGCACGGGTGGTCTGGATGTGAGGGGTGCTGGAGGGTAACACAGGAATGCAAGAAGCGCCCTACGATACAGGTGAACGCAGGGGCACGGTGTTCTGGCTGTGAGTTAGTGCGGATATTAATACTTCTCATTTCTGTTCTCCACAAAGCGAGAATGTACATTTAAGCTCCTCTGCCTAGGAAGCAAGCACTTGCAATACCTTTTCACCTTACATGCCAAGGGGTATGTGCGTGTCTCTGAAAGCTGGGTACTGCAAAGTACCTGCGGGTTTGTTAGGGATAACAAGTCATAGTACAGTGTCACCACAAGAGGGGAACCTACGACCGGATTCGGTAAACTAAACGCACTTTTGGTCCGGGCTGAGGCAAGCAAACTTCTTTGATGCAAATATAATTACACCCCTACTTCAGCTGTAAACTTGGCCAACAGAATATATATGTAAAGAACCATTCCTATAGGAAAAAAATGTTTTCGCAAAAAAATCAAAAAGCTTATTTTTTTTCAAAATGTAAATGACCAAAAAGGTCGCCTTAAAGAGGAATGCATACATTCAGATTACTACTTCCTACCTTCTATTGTAACTTTTTTATACACAAATTTGAGGCATGTAATTAAAATTTCCGAGTACTTCTGAAAAGTTCTCATTATACTTATACTACCATGTGATAATTGGTCCTATACTTAATATAAGGATAATATATTTAAAAATGTAACAGCATATGGTTGCTCTTTGATTTAAATAAAATCTAATCTGAAATACTTGTGACAGTAATCAAAAATAACATGTAAAATAAATGCACAAACCTCATTTCCTTTGCTTCCAGCACTTGATTTCATTTCTTTGGGTTGCTGTGTAAAGCAAAACAGTATTTATGTGGCAAAGAAACTACAGATAGAAGTACATATAAAGCCCGTCACTTGTAACCATGATGTTCTTAGTATAATAAGGTTTTGTTTACAATATACAAATACGCTGTAATGAAGGCTCTGACACTATGCCTCGAAAAGTCTTTTCAGTGAATAGTCTTTTGATATTTTTTAAAGAAACTAAATTAATGTAACAAAGCGTTAATTAGAGTGCTTGCAAAGCGTATAATGCAAAAAAGCACTAAACACCGTCCCATCTCCTTTTGCAAAACTACACTGATGCACTGCATCTGTGGTTAAGCCAAAAAAAAAAAAAAAACCATAGGTGAGGGAGTCTAGTCAGAAAGCACGATTAACTGGGATATTAGAGAAGTTACAGAAGCATTAACCGTAGTCTCTCAAAAGACAGTTATCGCAGGCATTAATTTCAACCAGATCTAAAGCATTCAGTGATGTATTTCCCCTAGACTATGGTGGTGTGGTTTGGTTTTGGTTTTTTGTTTGGCTTGTTTTTTTTTTTTTTAACAAAGCTCAGTTTCTGAGAAGCTGTGTAATTCAGCATGATTAGTCTTTTCCTTTTCTGGCATTACTAGGATTCGCTTTGTCATTTCTGTGAAAATATATAGTCTTATTTTTTGGAATAGATAAAGTATGGAATGGGATAAAGAGGTTCTAGGATTAAACTTTCTGCATAAGGTAAAAGAAAATGAGTGTAGACTTGACAGTAATATAGTTCTTCCTGCATAGTTTTTAAAGACTCTCTTATTTCTTTACCAGAGGTGCACAACAGGAAAAAAGCAGTCAAACTTACCAAATGTCGAAATTCTACTGACAGGCTTCCATTTGCAGATTCATCCATGTTCATTGCTTTCACGTGTGTTCCACACAGAACGAATCTACGATTACTATGGAGGACATTACACTTACGTATTCAAATAATATCGTATTGGATAAATTAAGAAATCCAGTATTTTATTTTCTTACCTTACAGTTGAAACATTCCTAAAATAGAAGAGGGGCAGGGGGAGGAAACAGATTGTGGATCAGTACATGTGTAAGCCATGCTTGCACTGAGAAACTTGTCTTGAGGTGGTAGATTTTTGCCTTGTTAAAGTTAATTCGTATTACCAATACAACTGCAATTTTTAAAATAAAGAACTGAAATTTGTACTGTCCAGTTAGACTTTTGCATCTGGCCAGATGCAAGTAGTATATTTTATCTAGCTTTTTTTCTGCTATTGGAACGATATGTGGGTATCAAAGTACCAAACCCCTTAGAAAGAAGGAGTTTATGTAGCAGTCTTAATTTCAGGCAGGGGTAAAACTCTCTAAGCTCCGTAGTTACTAATTACAGCACGAGCTTTTCAAGCGCAAGCTTCATGTACTACTTGCAGCAACTGCATTGAAGGTACTGGGCCTATTAATGCGAGCAGAGGCAACTGCTATTTCAAAGCTAACTATCCCATAAATGCAATACACTTTGATTTAAAGTTTTTGTGTGATGCTACTATTTCAGACTGATGAATTTTATCTAAGTCTTGAAACAAATCTTAAATGGACTTCTTTCCTCCAATTTGAAAATATCAATTAGAAATAGCAGCTTTTTTTAAAAAAAGACAAAGAAGTCTTCCACGTTAAAAAAAAAAGAAAAGCATTACCCTGATGTTTTAACTGGGTTTTTTTGTTGTTGTTTTTGGCTTTTTTTTTCCCCTTTTTAGAGCAACTTCTAAATCAGATAGGGTAGTAATTGAAAAACCTGTGTTGTCTCTGTAAGGAGAGAGAGAATATCTTCACTTTAAAGTTTCTTACTTGTCAATAGTTGCTTTCACTCTGATCTGGTAGTTTAGCTCTGGCAATTTAATTAGCAACCTTCAAAACAGAAAAGGTAAAAGTGAACATTAGCAGAATAAATTTCTCACCAGAAAAATATTAGAGACCAGTAGCTCCACACCAAAGTATCTGAAATGATTATAATCTGAAAACAGATTAGGCATCTAGGATTATATCATGATTTACAGGGTTGTATACTCAGAAAGAGGGGCTAAGCTGTTCCCGTGGCAGCTGTTCTACCCTCCCTGCAAGTATGTGGAAAAGTTAGTATGCGTTTGAGGGAATGGCTAGAGAGGCAACAAAGAGGCAATAATTAAGAGATGGATATGTACAATCTGTGACTGCACCGTACATGTATGTGTACTTTCCTTCACGTACCCTTTCCATCCCCCAGCCCTCCATACATTCTTTTTGCTGCAAGGTGGAAGCGAGATGCGAGTTCCTCTCCCATCTTTGCTCTTTTCACAAAGTCAGGCAAGGAGCTAGTGGGAGAGAGATAGCTTGTCATTGATTCACCAGAGCCTGCCAAAATGCAGAAGTTTCTCTTTTCTACGTGCAAAAGTGGCTTGGAGTATTCTGATGTTGGCTGGTATGATGTGGATCACTATTTACTCACTTTGCAAAGTCATTAAAACAAGAATTCGGTGCATACAGAATCCTGAAGGTGCTGACTTTTGGCCACAATCTGCCTTTCCTCCTCACACTGATTTACTCTTTATTGCCACTTATTATGAGTGACAGATTCTGTGGCCTTTATATCCCCATTCCGGAAAACTCTCCCTGGAGTCAAAAGGATCTCTACCACAAGTTGGTCTGCTTTGGTTTCTACACTCTGGAACATTCTCCTAGGATAAAATGCAGTATGCAAATGAAGGAATTTATATCAGATTTCCTTTCCTTACCTTAATTTAACAGTGAACTGTATTAATGTTTTAAGAACCATTGGCCTCTGGGGATGTGTTGGCATGCAGGGCTGCCTTTCAACCACGAATGAACTGTGTGAAAAGAAGTGAAACAAATAGATTTTTAGTAATATGCATAAACAAACAGCTGTATTAGGGGCAAAAAAAGTGCTGTTATCTCTTAGAGATCTATTTCTCTACAGATGCTGAAGTGGGAGGTATGTATTCCAACACTCAGTTCTCAAAATGAGCCAGTGGTCTAACTTACAGTTGAATTGTTCCCAATAGAAATAGATATTTGGAATACATTAAAAATCAAAACAAAACAAATTCCACAGTCCTAAAATACTAGGCTGATAAAAGTCTGGAAGACCAAGACTTTTATCAGAACCGTAAAACAGAGTATGAAAATACACTGAGCCTAGCTCCAGCGAAATTAAACAATCATTTAATCTTTTTTCATTTTTTATAAAAAAACAATCGACCGTATTTTGCTTTCAGATAGTCACTTGTGGTATCTCTCTCGTGTAGCCAGTACAAAAGGCAAGAGGAATGATGATAATATTTTATATATTAATAGAATGTCTTGGTGGGGAAGAGGAAAGACAAAGAACAAATTAGTACCTGCCACTTTAAAACAAACAAACCAACCAACCAACCCCCAAACCCCCAACCTTTTCTCAGGAGTATGTACATGGCTCCTACCGAAATAAGTGCATTTTGTGTGTTCACCTAGAGTCAGAACTTGACCACAAACCCTTAACTACTACACATGAGAAGCTGCCTGGCACTTTCGGTTTCTAGGAATTTTGGTGACAGCTCTATGTACTTTTTATATTAGAAACTTGGTCTGTAAGATCCTCAGAGACTCGACTTTTTTTTTTTTTTTTCCTTCTTCTTAACAATATGGTCTCATCGTTGCCAATAAATTTGTGTCAGTTCAGGTAAAGTTATGTACATTCACAATGGCTTACGCACTTCCGGAAAAGATTGTAGAGCAGAAAGTTGACTTTTTCCAGCAGCTGAGGTCTTTGCACTGGGATAGGGTCCCCATCGTAAGTCAGTCTGGTCAACAGTTCGTCCAGTTTTTCTAGTTGCCTTCTAACTTGAAAAAGACTCTCTGCCAACAGCGTAAAACTACAGCACGACAAAAGATTAGGTTGCAATCTTTCATGTAAACAGCTGCTTAGAACATAATGGCTACTGAAGTTCTTGCTTAGGGAAATCAGAATCAGTACCGATAGGTGCTTTCTACCTTTATCCAAACTCATGTCCATTCATCTTTTGTTTACAGGAGTATATAAATACATCAGGCAAAATTTTGTACTTTATTTTCAAAGATAAATATTTTCGCAACAGGCCTCATCAACAGGAGCACAATACTGCCTGTGATAATTTAGAAGAAATATATACACAGTTCTGATGTTTTACATGCAGGACACTTGTGCCAATTTTCTCTCTTTCCTACAGCTTAGTGGTTTTGCAATACGTAGTCTTTAAAAGGATAATATTTACATAAAACGAAAAAGTTATGAAGACTGAGGAAGTGCATTTCTCAGAAATGTAAAAACAATAAGGAAAATCAAATCCAAACGCACTTGCTAACAGTTTAATAGGGTACGTGCATATAAAATCACATCTTTTAGCTATCTTTAACATCTTCATTGGAAAAAAAACACTTCAGTGGAAAAAAAAACACACAGAAAAAAATACTTTTTCTTCAAATCTAACAAGGTTCTTGGTTGTTTTCCTTCCTGTTTTCTTTTTACTTTTTACTTCACCTTCTCCAGAAGAGACGTTTGGTGGGAGAGAAATGACCAGGACATTGACATTCTTTGGCTGCATTATCTTTTTAAATATAATGCTTTCTTTTTTTATTTGCAATTACTTTTACAGTTGCCACCACAAGAGACTACTGCCATTCAATTTCTGTGTAGTTTGAAGTCTGGAGGAGTGATGTACCTAGTGAGTCAAAGCATAAAGTGGCTACCCAGCTCCTGCCTAGACAAAACTCCCACTGTCCTCAGTGACAAACTCGGTCAGCACAGTTCTTACTCAGGAAAAACTCCCGAGAGGGTATGTATCATGTCTCTGGAACAACGGTCAAACCTAAAAATGACTGACTGCCATGCTCAGGCCCAGCAGTTCACTGTAATGTTATTAATTCCGAATAGCAAACGTTGTCCACCAAAACAAATTGTGTTTTTGTTATTTACTTGCTTAGCTGCTAATGAATTTGCTGCTGTTGCAAGGTAACTGATCTAAAGAAAAGATCATTTCATGTGCAGCAGACTTCCTGTGGTTTTCAGTGGAAACACAAGCTCAAGGCAAGTTTACCAGTTCTGGAGCTGATCAAGCCCACCATGGAGAGGACCCCCAATGCAGGCAATCTGCTGCCGTCTCTTCCAGTCTAGTAGCTCTTCAGTCAGCATGTTGCTCATAAGCATATCGATTTCATGAATCACACGCCCTATTTTACTGAGCACTTCCTGTAAAATAGGAAAGGTGTCACAAACTGACCACAGGGAACAGCCACAAAATTCAGCAATTATCATAGAAGTGCTGATTACATTTCTTTCAATTACTTTGAAAGTAACCGTATTTAGCCCCTATGGCTTTAATCTCTCTAATTCAGAGGTGACTGGATTCATCACCCATTGTACTTGAAATTAATCCTGAATCTCTATGAACTCTTCCTCAGTAAAACTTCTCTTTTCGGGTGTGGGAAGGATTGTTGCATTCTTTGTGGGCATAACACCTCCAAGAATTTGACATTTACAAGTACTGTCAAGGTCAAAAAGTCCTCCTTTTGTTTTGTATCATATCCAGTGCACTGTTTTTTTTGCGTGCTTGCTTTTTTCTGTAAAAAGCACATGGACTCAAACAGATTGCCTAAATGTACTGTTTTCTCTGCCAGGAAAGAGGTGGTAGGGGAATATTTGTCATATTTGCGAGTCTCGGTTGCTGAACAGAGCAAGGTACCATTGCTTGTTTGGGATTCTTTGTTTGTTTTATTTTCTTTGCAATTATTAGATTACATTTATTTTGAATACTTTTTATTTACTTTAAAAGCTACAGATTACCAGCTAAGTTATCCATTTAGCACAGCACATAAGAGGTCCTGAGAAGTGATGCCCTCGCCTCACTTCTAAGATGTGCAGAACAATATCCTTGATTGAGCCATTACTTAATTGCCAGTTTCTTAACTGCTAGTCAAAATCACCTATGCCTACCCCAAGCCTTTTGTGAATTTTTAACTCCTGTGTTATTTGTCTGTTCTCCTGAGAGGAGAATTTAAAAAGGCACACGTATGCATTTGAGTATTTGGTGTGGGAATAAGGGGAGAAAGAAAATGAACCACGAATGACAAAATATGTCACTAACCTTTCTCTTGTAGTCTAAAGTATTGAGCATCGCCTGCAACGCCAACATTTCCTGTTTAATGAGGGCGCTGTTTTTGTCGCTCTGCTCTGCAGGGGATGAAAAAAATCCGTATAAATGCGTGTGGGTGCGTGTGCGTGTTTATAAGGGGAGGAGGGGAAAAAACCATGACCAGACTGCAGCATGAACTAGTGAAAAAATAAACTGCAGACACCAGCAGATTATGTAACAGTGCATTTCATTTGAATGGACTAGCTTTAGTACAAGTTTAAGATAAGGTTTTATGACTCTGCTCTTTAGATGTGTATGTGGAACAGGAAAAGGTAGAAAACATACAGATGATACCTAGAAATCTATAAATTTCTTATTCTTGTGCATACTCATGTGTATTATGTACATCTGGCTTGGATCAATGATAGATCTGTGCACTACTGAAATATTCGTGTGGTGTCAGCAGTTAGACTAAGGCTCTTTGGACTTGATGTGAATTACATGTCTGGCTGAGAGACTGGAGGTTAGGTATTTGAAACAGAGATAAAGTGTTCATCACCGTGGGGATTTCAGCAGCCAGGAGTACTGATCACTGGGTATTTCTCCCTCTCCGTAACTTTTTTCCTTCTCTGGATCATGCATTAGTTTCAGGCTTCACCAAGCTTGCCCCATGCTCTTTCATATGCAGCTCGTCCCCACCCTCACCTTCCCCCTCCTTTTGCTCTGCTTGCATCTTTCATGCTACCTTCAAAAAAGAAATTGGTGCCAACTGTGTCTCTGCTAAGCTCTGGATTGACATCTTCCCATTATGTTAGAGCAGATGTTTCAACAGAGGCAGACAAGTAGCTGATTGTCAGCTCAGCCACAGCAATTGCTCACACACATTGTAAGGTACTGCAAGCTGGCTGTGCTGGTGTGGAGTATTTGTTGACACAGTGAAATTTTAAGCCCTGAAAGTCATTTATGTAAGCATGTTTTATTTTGCAAGTGGGGCAGGCTTCAGTCATCTGTGTGGCCAATAATTATGATTAGCCTGGTGACTAACAACTCATTAAACCATGGCAACTCGATCTCTTCTGATTGCCTGGCCATATCCAGCCTTAAACATATAGGACTGACATGTTTAAGAACTCAGACATTTCAAGCCCAATGTCTTTGCATGTTCAAAGGGAGGTAATATGTACACATCTGAGCAGACACGAGTGGACCTCAGTTTCTTTTCTGAAAGAGATCATGCAAGGACTATTGCCATGTGCAGATCTCAACCATCATACGCTGGTCAAACATGCATTCAGAGTGCTTACCAGCTGGTTATCACCACTGTGGTCAAAAAAGAACAGAAAGCCAAGTTAGAGGCTAAAAAATCAGTTTTGCACAACTCTACTCTGGGAAATAAGAGGCTCTTCCACATCCTGCCAAGGAAGGGCCATGTCAAAGGCGAGGAAACTGAAAAATAGGTTCTTTAAATTAAGAAAATTACTACTTTTAATGCCATTATGCAGCTTATCTATAGAAAATAACTATACTTGCTCAATGAGATCCTGTTTACCCTCTTAACCCCAAAAGAGTCATTATGTTCCAAGACTATAACTTTCTAGAAACTAAAAATCCATTTCTATATTTACATGTATTATCTGCATAATGCACAAAAAACCCCCCCAAAAACCTGATACTGGGGTCTACCTGCGGAATCAGACACTTCCTAGAGAATCTAAAAATTATTACAAAAACTCTTACCTAAGCTTTGTATTGTTTTATACCTGAAGTCAAATTCCTCTTGCAAGTCTTCCAAGTATTTGACATCTTGGTCAGTCATCTTTCCCAGGGAAAAGAAAGTGAAATTATTTGGGTGTTCACAGTGACATAAAAAGGAATTTGGTTTGGAATGGACAAATGCATAATGTAGTATTTTCTTTTCCTACCATTCGAAAATCCTTCAGCAGTTCAGGGAACTCTGGTTTACTGTCTTGTAAACTTTACAAAAGACGATTGAATTATAAATGCACATTTATAACTACGGATTTATTTTACTTGTTCAGAAAGCCAACTATTGTCCTCCCTCCCACAGTCAAACTGTAGTTGATACAGCTTAACCACTTCTTGTTTACTAGTTCAGTGACGTAGTAGAAAGTAGGAATGATTACATTTAGCCTGAGCCAAATTGAAATTATTATGCCAATAATGTATTCTCTTCTTGGAACTTCAAAGCAGGGCAAGTGGATAATTTTGCATTGACTTCAATGGAAATTGGAATGGGGTATGCAAAGCCCAGAAAGGTGGAGCTAGAGACAGGAGCAGAGCTCAGAGACTTTATTTAGAGAATTACTTAAGAATTTGGGTAAAGAAATGAAACGTTTTTGCTGCTTTAGCTTTTTGCAAGGGTTTGTTTTTGTATGTACTGCAAAAAGTTTAGAAGGTGTTTTCTAGTAACCAAACAATGATAATTTAAAAAAAGACACATCAAAAGAATAAAAATAGAACTGTAGGAAATCATCTGTTTTACTTCGAAGGTCTGTTTCTGTGCTGTTCATAGGAAGGCTTGATTCTGCCAACACCTCACAAACAATCCTTTTTAGTTCCCTGAGATATGCATGTTAAGTGTCTGTGAAAATACAAAAACTCGTTTGCTAAATTAGGACACACAGAATTAGCCATTTTGGTTTCCTCTTTATTTTGGACGCTAAACTTTTAAATTATATGTTTAAGGTATGAAATTACATACACAAGGAGCTGGCTGATTTCTGTGTTCAACTTAATTACTTACTAAAAAAAAACCTTGTATCTAGAAATCATCCTCATTTTCACTGGTCTTTCAGGGAAGGCTGCGCTTCCCCACATGGGCAGAAGGAGCAGCCTGGCAGGCTGCTGGGTTGCAGCTTTGTCTGCTTTTGCTCTGCAACTCTTATCTTAGAACTTTATGCATAGATAGAGATCTAGTATCACATTCTTCTAAAGCCAGCTTTATCCTTTTAAGGGTTTCATCTCTAACCCTTCTTCCCCACGTAGGGAGACACTGATGAAAGAATGCTACTAGGACCTCTTTCTAGTATACCAAAAGTGTTGCTCTTGAACAGCATATGGATAGGTATTTCAAATATAACTTCTACATTGCAAAGCTGAAAAGTGCGGCTGGGATATCAAAAAGACCGTAGGCAATCCTGACTTGAACTGAATGGGCAGGTATTCTCTGACCGAGCTTTCAAGGTCTCTATGGGACATAGCTACAGGTCTGGCTCAGCCCAGGTCTGCACTGCAATGGCATGGGAAACTCCTGGAGAATTGTTACCATCAGCTCCCAATGTTCTTCTCCCCTCACATCTCCAAAACATGTAGTTATGTCATGTAGCCTTCAGCTTTACAAAGATCTTGGTACATGACTCAGAGGTCACGAAGGCTAGCTACTGCTGACCCAACTAAAAGAGGGGAAGTTGCAGAAATACATTTACTGAACCTCACATCTTTGAGACAGTAGGTATGTTCTTACTGCACTCAGTGGTCTGCTTGCAACTCGCATAGGGCTGAGTGTGATAGCTTTAAAATAGGTAGCTCTCACACTGAACCCAGAGCAGCCGTAAAAACCTGAGGATCCAGGTATGTCCTGTGTAGTTAGACTGGGCTGAGGTCCTCAGAACAATGGAAAATGGTTGGCGCAGCTTGTTAGCAAAAGTATTTGTGCTACCCAGCTTCAAGATAGTTCAGGTATGTCTGTATGCCGTTTATGCAGTCATGATTTTCAAACAGGACAAAAAAATACCTGAGCGCTGTTCTTGATGGCTGACACTTTGTGTTCTACATTTCGTTGTCGTTCCGAAACCACAGAGTTCTGCAAAGACTTTTCCAGCGGCCCCTGGAACACATTGAACAGATAATGGGTGGATGAGTAATAAAAACAAGTGATGGTAACTGTACTGCAAGTTCTAGCACAGAGAGGGAATTCAGAAGCTGGTCTTCAATCAGCTGGAGACTGGTGTAAACAGACAAATCTGTTTAGTTCCACAGATTTGAAAAATATGCTGCTTTAACTTTTGAAGTCCAAAAGGTGAAAGGGTGTGGGTATACTGCAAATATTAAATATCTAGTAAATTAAAGAAACTGAAACATAGATTATTAGACTTCTGAAAAAGACCCATGTCACAATACTCATATAAGAATATGTATTACATCCACAGGTGATTAAAAAGAACACATTTGACTTAAAAATTCTCTGGGTTTTAACCATGTAACAATTTCCCCAAAATAGGTTTTATATCTAATGTTAAAGTTTCTTTCTTCAAACAACATAAAAACTATCAATGCCTTTGCAACATATCAGATGGAATGTCCTTTGCATTGCATAATTAATATGAATTAATGCATTGCATAATTTAGAATATACACATCCATTTTGCAAAGAATAATCTCTTTAAAGCCTTTCCCACAGATTAAAGTCTTTGAAGATTAGCTGTGACATGGAAGTCACTTATAGCAATATTTGCAGCAGTAGAGACACTAATGAAGTACAAACATGAGTTTAAAGGGCAACATTTGGCAACCCTTAGTGCACACAAATCACTCTAGTGCAATGAGAGGACAGGATTTGGTCCTAAAAGCATGTGAGCAGATTAACATGGAGCAGATTAATGAAATGTAATTCATTACCTGTACAGGCATGCTAGCTGCGGCCAATATTCTTCTTTCTTCTCTTAAACAGTTTGAGATGATTACTGCTATATGCATGGGATTACCATGATATTTGCCCTGCAAGCACAAGTAAATACAACTTTTAAAAATTCAGAATTCAGGGTATCCCTCTGGAAATCAGAAACAATGTGCTTCAGTGTCTACATGCTACAGCTTGGTGCGGGTGGAAAAGACTCGCCTACTGTTCTCGACCTTTGTTAGTGCTGGTTCAGCCTTGCAGTGCAGCATTGCTTAGTGCCATTGTCATAAAATATTCTTAACAATGTTCTGCAGAGATTATAAAGATATAACTCCGACATGTACATCATTTGAAGATCAAATTGCTCCACTGCTAACACAGCTGTTTTGAAAGGGCTTTCCTGTCAGCCTATTCTGTGCACGATTTTATCGTGCCTTCCGTTTTCAGTAGGATGTTGCTGTTAGCATGTAGCATTTCTGCCAGCAAAAAATCGTAAGCATATCAATATGGTAACGATGGAAGTAGAAAAGCCTCCTCAGCATAAAGCAGAAGACTTACATTTTAATGTCTAGGAACAATTTTTCTCCTTCCACAAATAATGTGCCTAAGATGAAGGAAGAAGCAACTCTTGTCCCAAGCCAAAAAACCAAAAAATGTCTCTATTTTGACACCACCATAAATAAGGTGCAGAATTGCTGATGTGTGACTGAGGACTGGGCACAATTTGAACAAATACTGGCTTGTACTGTATTTATCAAATTGGAATGATTGAGTACTCTCAAGCAGCATCTTTCATGGTGATGCATTTGTTCAATGTTTCTCAATATCCTTCACGCCTTTTATTCAGTATTCATGTATCATTCATTCAGATGCCCTTTATTCAGTGCTCATACAGTTTTCAGCCATTCATTAGAATTAATTCAGTTCACTTCTTTTCCTGTACAGTTTCCACTTTTGGATTTGTTCTATTTTCCCTTCTTTCTGATTAGTTTTTATTCTCATCATATTTTGCTGCCAGTCAGAACTTCATTTATTCTCGCTTTCTCTGAATGTGGCAAAAGAAGTTAATGCAAACTTAAATTGGTGCTGTATTTTCCTTTGATATCTCATACCGATTGTTGTATTAGAAACAAGGGTGTGAACACATCTGATAGAAATGTGAACATACTGCTTCTGTATTCCAACTATTACTATGACAGTGAACATGTATTTCTAACACTTTTTACTCGACGGACAAAACCTGATCGCTTCCTGGGTGCTTTTGCATGAAATCTAAGTAATCTGAAAGATTTTTTCATAATATGTTTTGACTTCAATTACAAGGTAAAGAAATATTATATTAAAAATGGTAATTTTAATCGTTTGAGCTGCTTGGTATTAAATACCATGCTGTTGGTTATACTCTGGTTCCAGGTAGAGACTAAGGTGAAAGACATAGGACTCTCAAAACTAAATGATCGATGTACAAAACGTTCCCTTCTAGAGACGCTTTGACTGCCATGGTATTGCTGGCAATGAAGCTAAGCTTTCTAACGTTTCTAGGGTTTCTGAAGTCTTCTCAGGACAAATAAAGTACATGCCCCACAGTGCAACCAGTGCACACCCAAAGTAGGCCCAGTGCTGTGCCTCCTTTGATCTCTTTGAAAGTGGTTCAGGGTGGTGCTTTACTCCAGCCACCACCTGTATCAATTACCCTGAGGAATGGGAGTTATGGACTAGACTGTGGTTTTAGGAGTTTCTCCGGAAAAAAGAAGTGGTGAATTAATACTACCCCAGGACGCACTATGTCTCAGATGAAACACTACACACTTCCTCCCTGCCTGTTCCATGCTGGGCAGTGAAGGGGGATTTAACATTAAGGATATACTACCGGTTTCTGTGTCAAACGACAATGCCAAAGATCTGCCCTTACTCGTTTCTCCCTGCCAGCTTCTTGGCTATAAGGGTAGTAACTATGTTCTCGCTGCACACTTCTTTCAGCGCAATTGAACTTCAGGTCCAGGAATATATCCGTAGTCCCCTTTATTGAGCACACTCCCAAGCTGTCTCTGCATAGTGTCAGGACGTAATTTTGGGAAGGAATACAGGAACGTGGGAAATAGCTATGATATTCCTGCAAAAGATTAAGAGTGGAGCTTCATGTGGAAGTAAGGTGAAGGTAGGATCCAACAGCAACAGGCGGAGCAAATTAATTGCTGCAAAGGATGGTCGTGCCCCTGGCTGTGCAGTGCCAGCCCTTGTCTCGCGCCAGTCCAGTGCCTGGGTTACTCCTTAGTGAGCCAATCCAGATTGCTAACTGGGATGAAAACCACTCGCGCTTGTTTGCTGAAGGGGGTTTCTACTCCCCAGTGGACTAAACTGCTCAGCAAAGGATGAGTTTATTGTTAAGGACTAGCGCACGTGAAGTCAGGAGAGGTTGGCTGGGAGAGGGGAGAACAGGCCCGCCTTGTTTCAGCTGCAGGCAGTTGTATTGCTAAGCCTGTCTCATCTATCTGCACCTTGCTTAGAGGGAAAAAAAGTCCTGTTTTTAATAAGGCTTGGGATGAAATCTGTGGTAAGAGATCTGTGACTGGTGTAAATCCACTGATGTGCTTATTAGTTCCTCAGTTAATGTCTGTTGGTTTCTGCTTGTTGCTGTTATTTTTTTGCTGGTAAAACAGGGTCCCACCTTCCACATAGATGGCTAGTACATGAGGACCTATACCACACGTTGGTATCTGCAGGCCATCTGAAGCTACGAAGCCTGACGAGTGTTTAGTCCTGGCTTACCACTGCCCAACAGAATTCGAGCACTCTAAGGGTTGATGGTTGCCTTTTGTCTTTGCCCTGTGACAAAAAGGAGTCAAACAAAAGCTATTTAACGAAGTCAAGAAGAAATAAATTCCTTTCTTGGAGCTGGAAAATGCAGTTATCTAGAAGAAGCACTTAAAAAAAAAAAAATCTTCTGACAGTGGGATGTTTTAAAATCCCCCACAAAAAATGCCAGGTATTAGGGACTTTCCTAGCATTTCTAGATACCATGCATATGCAAAACTTAAAAAACTCTCTCTCTCTCTTTATATCTTTTTTTTTTGTTTCATTAAGAGAAAACCATCTGAATCAAGAGATAAAGTGGAAATTCACTTTTTTTTTTTTTTTTTCTTTCTTCTCTAACTCATAAAGGTCTAGTAATAAGCTGTGCCTGTAGTGATTCTCATACTTGTGCCTGTCTGGTGCTTGTTCGACTCCACTTGATTCAGTTTGAGCAGGCACCAAGAGGTGGACAGAGAACTGCCACCTGCCGTCCCGGAGCAGCAGCCCCTCAGACAAAAGACGGAATAACGGTGGATCTGCAGTACAAACGCTTACGATCAAAGGCTAGGAACAGGCCTTGCCTTTGCGACAGACCGATGCTCTGAACGCCGGACAGCTGGCACAGAGCTGAGCTGTGTGCCACAGCCTGAGAGGGCATCCCCTTCTGTCGGTCTCGAGCTCTCTCCCCTAGAACGGCTGTATTTGTACAATATACGCTGTATCGATAGCCTCCTTTGCAGAAATCTAGCAGATGGATTGCAACTCAACAATAATAAATTGATAAATAATAAGTTGTAACATTAAATATCTCAATAATTGTAACTTATTGAATAACAGTAATTACTAAAAGTTACAATAACCAATGTGTTTGACTGCGTCAAAATAACACTGAATTTTTTCTCCCCATGTTTTATACTTCTCAGAGGTAATTACACTTCAGTATTCCCTTATTATCCGTCTACTGCCAACTCTTGCTGTTCTGCACTTCCATTTTGTCGTTGGTTGAGGGCAGAACTTGCTCAAGATGACCTTGGCTTCTGAATGACTAATTGAAAATTATTTCCTATCGTTGAAAGAGTAGTTTAAGTTGGAAAATAAAGGACATTTAACCAAAAAAAGGCTTGAGATGGGGGAATCCTAACTTAGTGTGACATGAGCGTTGGCAGCCAGGAAAGGAGGAAGGGTGTGGATTCTGTAGTTATGCAAAATTGTATTATTAAGTTTAGATATTTATAGAGAAAACTTATCTTTTGATAAATACCAACAAAGAGAAAGCGAGGATTCACTTTTCATCTGAAGTTTCAAATGGAAACACGAGTCTTATCTGCTAATATTACTGTAATTCTGTTGTTCTTAGAAATTTTCTTTCCCCTCTCTTCCATTTCGATGAGGTCTTCCGTATCATGATTCACAACAAACAACAAATGATCTTATTTGAACTGGCTTCTTCTCAATAACCACCAGCGTGATGCTAAGTTTAAGCAAATGGGGGAAATTAAACTTTCATTCTGAACAGGTGAAAATTTTCTCTGAATGCTGATGACATTTCCTCAGGAGAAAACTGTCCTACCACTGCCCAGCATGCACTCTCTCTACTCCAGAGACATCTGTTGCGATAGTGTCTTACCAGATCATGAAGAAAAACAGAGAGGCATTTCTCCAAAAACAATTTATACGTTATAGCGTGCAGAGTTTAGACCCTTTAGCCAAACTTTAAAACACCTTGAACTATTTGGGATATGTTAAGATGCATGAAACAGTGGCTGGGGAAATGCCAGATTTGATTCTGTAAGTTGTGAGATCACGGAGAAACTTTAAAATACATATTATGATATTTTAAAAATACATGTGCTTTTAAAAAGAACACCAAACAACTGTCAACTTTAGTATCTGAAATTTACTGTTTTTTCTGAGATGAATGAAGAAATCTAGACCAGAGATTCATTCTCTTACTCTTCTTCCCATTTTTTAAATTCTCCTGAAATTTAGCTTATTTTCCTGTGGGCAGCTCCATCACAAAGTGGATCACTCCCAACCACAGTAATATTGGCCAGCTTTCTTTTCATGTGTCAAAGGTCTCTATATACTGCGCTCATCTATAAATGAATACTATATATGCACTACTTGAGCATCCTGAGCCTGTTTTCAGTGATTGAAGTAGAGGAGTAGGTATTAATGACTGTTGGTCTCTACTTGTAATGTAGAAGGATGTGCTGTGCAACCTTTAGAAAGTCAGTCAGGGGTTCACCTGGTTATCTCCTGGTTTTCAAGGTCACCTAAAAAGGCCTTGAGTAGGTTTTAGTGCTTTCTAATTCTGAAAAAGCACTTCAGAATTTGGTTGGGTTTTCCCTGCTTTTCCATTTGGTGTTTTGTTTTTTTTTTAAACTATCAAAAACATCAGCTGTATTTTTTTCTTGGTTCTGCTAGAAAACCCCTGCTTGAGCCTTTTAATTGTATACAATAAGAGCTTTACTGGAGGCATGGAACCGTTAACTAGTATGACTTGATATATTTGTTGAAGTTGAATGAATATTTAAAGAAGCTGATGGAAGGGAGGTGGGACATGGAGAGATAGGAAACAGGATTACAAAGTCAAGCAAAAATACATTTCTTTCCCTGTTGCTCACTTCTGATATGCTTGTTTTACTAAGTCTGATACCCAGCATCTTTCTAGATAAGCAGATATCTCATCTTTCATGTAATTAAAAAACAGGGAGAAAAAACCTTCTGTCTATCATTTTATTTTTGAAAGAAAAAACCTTTGGTATCTCAAAGAAATGTGTGGGTGGGAAGGCATAACCATACACACTTACTTCCCGTTTTCACCTTCAAATATGACAAACAACATTTTGCCTTGATTTGTTTTCTACCGTTGTTTATGCATCCCGGCAGAAAGTCTAATGAACACAGTACTAGAATACAAAGAAAGAGTTGCTCCTTGCGGTACCCTGATATAGGTAAAGTGCTTGGGAGTTTTTTGAAAGCCTGTATTTAAACAGACGGTATTCTGACTAAAAAATCTTTTTGTAATAGAAAGATATCTCTGTTTTATCTAGGTCTTTAAGAGGAAGTACCTGTGACACTATCTATTTACGCTGCTCTTGTTAGACTTTTATTTTTAGATTTCCCCTTCCCCCTCTCAAAATACATGAGAGAACTTAAAGGCAACCTCATTGTTTTAGACAACTCCTATGATGTGTGGGAAGTCATAATACATAAGCCTGCAATGTTGTAGTTCTGCTTTTCTCGTATTGTATAATGCATAACTTCCAAAAGATTGTACATTTTTTAGGGCATGTGCAACCAAATTGTAATAGGCAAAGCTATAAAAGGACAGTGAATAAGCTGTGAAGACAGAGATCTCTTCTTCCATCCCCCAGTTTGCCCCCAAATTCCACTGCTGAGTCCCTTCCAATAGACACTAAAACTAGTCAAGGTACGGTCTATAGAAGCAGCAGATTTCTAAGCAGGGTAGGGTGAGATACAGCTACAGAAAATATATGGCTGTAGATCTCATCATCAGGCAGTAGAGCTGTGCTGCTATGGGAGATGAATAATGTAGCAATGCTTCTTATTTAAATGAGATTTATTTCAGAATAAATAAAAGTACAGTGTTCCCTATGAAAAAAGGTAAACCAGCAGAGGAGAGAGAGGACTGATTTTTTTTTTTTTTTCTTTTTTTTCCCTCCATCTTCTGGGCACAAAGACCTGAGTTTTATTAACTAATCTCTCAGCCAGATGTTTGACTGCAACTGGGCCCATAATACTCTAGAATGAACAAAGCCCACAAGAGGTTGTTTAGTTTGTTTACTTGGTTTTTTACTTCTTTTTGTAAGCTGACTCTTTTATTCCTTACAAAACAAAACAAAACTGAAATGTTTATAAATTGTTAGTTGCATTCTTCAAATAATAACTAGGAACTCAAAAATATTTTACATCTAATAAGTAACCTTTATTCGGTCTTGTGTCAAGCATTTTTAAAAATCTTTATTAGCTGATGTGCAGTCACCAGCCAGTGATCACTAACAGCAGACAGCTAGCTGCTTTAGCATACAGACTTCTATGTGGGGTTCCCCATTTGTAAGCCAAATTTTTTTTGTAAACAGCCTTAATGGTTGAGCTGGAAAACTCACTGGGGGCAAGATGCTAATATGAGAAACCAATCTGACTTGTATTACACAGCAGGACACATTGGTTTGAAACACATTTCCTACTATAATTTGTTGCTTTGTTGATCTGGCAGGTTACATGAGCGCAAAATACATGTAAATAACATTTTAAAATGGATCGTCTGTGGTGTATTAGAAACTTTCTCTATTTTGTTCCATTCTCACCCTGTTGTAAGTTTTAACAGGAAACTGCAACTCGAACATCAATGGCTATGTTTCCATTCTTTGCAACTGTTTCTCAGCACAGTGCTTATTAGAAATATTTGTTAAGTACCAACTGGAATGTCCTATTTGAGATCTAATGCTATTTTCTCCATTTTCTTTCATGTGCTGAAATAAATAATCTTAGGATCCCTCATGCATGTATCTTTCTGGTGCAGTGACTCGCGTAAACAGTCACCTGAACTAAAATAAAAACCTTTATATGTTCACTTTATTTCTATTTGGAGAAGCACAAAGATGTTTGGTTCTCATTACAGATGGAAACAGGCTGTACAGTATAACTGAAAACCTGAAACAGAATCAGGAACACACTACTATGTTACCGTTGTAAGTAGCAGCATGTAAAGTAAGGTGCTACTTGTTGGCACTACTTACAAACAGAGTGAATTTTATATGGAATGAAGTGCCGTAACGTTAATGTATGTTGATTAGGCTGACAGAAGATACTTTCAGATGCTATTCCCGATCTTTCCATACAAAAGTAGGGCTGTGTAGGAGGAAGAAATATAAGTAAAGTATTATTTCCCAACTTCATAGCATAACCATAGTGCTTCCAAAAGCTTGTTTTGATGTAACTGGTTGGTGTGAATTGGCAAATCTGATGATTCTGCCTGGCCTCTCCCTTTGTAAGCACACCCCAAGATGTTCGTGGTGTGCACAAAGACCTGCTTGTTCAGGCAGAATCTCCACTGCCTGCCCTCCCCTCATCTTAGGCTCTAGCAGGGCTGGCGAGTGGGTAAAGTTCACCGATACCTGAGAATCTGCCCTGAGTATTAAAGGAATATCATGAATATACATCATTTACGGCAAAATGTTCCCCAGAGCACACAGTATACTCATTAACTCAGCCTTCAATGGTAAATGAGCAGAGTAGCCTTTCTTCCTATTCCTGAAATCTGTTATTTCACTTTTATAAAGGAAGATTTACGTAATCAGATTTTCCCCTGAATACTGTAAACAGTGATGTGACACAGATGCATGTTGCCATTAACAAGAAGGGATTGCTTTCAAAAGTTATCTTGAGACTAGAGCATAAGTGAGAGCTTCAATTATGAGTAGGATGATTATGGGAATTTCTGCTTTTTCCTGATATAGTTGTCATGCACCCATCGCAGCGTGCAGCACAGCCAGTGGCTCTTCAGCTCCTGGGAGCTCACCTGAGCCCATGCACGGGCCAGGCTGCATCCCACGGAGCTACACCTTGTCTAGCAAGTACCTGCCGAGTGCTCCGAATTTCCAGCTTGGAGTTGGGGGGAAGAACATCCCTGAGGTGAACATCACTGCATTACTCAGAGACCCACAGGCAATCGCCCGCCAGTACCATTCCTAAATGGAGCGGTGGGACACTGGGGTATGGTGGCCATCTCTGATTCCCAGGCTACTCTGAGACTCCCCTGCCTTGGCTTCCCTGGTGCACTGCAGCCTGGCTGCTCTCCCAAAGATTTTGGCGCGTTAGTCGGGAACACGGACAGTGCCTGTCTTACATGAGAGTCTCTATATTTCACCAGTCATCTTTGTGTACTAAATCTGCTCGTGTATTGCACAGGAGCTTACATCAGGGACAGGTACGCTGTCATTGAAAAGCATTCCTTCTGAAAACTAAGATGTAATTGTTCACGGGCTAAGGTCATGTCGACTGTTGCATCTGCAATTTGCTTCCTAGAAGTGCTAGGCAGCTCTTCTGAGCTTAACATCTGCCCTTTACGTTTTGTTGTCATGGCAACAGCACAAATCATCTCCTTGTGACTAATCTGCTTTGCTTTTCTCCATCTAGGTTTACGCAGGAGAAAGAACCATAGACGTGGTTTCCCTCCTCTTTCCCCCACTGCCTCCAAACATTTTCTCTCCTTGTCCCTTTCCAGAACCGCTGCTGGGGGGAGCAGGAGTTCTGTAGGAAGATGGACAGAGAATTTAACCTTAGCAAGTGACTGTGCTGTACTGTCTCCCACCGAAGAGCACAGCAACAAAGGGCTGCTCTGCTATAAAAGTGAATCCAATTTACTGACTAGAGAAGGTAATAATAACGTAAGAAGTAAACATGAAGGATTTTAACCTAAAATGCTGACCCTGATTTTCATGTAATATGTGCATTTATACCAGATTAGTGTCAAGAAGTGATGTTTCAATGAAAGCATGAAATAGAGAAGCAAATTGCTGAGAGCTAGCAGTAACCTCAGCTGCTTAGCTAAGTTTCTCAGCACATTTTCCAAGTGCTTATAATTCTGTCAAATTGCACATTTCCTGGTCAGTGTTTCTTTTTGCCTCAAGATAATTTTGGAAATGTCAGCAGTCTGAGCAGAAATGCCATGTTGCATAGTTATTTCTCTAACAGTGAGAGAATAGGGATGGTCCCTGTGGCCTAAAAGCAAGGGTGCCAGGCAGACCTGTCTTCCTGCTAAGACTTCTACTCTTTGCCTTTCACAATGCCTAAGATTGCCCAAAGATTTGTATTGCAAGTATGAGGCAGGCAAGTTCTCACTTCTTCCACTACTTCCATTGTTATTTTCACGGAGCAACTAAGACGTTTACGTAAAGATGTTTCAGGTGAAGCTCAGAACAGAACATTTTCTCCATTTTATAACAAAAATGAATCCCAGGGAGATCTTTCAGATGGGGTGTGCTTGGCTGTGGTGCTGGTAACTTGTAGGCATAATTCTCTCTAGATTCAGTAACAGCACCAGGAATCCTGATCCTAACGAGTCCTTTGGTGTCTAACAAACAGCTGTACAAGCCATTTTTAAAGTGTGGATTGCTTCCTCTTCTAAGGCTGCTCTTCATTAACAATCTAGTTGTATTTCTAATTAAACATTAGTTCCTCATTTTGCCTTTTGTCATTTACTACAGATTGCTTTTGAATGGCTTTTATGTCTTCTCTTATTTTAATTATTTTATCATTGCTATTGTCATAGTATTTAGGAACCTACGCCATAGCTCAATATACTACCCTGCATACTTAGTGATAAATGCTGATTTCCAGCATTGTCTATTTTGACAAGCATTACTTAATACTGTAACACAATTTGGCTCAAAACAATGAACAAACATTGCACTCGGATCACGTACTGAAGTTGAAAAGCTTTGTGTGTGTGTGCACACACCGTACATGTGTCTGTACGTCTGTGTGTGTGGTATAGAGGGGAAGGAAGAGGAGTGAACTGTGAAATTTCAAAGTACTTGTGCTAGAGAGCAAAGTAGAGATAAATGTGGGCTCACGGTAACTAACCTTCAGAGAAAATCAAACCAACACTGTTCGCAGAGTCACCAGAAATGAAAAGATGTTTACAAATGCAGCTTCCTCTCCTATTTAGGAACCCTTTCTTTCCTCCATCAAAGTTGGTGAAAAATCTCAAGTTTTACAATGTACCCTTCCAGTCTTCGTTTCTCTAGGTGGTATGTTGGGACAAAAGGGACCATGGCACTGTACTGTGTACATCAGCCACCTTTTTCTGGTTTCATGAAACTGTCACAAACTAGCTCAAATTGCAAGAGTTAGGTATCTGCAAGTGCATCCAGCTGTGGTTGGGGAGCCAAATGCCCAGTTCCAAACTTCTCATATATTCAGCAATAAAATACAATCAGTGATACATTAAAAAAATTAGACCTGTAATTACATAATTTGTATACTGAAATTTAAGGACGTTACAGCGGATACTGTTCAAAGTATGTGTCATGTACAGTTCAAAGTCCATTAATAATACTTGACAATTAATAACAAGGATAGGATGTCAACCGATTCCAACTACTATAGTGTTTTTTTCCTGATGTACTTACCTAACCAACAAAGAAATAATTTTAACAGCTGAAGCTCAGGAGACTGCCTGTGCAGCTCTATAGAACATGCAGCCCACACTTTGGCTGAAAATGTATTTATTGCCTATGTTCTAAAAATTAAAAGTTGTAACATAATATTTTACACAAAAATCCAAAATACCCATGTCACAGATTTCTTAAGACATAGTTTAAGTTATTTGCCTTATCCAAAATAATAAAAATAATTTTAAAAACCCTATTGCAAGAGTCTGGTCCTACTCCCGCCTATAGAAATTATTTTGGAAATCAGAATAGACTGTGGGTGATAGTGCTAAAGGTCATAAGAAATCAGACAAAGCTCTAATAGTGAAAGTGCCATTCAGTTTCTGGGTGGTTAGCATGTGTATTTTGAAACTGAATGAGTAGCTTTTTGTCTAAATACAGGTTATCTGCTGTCTTGATATAATGAAGAAAGGCCAACATTATTAGTGAGGGAGAGAACTGTTGTATTTTTTTGCTCAGCTGGAAACATTTCACTGTAAAGCTCAAGACCGAGATCCTTTTAATAAGCAATATAATTCCAGCATCACACATGTCCTCTCAAGAAGTCCATAATGCTTTAGACTGCAAACCTACAGACTTTTGCAACCCAAGGGAGAAGAGAGACCTTGCTGCTTGAGAAAGCTTGCTAAGTCAGGGCCTTACAGGGTGACAGAGAAAACAAGTTGGTGCATGTTGCAACTTGCGTGGCATTTCTTTTCAGAGCCGGCGATCAAGTGAAATGATGGGTTTGGCTACTCCACATGGACCTTTACTGTTGCTTTATCTAGAGAAGGAAAAGACCGGCTCTGGTGCTGGCTCTGCTGCTGCTGAAACTAGTATGGGGTGACTGTAACGTAGCTGTACATTTGTAATGGGAATGCCCGAGTGTTTTGGCTTGTTCTGGAATTGTGATTCAGATCCTTGCCACCTGAGAAACCACTTAATCAGAAATCAGTTGAAACTTCCCTTTTCTTGCTTTTCTGGAATGAGCCTCCTTTGCTTTGTGCTCTTCGGGAAGCACATTGTAATGTAATTTCCAAACACGCCAGGACTTAAAGAAAATGGTTTTCATTCTGGCCATTTTCACACTGGCTATTACGTAAACTGATGTGTGTGCACCCAAGGCCTGATTACTTGTCTTGGTATGCCAAATTTCACAGAGCATGCAGAGCTGCCACTTCAAGTTTTGCTAAAAGTTTTAGAATAAAATAAATGGTGTGAAGTGAAGAAGGAACAGTGAGAGGCTTTAATTTTGTAGAGCCTGTATGTAAATATACACCAGTCCCTCTGCATGTGCACATTGTGATGGTACAATCATAAATGCACAATCTTTTAAGCCAGGAATACACCAGTGCAACTGCTGGTTTCAGTGCCCTGAAATGCTCTTTCCACATGCACGCTACTGTGGGAGAATACCTTTACTAAGGTGATATAGCTCTGTCTCAGCCCTGCTGTGGTAAAGTGTGCCAGGCCATGACAGAAATAACCGGATTAACCTTTCTGCAATGAACTCCAAAAGCGGTTAAGTACATTTGGTGTTTGAGCAGTACTGAAATTATGGATAGTGCTGCTACACAAACCAGAAAAGAAGTAAAAAGCAACTTTAGTTTCAAGTTAACTGAGACTGCTTGCATAACACCGGAAGAAAAAGTGGTAGCAATGGAAATATTGTCACATTTTTAAGACGCCACCGTTAGGGATAAAGAATAGAAAGACACCCAGCCACAAAGAGAACAAAATAATTGGCAAGGTCATGCTAAGATTTTCCAGACCGGTGTATATATATATATATCTATATATGTATGTATGTGTATATATATGAAATAAAGAAAATCTTTTGCAAGCAATATAATTGCCATTTAAGTACTTATGGAAAACACCATCAAAGAAGAGAAAAAACCCCAAACTTTCATTAAACTCAGATGCATATCTGTTTTATGCAGAAGACAGATAGATGTCAGGAATTAAGTGACTAATGAAGTGGAACTCTGAGAATCCTTGCCTTAGATAAACAATTATTAGAGAAACATTCAATCAAAATACATATCGTTTTGCAGAAGCCTAACGGAAAATCCTTTAAGCCATTCGTAACAAATAATCCCAGCTAAGCATAAAATAGCAAACACACTAATGGTTTACAGGGGTTCCTTTTTCAGGGTGCTGCTTTAAGCCCCAAATATACATTTTTATTCCTGAGATAAACACAGCTAATCATAGTTAAATATCTGTATGTGTCTGAAAGGGGGTAATTACATTTGTAACGAACACGAACATCCATAAGCACTATACAGTCTTATTTTTAAGAGCTGAGTGAGACACAGATAGACACAGAGCTAAGAAGTCACAGCATTGCTGTATCTGAGCAGAGTGCATTAAATATGAATTATTGTTCCACAAAGTAACAGACAGTGGAATTAGTATTTTGAATTATCTTGTTGAAGGCTTGGTCTTCCCATAGCTGCTTGGAGTCTATAGCGATAAGGACAGCCCTGAGCTGTGCGCAGGAACAAACTGCGTTCAAAGAGGTTGGGCACTACCTTTAGAAACCAGTAAGAGCATGCAGTTTGTCACCTGAAGGAATGACCTACCTGCAGCAGCTTCCTGATTCTTTTCAGGTTGTGTATCAAGAGAAGATTCTTCTCCTGTGAAACCCGGTCCAGCTGCTCATCCACTTGTATTAGCAAATTCTGTAAAAGGATCGTTGCCATTGCTTCGTTGTTGGACGCAGCCTCCCTAAAGAATCAGTGAATGAGAACCACACGTTTAAAATGTTGTAAGAAGTGTCAGTCTGTCTGTACAGAAAATGATAAACCATTCACAAATTTAGGCAGCAAAAAAAGGCTTTGAATATATGGTGACTTGCATATGGTTAGATGTTTGTGAATAATTAATTTTATGATCCTTTTATTTATAATCATGCAGATATGCAGCTATAAAGGCAGGGTGAGGATGCTTTTAGCACAGGCTACGGAGTCAGCCAGAGGGGAGACAACCAGGGTTTTCTAGCCTCTGGTCCAGTGAATATTTAACTATTTTTAGCCCACTTCCCAGAGGGAACGAGGCTTATGCACACTGTCCCTCTCACTCTGTCAGTCACACAGATATAATTTCTGAATCTGCTGCCCAGTTTCATACAAAGTTGACAGTGGGCTTGAAGTCCAAAAGATAGTATGTTCTTACAAATTTCACAGAAAACTGGCAAGTTGGTAGAAGAGAGAAATCCAAATTAGCACCTCCACTGAGGAAAATGGCAGTAATAACCTGCTCCAGGAGGCAACAGCCAGATGGCCAGTCAGCAGATATATATCTTCACACCAGGCACCAGATGAGCCTTTGTCCGGCCAAACTATTTGGGGATACAGGAAGACTCTGAAGCTACTGGTGAAGGGTATGTAGGGGACAAAGGACACAAACACACACAAAACAGGCTTTACTGGTTCTGCTGTTTATGGAACAGCTTGGTACATGAAGGGCAATAACATTAGCGAGCAAAATAGAGGAAGACAGACTTTGGACTGTATGGTATCCTTGTCCTTGGGATATTCTCTTTCTTTGTTCCCCAAATGGCAGATGCCTGTTTGAGATATGCCTGCTAAATCTGGCAAAAAGGAGATTTTAATGTTTCCCATGTTCCTACAGCCCCATAAACACTGAGCTATAAACTGTAAGTAAAAATTATATTCCTTAGCAGATTTTTTTTTTTTTTTTTTTTTGCAATAGTCCTCCAATAGCCCTGTGGATTTAGCTTGAAAAATTGAGATATCTCTTTCTGGTACGACTAATATAAACCTTTTCTTGGCATTTAGTTCTGAATTTTCTTAAGATAACTATCCAGTGAATTCGATCCAAATTTGTGCATAAATTCACCTTCTAGAGAACAGTTCCTGCAAATAGCTGGCTTGTTCCCCAAAATTATATATCCATCTTTAAGTGCAGTTTTAGACAAGTGAATAATTTTATGCTGCAAGAGGTAAATGTATAACATATTTGAATATATGGTGACTTGTATATGGTTAGAGGTTTGTGAATAATTAATTTTATGATCCTTTTATTTATAATCATGTAGATATGCAGCTATAAAGGCAGGGTGAGGATGTTTTTAGCACAGGCTATGGAGTCAGCCAGAGGGGAGACAACCAGGGTTTTCTAGCCTCTGGTCCAGTGAATATTTAACTATTTTTAGCCCACAGTTCACAAATGACACCCCAAAATCTGCCAGATAAGTAAAAAAATTTTCATGACTGAAATCATGAGGGAGGGAATAAATTTAATCCTACCAATCTTGGCTTTCTATCCATTGTGCTAGTAGATGTCGGATTTCCATGGGGAAGTTATCATCATAGAACTGGTCTACCTGCTCCAAAAACTTTATTTCCAGTTGTTGAACTTGACTCCATTGGGACATACTGCAAAAGAAAAGAGTAAACACGTTTGCCATTGAAAGGTGAATACGAATTAATAATCCAAAGTGTATAAATCACTTATTTTCACTGTAGTTCTTATTATGTACTTAATGTTCCTGTTCATTCTGTCTTTCAAAACAGGCGGTACTTGACTAAAGTTAGTCAGTTAAAGGGAAGGGGGAGAAAAGTGAGGAAGACCGTTAAAAGAAGTTCTAGCTCTTACACCTGAATGGGCACCTCAGCCAATTTCCTTCCTTAAGGCAAATGTTCGGGAGCGCTGTATGATGCTTATAAAGCAGGAAGATTTACACAGCATCTCTTCCACGAGAAGTAGCTTAGGATTGTACTCTCCAACACCAGGTAGAACTATTCTTATGAAAGAGTGGTAGAAAGCAACAAATTTGCTCTCTTCTTAGTGAATTCATACCACTCAGTTTTTTCCTAAAGCCATAACGGTTATATGTTACTGTGCTGCTCCTGGAGCCCCACGTCTTCTGTTTGGAGAGTACTGTTTGTTTTACAAGCTAAATTGTTTATCTAGTACATCTTTTCCATTTTTAATTGCCACAGAATTCTGAGATTTGACATTACAGAAAGAAAATAAAACATTTGGGAAGCGTAAAGTCATATGAATGATGAGCAAGAGCAGCATCACCCCATGACAGGCTCTGAAATTCTTACTGAAATAACTTTCCCAAGTAAGTTTTGGCTGTTTACTGAGATACTGGAGTTAGAAGCTTGGTTGTTCCAGATTTTAGGTGGGCTGAATTAATACCTGCTACTCTCCATGGACTAAAGAGATTGTTTCGGGTGAGCAGGCTCTCCATGTAGACACCTCAGCCTGAGCGACTCTCCACTTGGGAGAACATGACCTTTCTGATACCTGCACTCGAGGCTTGCACCACATCATCATTACTCCCACTGGTGAAAACACCATTTTCATTGTGATTTTTTTTAGTGCAGGGAAGACTAAAGATAAAACATTGCCTCAGGGCAGGCTACACCAGGCTGCAATTCTAGATGTGGCACGTGGATAAAAAGTCAGCGGTCGGGTTGCAAACAGGCCATGGTGGACGAGCAGAGAAGAGGAAAGCCCTAGGGCCTCTGCCCTGGGATCTCGGTCCTGAGTGGGCTCTGCCCACACCCTGACCCCATACTAGAGGTCGTCTTCCCTTTCGTTAGGATGTTTGTTCGTGTTAACAAACTACACAAAACCCAGCCGTGGACTAAAGATTGTGCTGCAGTAGGTCAACATATTACATCTGTTTGAACATTTTTGATAGAATTTTTTCCTGAAAAAAAGATGAGATTTCATCAAAATTGACATTTTTATGGAAATCTGACCTTTTTATAAACAGCTTTTTTATTTCCAATTCTGAATCATAGTTTCACAATATCAACAGTTTGAAGTAGAGAATACATCATATTTTTAATGCTGTGGTCTTTCATTTTGCGTTTTCTTAAGTCGGGGGGGGGGGGGAAGATGTTACACCTTGAGATACTTCAGAGTCCTGAGCGCTTACTCATGCAAAAGTAAAAGTGACAGGTTTTAGTTTCTCCGTAACAAAGGCTGGATGGGATGATTCTGTGTGTGGTATGAAGGACACCGTATAACGTCAGTGGAAACGTGCCCAGTGACATTTCCCTTCTCTTTAGTACTTCTATTCAGCAGAGGAAAAAATATTGCCCGAAAGTTTACCTTGTTTCTTTAAATTGCCCAGAAGGAGTAATGTATAGTATGTTTCACTGTCTTTGGTGCTCTACTGATAGTTAGAGAGAATCACAGACCTTATTTCTTGAGATACATAGAAGGAACCAAATAATGACACATTAACAACTCACATTCAGGAAAAAAAAAATAATTAAGATTTGTAAGCCTGTTTGCTTTCAGCGGGACTTTTAATTGCAATTTCTGGTGAATTCTGACGATTATGATATCCTAAAAAGATTAGTAAGAAAACTTAACATTATTATCTAAAGAAAAAAAAAAAAAAAAAAGAGGCAAGATTTTGCCCGGGCTGCGAGCCCCTTAGGCCTCCTACGTCGCGCGGAGACGCTGACGCGCAGAAGGGCTCGCGAGGCACATGGGTAGGGTTGGTCACTGGGATTTTTGTAACGCGTCCTGGCACCCGTTTTCCCTTCGCGCAAAAGGAGCCGCAGAACAAGTTAAAACCTCGGGTGGCTGTAGCTTGTTCTGGATGGCCCCCGACGGCAGCTGGCAGAAGCGGGCGACGCGTAAGAGCCAGCATTAAGATGCAGTCGATTGCAATACTGGTAGCGCAGCTGCTTCGCCTCCCGCCTTCTGCGTGGCCAAGCGCTCGCGTAAAGGCGGCCGCTTTGGCCCGCCAGCCTCTCTCTCCCCAGCGGTACCGGCTGCGCCACCCGTGACGGGAATTCCCTCCCGTCCCTCCGGCGCAGAACCGCTTCGCCTTTCTCAGCGCCCCTCCTCGGCCGGCCGCTCCCGCCCGGTCCGGCCCCGGCCCCCCGCGGCTCCCCACTTGCCTGCGCCCGCGGGTCCCGGCCGAGCCCTGCTGCCGGCGGCGGCGGCTCCCTCCTGCCCGCCCGTTCCCGGGCCGCGCCGCGCTTTATGCCGCGCCCGCCCCCGGCCCCGCCGGCAGCGGCCTTCCTGTGCGTCAGCCGGGGCCTGGGCCTCGCCGCCCGCCTGCGGGCCCGGCGGGGGGCGCCGGCCTGGCACCGGGCGCTGAAAGTGCCACCCGCAAGGACCGGCCGCCGCCCGCTGCCTCGGTGCGGGTGTGCTGCAGGTGGAGCGTGCGGGGCGCTATCGGAGAGACAGAGGTCGTGGCGATGACCTAGGACAGGTTCAGAGGAGGGAGGAGGTTGGTTGTCTTCAGGAGACTTAAAAAACATTAAAGTCTTTCCAGTTCCTGCTGCGGGGCCAAGCCTGGGCAGGGGGCTGGGGCCCGCCGGGCTGGGGGCCATGGCGCCTCTGGGGAGCCAGGCTGCTGCTGCTCCCCTGAGAGGCGCGGAGCCGCCATCCGACCTCTGCCGTGATGCTCGCCAGCGAAAAGGCGAAGGGCAGGCCTTCGGGGAGTTGGGCAGTGGAGCGTGGAAGCGACACGTGCTGTGGCTTCCTACCCCATTCCTCGTTGCGGGTGGCACCTGGGATGCAGGAGCTTCTCTCCAAGATAAAAGATTTGGTCCCCGTCCTAAGGAGTTAACGATCCAACATCGTATCTGTAAATAATATCCTTATAGCAAGTGTTATGACAACAGAGACATGCGCAAGTACTTTTTTCCCTAAAGAAGTATATTATGGGAAAGAGGAGTTCTATAATAGCAGGTGTAACGCTGCTAAAACCAAAGTGAGTGGAAAATGCTGAATTCTGACCGTTTCACATCCATCTTACCTCAGCACAGAGCTTGAGCCGTGCGGTTGTGGCTCTGGTGTGATGCGAAACAGCTGCAGTCTGCCCTGAAGAGGATCCTTTTGAGTGACTATTGTTTTATTTGTTGTATTTTGTCTTACCAGAAACCCCAGCCACGAGCAAGGCTTTTCTGTGCCAGGCTGTGCAAACCTGGGGTAAGAGGCATGCTCGCAGAACCTGCCAGGGAGCCGACCGAGTGGCATTACACTCTCTGTGCGCTGGGAGGAACATGAAACCTTGTTCAAGTGAAAAAGCCAGGTGCTGGAGATCCCGTTAAGAGGAAGTTGCATGTCCCTGTTGATGTGTAATTATATTTTCCAGGTAGAGCAGAGGGAGAATTGAAAGTGAGGTGAGAAACTTTGATACATAGGCAACTTCTAGAAGATCATATACAGGTGTCAGTGGCTGACCCATGTCTGAATACCAGCTGGGTAGACATCATATTTGCTGTACATGTGCTTGAAATGAGATTTGGCATTATCTTTAATAGCATTTAGTAATTTTTCAGGTGCATTTTTATACAGAGAGCCAGGATCATAACAGAAGTCTGCAAAATTCTGATTTATAGAATTGTGTGGTCCAGTGCATATTTCAGTAGATTCTCTATTTATTTCTGTTACTCTTCTATGTTGTATCATTGTATATTTGTTTATTACCTTTTTCAAGTGAGATAAGGATATAATGTACTAGAGGATTTTCTTCAGCGTCTTATTTTTTTGCTAAATTACCAGAGTGCAAAATCATGTTAGCTTTACAACCCAGAAATGAAAGCTAGGCCTATAAGGCCAGAGGAATGCTTTTGTTGCTGTTCACGACCAGACACACATCTAGTCCCAAATTGCATTTTGACTTTCTGTAAGTGGCTGGTTTTGGTTCTGATTTAACTCAGCTGCCACTGGCTCAAAAGAGCTGGCGCTAGAGCAGAATGACAATATTTTCACTGCCTTTTGTTGGGAACCGGGGACCAGACTGAATATCAGACTTGCTCTTTGTCTAAAGAGGTCCGTCCCCAAATACAGCCAGCATTGGGCAAGTCTCTGCTCAGACCTGCCATCTGTCCTTTAGATTTCAGCAAGCATAGGAAGCTGTACAGCTGCACTTTACTTACGTTTCTGTTTTTGTTGATGGATATCCTGGTATTTCATTCAGAATACATACACTCACACACATTGTATAATCTTTCCACAGGACTGCATACTGTCCTTTTGTATATGTGATAAATAGCCTTAGGGATCAACCGGAGTTTTGTCAAATTTTGTTCTCTGCCATTTGGTGACTCTTCATTGTTTTCTAAGGCAGCCAATTTTTACATGGTTTACTGTGCACCAGTAAGCTTATGTAGGTACCACATTGGGACGTTGAATTAGTAATTTGAGGACCACCCAGGAAATAACATCGATTAGTAATTTGATTTCGTGCTGTCAGTAGGGGGAACTATTGCACTATACTTTTTTCTTTAGCCTTTAAATAAATTTTGGTAACTATTTATTTTTCTTTTTAGATTAAGTACTCATTCTCTGAGCATCCTTATGTAACTGCTGTCCATAAAGATAAGAAGACAGGTAGTTCATACCATCCCAATAAAATGAGACAGTAACAGGTTTCCAATCCCCTTTTTGCTTGCTGCTTCTGTGCTTAACCTAGAAAAGAAGCTATATGGTGGAGTGGTTGCTATTAAGACGCTTCCTGTTGTCTGATGCAAATATCTATTCAGGCTGGCTTCAAGTGGCCATGAGAAAAAAGTTCAGTTAGGTGTCATTCCCAAAACCTAGGGTACTCAGAGGTCGTTCTTCAGCTGAGGTTCAGAGACCGATTTCTGGGAAGATGGTTCCTATTCCCCTCTTCCCTCCTTCCTCCCCCAACTTTCTGGCAGGTATGGCAGTGAAGGCAGGTCAATTGCTGGGATGGAGAGCAGGTGTGGAACCAGCTGTTGGGGTGCAGGAGGCTGGATACAAGCCATGGCTGTGGAGGCAGGAGAACAGGGGTGTAATCCTCACAGCAAGGGGTGCAGGAAAATGAGTGGAGTCGCTTGTGACATTACAGTGAGTCAGGGGGAACCCTGGGGCTTTACAGAAGCTCACTGGAGACTGTGGAAGGGAAGTGCGCTTTATTTGGAGGAGGGGAATAAAGAGGCTTGTGGTCCTATGGCGTTAGAGTTGGATGGTCAAAGGGGTTGAGGTATGGCTGAGCCTGAAAAGGCCTGAGATGTGCATGGGAAGATAAGGCAGCCTGAGTGTGTGGGAGCTGTTTGAGGAGCACAGGTGGGAGAGAGGAGGGTGTCGAGCAGCAAAGCATGCTGTCAGGGTGGTGAGGGCTAAGAGGTTCCCTTCTGAGGCTGAGGGATGGCTCAGCTCCATGCTCTTGGAAGAAGGGTCAGTGGAGTGTGTTAGCACACCATGAAGGATGGGATGATGCTTGGAGATGTGAGGGAAACTGCTGTGGAGCAGGACTGAGATGAGAAGAAAGAGATGGTTTAGGTCAGTTCAAGGAAGCTCTGGAGGAGAGCTGTATGGATAGGATCCTGGAGGAGATGGCGCGAGGCATGCAGTGATTACTGCTGAGCTAACACATGAGGAGGGTGTGAAGGAGGCAGCTGCGTGGGCTGAAAGGAGAAGTTCAGGGGCAAGGAGCTGTGGCTCACGCTCAGTGGAGGAGTTCAGGGAGGCACACTGGCAAGGCAGGATAGGCTGAAACGATGCTTGCAAAGTGGGGGCAAGGAAGTAAAGAGCCTAGGGCAGCCCATGGAGGGGAAGGAGTTTCTTCAGCTGCACTGAGCCACAGTAGTACAGTGAGTGTGCAGGTTGCAGCCCTGGAGAGTACGGATAGGCACAGGCCAGGAAAGGTTCAAGCCACTGCTGAGTTTGGCAGGTCAAGGTTAATCTTCACTGTGTAACATTTGATTCCACTTCACCGGCGTTTCAGCACCAGTCAAAGCAGGAGAATAAGGAGCGAGTGTCTAAATTGTGTGGGCTATTTAAAGGGAAGAAAAAGTCTCAAGTGATGAAGAAGGAATTCAGAACGTGGTAATCTTCTCATCAAAAGTTCACAAAGTTGTTTCTAGGAACGCTGAGCCAATTTATTATTTCGATCTGTCTGACCAACCTGTAATCAAGATTATAATCTCTTATGTTTGGCCTCTAGTCATTATACTCCTTGACTAACCTTTAATTAGAGTACGGGTCATCTAGCTTTTACATAAAGGAGACACATAGCTTGTACATGCTATACATGCATTATGTCTTGTATCTGAACCGTTCATAGCTTTTCTTCTTACATTCAGAACGTGGACTTCTGGTCTCAGTGAGACTAGTAAACACTGTAATCATGAGAAACTGTCTTGCTGACACTGTAGTTCCTTCTAGTCAGCACAGCATAAATGAGCAGTTGTGTGTGCAAGTCACATCCCTTACTGTCCTCTATTTGGAGAAAAAGACAGGAACAGCAATGTTGTCCTGAAGTTACATGTTGTAACAAGCTGTTTATGAATCCTGGAAAGAACTCTTAGCTCTGTGTTTGTGTGTAGCTAAAAGAATGATTGTTATGCTTAGAAAAGATGGGGATTTTTGGCTGTTTGGTTGTTCTCAGTTGCTGAAAAACTTACTGTTTTCCCCCTTCCAGTAATGAGTGAACTGTATGTGCAGCTGTATAAATTCATATGAAGTAAAGATACATATCTCACCCAAATTCACGATGATATTGGCTAGGAAAAAGTAATTAACTTGCCATGTAGAGAATAACGAGAAATCAGGAATTATAGAAAATGAAGCTTTCTCCCACTGAGTTGGGCTCAGGTCTCTGCTTTCGTGGCAGTATGGCCTTTCGATACTGCAGTCTCTAGCTTTGCTTTTTTGGCAGGTGCAGGTAGAGCGACCGCTCAGCAATGCAGGAGCAGGTCAGAACGAGTGCCCTGCAGGCAGAGGACCTCCCTCCTGAGGATTTTTCCTGCACCTTGTGCCTGTGCCCAGACCTCTTCGGCCCTAATGGAGGGTCCGTGCCCGTCCCTACTGCTGAGGAGAGGATCTTCTGCACCGGTTCACAGCAAGATGGAAGTGGGAAGTTCTTCTGTCAAGCTGGGACATCAGGAATTCTCTTCTTTTATTGTTATCTTTGAACAACAGGTATATTGCTTTGATGCATGCCTTATTTATCGTTTTACCTCTTGGTGTCTTATTTGCAATTTTGCACTGGGTTGTTTAATGTGTATCCTGGGAAAACTCAGAAGTATTGGCTCTCAAGAGGAAAGATTTGGATATTCTGGTGATTTTTTTCTGGGAAGGAGATACTTCTCTAAGGAGAAAGAAGCCTGTGCGTATCTCTTGTAGAAATTAAGGTCAATGCCACTTGGGGTCCTACAGTCACCATGCAAACTTATACAGTGACAAAATTAAGGTAGGAAGAAATTATCTGAAAAGCCTCAATTCCACCTAAATGCCAGTCTGTCATTGTTTATGGAAAGGGCATGGGTGGAGAAATGGAGGAAGCATGGAAAGAAGTGAGGGCAAAGAAAGTAGTTTAGAAGAGCAAGGAGAAGGAAAAGAACTCTGGGGGCCTTGTATTAATTACCTTGTAGCGTAAATGAAACTTCCTGTTGATAATGAAAAATTGCATATGTGGAATATCATGGTAAATATGCTTTGCCTTGTATCCCTCCTCTGGTAACTATTTTTTCAGCAATTTTCATCACTTGTTATATATGATTGCTTTAACCCTTCCACTTCCTAAATGATATCATGCAAATTTAAGTTTCACTTTTCCTGAATAGAGTCAGGTTTCCTTTTTTGTTTGTAGTTATGCAGATTGTTAGGAAAGCTAGTAGTGCTATTTTAATAGGCTTTTTCACTCAGAGTAGTCTGTCGGTGCTCAAGAAGCTTTTTTCTTATTTTATACAACAGCTTCCCTGACAATTGATAATGATCACTTTTTGTTTGCACAGAAGCTGAAGACTTTGCGATTAGTGGTTTCCAAAGGAGAGTGTGAGAAAGGACTACAAAGTCAGTGTGATTTGGGGAATGCTGTGGTTTCATATATATGTTCCTGCGAGGTACAGCTCGGAGGGCAAAATGGAGACCCTTGGTGATGCAGCTCGATTAGTATGTAAGTCAATGTTGGCTGGACAAGAGAAAAGAGAATTTTTTCATAGTAAGCTCACCTGGGATTTGTGCTGTCAATAGTTACTTAAGTTCTTACTGCCTTGCTTGCCTGGGATCAAGATGACTATGCATAATGGTAATTTCTGAGCATACTTAGGAATATTTTCATTTTGCAGTCTCTTAGGTCCTTAGAGGAGTCCTTGAGTTTTATTAAGCTTGCTAGTATATGCTAATTGCAAAAAACAGTTTGATGCTGAACAATGACTTCCAAATGAAAAGATCAATAATTTTAGAATTAGTAATGGATCGTGCTCTGAGAAGATAACTTGGTTAATTAATTTAATAAAGTCTTTTCACAAAGGGAGCAATTAACCCAAAGTCTGATTATCTCTGCTTGATAATACTTGAAATATTCTGTATTAAAGTTACAGGTTTTAACTCTGATGGTACCAAAAGAACCTCTTGATTTATGTTACTCTCTGAAACTCCTTATCTTTTTATATTAGTCGTATAACAAAGCACACATCTTCAGAAATAATGTCAGCTTTTTCCTTGGCTAGGCAGTAAGATATCAACAAATCTGAAGCAGTTGTGCAGTTGTACAGTTGACTGTAATTGTATTGTTGGATATCACAAGGAGGATGGCAATCCCATGCCCGTTATAGACTCATTGTCTTCCTTCTAGGATGTACGAAAGTGGTATTTGCCTGGATCCTTCTATTCCTCTCCAGCCTCCTACAACAAATCCTAGTCAGATGGGATTTTATTTTTCCTCTGTAAACCTGCTTTGTCCTGGATCTCAGCCCCTCAGCATGCTGTAGGTAAGGGTCCTTGTGATGGGAAGTTTAGCTGCAAACTGGCACGTCCCTCAGTCAGTGCAATTCTCATGGCAGCAGGGAAGGAGGAGCAGTATAGATTAGTATAATGATCCTATATTTATTTTGAAAATCATAGTTTCTGAATTTTCCAAGTGGCTTTTTATAGTATGTTTCAAAATTTTCAGTATGAATCAATTTTTAGTATGATCAGTTCATACCAGAAATTAAAACGAGCTTGTTTTCACTGGGAGACAATTGGAGTGTCTGTGGGTGTTGGATGACACAAAGAACTAAGACGGTATGTGAAAATTTAGTATTGGAAGTTGTTCTAATGGTGTGAACAAAACTCGTGTTGTTTTCTTGTCTTCACAAGGAGAAGAAAATGATTTCTAGAGCTAGCTAACATGAGGTGAAATGCCAGTAGGGAAGAAAGCAGCTTGTGGCCACAAAAGGGCATAGGTAAAACCAAAGCTCAATTCTTTTGTCAGTCTGTGATCATTCAAGCTCACATCTTACACTGTCCCTGAAACTGCTCTGGTCATGAGGCTTCTGTAGGGTGGGAATGGGTGTTCTCCTATTTCTGCTGGAGAAAGAGATTTGAGATACAAGGAGAGAGCTTGGTGATTCACTGTAGCCTGGTCATTCAGGCAGTCCAGCACCAGAGTCCAAGGACTTTGTGCTTCGTATGAAGAAGTTATGATGTCTGCCGTACATGCAGCGGGAATCAAAGCCCAGCCTTCTTCCCAGTAAGAGCCGAGGGCCTTTGTGGTTGGGCATAATGATGCTTTCATTCCTGGTCTGGATGAAGCGGCACAGCTTCAGCTGTGGGAGAAAGTACTCCTCATCCTCTCTCTGTAATACTTTGAAGCAACCTGCAGTTTCAGGATGGCAGGAGTCTGCTGGGAGAGGAAAAGAGAGAGTACATCTGGGTTCCCTCAGTCTGGTAAGGAAATTACACCGGGTCTTTGAGTCCTGGTGAATGCTTTAAATACTGACTGACTTGATTTATTTGCAAAACAGTGCATGGATTTGAAGGGGAGGGCGATGTTTGCAGCAGGAATTCCTCCCTGAGACTGGTGCGTGTCGTGTGTTGTTTGAGCTTGTGCTCTGGGTTGGAGCGTGCTGAGGCTCTTGCCAAATTGTAGTCTCCTGAATCAGAACAGGGTTAGGGCTGAAGTGGGCAGCAAGCTGTTGAACAAACCTGGGTACGGGCGGCACAACTTCAATGGCATCACTCAGACACCCATAAATTCTAGGTGTGTAAAAGACTGGGCAGCAATTCTGAGGATTGTGTTCCTCAGCTCGGCTCCTAAATGCCACCCGGATTTCATTTTAAGTGCATTTAGGATCTTGTCTTTAATTAAAAATGAGGCTAAAGTTTGCTTTGATATGCTGCCTTGTGTTAGACAACAAACTGCTGTGTTGGTGCTGTTCTGTGCACGTGGCCAAGTTGGGTGGACGGGTCACAGTAAAGAACTACTTGGGTATTTCTGCATCTGTCCTCGTCAGGTCTTTGTGTGCTGGGGGACCATCCCAGCGAGCAGTCTTGTGTTAGACTCATGCTGGTTAACAGGAATTAAACGAGGGCTTTTTCTCTTCTGTCCTAAGTGTCTAGTAATGTAAATGTTGCCAAAATATGAAAATGGTAGGTACTATGAAGGTACTTTTAAAAAATATAAGCCATAAATAACTTTTTTCCCAATGTTCTTTGACTCATTTATTGTTTCTAATATTTAATGATATGTATTTTTCACATTTCTCAATACTTTGAACACAGAATAGAGAGTTCCTCTTTGTAGAGTTTGTATCATTGATCCTAAAACCAACATGAGTGGAAATCTATGATCTCGATTTTCCTCTTCTTTCCTCTAGTTCAGGATCCCCAGCATCTGCCTGGTGAGAATCCGCAACTCTTAGGTTTTTCAGACAGGGAACCCTGATGGTGAGGCCATCTAAACCAGTGTTTTTCAAGTTTTTGTTAATTCATACGGCCTCCTAAACTTACTGGAAAAAATCTGAGAATTGCCTAACTTCTTTGTGGGGAAAAAAAGAATCACAAATGCATTGTGGAGCGCTGCCACAGTAGTTATCATTTGCAATCAAAAAATGAGGCAAAGCTTTTGCATTATTATCATTTTTTCAGTGCTGATTTTGTTTAGTTCTTTCCACACCTAGGAATGTATGCATATCTTTCAAAAAAATCTTACTTTGTGTATAGTTGTTTTGCAAACTGCTGCATGAAGGTTTATGACCTACTTGTGACCCAGAGACTGAGAAGTGCTGCTCCATTAGCTATGGTGGTGCAGATAACCCACACCACTAACATTATCTTTTGTCAAAAAAGAAACCACTGAGTTCTCTGAACTCCTGAGAACTGAGCAAGAGGTTCTCAGTTAAACTGATTTTAATATCTCTTGTGGTTTGTTTTTTTTTTTAACTTTGTTTTACAAGCGATGTGTTGTTGTTTTTTAAAGTGCTTTTACTGGGAAGGAAAAAACATAACACTGTATTTGAACACACAGAGTGGCCACAGCACTGGGAGGTGCAGGGCACTGAGCGACGCCAAAGCGTGTGATATTACTGAAGGTTGTAGTATTTTGTAGAATATGGCCCAGTTTGTAACTGCTTTCCTTGAAGCCCTAGAAAGAAAACGGACAGCTGAGGGGTTTTGCCCAACCTGCTTGTCATGCCTCCCTTTGCTGGGAGAGGCGGCTGTGCTTGATGACTGGGACAGGCCTGGGGGGCTGAGCCCCGGGGGCAGCTCGGAAGGGACCTGCACAAACCCTTGAGGGAAGGAGGTACAGCTGGAGTCTGCATGCTGTATAGTTTGATGACTACGTCTTGTAAAGTGCCGTTCCCTTGTACACAAACTTCTTTTTTTTTCCTTGAGATTGTTGGAGCCAGGAGCGTAAGTGCACATCTGGAAGGAGAGGACTGCCCTGTCTGTGGAAGCAAGTGATCTCCGCCCCGTGGTGGCTCCTATGTCATCAGCTACAACTGCAAGCCATACATACGAAAATATAAAAATACATTTCTTAGTATTAAAAGAATATTTAGCAGTAGGAATTAGCTATATATGCAAACTTAAATGGCCATACTCAGCTGATGAGAAGAACGATCTTGATGCATGGTGTTAAAATTTTGCATACTTCTGCAGCTAGATTTAAATCTGTCTTGAGCTCACTACCAGTGTTGTGTAAACCATACCATATGTTAGGCATCTTCAAAAGAGAACTGAGCAAACCACACAGTAATTAAAGTGGCTTTTTTGAAAAATCAGACTTTTTTGCTTACTTGAAGATTTATTGTTTTGCAGTTCTGCTGAGAACAAGTATCTTTACATTGCTTTGTGAACTGCATATTTTTTTCTCAAACAGAGGATCCTAATTCTGAATAAATGAGGGAATCTATGGTCTTTGTGCCATGTCCATTAGTATTAAGAGGGGAAACAACTATGACAGGAATTCCCAAATTCAGCAGATTATAGCTAGGGGACAGCAAAGCCTACCGCTGTCTCAAAACAAGTGAGATACAAGTGTTGATAGGTTTAATGAGGTTCTCGAATGACAGGAGGTTGTGTGCTGATGTGGGAGTTGTGTGGTGACTCAGAGGTGGCCACATTTGAGTTGCATGAATGCATTTCTTTTCAAGCAATGTGGTTATATTGCCTGAGTTCACCAAGGTAAAGACTGTGTTTTCCATGTGCCTTTCTTTACCAAAAGCTAATGTTGTGCTAGGTAGCAAGTAATTAGCAAGAAGGTGGCTATAAAGAGATATCCTGATGAAGTCACCAAAATTAAGAGTAAAAGGACTGCATTGCCATTCAAAAAGATCCTGTTGAGAAAGACAGTACGTAACATTAGTCTCGACCTCATGTTACAGAAAGATAATACTGGTAGGATATAGAATCATGGAATGGTTTGGGTTGGAAGGGACCTTAAAGATCATCTGGTTCCAACCCCCCTGCCATGGGCAGGGACACCTTCCACTAGACCAGGTTGCTCAAAGCCCCTTCCAACCTGGCCTTGAACATTTCCAGGGAGGGGGCATCCACAGCTTCTCTGAGCAACCTGTTCCAGTGCCTCACCACCCTCACAGTAAAGAATTTCTTCCTAATATCTAATCTAAATCTACTCTCTTTCAGTTTAAAACTGTTACCCTTCATCCTATCGCTACACTCCCTGATAGAGAGTCCCTCCCCATCTTTCTTGTAGGCCCCCTTCAGGTACTGGAAGGCTCTATAAGGTCTCCATGGAGCCTTCTCTTTCTCAGGCTAAACAACCCCAACTCTCTCAGCCTGTCCTCATAGGGGAGATGCTCCAGCCCGCTGATCATCTTCGTGGCCCTCCTCTGGACCTGCTCAATATAGCTTGTTTCCAAACCAGATCTTGCTCCCATAGCTACCTTTACTGGCCTGAACATTGGCTTGACTTCATAGTCTGCCAGTTGGGTGGCATGTCGAGAACTTCTTGAAACTATGCCAAAGTAATGGGTGTTATGAGGTGTGTTTAATTCCAGTATATTGGAAAACAAGTCCAGATTCAGACTATCCAAGGAGCTGTTATCCATTAAAACATGAGATCAGTATTTTCTTCCATGAGTTGTAAATATTCTTTCTGAATATGGAAAATAGGCTAAAGAGAGTGCTGGTTGGAAAAGGCACTTCAGGCAGTCCAGGAGCAAAGTTCAGATTCCAATGGTAGAAGCCCATTTCATCTTCCATCAACATTCAAGTTTGTGTATGTCGCGGTATCTGCCAGATCACAGCAGTAAGCATTTCTTCACTGTAATAAAATGTTTCATTTGTTCTAGTATCTGCTTTACTTTTTTTGGTATTGTCTTCAAAGAGTTTTTTCTAATTATGGTTCCTTTTTTGTGCTTTCTTTTTTAGTGTTTATATCTTAATCTCTAATAGATGTGCTTGTTTGACCTGGAGGAAAAAAGCATGATGATGACCACACAGCTGCTTCAGAGTGGTGAGGTTGTGCATCGTTTATGTAAAAGAGAAGTATCAGATTAATATGTAATGAGCTTTATTACAATGAAAATTCCCTCTTGCAATCATTCCTTCCCATCCAGCCTATAGCCAGGCTTAGGACTGTTACCACTCTGATTGTGTGTGTAGTGATGGTGTTTAGAGGCCCTGACTCAATTTTGCTAAACATTGTATGCATTTCTCACCCAAAGTGCTTATTATTTAAAGGTAAATGGGTGTGCAGTTGAATGAGCACTAGAAATGTAGAAGGGGGAATAAAAGGTGACAGCGGAGTCATGATCAGCATTCAATGCGGTAATCACATTGCTCAGCTGCCTCTCTGACTCAAACTTTGAGGCAAAGCCCCTTAGGGTAACATCTTTGGCTTTCAGTGCCTCCGATTCCCCATCTGTAAAATGCAAATAGCTATATCCATCTGGCAAGTGTGTTGTCCTGCTTGTAAAGTTCTTCTTGTTTTTGCATGAGAATGCTATTGTGATGGCACAGGAATTATTTTTATTAATAGGGGCTTGTGGTATAATTAGAACTGCCTTATCTAACTTTTTTCAAGTAAATGGTGTTATTAAAATCATCATGATACAGATAAATAAGGATATTCAAGTGCAGAATAGGTCACTTTAAAGACCATCTCAGTCATTATCTGTCAACTTTTGTTCTTTCCTTCTTGATTTTTTTTGTTTGTTTCCCTGTTACTCTTTTTTGGGGGGGCTGTGCAACTAGGTATGAGAGTCCCCTGACACATGGATCCCAAACAGCCAGTGTTTCTGTTGAAATTCACACGTAGGGATGTGATATGTAACAAACTAAGAAAATACTGGTGAGATCGCATCAAGAAGTGACTATTAGGTGTAATTTGGCAGGTTTAGTACTAGAAATGTTTACAGGCATCTTGTTAACTAGGGGAAGACTCTCCAGCTTATTTACTATTGTTTTAGTGTTTGCACTGTAGTTTCTACGCTGTGGTTCTGTCTTATGGATTCCAAGATTTCAAGCCTTAAAAAACTAAAACATACAAAAAATATGGACTTGAATCCTGCTAAGTTTAGCATTGAAACAATCTCTTTTCTTGTACATAACTTTCTTAATCTTTTTGTGAAATTTTAACAGTTCAGTTTTTCCTGCTTCCTCCCCATTGACCTTGACTATATGGAAAGTATCTTTGGAACATATACTTAAAATAGGAGTTGAGAGTCATGAGCAGACACCCACATACGCTCATCACCTGGTATTAAGTACTTTCATGACAAAACAGGGTGTAGCATAAATCTGTTTGGATATATCATTTTAATTGAGGAAGAGTTGCTTGTAGAAACACTGGTCAAGTTGTGTTGTTTTTTTTAATAAGGGAAAAGATGATGCAAGTGCAAATTGTAATGCTGAAATACTGTAGGTGTAGTTTCAGTGGAAGAATAATAGAGTCAGGACTACTGTCTCTGATATCTCATCCTGGTATTTATTTGCATGTAGTAAAATACCGTTTCAGTGTACATGCTAAAACTTGCCACTATATTGTTTAAGTGTAACTACTATCATATGAATATTTGATTTAAAGGACATATGAAAAAAACCAAAGGCTTATTTTTCAGAGCTTCATCAAACTATGCTCACCTACAAATAGTGCCTGAGTTCCCTTCAAATTCTGTTGAAGTTAAATAAGAGAAAGCTTGTCAGGATTTTGAGGCTTGCTATGTATTTGGACAGTTCAGCTCCTAACTCTCTGGCTTTGAGACATCCTGAAGTCCATTACCTATCTTTGTGTTGTTCCTCAGCAAGAATTGGTCTAGCCTGATACACTGGCAAAGCAAAACTTTAATTGTCTTTCAGTACTGCATTTGAATGTACATGCCTTTTTATGAGAAGGTAGTCTTATTTGCAGTAAAATCACTTCTTATAAAGCTGTGCAGTGCAATGATGATAATGTCACAAATCTGCAAGTATGTCTAAATGGCTTGTTTCCTGTATAATATTGAACTTAGCAGTAGGGACTTCCAAATTGGGAAAACCAACATGTACAGTACTGTATTTATAAATCTAGGTGATGTCAAACTTTCTGTTGCAGAAGGGGAAGTGCTGGATTTACTAAACCATGTTATTTCTGTGAAGCCTGCTGATTTCTTTTTCTTGTTTCTTTTCTTTCATCACAACGCTAAATGCCCAGAGCTATCTGTATAATGATTTCAGGCAGCAATCCATGTTGTTAGTTTATTTCCCCTGGGTATATTTGGTGTATTTTTCAAAGCCAATTTAAAAATTGCATGGATCCATTTGAAAGGAATATAGCCGTTTCCGTTCAGTTTTGCCTTATGAGTGCCTCTAGCAGGCTGAATTACCAGAGGCACGCAATTTCTTGGAAACCTAGTGTGGAAGGGTAGAGCACAGCTCAACAGGAAAGGTGGTGTTAACACATCATGGCTCTGGTATGCGATGCTCTGGGTGAAGACTTGCGAGACTGGGAAGAGAAAATTGCGTGTAAGTAATATCTGCACTTAGTCACCAAGTCCATATAGGCAGATACCACTGCTTCCACTTAATGCATTTGCAGGTAGTTGAGCAAGGCAATGAACGCAGCTAGCTTTAGTCAAATATTTTCAGTTGCACCTTGAACTTTGAAGAGCTGAACTCACTGAAAACTTAGTTGAGAAAGAACCTCTGATTTTCCTTGCCATTCAATAAAACTACCTGGAGATTAACAAGCTGGGTAAAAGCAAATTTACTGATTTTTTATTTTCTAAACCAGAGCTGATTAAAATGTTCAGCTCAAATCTGCAAGGATCAAGGCTGCTCAAGACACTGAGCTCTGCAAATGGCAACTAAATGGCAGTGGGAACTGGCGAGCACCCTCCCAGACCTAGCCGTCCCTCTGCAGCATGACCACTCTTTCTGCTGAGCAGTCAGCCTGACTTCTAGCCACAAAGAAGATCTTGTACATTGCATCTGAACTGGTATGCTGTGCCCAGTGGCTTGTGTCATGGCAGCACGGCTCTTTGGTCACATCTCACCCAAAGGCCTGGAGAGCAATTTGCTCAATGCTGTGAGTACTTATGTTCAGCCTTGCTGACTCTTACAGCTACTGAGCTCAGTGATGGCTGAGCTGCTTCCCTCCCACCCACCTTTCTTCCTTCCCCAGCTAAGCAGCTGCGAGCTTTGAATCCAAAAACGTGGCAACGTTAGAGATGGTCCTGCCAGAGTTACTGTCCCTTGAAGCTGTGCCATCTGTAAGGACAAGTCCTGCGCTGCTCAGGATTCAGAGAGAGAAGTCCTCTGAAAAGCTGGCCTCAGCTAACCCATTCCCAAACATTCCTCCCAGCATTAACCGCTTAACCGAAAGCACCCCCCCCAGGTGCTGTTGTATGAACTTCCATTTCAAATGGCTGTTCCCCGGTGCTTGGTGCTTATGTCTCACATCGCACCTTGCTAGGGAACGTGTGCTGGTTTCTTTCTTGCCTCTCAGATCCACAGGTGCTTGTGCCTAAAGGCCACCACGGTGGTACCGTTCAGGTGCTCTCTTCTGCCTTAAATGTCACTACAGCTTGTGGATGATCTGCATTTCCGTATCTGGATTTCTAAAGGTTTTTGCGTGTCTGTTTTGACATGGCCTTGGTTTGGGTCTTACTCCATACTAAAACCAGAAGGACTTTTTGTCATCTTCTACCAGGGAAAAGTGATTGAATATCAGGCTTTCCATTTGTTAATAACTTTCCTTGTGATAGCTGTGGAAATGCTGTTATGACTGTGCAGAAAAAGTAGATAAATAGGTTTGCAGTCCGGAGATGTGTGCTCTGGTGTTCTGCTGTTATTTTTAGAAGGCTTGTTCTTATTTTAATTAAGCTCCTTGTTCAATTTTAGAAGAAAATATTTTACTGTGTTCTGTGATATCATTGTTAAAATAAGAAATTGCCTCACTCGATAAGCAAGAGGAAGAATTCAGGTGCTCAGTCCACCATGTGCATTGTAATATGATAAACGCAAGAAATTGTCCTCTTTACTGGGTTTATGTTTCCTGCAGAGACTTAAAGTACAAAGCAGCTCACCAGTTTATGAAATCAAGGGTAAAACTGAAGTATCACTGGCCTTGCCTAAGGAAAGAGATAATAATAATGATGAGACTGTACTTTAAAAAAAGGAGGTGATCAGTTCATCTCATAAAAGTATATAAACAAGCCTCCTGCTGGCCACGTGTGAAGAACCCTATAGAAATACTGGATTTGTTCATGTGTGGGTGTAGAAGGTGTTTCTGCTAAAATTGACCTCCAGCTTTCTGCTAAGTTCTCGCACAGCTCTGGAAAAAGCTGCACATACAGAGCAGAGCTAATGGATTTTACAGTTAAACACTTTTGCTGACTTACACAGCTCTAACTCTTGATCAAGACACATGACATCTCAGTTAATGCCATACAGCTTGCTGATTGACAGTTGGATAAACACAGACTTCATAACGATTATTTCTTGGTTTTCATAGTGTCTTGTGTGTTTGACAGGCGTGCAATCTATGGACCTTAGGATGCTTTTGAAATTTGCCTCTTTAGTGGCCTGGGTTGATTTTGAGCTTCACAGAAAGAAGGTTTCCTTTGTGTTCAGGTGGTGTAAAGATTTCACTGTTTGGTCCGCTTGCAGGCTCCTATGTTTAGTGAAAAATGTAAGTTCTTCAATTTTACGAGGATATCTATTTTTAAGCCATTTCACAGAATCAAGAAAAATTTTGAGGGAAATTTAGTTTAATTGCAGTGGCCATGTTGAGGATGGACTGACTCATGAGTGATAAAATTCTGGATGTGTTTGATGAAGCGTAATTCAGATAGAGTTGTAATCCTGTTGGGACAGAGGTGATGTGATTTCTCCTAGTAAACAAGACATCTAAATGGAATCCCTTTTTAAAGGTATACATAGCACCAGAGGATACTGCAGGTGTGAAGCGCACATTCTTGCAGCTCATGCCAAGTAATGCTTCTTAAATGATACACTGGGGCACTATTTTATGTAACTTGCCATCAGATGACATAAATTCTCTGACAACTCTTAACTACACTGAAGCAAGCATTCTTGGAATAGGTTGTAGTACTGGAGCCAAGCGGTTAATCAGGTGTAACATGAGGCTTTGACATGATTTACTGCCTGCTGGTAGCTTGTACTGGGACTGTATTGTCCTTCTGTATGTACTGTGTAATAGTTTTAAGCTGTCCTTGGACAGGGCCCTATTGTAAACAAGCTGTCTGGCTTAACTGGGATATCCTGTAAAAATATGTTAATAAAAACTGAAGTCATTGTAAAGGATCCTACTCCTACTATTTCTGCTTCCCAAACTATTCCCACCAGTGAAGTACAGCACGTGCTCTTAACTCTCGCTGGGCTGATGCTTTGCTGATGCCTGCTAGTGTTGTAATACTTGTTTCAGAACTGATAGTTGTCGCGCGCCATCTCGGCTGGCTGCTGGCGTGCGTGAATTCTCTCCTGCCTTGGCTTACACAATGCAGAAATTACCACCAAAATAAAGCTTATTCTCAGGGGGGTCACATAATTTCATTAGCACTTATTTTATTTCATGTCCCTTCGTGTCTCACCTTAGTCAGGTCTGTGGAGTGAGTCTATGGAGGTAGTACTTTATTTAAGTTAAAGGAGTTTTTAAAATGCGGTAATTTGTGTTTGGTATTAGAATATTTTGTCAGGTCCTTGTAGCGTGGAGCTAGTAGGTCAAGATTGAACAGTAAAGCCTTATGCAGGGTGTAATTTTCACAGGGAGATTCTGAAAGACCTCATCAGACATCATTCACTGAGGGCAACCTCTACTAGACTTTCTGGCTAGGGACAGATGCTGAAAATGTGCGTTCTTGCAAAATGAGGTGTCGTTCCTTTAAACGGAGAGGTGTGCTCCCGTGTGTTTAGACATGCAGAATTTCTTGAGGAAACAGATGCTGAAAAGTGCACGCTGAGAGTCATCTCACAGAAATCACAGCATTTTATAGGCTGGGTGAGACGTTTAGGAGACCCTCAGAGGAGACAGTGACCTGCATGAAGGGCCCGTGTTTTACTAACCTGCCTATGGTTCCTGGAGGAACGATGCCTCTGTTAGAGGGACTGGCCTCAGTCTGCAAAGAGTAGCATTAAGCAGTAAGCAGAGAGTGATGCTTTGGAGACGTTTCTGGTTCCTCCCTGTATTCTGCTGAGTACTCTGCAGAGTACAAATCCCCTGGAATATGGGCACCAGCATTTTAGCAGGACCTCAAAGGGACCCACTGGTGGCTCTAGAGAAATGCATCAATCCCAGCTTGAAATAGCCCCCACCCACCCCACTCATTTTTTGTTAAAGACAAACTTACGATACACTTCCTTTTGTAAATTAATGTGTAATTTTGAATGTAAAGCAGGCATCAGATCTTTTTAGTAAGGATTTGGATCATCCCCATAGATGCAAACAACACTTGTGGGTTGTGTGGTGGTTTGAGGAGGGAAGGGTTGTGTGTGTGCAGCTGTTAAAGGCCATTAAAAAGTGACCTGAGCCCCCCTGAGAGCAAGCCCGGGATTAACTGTAAATTGATATCACAGATCTCCACAGTTTTCATCTCAAACACTAATTTCAGATTTCTACATGGCAGAGTTTTGCTAAATGTTCTTATTCCAGGTATTCTGGTTACACTAATATTTTGTGTACCTTTAAAAATAGACTGTACAGCAAGTCATTGGCTGTGGATGCAATTCAATAATTGAAGAGTTAATCTTTCAAGTCTGAATGAGAAGAATTAATCCCTCTCAATGTATTTCCAGCATAGCAGTCAATTTAAAACTTGTCCTAAAAAATAAGAAAGAAAAAAAGAAAAATGTGACAGTTTTGATTTTATATTACAAAAGAACACCTGAAAAATTATTTTTCTTGCTTGGTTTTTAAATTTATAGATGTATGTTGTCTTTGTTCTGGAAAACATTTGTCCCTGAATGCTACAGGACTTGCTGTCATGATTGTGCTGCTTTAGAGGTCCAGTAGAGCTTGGAAAAACTTTTGGCAGTGTTGGAGAGAACAAGATGGTGAGTGCTAATTTAGATTTGAAAGAAGCTTGCAAGCAAACCTCCTGTGGCGCAAACGCTGCTTCCTCAGGTGCGATGTCTTTTTTTTTTTTTTTCCTTTTTTTTCCTTTGATCTGATTCATGTAAAATTACTGTGGTGAACTTTAAAAGATGGACATACCGGTTGTTTTCTAGGTGTCAGTAACAAACGTGAAATTACTTGATCAAGACAGCAGCATTGGACATCTGAGGCAACGTGTTTGCCAGAGAAGCAAGGAGTGTTTTCTGGCGGAGTAGTTACCTGCAGGGAGATACTTCCCCATAAAACCCCGCAGCTAACTGAATCCAGTTATTGTACTTCAGGATCACAGTGGAGAGAGAGCAGAGGTATTTACCTCAGCTAACAGCTTGAGACAGAAATGGTGCTTGCGTGGGGCTGAGGGGCCATCGGCAGAGACCTAGCACAGGTGCTGGCCTCAAGTGTTTCTGCAAGGCGAAAACCTGGCATGACCCCTCTCTGCAGGGGTTTGACGAAATAGCAGCCGCGTGAGTTGTCTCGCTGTGGAATGGTTTGATGATGGTGGTGAAGACAGAGTTGCAGAAAGGACAGGGTGCCTAGCCAGGCTGGTTAACTCTTTGTAGGTGGCAGCGTGGCCCAGCCCCGGTGAGCCCAGAGCAGCTGCTCCAGCTACATCAGTTCAGCAGCTTTCCTACACACTCGTGTTGGTGGACAGCTGTTCCCTTAGTAGTTCCTGGGTATTTTGGAGACCTCTGGGTAAGCCCACAAAGCACTTCATCAGGTAAGAGTGAATAATTTTGAGGTGGCAGAGAGCTAGAAGCAACTAAACATTTCAAACAGCCTGAAAATGTTGGCAGTTGGCTACCAGTTGGGGCTGGCTCTATAGCTTACCTGTATTTGCAGTTGCTGGATTGCTGCTACTTGAAAGGAGGCAGCCACAAAGATGTAGGAGGTGGAAAAGCATATCCTTAAGTTCACAGAAGTGTTTCATTTTTAAAAGGCTGCATTTTATTATTTCTCTTGATTCCTGTGAGTAGAACCAGTTCCAACAGCTCTGGAAGCAGCTATGCAGGACAGCGATCGCCGCTTTTCAGTGGGAATACAGAGCTGGTGAGTTAGTGTGTCCCTTTGTTGTCTGCTTCTGTGATCTTTTTTTTTTTTTCTTTTTGCCTTGTTAACTGCTAGCTTAATGAAAACACAAGGAATGGAACCTAATTTTTACAATATGACTGTCTTCAGAGCAACAACAAAAGCAATCACGTAACATTGCATGTAAATGAGCATCAATGACTGTTGGGGATGAAATACAAATTGCTCGTTTTTAATAAAAGAAACTGTTGCCCTCCCCTAACATACTTCTTTTTATTTTTGTTCCTCAGCTCCTGTCTGCACCAGTTTGTATGGGGGTTGCACAACCTATTTTCAGGAAGGTAAAGCTGAATGCTTTCCCATTCATATAAAAAGGTGATGAACCATGGCCTTCAGAATATCATTTATTCACTCAGATGTGATAGTCATGATAGTCATGTCTTGCAAAACATTTTGCCCTAACTTGTCTCTAAATTTTTCATTGACGTAGTTCAAATTCATCATTTGTTTCCCTGCCTAAGCCAATGAGACTCAGGAGGGAGTTATGGCAGAAGGTTAAAGCCTATGTATAATTCGATATTTAAGCTGCATGCCTTTTGCATACAGTAAAAGCATCAGGGATTAATGAAAGCATTTTAATGGATTTCCATATTCATGAATCATAGCAGAAGCATGAGATCACTAGAGGTAGCCTGACTACCAGATTTTCAGACTGGGTAGTGGTACTCTATATTGTCAAGTATAGTTTTTCTATGCATGTGAAAAATTACCAGGTGAATGAATGATGGTTTTATTTTCCCCATTGTATTTTTATACTGTATAAGATGCATGATAAGGCTAATCAAAATAATTTTGACAAATAGAGAACTGGTATCTTAAATTTGATCACAAGACCAATCCTTTGCCTTCCAGACTAATGTGTCCTTTTTCTGAAAAACTGAAGCCACTCTAGAATGTCATTTTACAATGCATATAAGATACTTGCTGGATTCATATTCATTCCCAACTAGTGATAAAATAAGTGATATTTTCCTATAAATGCATTCAACAAAAAGCATCACAGTAAAATAATCATCTGTTTATTCAAAGTTAAGGTAAGAAGACAAGTTTGATCTGCCTGTGACATGTAGGATATCTCTTAGCATGTGGAACAATTTCTCTGTGTAATGCCTAAAAACCAGACTGCTCAGTACACTGAAACAGTGACGTAAAAAATGGCTGGAAGTGTACAGCAGAGGACGGCCTTGCACATGAGCAGTTTTTGATGCCTCCGAGTTCTGAGACTAGCAAAGCAGAGCTCAGTCTGCAGCCACTGGAAGTGTTTCAGTAAAGCAATTTAGAATATCCTGGATCTGAAATAAGTTAATACTTCTATTCATTCTTTTAACAACCTTAACATATTGACCTGATTTATGATCCCCCTCAGACTTCTCTAAGGAGTGGCTGTAGGAAGCTGCTTCTACCATTGATCTTAAGGAGTGCAGGAACCATGTTGTAGGCTGGATGAAGAGCATTTCTTTTATCCTGTATCTTGTATGCTGTAGCTGTATCTTATCCACATGGACTTGCGTAGAGTGATTGTAAAAATGCTGTGGTCTGAAATACCCTCTTTCTGCCACCAAATTACCAATGCCTCAGCCTTGGAAGTCAGCGATTCTTGTAACTTCCCTGCCACAAGTCCACTATAGCATTTTGAGGACAACAGTATGCGCCAATTGGGAACACATGACTAGAAAGCTATTACTTAATATTGCTAACAAATACAGACTTCGTAGATGAAATGTCACCATATGGATCATTGCTATCCATGAAGAAAATAGAGTCAGTGTGTATGGATTGTAGCTCACTTTTTTTTTTTCTTTAAATGCTAGGGAGCCTAACTTCTCCATTTCTAATGAGACCCCTTTACTTCATTCTGGCATTGTCAATGGACTTTAGTCAGGCTGAGTTTCATACTATTCGTTGAAGGTCCTCTATACTGCTGGAGGGAGTCATAAGGAGTATTTAATACAGATGGAAATCAGATACAGTGCTCTATCCAGGAGACAATAGCCCTGTTCATAGCTCTGTTTATAAAGTCATTAAAAATGAGAAGAGTGACTTCAAAATAGCAGAATGAACAGACACGTCCAAACTCCATTAGAAACTGAACAAGCTGGACAGAAACTCACGTTTTCTTATAAAGTGATAATTGTTTCCTATAGAGACCATATGGAGCTTGACAAGAATAGCTGAGATGACTCTAAGGGTTTTAGACATGAGCTTTCCTTAACCAATCATTAAATTGGTTAATGGCTTTTTTCCCTGCCACAATCAAGATAAAGCAGCTACAGTGAACCACATATAGTGGATAATGCTATGAACACTTTCCATGTAGATATAAGTTTGCCCATCTGAGCAATGACATCAAAATGTCTAACTGTTCTAGAGAAAATGGCAATACATGCATTTAGGCAGACCTTGGTTGACGGCTTACAATTCTTTGTAAAAGCTTTCCATGTTTGCAAAAGATGCATGGCTTGCAAAAATTAAGACCTATAGAATACAAGATTTAATACATAGCACTAGTCCAAATTGACTGTTTTAAGGCATGGGGGAGAATTCTCATCTAATTGCTACTATGCATATTTTTTTCAAGTTTCCTGATTTAGTTTCAAAGCACAGAAATACCATTTTCCTCCTCTCCTGATTGCTCAAGACATTTTGATTATTAAAATACATTTTGTATAATTTCTTCACTTAGCCTTGCAGTGCCCCCTTTGAGCATCTGTTTTAATTATACTGAAGCAAGCTATGATTTTGCTGGCTTAAAATTTCCAAGACTGGGTGCCAGCAGCAATGTGTTTGGCTACTGCCTTACTCTAGTCCTGCCAAAGCAGAAACTCCCCAGGCTATTCACTTCTGATTTTTTTTTTCTTTTTTTTGGGGGGGGGTGTGTGTGTGTCAAACCTTAAAACAAGAGATGCATGATCCAGTATTAGTTTTGATTGTCTTTCAGACTCATTTATCAACACATGTCCCTTCCTCTCTGCAAAAATAGCACATAGGAGTTCCCTAATAATGGAAAAAAAAAATCTGCTTGCTTTAGCAATGAGAAGAGAAGGGATAGGAATAACAGCATGAAAATGTTATGGTGGTGAATATTAAGCCTTGCAGCTAGTGTTTACAGCTGTAGAGAATGTTTTTTTGTAATCTTATTCTTGTCTTTATAGTTATTATACTGGGTAACTTATTCTGTTTGCTCAGGAGATGTCTATGTTTGGCATCCTGTGGAGCTGGAATATGTAATACTTTCTTCTTTTTTAGGACGGCTACACTGAATAAAGAAAATAAGACAATATCCAACACGTCCCTTGTGCAAATAAAATGAGTTACCATAGACTACTGTTATGTTTGAAATCAGCTATAGCTAATTGGTTCACAAGGAAGGGGAGGGGAAGCATATGGTGCTCAAGATTTCTTAACACAGGTAAAGGACACAAGCAGATGTGTCTTTTTTTAAAAAAGGATTTCCTCTTTTAAAAAAACAAAACAAACTTATTTTTTGTTTACTTTTTAAGTGCCAACTGAAAAAAATGTGACATCTAAGATCAGATTAGCCTTACATTTTTTTTTTTTTTTTTAAGAGAAGACTATAGGTATGTATGGTCTCCCTAGTTAAAATTACATACTGCTTAATATTAAATTAAATGAGTGATTATGCCTCAAAACATCAACTCTAAGGGAATGCCTGTAGTGAAGACTGAAGCGCGACTTCAGCTCATGCAAGCAGTCCTTGTTACACTCCATTCTGCCATGGCTACACCCTTGGCCATATCAAAGGTGGTTCACAGGCAGGCTGGGGGCTCCCATCCATGGGTTCCGGCTGCTGTAGCTGGTAGGTATTCTCCTAAATTTAAAAGGCCAGCTGGCATCTGGGGGCAGACTTTTTCTCTTTTCCTTTCTCTTATTCAGCTTACATTTCTGTGGATCCTTTAGGAAAATGTAAGTTGAGGGGTGCAGCTGTGTTGTAGTCTTCTGCTAATGAGGACAGGCAAGCTGTGTGTCCTAAAGGAAAAATTTGCTTTTAAAGTGATAATTGGATGTTCTCGTGTTAGATATCAGTGTGGTGGTGAATTTAACCCTGTGTGAAGCAGTGGCACAATCCTACTTTGTGCTCGGGCTCCAAGAAGTTTGTCTTGCTATGTGCTTTTTCTTAAGCACAGACATAAAATTATTCTAAACAAAATTCCCTGTTTTGAAATACCCATGTAATGTGGACAAGGGACGATTATGTTGACAATGACATTTCCATCACATCTTTATGTAAATACCCTTGAATCTGAGCTTCATGATGTGTTGTATTTGGAGTGGTGGCAGAGAAGAGCTTTGGAACAAAACCAGACTTTCCTGAGGAAGTGATAATGCAGCTGCAGGATCAAGCTAAAAAGTGGAATCCTTCACCACCTGATACCTGCAAAGCTCCAGTCTTAGATCATGATTTTCAGAAAGCAGTTTATTTGCTGAATATGAATTTCACTATATTTCCTAAAAGTTTGGTTGCAGTCAGGGCTGAAAAAGAAAGAAGGATAAGAGGCTGCAGAAGTAGCTGCAACCCTTCTTCCACTCCAGTTGAAAAGGATGTAGAGGACTATATGAGTATCACTGGCAAGTAAGAGTGCACTTGCCCCTTCATTAGTTGAATCTTGCTTCCAGAGGATAAAGCTTTGTTTCTGCAGGTGGCTGAACCTATTAATTAGTATTTCATACCCTTTTCTATGCACATCTTTCTGTTGCAACTTTTTTCTTCAAAAACTTCCAATATAAAACTGCAGTATTACTGAAAAAGTCAGTAATACAGATGCTGAGTGAGCCAGAGCAATAAGAAGGGAGTCTACCCTGAGGGAAGGAGTGGGAAGCCCCAGTGTAACATACTGAATGTTTCAACAGTGATATGTCTGTGATTAATAAATTCATGAGAAGCTGTTGTGCAACAGTACACAGCACAGATCAGTGAGTAAGCATTTGAAAAGTCTTATTCTAGTAGATTAATAATTATGCAGGGCTATTCTAATTTCACAGGAGATATTTTCGTGTATGTTCTGAACCACTACATGTTAAAAGTGTAAGTTCAAAAGGCTTCATAAAAATCGAATATTAGTAGAAACGGTTTCATGATTAAAAAAATCGCACAAAAGCCTTTTTATTTTTAATTTAACACCTGTACGGTTTTTGCACCGATATTGTAGATGACTGGCATAATCAAAAAACAATAAAAAAATGATCAAAGGACAAAATGAACCTATATAAATTCACCTCATAAATGAGGTGAAGAGACTAGTTTTCTGAAGGGTTTGTTTTTAAAACTGATGTAGTATTTAGTTTCTGGCTTTCAGTATGGCTTTTAATTTGGAATCCTCTTCACCTAACAAGCACAAGGAATAGCAAAACCATAGCTAACATTAGTACATCCCGTTGTGTTTGTATTGCTACCTTTGCAACAAAGATTCAGCATCTCTTTTTAGCTTTTAGATACAGAAGCACAAAGTAAAAGCCTTTCAGGGTGAGAATGTGCCTTTCTGTTTTCCCGTAAGGCTCCAGGGCAGTTTCCTTTAGTCTCTGGGTTTACAAGGACAGCCCAAAACTCGGCATAGGTGGCTGAGGCAAAATTGCATCAAATGCTGAATGTTTTGCTATCTAAAGTCCAGACTTGAAGTCCAGCCACCACCACTCAGGATAAGCTCTTTCCTTTCGGCCTGACCAATGCTTAGCAAATAAAATCTGGCTGTTCAAAAAACTGAGGACATGATAAACTCAGATGCTTGCCCATATCGCAGTCTGGATGTTTAAACAAGACCGAGTTGTTCATTAACATGGATAGCCTTTAAAAGAAATCCTTGCGTCTGAGCTTGCTTAAGGCTTCACGCCTCTGAAACTGCACTGTCAGGAGGTGAGCAACTGCACACTAATCAGGGTTGATATCCTAGTTTCTGCTCGGAAAAAAAACGCAACCCAATGAATTTTCCTCACAAGCTTTGAAATCTCAAAGTTGACAACAAGTGTTTGTATGAAATGTGCAGTGGTCTCTGCAGTGCTCGTTCATTCCTCTGAGCCCTCCAGTATTCTGCTGGAATTTCTCACATGGAGAAAGTTATCTATTCTTTAAACAAGAAAATGTAAAGTAATGTCTTTGATAGGAAACATGCTAAATAAGGATCTCCTACAGACTTAGTTCTGTATGTAGGCAGAGACAGTTTCTGGACTCAAGCCATTAATTTTTCTCCCTACAGTCAAAAACATTCATTATAGCCTACGTAGTTTTACTTGAAGTCTACCAGCTTTGTTGGTAATAAAGAATCCAGTCTTTTGGAGACTTTTCTATCTTTTCTGGTGTGCTATCTTGATAAAGTTACCAGCCCTAATTCTTGCACCACAGCAAATGCGTTTTATCTGTCCTTTCATTGGATCACAGAAACTCCCTTGCCATGAGTGTTCTTTTCAAGGGCTTGAATAGCATACGTATCCTCAGCATCTGCTTCTGTCTTGCCTTTTTACATTGCTTGTTGTCTGGTGTTTCAACAGCCTGCTCAGTTCTGTGGCCTTGCTGACACATCGTTGACTTTGGCAGCACACTTGGTACGATGTTAAACCATTACACAGAATGGTTCGCTGTAAAGTACGGTGCCGTAACCCTCATCATGCATCCTATAGTGAAAGTTTTTCTGGCATTGTCCCTGCTGCGGTAACTGCTAAACAGAAGAGGCAGTACAGCGAGTAACTTTGACCAATCTGGACTCTTCTCATTCTTTTTATATAGGCATAAGAAGTAAATGAGATGGAGAAGAGGGGCAGACACCCTTTTACCTCATCTGTTTCCCGGTATTTATAAGATGTATGGCAGGAACAATCCTTGTGCTCTGCTAAGTATAACTCTCACTGTCTCCTGGGATGGGTGATAAGCTGGAGGAAAGGTTCCTTTTTTATCTCTTTCTCTCAGGACCTGCTTTCTCATTAATTTTTTAAGGCAAAAAGAGTAATTCGTCCCTTAAGCAGGTGCTTCAGAGCTCATGTCAGACAAGTTATACAGATGAAACAGCAGCTTTCTAGCTATTTTCTCTTTCTCAGTTGTGCTTTCCTAAAGAGAATAATCATAGAAACCATAGGGTCATGTGTGAGCCCTTTTTAGTTGCGTGTTATATTAAAACAGTAAATCACTTTCTTTCATGAATGTGCTTGTTCTGTGTGGAAGCTGTTGCGTAATTTAGTCCAAAGTCAACTGAACATCTTTAGTTACTTCAGAGATAACGTGTCCTACAAATGGTTTCAATTAGTATTTGTTCAGGGCTGTCTAAAGCAAGTAGCCAGTCTGCTTGTTTAGTAAGTGTCAGTTAGAAATATCTCTCTTCATGCACGTGAAAAATGACTTTCAGACTTGTTATGGTCTGCTGGCTAGCACCCCCAAAATGGCTTGGCACAGGGTTTTAATTTATGTCCTTCTCTCTTTACCTTTTTTTACCCGATGTTGGAAGTGGACACAATACCCAGGGCTTGTGGGACCGTCAGCCCCAAGCCTCTGCATCTGTTTGAGGAACAAAAACAGTAATCTTTGTTAAGCAGTTATTGTGGATTTTACAGAGTGTATTTTCAATGTTCAAAGCTTGGTCCAGCCCAGCTCTTCTGCTTCAAATAAGCACACATTTAGAAGTAGTACTTAAACATGAACGTGGTTTATGCACTTCACTGTCTGCAGTCCTTCAGAAAATAGCAGGGCCTTTTTAGTTAAACCAGTATTGGAGATAAGGATGGTTTATTACTCGCACAATCAGAGTGTTTCTTAATGAGTGAATATGAAATAACAAAGTGGATGTTTTGAAGAAAAGACAGACTGTGACCATCTATTGATGAGATCTATGAAAGCAAATGGTTTGTAATACATATTATAGGACAATACATGCATGGGACCAAACACCATAAATGTATAGAATTTGATTATAGTGTGTACATTTTGTTTGTGTAAAAATGAGAATCTATATATTACACAGAATAATAATCACAGAGAACAGCTAAATCATACACAATCAGTGAATGCTGGAAGCGTTTGTGTAAGTTGCATTTTGACAGACTAGTGATTAATCTGGTGACATTTAAGAAAGTATATTCTTGGGTTCAAACAGGTAGTGGAATAGCTTGAGTAACTGCATTGATGAGGAGTTAATAGAGGGAAGTTGCATTGATGTGTTTGCTCTGTTTCTGTTTGGACAGAGTAAAAAGTTCGGCTGAGGCATCAGTTACATCGCTGTTGCCTTGCTTCTTCGCGTGGAATTGCAGTTGGTTCATGCTGGTGTAGCTGGGGCTGGATTCAAGATCCTTGCTTCAAGAAGGTTGCAAATACCGTCTCTTACAAGCATTACCTATGATGGAAGCAGAAACACACCGTATACATGTGTTATTAATTTGCTTCTTGTTGGCAAAAATTTGCGCTGCTAAAGAGTTCACTATGTTGAAATAAAGCTGGAGGACAAAGAAATTGCTATTTCCCTGCATATAAGACATGCACAATCTCCAGTGAGTAGTTAACGTTTGAGGAACATAGGAAGAACTCTGGTGCTGGCAACCAGAACTCTGTCTGGCATGTGCAGTCACATCCATCCCAGTTGGGTTACCCTCCACAGGCTTTGCTTGCAATTAAATTGGAAGAAAAAATTGTCCTTATGTGCCCTAGATAAGTTGATCTCTTTTCTTTAGCTAGCAGGGGAAGTGGAAGGCTCTCAGGCTTAGAAAATTATTAAGATGGAACTTCCAGAAATATCTTATTTGTGAGTTCTTTAGCCATTGATTTTTCCATGCTGCACTTCTCTTTATTATTTATACTGCTTTCATTGTTGCTACCATTCATAGACTGGTGGATAGCCAGCACAGTTTGGCTGAATTGTCCATCTGTCTGCACTTTTGCTTGGAGTCAAAAACGTTTTGATGCCACAGCCTAAAACTTGCATAGTCAGTTCCCACTTAAACTCTTCTTTAAGGAAATCACAAAGGTGAGAGAATCATACATAATTAAAGGAAACATATGCAAAACAACTTCTTCATATGTAACTACCTGCACGCTGTTCAGTATTACTATTTGTGATGAGACCTTTTATAAGGTCTTTGTTAATATTTCACAGCCTCCTGTTAAAGACCTGGGTCATTCTCTTTTAAACTTCGGTTGGCTTAAATGGTGCAACTCCTTTTCCAACACCGTCTTCCGTCAGTTACTTTTGTAAGAAGTGGACTGTCATTTTTTCAAATTCTAGTGAAATTGCAGGCCAGTTTTAAATAAATAGTGGGAAAAATTATAAAGCATAACTCCTCATTAGAAGTCTTGATAAATATATTGTAGAAATTCCACAACTTTTCATACTACCACACAGGAATTGTCATGCCCGGTCAGCAGCAACTTGTTAAGTGTCAATATGTGACACCCTTAATCCAAGTACAAGTTTTCCTTCTGAGCAGAGTCCTTGATAACAGAGGACCATATAAAGTACAAGAACATGTCATCACTACATTTATATGCCTGTGGGAAGGAGGATCCCCATAAACAGATGTTATGTGTGGTTAGAAATCTCAGTATAAGTGCAACTCTATCTTTAACACATCCCATATTGGGCTTGGGAAGCCACAAACACACATACATTACAAAATCAAAGAGTTCTGTGAGAAGTATATAAAATGGGAAAAGAATATCCATAATTACCCTGCTGCAAAGATTTTCAGGGTGTATATCCCTGTATGCACAGAGATTGCAGCATGAATACTTTACTGGTGACTGTCTTTCGGTGCACAAAGAGACCCTTCTCCCTAGTACTCCCTAGGTTTCAAACTGAAAATTTTTCCCTTGCCTTTCCCTTAATGTGAAGACTGATCTGACATGAACTGTTGACTCTTACAGGACGCTGGGCCTTTCCCTCCCTTAAGTATGCTTTTTATGATTTGCTTGAGGGGGTGTTTGTGAAGGGATGCATGCAGCTGTGTCTCCCAAAATTTTCTTTTTCAGAGGGAGGAAAGATTAATTTGTTGTACTAGGAAAAATGGGACCTTCTCCTGTTCCATTACACCAACAGTATAATCCTTTAGATGTGTATGGGAATATTATTTAGGAAGTCTGAAATTGCAAGCGTTACGTCTGAGCAAACTCTTCCTTAAGCTCTTGAAATACGTTCCACATTTGCAGAATTACGGGGTGGCAGTTCAGAAGGTTCTCGTAGCTTTCTCATGTTGTTAATCTTCCTTTTTTCTGCATTTTTTATTAATTTTAATGGATGTACTTACTCTTGAACTGAAAAGCAGAGACATTTGGGTAGTTCGACTGAGGAATCCATACTGGGAAGAGTTACTAAGGCAGGTTAGCAGAGAAAGTTGTATATGGTTTGTTTAAAAAATAGGAAGAGAAGAAAACCTGTTTGGAGACTCCTGGTTTCATGACTCAGTGTGCTGATCCAGCAGCTAGTGAGTCCATCGGACAGTGTAGTACCTGCTTCCCTGGGGAGTCCATTTTTCTGTGCACTGCATCCCAGGTCCTTATGAAGAGAAACCAGAAAATAATCACCCAAGTACATAACAGGGAGGTGCTCAGCCCTTCAGGGCAGATGAACTGCACAGAGGTTCATTCTGCCTGGTGGCGACTGGGTGCAGCTGCTGAGACCGCTGGATCAGACTGGGGATGTGCCCTTGTTACAGCGGGCTCACAGAGCTGCGGAGTCTGCCCGTGTTGAATTCTCTGGGAGTTTTTTTTCCATCCTTCCTCCCTGCTGGCTGCTGAGGAGGACGCTCAAACCCATTTCGGGGGAAATTCTGTTGAATTGAATCAGCTGCCCCCAGATTTACACCCAGTCAGTGTTTAAATGTGTTTTCAAAGGAAAAGAACTGTGGAAATAAAACTTCTGACATGTCCCCATTGTAACTTGGTCGTGCTAATGTAAAGATCTCGCCAGTGTTAGCGTTGATGGGCAGACTTTTCCAGATGTCCCTTTTGGGAGGCCCGAGTATGTGGATGTCTCCAGGGAGCACTCAGCTGCTAGATAGAGCCCAGTGTGTGACGGCAGGAGGTGGGGGCTGGCCACCTCCGTACCAGGGGTTTCTTGGCTATCGCAAGACCTTTAGCATGAAACGCACAAGTTAGGTTTGGGGCTTTTGGTAGCTTGCATCATGTATCAAACTGATTTCAAGCCTGAATTAGCCAGAAGAAAATGAATACTGCCTCTCAGATCCTGTCCTGTGCTTAATGCCAACACACAGGCTGAAATCTCCCCTGAGGTGGCCTCTTCTCTTGAATTCTAGGTCTAGACCCTCGGGCTGTCTTACGGGGTCTTCACTGCAAAGGACAAAAATACCATGCTAATTGAAGGCATATTGCTGCCTCTTGACAAAAAGGGAAAGTCCCTATTTGGCAAAATCGGGAGACGTTATGGCAAAATGGAAAGCTGACAGTGTTTTGACAGGTGGGAATACAAATCCTGTATAAGATCCACAGTTGGAGAAGGCAGATGATCTCTCTCCATACTGAATTAACTGATGCTTTCCAAAGCACCTGAGGAGCATTCCAGCATGTGGCTGTACAGAGCCAATGCTTGTTTGTTCTAACTTGCATGCAATTTAATTTGCCACAGGTGGGTGAAGGATAAGCTGTGTTCACGTACGGTTTTCGCTTTCTGGTTTTCCAGTCACAAAACTGGAATTCTCTGGACCACTGGCAGCTTGTTTGTTGAATCATTCACTTGTGTGCAGGCAGAGCTCAAACCTGTGGCCATTTTCCATGACAAAGAAGCCAGAGACTATTATTGTTAAATCCCTGTGCTCAGTCTTAGAGCAAGATTTCCTGTCGTTGTCTTAGGAATACTGTTTTTTTTGTTTCAGGTGGAAGAGTATTATAACTACTGTAGGGTATATTTCCACAACTTCTGGTATGCACTCAGTCCCACTGATTTAGAACAGAGGTATAGCTGCAACATTTTGTAAGTGCGCAGAATTTTTCACTGAATATAGGAAAAATGGTTAAGCTTGGTCTTGTGGCTAAGCATGAGGTTAGAACCATGGACATCTAAATCCTGTTTTCTGTTTTATTTCTCGGCAAGGTTGGCTAGGAAGTACTTCTAGCCGTTAACTAGTGCTCTTCTAATTGCCAGGGATTATCATAGGCGGATCTAAGGACTGTTGTGTGTTTGATTCGTGGTTTGTCAGTCAAAATGGGTCCCTGAATCTCCACAGTTTTGCCCTTGCAATCTCAGCAACAGGTAGTTTTATAGTTGGTTTACTTGCTTGGCTTGCGAAGCTGTAGGCCTTCAGGCTGTAATCAAGAGACTATAATCCACCCTGTGGAAACATCCCAAAAAAGAAAAGAGAAAAAAAAAAAAAGGGTAATCTGTAAATAAGCAGCTCCTAAACTGCTCTGATGGACACGGATGTCTGCCACAGCTTCTGGTGAGCCTGTGATTCGGGAGCTGCAAAACAGGGATGTAGCCACATTCCCGTTTTCTCTCTGAAATGGCTGTAGGCTCCTCCCAAACGAAGCCTCTGCCTGTGCCCTTTCAGAATGATGTCTGCGTGCTAAAGAAAGCATATTTAATGATTCAGTAGTTGGAAATTCCCCTTAATTATCCTCTAGGTTATATCTAACGTTCAAAAGAAACCTGAATGTGTGTTGAATACTGATTATCCCTGATCTCCTATATGGTCCAGGATATACTATTTGGCTTTTACAAATGAGCCACTTCTTAAAGAAGAGAGCTCTGGGTAGCTGCCTGATCCTCTGTGACCAGGCATGTCTTTTAGTTGATTTTAGATTTTTTTTAAATTCACTGCAGATTGTTTCAGTGGTAATTATGGTAGTCCAGCAGATGTAGTAAAAAGAAAAAAAAAATATTCTAGATTGAGTTGTGATACCTTTTGTATTGTACTCATTTGCTTTAGGGAAAGAACACAGGTTTCAGGACCAACGTTTCTTATTAAGCCAGGGAAAGCAAAGAGTGTAAGATACAGCGATAGGCTGCTAATTCACATTTTATAAAAAGTGAAGAATGGAAAATTGCCCAGAATAAGGATGGGTAATGAGATCTTTTCTTTCGCACGTATCAGAAACAAGGGGGGAATGGAGTGCTGGAAAGCTAGGGGAAAAATGGGTATTTTTGGTTCGTCTCCTGGAGGACAAGGCAGCCTCACAAGGATGTTTAATATTATCTGCGTTATAAATGCTACCAAATATCACCAGCTGTTACAGATGGACATTCTTATTTGCAGGAATCTAAGCATCAAATGGGCATGAAGAGTGCATCTGAGAAGTAGCCACTGTTAACCCTTTCGAAGCACAGCAGTAGCACCATGGAAGGAAAGCTGCGCTGTTTTTTTCCTGTGTTGGAGTTTCTCTTTGGGTGAAATGGAGAATTTTAACCTCTGAGGTAGAAAATTTTGTATTTTCACACTAATGCAATGACTTACAACAATTTTAATGTGTAAAGTTGAAATAGATACTTTCTCTGTGAAATGTTTGCAGTTAGCGTCTTGTGATGCTACTTACTGTTTTGGGTGCGTTGTTGATGAAGTGTTGGCTGGACAGTAACTGCTTTCCTTACAAAAACTTGAATTTAGTTTTCATTTAGATTTGGAGTAAAAGGAAATTACTTTTTTTTTTTTTTCCCCTTCGTTTATTGGGAAAGAATGCAACAACTATGTCCCAGAACAGCAAGCTGAGTCATGAGCGAAGCACTCACCTGAATGGAGAATGGGGTGAAAGGACGGGGTCGTGGTGCTGCTCGGGAACGCTTCTTGCCTCTGTCTCTTTCAGACCACCCCAAACCTAAATTATCTTCCTGAGAACACCTGCATCAGAACTGGCACTGTTTTCATAGAAATGAGTTTTGACCAAGCCTTCAGTTTTTCGGTGGGAAAAATATTCTGTTGGAACAGTTTTGACGACTTCTGATGAAAGCAGTCATTATTTTTCCAGATATAAAAATTTCAGGGCAAAACAAATCTTAGGAGCTAAGCGTCTGCTCGGAAAATCTACAGATAATAAAATAGTGATGAGTCTATGAATGAGTAGGGCTATAGGGCTCTAGTTCCTAGAATTCATCTGAAAGCTGTCTCTAACAGTTATATAGTTATAGATTTGAAAAATTGTGTGAGAATACAATATCTTTCTATATGCAGAAGGACTAGCAAGGAATAGCATATGTAGCTGAAAATAGAATATTGGCTTTGAAATAACTGAAGTGTTTTAATGAGAAAGGCTTTTAAAATGCGCTTTGCATCTTTACGGTATGGTTCTGCTCATATTGAATTTGGTGCCATAAGCTGGATTTCTATCACATATGAAGCGTTTTTGTTGTGTGTCTGCAGTTCAGGTCCTCTTCACTGTTATCCATCAAACGTAAGGTTAGCTTGTAGCAGAACTGAAGCTTTTTGCTGTTTAAAAACAACCCAGCTCAGAACCAGTGCAACGGTTCAGCCCATTTCAGCTCTCCCAGAAGGAAGTGGAGTATGGAGGTACGAAGAGCAGAGGAAAAGCCAAATTGACCTTTCACTCCTCCTTTTACACCAGCGTATTACTGCAGCCTTACTAACTGCTGGACTACATAGAGAATGCAATTCATTTTTTCTTTTTTTTTCTTTCTTTTTTTTTTTTTAAAATATAATAGTTCTTTTTACATGTAATTTGGTTAGCTTAAAAAGCCTGCTTGCCATCACGAAAAAATAACAAAAAGCTCATGTGGTAATTGGTTTCTTAGGAAAAAGTACATGTAGTGAAACTTTTCGCGCGGGGTATTTTCCCAGGAAGTGTGTGAGCGTAAGGTACAGACCCAGATACTCCCCTGTCTCATCTGTGCATTGGGGAGTTTCTGTGGGGGTGGGGAGAAAAATGTCTGCTTATTTTCCTTCAGACCCAGTTTCAGGCCAGCAAATGGCCGAGACACAGTATGAACAGAGCCCTTAGGGATTTTTCTTTTTTCTCTCTTTTCACACAATGGGGTAGTCGCCCTACATTGTTGATGGCTGATGTGCTTATCAGGGGCAGGATTGGGCAGATAAGGTAGGTTATGTCGAAGCTTGCTGTAAATACTTTCGGGTGCTCACATTTAAAATTCTGGTATGTTTTGAGGAGGTGCTGAAAACATTATTGGAGAAATCCAGTCGGGGATGTCGGGTTTCATGCTAAAATAGGTCAGTCTCTCTTTTTGTTTGGTTTTTGAAGACGAAAGGTGAACTACAGGGGAAAAAAAACCTGATACCAAGGTAGACCTGGAGAACTGCAGCTGCTTACAGGTTTGAGTCGTCCGACAAACAGGACGGGTGAACCCGCCCTTTGCAGCCCACGGGGGAGATGGGGCGAGGAGGGCTCCGGCTGGCAGCCCCTGCCCCGGCTCGGCCCCTGCGGGCTGACCCGCGGGACCCGCCGTGGCGCCGGGCGAGGCCGGGGCCCGGCCGCCGCTGGAGGCGGGCTGCGGCGGGGCGGGGCGGGGCGGGGCGGGCCGGGACCCCCGGGCGCGGGGAGCGGCGCCCGCCGGGCGGCGCTGCGGGGCCGGGGCCGGTGGGGGCCGGGGCCGGGCGGGGGCCGGCGGGCGGTGGCGCCTCCGCCCCTCGCAGGCGCGGGCGGGGAGGGGCCGGGGCTGCGCCCCGCTCCGCCGCGGCTCCGGCGGGGCAGTGTCCGCCGCCGGCTCGGGGCGGGAGGCGTCGGGCTGCCGCGGGACGGCGGGCAGGGCCCTTCGGCGGCAGAGGTACGGCTCCCCCCGGGATGTCCCCTGCCCGCACGGCCGCCACCGGCCCCCGCACCGGCTCCCTTTGTTGTGCGGGACTGGGGGGCGGCGGGGCGCGGAGCCCGGCGCTCCGGCACCGGCAGCCCGGCGGGACGGAACGGGACGGGACGGGACCCGCCGCGGGGATGGGGTCGGGGCCGGGGCCGGGGCCTCAGAGGCTTGGGGTGAGGGTGGGGGGGGCTCGGGGTCGGCGCCGGGTCCTTTGGGAGACGGGAGCGGCGGTGCCGGGGTCCGGGTGCCGAGCACGGGGACCCCGGCGCCTCCCGGGCGTCCCATCCCGGGGCACAGCTGCGGCTTTGGGACGATTTACGGGCGTTGTGGCTTTCCTTAGCATCTGGTCGATGGTTGTGGGCTTTAGGCAGCTTAAGTTAGGCATGAATGCTGGTGCGCACACACGCAGAGCTGGTCCGGATCTTACCCTTTAAAATAAGAATGTGTGTGTGCTTTTTCTGGAAAGAGACCGTGGCATCTGTTTCTTCTTGTCTGAAATAATTACCGTGTGTGCGCGGCTTCGCTTAATTCAAAAGAGCGGGTTCGGGTATGGGGAGAGGGGAGGACCGTGGGAAGAGTGTCGGTAACTTGGAGTGGGGTGATAAATCCAGCTGTCGGGTAACTTTTGGAGAAGAGGCTTAGGGAAGGGCTTTCCAGGGCAGGGTCGTTGTCCCGAAGAGCTTGCTTGAGGAGGCGGCTTGCTGTGGCCTCCCAACCAAGACCGTCTGTCTGCGCCCGTGGAGGCCGAGGCCGCCGGGATTCGGTGTAGGACATCTGCTGCCGCTGCGTTTTGGGAAGGGCATCCCTTTGTTCCTCGGAGTGGCCAGACTCCCCTGTGCAAAGCAACGGCCATCCCAGCAGGGCCTGCCGGCAGCGGGGCTGGCGGTGCAGTCGCGACGTGCATAGGTGCGGTGCGCGCTTGCCTTGCCCGCGGTACCTATGTGCACGTCCGTCTGTGTGCGTGCTCGCTATTTGCTTTTTCGAGTAATTTAAACCTTTGCCATTTCAGACGACGTGATTAAGTCAATTGCTATGTATTTAATCAGGATCATTATCCTCAAGGACAAACGTAACAGTAATGAAATAAAAGCTAACTACTCTTAAAATGTATGTTGGAGAAACTATTTAAAGTACATCCAGATTAGAAATTACCACTGGAAATTGAAAGGTCAGGTAAAATAGCTGACTCTGCAATTTTTATGTTGAATCATGAGTTTCCCCTATCTGGCTGTCCTATTGTTAATTGTGAATTAAGGCTGGTAACAAGCTGCCCATGCTTCCCTGGATGAATCATCACTTTGTCAAGCCCTATGTCAAAAACAAGGCTTTCCCCAAAAGTGCACAGTGTTAGGGACCAGAAATAGTCCGACCCATCTGTTAAAGTCGAGTTCAGTGCTTGGCCGCTTTTAAACATATTAAAGGTAACGATGTTCTTCTCCTCATGTGTTTTTCTTTCCAGTTGTCCCAGGCCTGAGTTTAAGAGCTTTAATTCAGCGCTTTAATTTAGTGCTTAATGCAACGTGCTGCCTCTGGCTTGATTCTCTGTGAAGGTGTAATAGTTGTAGCATTCCCGTTATTCCCAGAGTAACCTACAGCCGTCACTGCTCATGTCGGTGTTTACCGTCGTCTAGCAATTACTGGCGTATTAGGATACCACAAGGTCCCCCTGTCCTTAGGAAAGAGCACGATTCTGAAAACACCAATGTGGTGTTATGTGGCGTATTTGATGGACATCTTAAAAGCTTCTGGCTCCATATGGGCCCCACAAACAGATTGAGTGCTCCATAAGGTGAAGGTGAAAGAACCATGAAAGCATCTTAGATCACAGAAACTTGCCTTTTTTCTTTCCTTTTTTTGTAAGAGACCTTGTTAAATCACATCTGTGGGGAGGAACTCCGTGAGGAAACGATGCCAGGGGACGGTAGTTTAGCTTAGCTACGTGTTAGCCCTTTCAAACGTTGTGCAAGACTTGATGTAATTCCCTTTAGAAGGGCAAACGTACATTGCAAGCCTACTAGTTCTTCTGGGGGAAGGGAAAATAAAAGTCTGGCAAATGAGAGAAGGAAGTGGGAGAGAGAAATTGGAAACATAAGCAAAGCCATTAATTTTTCCCACTGTGCACTCTTAAGAAACTGCTGGCAATATGCTGGAGGTACTCTGCCTCATGGAAGTGTCATGGACTTGCTTCACATGATCCTCTGAGATCATCCGGTTTCTCTGAGCTCTGTGGGAACAGAAATTCCTCGTGCTGGAGTCTGATCTCATCTTCCTTCGGCAGCAGTAATAGCAGTGGCTTGGGAATCGGAGACGAAGGTGAAGAAAGCGCAAGTGGGACGGTTTGGAGAACAGCTTAGTGCTCATGCAGGCCCATCTGGACACTGCGTTTCCTCCTTTTGCTTGCCCTATGTGGTCAGAGCTGGGACAAATGCTAACATACAGGCCAAAGTTAAGCGCTTAGTTGGTGTACTAAGCTTATTTAGTGCAGCTCACGTGTCAGACCATCCTATAAATCTTATATTTCATTCATCCTTTTTATTGTGCTAATGAAGAATAAACTGAAATGGAAAATGGTGACTTGAGTGATTGTACGCGTCAAGCTTAGGGAATTTCCTGAGTTTGATGAAAGGCAAAAATAAAGGCTTCCCCCCCCCCCCCCCCCCCCAATAGCTATGTACTTAGCCTTTTGAATTCTCAGAGCCTTCTTTGAAATAAAAGGTATCTAAGTAGCTTTTCCTGTTCGCTGGGGGACTACTGGCGAAAAATTTAGGAAGGCTGCAGTAGTGATGACCAGCCCTTGAGTCTGTAACCTGATCCACAGCTTTTTCTCTTCAACTGGGAAAGGAAGTAACAGCTCCTATTACACCCTTATGTAACCTCTCCATTCATATCCTCCAAAAAGAAGGAAACCAGAGCTTGATTTCTGGTGTATAAACTAACATCAAGGCATGCTTTGTCATAAAGAAGCAGTAAAGAATAACATTAATTTTCTTTTGTTTTGCAGTTCCTAGAATGGAGAAAAAAAAAAGTAAAAATAAAGATTTTTTTTTTTTTTTATTTTGCGCTTGATGTGGTAGTGGAAAGGGTTGCAACTCTTTGTCGCATGCTGCGGAGTAGCTGTTAAAGAGAATACTGGAACTGCAACAAGGGTCTTTTTGTGAATCTTTCATAGTGGGTTTGAGCATTAGTCTCAAAACATTTGCCCTTTACAGTCGTGCCCCACTTTGCTCGTAGATTGTGAAGGCTTTGCTCTTTTGGTTTTTATGACTCCAGATTTTGGTGTCTGGAACGAGCGTGGAGACCAGGATCTCCTCTTTTTTGCTGTTGGACTTAAGCCCCGTCTTGGGGGAGAGTGATGGGGGAAGAGAAAGGTGAGGGTCTTGAAACCTTTCCATGTGCTTTTACATGTATAAAAACTTCGGAAAGAAGTACAGTAGGTGTTTCTCCCTTTGAATAGGAGAAGTACCTCTGCTCACTGAGCAAATAAAGGAAATCTTCCTGTAACTCCCTCTGGGGTTCCCAGCTTCCATACCTCAGTAGGGACATTAACTCTTTTCCACACTTCCTCATCATTTCTGTCTTTGGTCTCCTGCCAAGCTGTTTTTTCTCTAACCAAGTAGCCTCTACTTCTTAACTTGCCTCTGGTGCCTGTCCCCTGTCCTCCCGAAGCCACTGGCATACCATGCTTGTTGCAATCATGTGCTGTATCTGGGAGGCGGGTAACTGTGAAATGTGTGACTTGATCCTCAGGGACCAGCCTGGCCTGTGGCAGGCTCTTCTTTCAGCAGAGCTGGAGTGTGCTTTTGTGGTATGCATGGCCATTTTCAGTGACTCCTGCCGTTCTTGATCCTTTGCTCTGTATTTGAAGAAACTTGTAAAACCAAGCAGTTTATCTCACCTTTCGCTTACCTTTAAGTAACTGCAGAGTGTTTGGAGTTGCCTGCAGACTCAAGGTTTTAGACTAATGTATCATCCAGCCCCAGAGCTAGAACCATCCAAATTGTCATTTTGCATGCGAAGAGCTAGTGGCATAGCTTTTGGAGAAAACCATGCAGACATGTAATCTTTTTGTCTCTCCCAACTCCTTGTTACTGGGAAATTTCCCATATGGTATCAGCAAGTAAACTTGTGGCCATTTCTTGCTATATTTTAATTCCGCTAGCAAAGTCACTGTGGTGATGAAGGTGTTTCAATGAGAGAGACTGAAGTTTCAAAATAGGGTTTCAGAGATGAAGTAGACTTATGAAGTCTGCTTCTCGGATGCAAACTGGTTGGGGAATCATTCTGTGCAGACAGCATAGCAGGAGTAATGGACCCCGGAGGCAAGAGCAGCATCCTTTCTCTCCAGGGGAAAACCTGTGCACACGCATGTACACGGACACTAATTCTCGAGCCTTTGGGATGAAAGCAATCAAGAAGTGGCTTCTAGCCGAAGCAGCCAGACTTAGCGTTTCAGCAAACAAGCTGAAGGCCCAAGATAAGGAATCTAAATATCCAGAGTCCCAAGGAATGAGGGTGAGAAACATTTACGGCCACAAAGGTCTTCTCCTTTGCAGGGGTGGGGAGTGGGTGTATCTTGGGCTTTAGGTAATTGCTTTGTCCCTGACTTTGTGCAGTGCTGCCTCTGAATTGCTTTGGTGTGGGTGTGCTAATGATGTTCATAAACTTTGCCTTGTTCTCCCTCTCTTGTAGAGGCAGAAGCAGTCCTTACGAGAGTCTTACATTAGCAGAAATCCTTACGCTGTTGGGCAAGAGGACCATGAAAAGCAAAGATAGCAGGAAGAAAGAAAAAGCATATAGGAAGGAGAAAAAAAGGAGATAATTATGAGGAATAGGTGCTGAGTAACAGAAAGGTTGGTGGGTACTGTAATATCAGAATTGCTTGCTGTAGTTTTCTTTATTTTCTAAATACAGGCAACAAGGAGAGACTCATTTTTCCCTACTGTCAGCAGAAAGCAATTTTTAAAAGTTTGCGACCACAGCCTGGTCAGCATTGGTACAAGTTTCCTGGGCTCACAAATATGCTCTGTATGCAAGCTCTCTTGCTTTTCTCTCTCTGCTCCTTTTTCTGTAATTTTCCATAATTTTCATAGTTTGTATGCTCTAAAGTGCTGCTGGGGGTACTTTGAATTAGAAATAAGAATGATTTAAACAGCAGGACTTACTACAATGGAAATAAAAACAGGTACAGAGAACTCGCGTCCTGAAATGTTTCTGCTCTTTTATATGCATTTTCTTTATGGAGTTTGCTCTTCCTCATGTCTGCAAGAGCACAGTGGTGTTTGAATGTCTTTGTAAAGGCTTGACCTTAAGGTAACCAGTTTTTGTGCACAATAGAGCATATGTAATGTCCTGATACTGTGCTTTAACTTTTCCACTGACCTTTGAAAAACCCGCACCTCAGAAATGAAACAAGGAAGCTACTAGATGTTGAATTCTGTATCTTGGGAAAGAACGAGCAAAGGAAGTTGCACCTACTCTCTGTATTTCAATGCCTTTGTGTTAAAACAATTTGTAGGACAGTTAATGGTGTCCTTTTAGATCAAAGAGGTACCCTTGAAGTCCTTATTGCATGAGGACTGTTTGGATGGCACTGTAATGAGAAGTTAGTTCTGCTTTTAGGAGAGCTGTTGAAGGGAGTGAAATTGGTATTAATCCTTTCCATTGTTCCTCTGTGGGAGCAAATAAGCAGCTTAACAGAGAGGCGCTGGCGACGCTGGCTGAGAGATGAAGAGGTGCCATTTTTTCTGGGACTCCAGGGACCAGTTAACCGTCCGCCAAGTAGCTTTGCTAGAGCTTCTTGTTTGAGGGCAGAGAAAAAAGCTTTTTCTAGTGGGGCTCATGCTCAGATGTGAAAGAAGGAATACCTGGGATGTCTAACGTGCAGCAGAAATACCAGCTGCTCTCCCTTCTCATCAAGAGAGGCTTGGAGAAAGGTCAGAAGGAAGATGGTAGGAGTTGAGAGGCAGATCGTTTTGGGGAGTAGTTAAACCTACAAGCTAAGCAAGTTAAATCTTACAGCTAAACCAGTAACCAATTGGGTGCTGAGTGTCTGTAGACCCTTCCTAGTTTTTACCTGTGAGAGTGGGTCTGTGACCGACGGAGCAGTTGAGCTTAGTCACACAGGGTAAGCTAGGGAAATGCTGATTCCAGGTGAAACTTCGGAGAAGGAAAAAAGAGTAGTGAGGAGGGTGGAAATGAATCCCCCTCTCTTGGAAGGAATATTCCTGGTCATGGTGAGGAAATATCACTGCCACAACGTACCAGGAATCCTCTGTACAGCCTTGGTTAACCGTGCTCAGCAAAGATGGGCTCAAATAGGAGTGGGAGCGGGAAGGGCTAGTGGGATGATCAGGGGGATGGAGAAGATGCTGAGAGGAAAATGAGCAATCCTGGCTATGCTTTATTCAGAGTGAGGACCGTGAGAAGATCCTCTCTAAATATTTTCCTGAGAGGAAGAAAACATATTTAAATTCAAAACAAAAAAAACCCCTATAGCATTTGCTCAAGCAAGGAGTGGATATTAGCTGACCATGAATAGATTTAGGCTAGAAATGAGGCCCTCTGTAGGAACTCTCTCTCATGAAACATTAGAAGGCTGAAAAATCACACTGTGGAGTAGTGCAGTATAGTAGTCGTGATTGCATGATACAGTGGTTTTGGCACCGGCCTCAAACATGCAGAACAGATATAGCTACTATTGCCATTGTTCAGTTCGCAGACTGTCAGGCTGCGGGAGTTAAAAGGGCTCTGGAGATTACCTTCAATGATCAAAGAGCGCAAGGCTGCGTTAAACAAAGTTCACTTCAGGAGAAACCCTGGAAAATCTTTTGGCAAGCAAGGGTAGAGCTGGAGCTCCTCGTACCTTGTTAACAGATTTCTGCCACAGGGGAAGCTTGCATGTATCCCATGTGAATAGATCTTTTTTGCTTCCTAAAACTGCCAGATGATCGTTCTCGCTGAAACAAAGCAAGGGAAAACTCAGTACCTGTGGGTATATGTTGAGTTTCTCTGCCATGGGACCGGCTGTTTTCCTTCTGTGGGAGGGAGGTGCTTTCTATTGGTGTTTTAGGGAAGTGTCCTTCTCTAAATCTGCAAAGTGTTACATTTCGTTCGGAAATGCCTTTGTTTGTCATGCTAGATGTTAATAAAAACACTATGTGCTGGCTTCTAACTTCACGGCTGTCTGGACAAGAGTGATTACTGTCTGTTGAAATGCAGCTTCTTGAACTGCCCCCATTGTCTGAGATATCTCTTGATAAGAAATACACAGGAATAGCTGGAGATACCTTGATTTAAAAATGGATTACTTTTATCCTGTGATTCCAGGTGTCTTACTGAAAATGACTGTTGAGAATGAAAATGACAAAACTGTGGATATTGTTTAACACTTGAGACAAGGAAACACGTCTAACAGTACACGTAATGTGTCTAAGCTTCCTCTGCCCTTAAATAGATGCTTTTTTAGCTTGGATTTAGGGAAATATTCCTTCCTCTTCCTGCACTACTTGCATCCAATTTTTTTTTTTTTATTTTCTTCCCCCCTGCTTTTCATTAAAAATAGCAGTGTTTGGCTGAAGAGAAATTGATGTGCAGAATAGACAGTGATGGCAAGTTATAGGGTGAAACCTTGCAATGTTCTGTTACCTTGGCAGCTAGTCCTGGGAGAAATGGGACTAATTGAGTCTGGCTTCCTGCAGGTTTTTCCTCTTGTGACAGATTAACTTGCAAAGAAGCAATGATTTCCATTTGAAGCTTTTCTGCAGCTAGGGAGTCTTGTGAAACGCTTCTGCAATGGCTCAGTGGTACTCAGCAAGGTGTTTGTCCTCCTTGCAGCCCCCGTCTCTGATGGGACGCTTATGCTTCCCTCTCCTGCCTGCTTTTGCCAACATGTAGAAGATTACCTATTCTGTTGTACTTTACTCCTCTCTCCTTTGAATGAAATTCAACATTAGGCATGTGTGACAGAGTAGACACATTGACCAAGATGGGTACAGCTAGCCTAATTCGTCTTATTTTTATAAAATATTAGGTTAAAAACATTCCAAATATTGTTTACGAATATTACAAGGAGCCTGTCAGGTGAGGTTTCCAGGAGGCCGAAATTGCAACAGGCAAGACTAAGATCTTTGGGGTGGTGTTTGGGTGGTTTCTTTTTCTTCTTAAATTGAATAGGAAAGTGAATGGTGTGGCAATACACAGAGCTTTCAGCCATGTAAATTTTAGCTTTACTCAGACTTTTAGTGCTTGGAAGGGAATATGGGTGCATGGAAACTTGGACCTTACTCTGTGGGTAACTGTGAGTGTGATGGTGTCTGCCAGCTGCTCTAGGAACTCCAGGGACGCTTAGTTATCATGGGTGGTTTGGTGGTGGGTAGATAGGAGTACCATCGCCTCTTCCGGGATCTGGATTTCCTGAAGCTCCTGATTAGCGTTGTGTTTGTCCGTGCCCAGTTTTAAGTTTGGTTCAGTGACTGCCGTGATGATTTTCTGTGGCTGATTTTTCCTTCTGCTCTTGGCAGCTGAATGAAGCTGCGGTGTTACCTGTTCTGTTATTTCATATTCTGCGTGTCTTCGAGGCTTATCACAGGCTGCTTAAGAGGGAACGCACACAAGCATTTGAGGAGAAGATTAGCATGTACTCTTGGTATTTTAACCCTGTAGTATTAAGATATCTCTTGATATCCACCCTACTGACATGACGTAATTTGTGTTCACGCCAGTTGCCCCACCACAAGTAGATTTCTTTTGTCTGTATCGGGGGTGTGTGATTCATGTGCCGACTGGAGGAAAGCAAGGCTTGCTCTCTGCTGTGCACTTGTGTGGAAGGGAAGGTAAAAACCTTATTACAATAAAAGTATAAATGAAAACTATAGGTTACAGTCGATTGCTGGATCGCTTCCAAAGGAGTGAAACCTCAGTTGGAAGAAATGTTTTGACTTTGTCAGGGCTGGTTGTTTTTAAGTAGTATTTTGTGTGGATCTGCTACCGGAGGATCTTTTGAACGCAAGCTCTGGTATGGTAGCAAGCTACTGGTGTGTCGCATACAACAAACAAAGAAGATCCCCCAAAATAAATAAGCGCTACCTTGGTTTTCGTGCCCCTGTTCTGCAACAGCTATGCAAACGTAACCTTTGGATCGGGCAGGATCCCAAAAAATTGGCAGAAAACTTTAAGCGGAAGCTTGAAAGGTGAAGATAATCAGTTTAAAAGGGCACCCCCTACTTAGTGGAGTTCAGATATCCAGTAGTAAAAGCTAATTTTTGTGGATATTTTTTAAAAGAATGAGGGTGTTTTCTTTGTGTTCGTGTTCTGTACTGACAACTTTAAAAAAATCACATTGTCCAAAGAACACTGTTATTCTGAAATCTAGTCTTTGGTTTAGGGGAAGAAGGCGGGACCTTTGGCAACTTTTGGTTTTGCAGTCACGTTTTGCTCCTTATTTTGAAAAAGATATAAGAGAATCTTAGCAAGGTATGGGCCAAAAAGAGACCCCTCTATTCCTGAATATGTTATCCCTTTCTGTAGATGTGGACCTGGAATGATTATAAAACTGTGGTTAGACAATGACTAAGAAAAGCCTAAATGTAAGAAACCACTATGGATCTTGTTTCTGCTGAAGTCAGTGGGAATTTAACCAGAATTTTGGACTGCAAATAGCCTTGTTAGTGAAGACCTATTTCCAGATGCATTATGTATTGAAAATGCCCAAGGTGTTCTCCCTGTCAAATAGAAATAGTTAAAAAAAAAAAAAAAAGAAAAAAAAATTCAGGCTCAGGAATAATGTTTATGGAGAAGGCTACTCCACACCTATAATTTTCAAACCTGTCAATATAATCCAAAATGTAAAGGAACTTTTGAAGGGTAAAAATGGAGCACCAAACATCTTTTGATTGTTTTAAGACTGTATTTTAGCAGGTGCTAAAGAAGGGTGCCTTAGCGATGTTGAAGGCCCAAACGTTTTTCCCAAAACCCAGTGTGACTGTATGACCGACCCAGATGAGTTAAAGTGAGGCTGCAAGTTGACTTAGGAAATAGGTCAACCTTGAGTGCAATTACTGGTGGCAGTTATTGCATTGTGGTTGCAAAAAATTATTAGAAGTAATTTGAAAACCTGTAGTGCTGGGAGTATAATGTAGAAAGAGTAGAATAGTTGTACCCCAGGGTCTCTTACAGCAGGTAGTGTCCATGCTAGTGTTATTCAAACTAGTATGCAAAAGTGACAGAAAGTAGCCTTAGAGAAATGCAAACACAGCTCCTCACTCCTTCCTCCAGGCTCGTGAATTAGTCTTTTATTAGGGAATCACAGACTCATAGAAGGGCAAAGCTGTATCTTCTGCATACATGGCTCAGGTTTTTTTGTTTTTGCGGTGAGGTACTGTGCACATTTTACGTGATGTGAGTGTGGTGCGTAGTCTTGTGATGAAGGGTGTGAACTGAGGCACGAAAGAGGCATCTCTCTCACTTTTGGGGGATTGGCAACAATTAATTACTGCTTAATGTAGATTGTAACTAAGCGGATGTAAAAATAAAAAAACACCCAAAACCCTCAACAAAACAAAAAAAAACCCCAACAATACCCCCCCAACAAACGACAAAGAACTCCAGCAGCAACAATGAAGCCTCTCCCCTCTGCATTTATAAGGGACCCGAGTCCTGTTAGTGAAGAAAGTTTCAGCCACCGTTTATGTCAGTGGGAGATCATGTCCCAGTGAACATGTTGTACTTTTCCTAATGAACTCTAATTATTACACTGTCAGTTTTTCTAAACTGCAGTTAAGCCTCCGTTGTTAAACTACTAAAAGATGATATTGCTTCACGTGGCTGCAGCTGTTTGTTCAGCGGTACTTTAAGTGGCCTGTTTCTTTCTTGAAAATTGCCCAATCTTTAGCTAAATGCGTGGCGTTTGGTAGCAGGAGCCAGTGGAGCATTCATTCCTCCTATGGAATTCTCCTGGGCAAATCTTCTGTCATCTAAATTGCGGTCACTGGCGCGCAACTCTGTCCTAATCTGATGTTGCTAAAGAGCCGTTTTCATTTAGCTGATGCTGAATGCAAACATTCCTGCAGTCCTAATACAAATATACCCTGTCATGCTGCGTTTTGCTTTTGTAATTTACTGGAGCTGTTTGTTGTTAACTACTCAAGGAATCTGGTACACATGCATAATGTTCAATGGCTACAGAAAATAAAGAGAAGTTGCACAAAGCTTTCAAATAATAGCTCTTGCTTGCTAGGTAAGATGTGAGAAACATTAGCTAATTCAAAAGCCCCAAGTTATAAACTTTTTCAGTTTGGAAAAGGCTGATTTGTTCAGTAGGACTGTGGGAGGAAAAGGAATTCAGAAGGTATTCAGACATTGGCCAAACCAAAAGGAAAGATGGAGAATCAGAGGAAGCATTTTAGCTTTTAAAGTGTGCTTTTACTGCTGTTGCGATATCTGTTAACATTCCTGCAATCTGTCTGTCAGGTTTTTCAAGTCCATTTTCGTGCAGGAAGAAATCGTGGGCTGCAACATCTTGTGCATGCTTTTTTCTTCAGCACGTTGATGGTGACAGAGCAACACCTGTGAGCAGTCGCAGCTGGGTGGGAGGGTGCAGGTTTTCCTAGCAGACAGTGGCCAGGCAGCAGATGCTGTGTGCACAGATCCCCTGCAGCATCCAGAGTGTAAAAAGCTAGGGGATCTGGAGACAAAACAACTATTTTCTTTGGATGGTATCGTTTTCCTGCATGCTGATGTCGGGAAATCTAGCTTTGAGTGAAGAGGGCACTACAATAGTTCATCTTCAGAGCCTGCCTCAGTTTACCTGGTGAACAGGCACAAGGTGTTTCCAATGAACTTGCAACTTCTGAGCATCAGTCAGAGGTCAGAGATACGTGGGGTTTGTTAGGCAGCAGAACAGGATAAACTTAAATCCTGCCTCTTGCTAAATTGGTGCTTACGCTTGCCATGAGTAGTACAAGATGGCTGTAGTCCCTTTTGGTTTTGTTTTGTTCAGGTAACGACACTGTGGCCCTAGCCGTTTTTTGCAGCAGCGGCCTGTCAGCATCTCTGCTCTGTGTGGGCCGATTGCTCCCTGCCAGAGAAAAAAGGGAGCGAGTGGGCAAGCATAATTACAGCCTGACGAGAGCTCAGGATCAGACCTGGAACATGAAATCAGCTCGAACTCTGCTATTGAATTACTGATGTTGCAGGTTGTTCCTGTTAACTCTTATGAAAGAAAAAGGTGGTTAGTTCCTACAGTGAGTTGGTGGTAGTGAAACCAAAGGCTTTTTTTTTTTTTTTTTTTTAATAGTCAGAGCTTGAAGCATATGTGAGTGTATCTGTTGTGACAGTTTTGATGGTAAGGAAATTGTCCTTTTGCTACAATGCCACAAAAGAAGAAAAACAAGCTGCCTCTGCAGCCAGTGATAATTCCAGTAGAGCAAATGCAAATGTGTGGTAAGGACTGTAGGAAGCTGCTGACAAATGTTGCTGTTTTACTGTATGAGGGTGATGTGGAAAACCTTGAACAATTCCATAACATGCTGTATTCTAATAACGGGGTATCGCTTCATTTCCCCCTTGGAGGATGTGTGAACTTAATTGTACAAGGCTTTTGGGGTTTTGCCTGTTCCCTGTATCATCTTCTATTTATAGTTTTCATTAGCTCTCGTTTCAGATTGGTTGATGATAGGGCTACTGTGGCTGTGGAATAGCGTAATTTTTAATTTGCCATCCTGGCAGCCAAAAGGGACAAGAATGATTTAGATTCAACTGGCCTAGCTGGATGGCAATCCCAGGCATTGCAAGTAGTAGATACAATAGTCTATGTTTGAAAAGGCCATGTGTAACGTGGGAGCGTGTGGATAAAAGCATTTTACAGACGTAGCCTGCCCAGCGCTTCTCCTCCCGAGCATGTTGTCCAACATAAGACAGACCAAGCTGTGAAGGATTACTGAATAATCTTTTTTATTTTTCTGAGAATGGAAACGTGTTGAAAGTGTTCTCTTTCTGTTGAATTAAGGCCTAGATAGGAGACCAAAGTGAGGAAGAACAGCTTTGACAAATGACTAGAGAAAAGGGAGATGTTCTGAAATGCTGCTGATGTTTGCTTTAGGGATAAGAAAGGTAAATTTGGGAGGAGACTCAAGTGGCAAGTGGGTGTGGGAGAGATCAGGGAATGTTTGAGGAAGAATCTGATTTGCAGACTGCAAGCCTTAGAAGAATTTTGGGTTTTTTTCTGAGATAATTTGTTGGTATATTAATAATTTGCAGCTGTAATTTTTATACAACACCATTGTTTTTCTTGATGTCAACAGAATGAGATGCTGCAGTTACAAAAGCAAAGTATTAGGTAAATCGCGGGGGTGCTGCTTATATTTTTAGGTTATTTTTTATTGAATTTCCAGAATGAAATTACAGCACGGTTCAAATAGAGCCTCAGAGCAGTACCTCCGTCCACCTTGCCCCATTCCAGCAATCTTTGTTTGAAAACAACTAAAGGTGTCCTTCTTTTGAAGGACACAACCCATTCTGGTTCGTTCCTCTGACCTCATTTCCTGTTTGCTGGTGCTCTCTCACCAGCACAGCTGTGGTTTCGTTCATTACTGATCTCTCAGACACTGGGAGCGTGTTTTGGTCCTGTCCCTCTCATAGTTCTGGTTCTTGAAAATGGTTCTTGAGAAACCTTCGTGAATACATATACAGGTAGAAAGAAGTCACTTACTTCTATGTACTGTTCTCCAGATTGTGGTGAGCACGCTGTCACCGGCACTAATAGGAAAAGATTTCCAGCTGCAAGGCATCTTTGAATATATGGCAAATACAAATACTTGGACAAGGATTTGGATTGAGTTTCTGAGCTTAGTGACATATTGCTAAAAATCTTGACTGAAGTTTAGTCTTGCAATGTAGCAAGGGTTTGATTAATTTTTTTTTTTTGTGTAGTGTGCTGATTTTTGAGTTTTTTTTAAAAGCTATTTTTAAAATTAGTATTTGGTATTTTGAAAGTGCTGTATATATTGATCTAATAAGTTCTTCTAGTGGATTAAATTCAATTATAGATTAAATCTAAGTGTTTAATGTATGTTTAAACATTGTTGGCTTTTCTTAACAGTGTTTTTTTTCCCACTTGTTACCTCAGATAGGCAACCAAATTATCCCACAAGCTTGCCAGTTTTTCCTTTGTCGTTAGCTAAACCAGAGCAGGGATTATGACTGGATTCCACCAAAGTGGGGTCTTAACAACATTGGTATGGCAGAATATTCTTGATGCATACATCAGTGTATGAGGTAATCTTTAACAATATTTTGCAAAGGCTAAGCTATTGCAAATGATTTTGGGAATTCAGTGTTAAACTAGATATCTAGGCATATTGTCCAATTTTTTCATCACCTATGTTTCTAATATTTCCTAGCTCTCAAGTTAAAGGAAATATTTTAACCATAGTATGATGTTAAATTATTGTGGGAAAAAAACAAGCTGAAAATTAACCTTTCCCCATAAAATTGAACTTTTCAAATGTATTGATAAATTAATACCTGTATACAACTTTCTGATCCAGCTTTTAGTAGTAGGTATGGTGTCTTTGTGCACCTCTTCTGCAAAACGTGCCTCTGAGCTTGGGAATACATGAATGTTCTTGATGGGTTTGGCTGCTCTTGGTCTTGAAATTCCCGAGCAGTGATGCATGAAGTGTGGTAGGTGGTATGTAATTTCACAATGGTAGATGAGGTATACTACTTAGAACTTAAATTTTAGGTTGAAATTGCCCATATTAGGATTTTTATATTGGCTTTTTTTTTTTTGGCTACAAACCCAATATTTAATAAGTTCCATACTTAAGAAGGACTACTTTTTTTTTCCAGCCTTCAAAAATTATTTGAGCATTAGTTGATGTATGGAAAGTAATTAAGTCATTGAAACAAGACTGGTAGTTCAAAGAATTTGTCTTAATGGGATGCAGAAGTTGAAGTGAATCTGAAAAGATTTTGTGAATATTTAAAATTTTTTTGGTGATACCAGAGAGGTGAACTTTTTAAGAATAAAAGTATCTTTCTCTACAAAAATATTTGTCCAGTGTTTTTGTTTAAAATAAATGCTCTTTTGTTTGTTTAGCAGAGTTGACTCAGCTTTGGTTGGTTACTATAGTTCAGCACTGTTTTTGCATTTCCATGTGAATTTCCAGTAATTCCCAGGCTTGGTTCAGGTTTTGGGGATCTTGTTGTATCACTTGCGTTAGCTGCCTGTGGAGCTGCGTGTCTCTTCGTTGAATTTGGAAAAACATCAAACGCGACTTAAGTCTTGATCGGACATCCCTCAAATGTCACTCACTGCTCAAAAATCAAATAGCATGTAGTAACGCAGTGGCTGTGGACAGAAACAAGAGATAAAAAGCTCCACTTGTTTTAAATTAGTTATCTGGTAGATAGCTACTATGGCAAGTTAACGCTGATTGTACAAGCTAATAGCTGTTCAAAGACGTTTTGAAAAATGAGAAAAGATATTTAGAATTAAAATATGCTGCAGTGATAGGGGGAGCAAGGACAGCCTTGATAGCATTTCATAGCTGAGAAGTTACAGCTGACTGGTGAAGTTTAACTGTTGTTTTGTGGAGCTGTAGCTGTGCGGTAGTTGGTTCTTGGTTTGTGTTGTCAGCAAAGTTGTTCTCTCACCTCTGGTTCCCCATTTGCGGGCCGCCACTGCTAATACGTTCATTTTTCAGTCTTGTCATGAAAGCTGAAAGCAGTAACTGTGTGCCTGGAGTTCTTGAGGAGTTTGTTTAATCTTCTCTAGCATTTGGATTGGAAGAATAAAAGGCTGGGGCTGTCAAATTAGTGTGGAGTTTTGGCCTGACCTTGACTTCCTTGCCGGAATTACTTCGTTTATCAGACTTGGTTACTTTGTTTGCTACTGGTCCCTTGTTTAAGCCCAGCTTCTGCCTTTTGCTGCTCCAGTTACATAGATGCAGAGTCTCCACTTGTCATCTGGATTGTTGCTGCCCAATGAAAATGCTCTCTTAAGCAATAAATTACAAATAAATCCAAATAAGTCTGGTTAGGAAATGAAGTAATCTGGTAGCCTCATGTAACCAAGAGCAGTACTGTACTGGAATATAAGCACTCTGGAGTACCGGGTTCATGAACTAAGATATAATAGTGTGGTGGGTTTTGTCTCTGCTTGAGTTCACTTAGTTGGTTTCCATTTAAAAGTTGATGGGGTTGGAGAAATGCAAGTAAGGGTGAGAAAGAAATTCAGGTTAGGGTATTGACAAGTTTAAACTCTAATTTGATACACTGGAGATGTTGATGAAGCTTTTGATAAAACTTGGGTTTGTGTACACTTGAACACTGTTGAAGTCATCCAGAAAATCTGGATGTAGTGCCCACTGGAATCTTAATTCCTGTTTCTTGCAGTTTCATATTTAATGTATAGTGAATCAGAAGGCAATGTTGACTGTTAGGAGTTAAGTTTTTGGAATTGTGTGGACTACCTTCATAGATAAAATGACTTTGAGAATGTTCCTTGGAAAAATATTTTAAAGCAGTGTCATTTGATGGGTTGTATTCCTTGTACTTGTATTCCTTAAATAGTGTTACTAGATAATGCCTGTGAATAATTAGAATAATTTTGAGCTAACTTTGCTCTTTGTTTTTTTTCTCGTTTCTTTCTTTGCAGGAGAAAATGGCCAAAATGGAGGTCAAGACGTCACTTTTGGACAACATGATAGGGGTGGGAGATATGGTTCTTTTAGAGCCACTTGATGAAGATTCGTTTATCAATAATCTGAAAAAGCGCTATGATCACAATGAAGTATATGTGAGTATATGTTAACAAATAACATCCTATGAGAAGCTATGTTGTCATTCTTAAAATATGTGTTTATTTATAAGGATACACATAGACTGAATGCCTGAACATGATCTATTGTATTAGGGATATTTTAAACCTTACTTGTGCTGTAGTCTTTCCTGTACTGCATTGTTTGCATTTGATCTTTTCCATCTGGGATATTTTTCCTTTTTCTTTTTCCCTGTTGCACAATGTGGTAGACCTCTGATTTTCATAAAAAACAGTTCCAGAACTGATGATGACAATTACTTTGATACCCCTGTTGTCAGAGGACGTTGCAGTTATAAATAATGCACTTCCAGGATGTTGGAGCAGGTTGATGTAGAAGCAGTATATGCTTGGAATATGCTAGGGCTGGCTTAAATGTTGCCTGCTGGTTTTGATTTGCAAAAAAGTTATGTTTATTAGAATGGTTGGGTTTTAAACTAGAAACTATGAGCTTGGATATATGTGGAAGTAATCAAAATCTTCAGGCATATTAATGTCTGAGTGATGATCAATAGGAGAGATGCTGTGAACTGACTGTTGAAACACAGGCTGGGAATGAAGAGGCAAATTGTGATTCCAGTTAAGCCTTTCATTTCCTGCCTCATCTCTGTTTAGTCCATTTTTGTTAAAATGTGCACAGTATTGTATCTGTTGTACTGCTGAGGCTGTGTGAACTTAATGATTTGTAGAGACTTTCCAAGACCACTGGTAAAAGATAAGTAAGTAAAGCTGAAATGTTTAAGCCAAAGTATAGCTATGATCTGCAAGCAATTGTGTCTGCCGCTTATTACAATCAAATAGATGTGTTCTGTACTTAATTATAGCTTAGCCCTCCCCTCCTTTTAGTTTTTAGTGTGACTATATTTTTCCCTCTTGCTAAGCATTTGAACCTCTGTGGTTTCATTATACTTTTTCCTTTCCATTCTCCAGTATGGGAGGATCTGTGTTATTTTTGTTTGCTGCTCCTATCCCTTAGTTATAGTCTGTGCTTTTGTACCTCTGCTATTCATTGACTGCCGCATCTTTCTTCTGGAGTCGTTTTCCTACTCAGCTATGCCTGTTGCCTTTTCTGTAGGCATTTACTTGGCAATATACAGTTGTACCTGTCTACCATTGTATCACCTCTGCCTGTTTGGTCCTTAAGTTTGGACTGACAGTTTAAATTAACTGGAAAATTAAAGTAAGACAAGGACTCTCAGTATCCGTTAAAACCTTGTTGGAGTAGAATCCAAAACGATCTGTGTTTGTGGAAAGATTCCTTCCACAATAGTTTAAAAAATCCTCCCAATACCTTTGAGAGTTACATTTCCAAAAATCTGTGTCTTAAATTTTCCTTGTTCCTTGAAAATGTAGTCTGTTCCCTCTTGATAACCCTTAGATGTTGATACAGGCAGGTAGATATCAGACTCCTCTTTGCTGCTGTCTCATCCTGCTTCTGGCAGGTCCTCCATATTCAACAACCGCAGTGGCTACCTCTTCTGGGATTCAGAGCTTTTTCCAGTCAGTGGCTTGTATAATTAACCTGTTTCACATCAGTTTTATAGGTTTAACTCTATATTCCTAATACCTGCAGTAAAAGTGGGTGATACTGAATCATCTCATTCCACTTTACCTCAAGAAAATATGAAGGAGAAGAGAAGGAAAGGGAGTTATTTGCCTAGAGGTTGAAGAAGACAGTACTACCTTGTACAATCTTTGGGTCATATTTGAAAGTTTTATTCCAAGCATTGAGGATGGAAACCTGTTCTGTGAGGGTACCTTAGACTACGCAGTCTCTGAAGAAGGACTGCTGTAAGTCATACAGGAGTGGATTTCTCAAGGTTTTTTTTACTGTAAACTACTATGGATTACAAAGAATTTAATTACATGTTTCTACTTAATTTAGACTAGATAGCTTTTTCTTGAAAGAAATCAGTTTGAATAACAAATGAGTAATATGTTTTATTTTTATCTGCTATTATATGCTAGCTGACAACCATGTTCAAACACACAGTTCTTTGAGACAGTGACAGAGAAGTATGTATTTCCCCTAGTTGTTGATTTGGCTGGGCCTGGCACTGATGTGCAATGTAATTAGCTGTATTATGTGCTTTGGCAGGTGATACAAGGTGTCACTTTTCTCTAGCACTGTAGGATCTTTCGCCTCGCAGGTGGGAAAGCCTAATACTTAAACATGCTCTGTTGAGAAGCATGAGCTACTGCCAAAACTGAAGTATTTTTTTGCTGGTGATTTTTTGTTGGTGGTGTTGGGTTTTTTTGGTGGTGTTCCTCCATGCCCCGCCCCCCCCCCCCCGAATCATTCCCCTGTAGTTTGTTGCACTATCACTTACCCTTTTTATCTCCAGGTTTGTTTGATCATGTGATTTTTTAAATTTTTTTTAACGTCTTAGAAGTATTGTTTGTGAATCCACACTATGAAGGCAAAATATTGCAGATCTTTGCAAGTATTAAAACATTCACTACATCAGTGGTGGAAAGAATAGATGTTTATGTCTGTGCCGCATGTTGCTACCAAGTATACAAGTTACTTAGTTTGTGATGCTGCATGGTTTTATTTACCAAATCACTTGAGGAATAATATCTCCTTTCAGTATCAGTTGAGTTCTGCTGCCCTACAAGTTTCATGCTACAGTTGTATATTTTAGAAAACTTTTAAAACAGTAAGAGTTGGAACGGTGCTCACAGTAACAATCACATGTTAATTTTCAAGCGCAAACTCTTCTCCCTTCTCCTTATTGCCACCCACTCTCTTCTCCCCAAACCTCACTCATGAAAACTACACTTTGCATTTCTGGTTTTAGACTCAGATGAGCACAATGAAGCCTTTGTTACATCTGGAAGTAATGTTTGTTTTACCATGTAGAATCGGTAGTTTGCATGCTATCCTGGGGAAACCAATTTGGGCTATTAAAGAGCTACTGTTGGTGCTTAACAAAGACTGCAGATTTCTTCAGCTCTAACAAGCTACACAAGTTGACCTCTCAGGATCCTTTCAGAGGGCAATAGGAATGGATTTGTCCTTCCATGGCTCAGTTGTGGGGTTAAGTTCACCCCTCATGTCAGTGTTTCATTGTAGGCATTACCAAAAGTTGAATCCAAGTTTAAAAAACTAAGTCAAACTGAAGCTACATGAATGGATTGAAATGTTTCCACGGCAGTAAACCGGGGCTTACTCAACATCAGTTTCTAAGCAGTTTTCTGTAGACTGACGGCTGTGTCTGTGCTACATATGTTAGTTTTAAAGTGGAGTTGCAGTTATAACCTTCAAAAGGGTTTGTCATGAGGAATGAGACCTGTAACATGGATAGCTTTGAAAATGCTGTAAAGTTGGCCAGACGTTGCATAATTGTGTTAGCCAGCCAGTCTTGATAGGTAAATGTGAGAGACGAGCCATCAGTGAACAGTGCCAAATCTCTCCCCGTAGCCAAAGATGACAAGATAAATGGGCTCATTCCACTGGAAGAGAATACAATTTTTGTCTTTTCTAGTCTTTTCACAGTAGTTATGTTTGACGCTGAATGTTTGAATGGAGATCCTAGTGCCATCTCCATCTACCCCTTTGAAATTTGAGGTCCTGTGCATAAGAGCTCCCCTTGCAAGACAATTCAGGTCTGGATCCCCTGATGGTCCTCTTGTACCATCCTGGGCATGGTCACTGTAAGCCCTTCAAGAATATTAGCTAAGTTTCATGCCATGGTGCAAACAGGGCAATAAGAGTACTCCTAACAGTTAGAGAACAGACTACAGCTTGATTAACTGTTGTTCAATTTTATGTGTATTTGATGGAAAGTTTAATGGACTTGGGTGTTAGGTTGCATACCAGAGCGCAAAGCTGAAGGCTGTGCCTATAAAAATAAGCATGAAGGCTGGTGGAGTTGGAGTTTGGCCAAGTATTCTGCTAAAGACCATCAGATTCTGCCGTAATCTCATGCTGAGTGGCTTTGGGGGGAAGGGCTCACTGGGTAACATGCATATGTTAATTGGAAATGGGAATCTTGGAGCTTAGTCATGTCTGGAAATGTCTGGGGTATGTCTGACCAAGAAAAATCTCATTAAAAAGCTGTAATTGTTTATTATATTCTTTTTGCAACTCAAACTTTTCATTGATAAAATTTGCATCGATTTTTTTGCAAAAGTTCTTTTCTGTAAATATCAGTAACAAATAAAAGCCTGTGAGAATTTTTCTTTAATTTTACAGAGTAAAATGTGGCTCATGGGCAATGCAGTTAGCAAGTATTAAAAAACCACAATGTTGATTATTTGAAGGTTCCAGGGAGCAGTTTATGCGGTTAAAATGTGTGACCTAGAGACCGCGTGGAAAGCTTAGAAACTGAATTTTATGAATGTATTTGGTGTCAGTGATGAATTTTGACTCATTCTGTTGAACTCCCTCCCTGAACTTTTTATTTTGATGTTTTTTTTTTTAAGTTGGCTGAAATATGCTCAGCCAATCCAGCTCAGCAATTATTTTTCCTTTGTATTTTGGGATGCTGACAAATGGGAGGGGGACATCTGTCTATATGTGTATTTACAGTGACTCAGGAATGGTAGAGACTTGGGAAAAATTGTAGTACATGTATCGGTCTGAAACTTATTCTTGTACTGGGCTTGTTGTCCTGTGAGGCATGTGGAAGTGGTAAGGGAGGTGTGAGGAGTCTGGACGGGAGCGGTGCTGCGTAGGCCTTTAGAGGCCAGATACTGCTTTATTCTGCTGCCCTGCACATTTTTCTGCACAGTTATGTTGTTTCTTGAAGTCTTCCCAAATTTGCAGAGGTCAACATTTTGTTCCTTACAAAAAAATGTTTGTTTGCTTTTTGTTCTTACAACAAAACAGAATCTTTCTCTGATGTCAGCGTTTAATTTGTATTTTCTGTGCGTGGAGTTTGTGGGTTGCTTTGGGCAAGAGCAGTCTTATGGTACTGAACACACGTTGTTTTATTGCTGCAATATTAAATATTTGGCATTCCGGTATAATAACTCGGTGTTAGCTGTTTGAGGTAGCATCCTTGTGGCTGCCTTCTGGTGGCGTGGCTATTGTGGTGTGCTTGTTTCACAGACTGAGCTGCTTCCTGTTGATCTCTATTGTTTTGATACTTTAGGGGTAGCCTTTTTGTTTCTGACTTGACTTCACTCCACTACCTCTGCCTCTATTATTGATGCACTCCTTTTTCAGCTGCCTTACAGTATTCAGGAGTTTACTGAATTGCTGTCAAGCATAGTGGCTTTGTTCCTGCTGCACTCATACCTGGTATTCCCGATGCTACATTTGGAAGAAGAGAGTGGAGGACAGAATTATGTGGATGAGACCAATTGTCTTGGTCTGCATCAGCTTTGTGTGACCATCCCTCTATATAACTCCGTTGTGAAGAACAGAGTTTTCTGGTATTGGGATACGTAAATGCAGCTTGCTGGGAAAATCTTCATTGTAATATGATCAGGTGATTATTGAAGTTCAATTTTATTCTCAATTTCATTACCTTCTCAGGTCAGCATGATCATGTTTGTCTTTAGTATGTTGTTTTTGAGTCCAGATGGAGTCCTTTGTTGGGTTTTGAAGAGGGTTGTTGTCCCCTGTGGTTTCGGGTATGTCCTAGCTGTGTGCACGCCTGTCAGTAGCAGGTCTGTGCCTTTGCTGCTCCTGCAGCAATGTGCAGAAGTCCAGCACCCTGCCAGACCCCACCCTGCTCTCTTGTGCCTTGAGGTATTTACTTGTGTTTATCCAGTGAGTCCAGCCTGGACTGCTGGCCTTCCTTTGGGAGTTTGAGGAGCAGCAGGTGTGGTGACTGACTTGTTTCTTGAAGGCAGGATGGTTTGAGAGCCGGAGCAGAGCAGCCATCCATCCGCCTGTGATGGGAGCCCAGGGGACCCGAGTTTCCTTAGATCTCCTTCTCTTCCTCCCTCGGGGGACGCCTGCATTGGTTTGAGTGATTTTTCCCAGCAGTGCCTCAACAGTTTCCCTCTTTGAGGGAAGCTACTGAGTTGTAGTAATAATATTGTTGCAGCTGCCACAGGCTAGGACCTTGAAGCCTGCTGCTTCTCCTTCAGATGTGAAGAAGGGTTTGTGTGCCCAAGGCACATCTTTTCCTGTGATAGCTTGTGGTCTGAGAAGTAGTATTCTGCCTCCCTGTAAATCTTGCTTTGCTTGTTATCTAGATAGAAATCCTGTTGCTCCTCTGGCCCTTCCTATCAGCCTGCTCTGGTAAAACAAACTTTATAAGTTCCCTGGAGTCAGGAGTAAAGATTTTCGCAGCCAGTGGGCTGATTGCTTTTTACCTTGAAGTGCTTCGTGGGAGGAGGGTTGCTTATCTCAAGGCAGTGCTTTGTTTCCTTTCCTTTTTGTACAGCTCCCATGATGCTGAGCATAGCGTTTGAAGCACTTGTTTGTAAGACCGTATGCAATATCTGCATAAAGGAGTAAAAAAACATTAATAAGGATCACAGAAAATTATGTGCATCTTGTGGGCTGTGTAGGGATCTTCTCCTTCCCTACACACTCTTTTTTGCCTCTGATGTGATACTTTGAAAAAAGAGAGGAGGTGGTGTAGGAAATGCCTCCTGTAGGGCCCCAGGGACTGTTACAGTGTTGGTTCTGCCCCAAAATGCTGTATAGTTCTTCACTAAGGTGATGATGACATTTTGGGCATTTACTAGTGGTTTCAGTGCAAGTTATATGAAATAAAAACACAAAAGGAAGATTAATGAAAGATTGGAAAATAACAGAAGTAGAAGCAAAAGTGTCCAAGTACTGTAAAAATATGGTTTTCACCCTGAAGAACATAAGTTAGCCTTGGCTGCAGCATGGCAGGAGAATTCCATCATTCCCCCCCATTTTATTCATACAGAAATAATAAAACATTTTGGAATGAGTGCTCTCGCTAATGTTTTCACCAATGGTTTCTTGGCACAGACACTATCCAATCTCCAGCTACTGTTTGCTTACAAAAACAAGTCTTTCTATCTTTTTCAAAAGTGAGCAAACACTGACATTCTGGGGTATTTAAAGGCTTTCTGTAAAATTTCTTGTGTCTGCTTTGGGTTGACTTCCTCATCGTTTACTTTGCAGGTTTCATCAGTAATTGCATCCTGTATAGGAATTCTGTTTGTTTGTATAAAAACATCCCAATGTAGTCAGAGAGGCGAATGGCTGAGATGATTAATCTGCTTCATTAATAATAACATTAGAGTCTGTCATAATGATTGCGAGGTTAGCAGCAATATTCACTGAGCAGCAGAGAGATTTCTGTGCCCTCGAGACACTCAGAAGAGAAGCCAGATCATCTGTGCACATGCATCCCCCTTCAAGTACTCGCTTCAACTTGCCGTGTGGGTGTCTCTCTCTGGCAAACGCTCTGCTCTTACTTCGAGGCTCGGGTCTAAAACAGGTTGCAGTACGATTAAGGGTTTGGTCCTGATCCATGTGGGTTACCTGTAGCTTGTTCAGGCCGCTGCTGTTTGCACAGTGACTTGCAGGATCAAGCCCATATTGAAGAATATTTTAACAGCGTTGTTATCCTTTTTTACATAGGTCACCTGTGTCGTGATTGTTTGCTTTGGGATGGTATAGATGTGCTTTTCTGTCTTTGCGTTACCTGTTTGAGCTTTTGTTTCTTGAGTCGTTTTATCAGCCATCAACATATTTGGTACATGACTGTGATACATACTAATGCTGAATTTTATCTACTCTAGGAGTAAGATGGTTTGGCTTGAACTGTGGATTCTGTTGCCTCCATTTCTTCTTTTGCTTGATTTGTTTTTTTTCTTTCCAATTTCAGGATGTCATCCTGTGCTCTTCTACATAAGTTTTCTTCTGTTAAGTCTTTACTGTCCTGTTCAGGTTTTACAAGGCTGCCTCTCATGATTAGTAACTGCATTAAGCACATGTAATAGCTTACCAGGATTGTTTTGGGGTTTGTTTGTTTTGTTTTGTTTTTCTCTTACAACATACCGACTTGGTCCACTATATTTCTGGGGTGAAAATGCAATGTCCAGAAGGAGGGTGGTCTGGAGCAAGAGAGTTTTAATCATTATGGGGAATAGGCTGTGTTTGTTCAGAAATCCAGTATTATATTTCTTCACTTGTACAAACATAATTAGAAAGGACTCCATCCAAACTACAGAGAAAAATATTCAGTATTTTTGAGGAAAAGGGGAGGCTTCTTATTATATATATAGAGAGAGAGAGAGAGAAAGTAAAACTGAGAGTCTGGATTGTATTTTCCGTTTACCACAGACTAGCCTTTGGAAAAGTAAATTTTTAGCATTGGCTTCCCTTCCAGTGAAGGGAGGTGGAAACAGGCTTTCTTATCTTTGGGATCTCACGAATTATTGCAGCCTCTTTAGAGCTGATCAGGAGCTTTGGAGAGATGTTACATTTGCTGGGAAATGCTAATGAGACATCTTAAAGCATAGAAGTTTCTTTTGCTGACTAAGGATTAGTGCTGTGTGATGCTGCACAAGTCCAACCCTTGCTGGATATGGGAAAATCCACACACAAGCTCCTGTTTGAGGAAATCAAACTTTGTTAGTTCCTGCTCTTTCTACTTGATCGCCGCTCTTTGGGATCCTGGGGTTGTGCCTGCATAGTTGCTTGCAGATGGTACCTGGAGGCTCTGCTCATGCTCCAAGCTCACTGAGGCACAAGGCATTGGCTCAACACAGAGTGCAGCTGCACGGCTTGGATCACAGGCAGAGTTTATTTTGTATGTGCTGTCATGAAACTGTGCAGGCAAACCCTGGAGAACTACAGGATGAAATCCTGGTTTGTTTGTTTACGTGTTTTTTCAAGTACCCAGCCCATCCCTCTCCACCAAACAATACAAACACCTACATTGTGATACACAGTAATACAGTGAATCAAAGCCCCAGAAACAGTAATAATGGTCTAAAGTGGTTTTGGTTTTAGTCTTGATGTTACTCTTTTCCTTATTCTTTTCAAACATAGTGTCTTGCAACTTTGCGAGTGTTTCTGACCTGAAAAAACACAATAGACTAGAAGCAGGGTGCATTTAGCTATTTTATTGTGGCCAGCCACAGTGAAAAACAAATTTGAGCACACAGCATGATTGTTCAAATAAGAGAAGATAATTTAATAAGGTACTGATCTAGTTGCTAAAGTTTATTAAAATGAGAAACCTCGTTATGGAGTAACATTGCCGTGTTAAATTTACCAGGTTCTGTTTGAGTTTGAGACAGTTCAGAAAACTGAGAACATGTAAGTACAGGCTTCCTCTGCATCTGCCATCTCCTTGGCCTCTGCTATTCTGAGCATGCAGCGGCACATGTGCTTATGAGCTGGCAAGATCCAGAACCGCAGTAGTTCAGGCAAATACAAATGAAAATGAGTATTATATTATAAATATGATTTTGCATATGTCACATTAAAAAAACCCACAAAACCAAAACACAGCCCTTCCCCCTGCAAAGAAAACAGTGCTGCCCAAGGCTTGGTTCTGCATTTGTTCCAATAAAATCTGGCCACACTTCTCTTTGATCTTACTTCAGTGTCTCTCGTTTCAATGAATTGTTTTAGCGGTGTGATCTGAAACTGTTCAAAATGATAGGAATCCAGTACACTTGGCATAATCAATACTAAAGAAATGTACATTATGCAAATCTGGAGTATTAAAGTTGGTCTGAATAAATGGAAGAATCAGTATCCACACAAGCAATCTTTTTTACTAGAATTTATTTTCTATTTTTATGCTCCAGCATTTAAAAAATAAGTAAATAGAGCAACCCTGTTGGGCCCTGGGAATTTAGCACACTTGCAGGGTACATTAGCAATTGGACATTTTACAGCAGGAGTGACTTGTGTGCAGCAGCAATTTTTCTGGACTGTTACAGGCTACTATGGGTAAGAAGCAGTGGGTTTGGTTTTAACACAGCTGCCAAAAGTGATGTAGAAGGTTTGCAGCAAATCTGTGTAGCTGCTAAATGATCTTAAATTCTGTAGAAGGTTGCTTTGCAGAGGATGCCACAGATCCAGAAAAAGATTTTAAAGATATGGAGCAGGCTCTTATGGTAGCCCCAGCTCTGCAGCTCCAGCAGTGCGGCCTCAACTGCTGTCGATAACATTCCCTGGCTTCTGCAGCTGCAATCTTCTCTCTTCTGGGCCCTTGGGGTATTGCAAGACTAACTTTGCCAAGAGGAAAAGTAGCTTTATTGATATACCCTATCCCAGAGTGTGAAATATTCTCCCATAAGCTCTACTAGTGGTCTTCTAAAAGCTCCCCTTCTTGAGTTGGCCTGTACTGCCTCTTCCCTCTGTATCAGATTTCACCGCCGTGCTTGTGCGGCCTGGCTACAGAGGTGTTTGGGGACCTTTCGCTGGGCGCTCTATAAGGTTTTTGCAACCTCTCAGCTGAAAAGGTCCACAAGCGTTTCAGGCAGCTTGCCAGTTTCTAGCAATAGCTTTCCCCAGCCCTTGGCTGGGAAGAGGCTGCTGCCCGTAGGTTTCTCCCAAGCAATGGCAGCCTCGCATCATCTTGCTATTTCAGACCTCTTCGTAAGCCAGTCTTCAAGCTGCTTGGGTTAGAAAGGCACAGAAGGCCTTGCAAGGTGGATACAAGCTTGAAGTAGTAGTAACACCTTGCCCCAAGTGGTTATGTTTGCTTTCAGTCCTAGGGGGAGAAAATGAGGCATCAAAGTGTCTTGGATGTTGCATCTCCAACAGTACTTAGAAGTGAATATTATTGGCTTTTCCAGTTGAGTTGTGACTTAGAATTTTCTTCCTGCTCAGGGTCTTAAGCCCTTTCTGAACAGGAATGAGTTGTCTGTGTTGTTTTGGTGGAGAATGCAGAATGTGTTGTCATTTGACCCAATGGAAATTTGAATGCTTTTTTCCGCAGATGAATTGTTCGCACATTAGAGTGTTGCCATGCTACATGATAGAGGCACTGATAAACAATGAGTGAGAGTCCTTCTGGTTTAGGTTCTGGACAGACGTGCCAAGGAGATAGAATTTGCCTTTGTGAGTTATCACAATAAAGTAGAAATTTGGAGGAAGGAGTATTATCAAGAGTCTCTAGTTAGCAAAACTTGAGGAGACAGCAGATCTTGTCCAAACTCGCATAACAAGACTATGTCAAAGCCAAGAAAGAAATCAAATCTTCTGACTGCATTCTGTGTGTTCATCATCATGAGGCCATTCCTCTGAGGTTTCATTTTTTTTCCTTAAACAGGGAAAATAAAGGATCTCTTTAGTCCCTGGGGTGCCACGGTATGGTCTCCCACTACTCTTGGACGTTCTGCTTTCGGCACTGGAATGTTTCTGTGCTTGTGGCTTGCTCAAGGATTTAAGCCATTTATTTTGTTTGTTTATAATAGAGTTCTGGTGGGAAGGCAGATGTTATGTGGGAAAGCTATTTTCCAGATCAGTTTATCCCCGTTATGTTGAATCTCACAGCACACCAGTAGCAAGTAGCTATTAGGCATCAGCTTTGAGATATTGGCATTTTTAGAAGAAGAAATGTATTAATTCTTGTAAGTAGCTTTGCAGCAAAAACAATGATTCCTTGGCATGCTTTGGCTTGGTGTTTAAAATGGAAATGAGTATGTCTTTGTTTCTATATAGTCATTTGACCTTTTGAAATTTTGGTATTTTAGGAAATGGTCTGTATTTGTTCATGTCTGACAATAAACAGCTGACTTGAATTCCCAAAATACATCGTCTAAGCAATAGTTAGCTATGAAGAGATGGTTCTAAATAAATCTCATTTGAATGCCTGTATTCAAAATTAAAAATCAAGGTTTTCACTTTCATTCATCTTTCTTTACCTTGGCATGTCAGGGTACTTCAAGGAACTTAGCAATTAAATTGTATGCTATTATGGTAGCAGAATAGCCGAAAAGGGCAAGTCTTCAAGTTCCAAAGAATTCCTGTTTCAAAATATAATCTTCAAGATCTGGCCTTCATCTCTCTTCCGCTGATACTTTCCAGCACTGATTTCACAACAGGCTGAATTCACAAATCCTTAAGATTTAGGAGGAAACAAGTTAAGGTTTTATCAGGAAAGAGTCCTAATTGGGGTATCCATGTACTTGTGAAGACCAGAAAGCTGCTTACTCTTAGGTATCTGTTATTCTTGCCAAGAATCTGTAGGCTTGCAAATCGCCAAAGCTGCATGTGTTGAAAGAGCAAAGTAAGCACTGTAGAAAGGCAATTTTTGCATTTTCTTTTTGTTCGGCCAAAGAGATTAGACATAGATGGAAAACACTTTCCTCCTTAGGGGGAGGATGACCACAAAACTAGAGCAATTTTTTTTTTAATTTGAAGAAAATATATATAAGCACACACTGCGTCGTGTGTTTGAAAGACGCAAAAATCTTAATTATTTTGGGATTTTTCTCAACAGTCTGTATCTGAATGCCTTTGGGGGCACTTCCCTCCCAGGCTGTAGTGCGAGGCAGATTGGAGTTGTCCCTCTTTTAAGTTGCAGCCTGGCTGCCAAGAGGTGAGGCACCTTCAGGCTTGCCCCCCCTTGCAGCACCCTGCATAGGCTCCTGGTGTGAAACCAGCCTATTTCTAGGATATTTGGTCTGTTCTGGGCTCAGATGCATGGGGGGAAATGTTTTGCGGAAGGTTTCTGGCCAGTTCCAAAGGAGAGGAGAAAGTATGCGTTGTTTAGAAATGGTGAGCCTTGAGCCCAATTGGTGAAGTATTGTGTTTCATTGTAGCAGCCGTTAGTTGTACGATGAATTGCCAGAAGTGGTTGCTTGTGTTTCATCCTGTGGGTAGTAAACACTACAAGGGTGAACTACGAGAGTCTCTGGAGGCCTCATGCTACTTATTTTATCACTGCAGTCTAGTTTGTTCAACTCTGGTTTAAATGGGACAGAAAACGCCATGTGAGTTCACAGCTTGCCTGTGCATATGCATGCTGTGGAAAATGGGAAATCTTGCTCTCCTAGCTTTCTGCTTAGGACCAAATTTGGTTAGCATTTAGCAGGAAATTGCTTTAGACATGACAGTTAAGATAGGGAAGGGTTGCAGAAATTAATATTTTTAACTTGTGACTGCAGCTCTGGAGGTAATTCAGCACTCTGCTGAACCTGTTGGTGAGTAACTTGTGCTCCTTGTGCCTCTGTTCCCATTTAAAAATGCATATTACAGCACTTCCCTGTAAGAAAGCTGTGGGGAGAAATCCAGATAGTGATTGTGAGGTGCTAAGGTATCACTGCAAAGAAGCTATTTAAAATCATAGATATATGTAAAAAGCATTGTTTTTCTTCCATAGTTACTAGAGAATGTAATCCAAATGATGGGAACCTGTGGCTTTTGTGGACAGCCTTTACACCTCCCAGGGAGACCCTGGTTATTGGAAAATTGTGTTTCACCAGGTGTTATTTATTTATTTCATGGTTGTGGAAAGAGATACCAAATACTTGGGGGTTAATTAATCCTTGATCAGTATCTGCAGGCAGAGTGGAAGCTCTGGAGGAAGGTGTAGAGGGCTGCGGGGCACCCAGCAGTAGGCTTGATGAAGGCAAGTTAATTGTGTTGTGTGCCGACATGGTAATCATGATATACAGTATTGGTCTTCACTCAGGTCGGTGGTGAACAGGACCTAACAGAGTAAAACAACGCATTACTCTGTCTGCTTTCCAAGGGTAATGGCAAGTATGTTTAGAATCTGGAAATAAAAATTATGCTTCCTGTCTGCTGAGGAGCCATGGCAGGACTTCGACTGACTTGAATCCTGACAGTAAATCTCTCCTTTGACAGAAACCTGTCAGAGGCTATTAGCCTTCAGGTTTCTTCCTTGTGAAGCTCTTCTGTGCCCAAGGCTTTAAAGACATGGTGTGAAGCTCCTCCTTGGGTGAGGGAGCGCAGTCCAACTCCGGCCTTGCCTTTATGTGGTTTGAATGAGCACCCAAGGGCTGGAGCAAAGCTTATGTGACATTTGCCATGCAGGTGGAGTCGGTTCTTCATGAGTGTCTGTCTCCTTTTCCCTTTCCCTCCCCCAACTGAATTAGTTAGAGAAATAGTTTATGATTGGGCTTTCTTTTAAAAAATGTTCTTAAGAAGCTTTCAGTTATGTAAAAATTGCTACCCAACAGTGATTGTTGAGAGAGATCTAAAAGGTGTTTCAGAGTGTATGTACATATTTATTCATTGCTACAATTAGGCTTTTTGTTTGTTTGTTTTTGCATAGGTATTAAATGGGAGAATAATATATAAGCAGCAGAAGTATGTTAAAAAGAAAAATCCACAATAATTTTTTTGTTTTCCTTCAACAGACGTACATTGGCAGTGTGGTGATATCGATAAACCCCTACAGGTCTCTACCCATTTATACTCCGGAGAAAGTGGAAGAATACAGAAACCGAAACTTCTATGAACTCAGTCCTCACATGTAAGTACAGTGAAGAAGTTTTAGTTTTCATTCTGTCCTGAAACAGGTGGTACCAGCTGTCTCTCTCATAAAAAGGTCTGTGTTGATTAAAGCAAACAAAACAGAAATTACACCACTGCTCCCCTGAAATGAATTTTTATTAGTTCATCCTTTATTTTAAAGAGAAGTCAAGATGAGTTACTCTTTCTGTTTCATGTATTTAGATCCTGGTCATTTCAGAACATTTTCCTGTCAATTGTTAGCAGTAGTCTTTATTACTGTATTGTAAAGTAAGTAGTCTGTTTTCGAGGAAATCTGTTTCTTTCAAAGTCCAGATTGCCTTGTGAAAGCCTCTACGTGTTAAAAATGTTTGAGTCATATAGTGTTATTTTTGATATCTGAAACTCTTGATTTCTCTTTGCACAATGCAAAAAAAAATGAAGAAACCCTCCTGATGAGTGAGAAACGTAGTGGATATGTCTGAACGGTAACTGTAGGAAAATAAACGCTTGGTCTCCTCTCCTCTGTGCTGGGTGGAAATGAGCCCATTCTAAGAGGGCAGCCAGAGTGCCATAAATATATAATGCAAATTTTAAGGCTAAAATATATAGCATATATACAGATGTATAATATTGCAAAATAGGATTTGCATATGATGTAAATTCCAAGTCTAAATTTAGGAATAGAAGGCTGGGAAGTGGGTATAGTCTCTCATTCGGACTTCCATTCACCTTCTGTAATTCTTCTGCAGGGGTGCATATTGCAAAGAAGTCAAAGGCCTTGCCTTGTGGTTATAGAGAACTGACACCACCCGTATTATTTGTGCCTGGTCAGAATTATTGAGAGTAATGGAACATGGTTAAGCCTTGTCCATAATAGGACAAGACTTTGATCAGAAGTGTGGGTGGTATGGCTGAAAATGAGGTACCTTGTCTTCAAGGCCTGTATGTTGCAGTAATCATTTTATCTTGTTAGACATTGTAGTGGTGAGATTAAAGCCAGCTGTTCCTCTCCTCTTCATCTGTAACTTTTCCAGATACATTGGCTGAAATGCAGACAGCCAATTAATGAGATTGAATAAGCTTCTGGTGGTTCTTGGCCCTCTTGGACCTGAACTCTGGCTATGTTCAAGTTTTCTTTCTTCACAGTTTTGTTTAGCAAGCACAATTGCTTGCTAAATTAACACAGTTGCTTGCTAAAAGAACTTTCTGCTCTGCTAACTTTGTTCAGCTACATAAAATTTGCTGTCATATGATGGAGGATTTTAAAAATAAAATCTGGGAGTTACAGTTTGTCTGACATTCTGAAAGACAGTACTATGTACTTGGTTAGATGTTGAACCAAATACACAGTAATATATTGATCTCCACATTTTTCCATCTCTCTTGAGAGGTGGTTTTCTAGAATAGAAGTGGTCAACAGTCATTCTTGTATGTATTATGAGAGTCTTAACTTGGTAGAAAAATGTTTCATAAACATCGTTCATCACTAATGACAGTAACTGTATGGTCAGGCTGCCATCTCAGAGCAAGAACTTCTGAGTCCAAACACTAGAAATCCACTTTAAGAGCAGTGGTTTGAAGTGAGAAAATGTTGAATTTTAACTTATGCCAGGAGATCTCGACTGTGTGATAGTAATGGATTTTCCTTGCAAGTTTGGATAGAGTGCCAAGTCATGAAAAGTGTAAGACTAATTTGTCTTGGACAGATATGATCTCTCCACAAATTTTCTTTATTTGGCATTGCTTCTGTATGAAAATTTTGTTTTCTGACACATGCTAAATAGACAACATATCTCTAAAATACAGGATTACGAAACAATCTTTGTTAGGGTTTCTTTTACAGGTACAGTGTTTTCTTTTCAAACTGTAGGAATATAAAATGGTCTTACTTTATGGTGACCTTGCTTTCCTGCCTACCTCTCTGTAGATGCTTATGAGAACTGCAGAATCAAGGAGTCACTTTTGTCTCTGCTAAAATTGGAAAACTTCTCACCATCTTTAAAAGATACTTTTAAAATATTGTAGTTGTATAAAATAAGTGCTATGTAGGCTGCTTTACGCCATCTCTGACAAGCCTAAAAAACTTTTCATCCCCTTTAATATATAGTGCCTTTTGCTGTAGCCTAAGAATTCATGCCAGTCTAGTTGTTCACTCTGTGAACGTAGAGCTGGTACTTGAATGCTGGTTAATAGACCACGAGGTGAGCTTACAGGGTGACCATATGGTCCTGCTGCAGCCAAGCCTAGGCTGATCACCAACAGGGTGCTTGCCCTACCATACTGGTCAGTACGGGCCAAGAACTGGGTTTGGGACAGAGCCGGCATCATCCCAGCCTTGGAGCTTGCAACTAATTCTAGGGTTGACTGATCTTGGGAGTAGCAGACCACTGTTAAAAGCAGGGTTCAGACATATCTGGGGAGGTTGCTACACTTCCACAGAGACCTTGCAATCTTCAAGGTGGTTATTTTTTAGCTGCACAGGAACGTTTAATGAAGAGATGCTGTGAGACAAATTGCAATTTGTGGTATTTCTTCTGACGTGGGGGTGAAAAAACCCACAGTGATTTGTGGAGATGTACATACTTATTTTTCTTTGATGTGTAAATCTCCGTTGAGCCATGGCCTCTTCAGAAGACTTGATTGTGGGTAAGCCCACTGTACTATTTAACTGTGCTTTGGGAAAAGACTTTGGTCCTTATTGCATAATCCTGAGCAAAGCAAAACTCTTGACAGTTTATAAGGAAACTAATGCCTATGACCTGGAAAGTGCGTCTAGAAATAAAATTATATATAGTGTGTTTCTTATTTCAGCATCTCCTTTGTACAAATAATCAATCTAATTTTTCTACTAGTGCTAGCTAGAAAAATGCAAGCAATTTATTGCAGAAAATTTCTAGCAGTGGTTTGGTTTGAGATTCCTATAGAAACCAGGTCTGTATGGCACCAAAACTCTTCCATCAGAAATAAACGTGCTGTCACCTGTTGGCATGATAGCTCATATTCTCCAAGGTCTGTCATTTTGGAGAAAACATTCAGGTTTGGGAATCCCAGGTTTTAAGCATCAGCATCTCTGGAGCAGACTGCCATGGGACATTCCCCGAGCTCCAGCTCTGTCTGGGAGCTCCTGGGAAACGAGGAATCTAAATCATGTTTTGGTTATTTTCCAGTAGTTTCATATGACCTTCTGTCTGTGCTCGAGGTACGTGCAAGTGTTTTGACGTGATGGATTGGTATAGGGAGGATGTGTTTGAGAATGCCAGCTGTCCCAATAAAATAGCAGGCTTGGTGAGCAAATGAAAAGGGAAGGAAAATGAGAGAGAAGTATATAATGACATGAAGGAAATCCATACCTAGAGATTTTTTTCTCCATATATGGTCACTGAAGGAAACATATATTCATGGGAGTGAAAAATCTGTTGATGTGTTTTCTTAGCCCTAACCTGAAAGAGGAGGGGAGTGAGCACCTAGTCATCTGCTCTGTGTTTCCTCAAGAGCGTCCGTGAGAGTGACTGATGCTTTCAGTGACGCTAGCTAATATTTAATTGCAGGATTTGGTCAGGGTTCTATTTTTTTTAAGTGTTCTTTGGAAACGGGAGTAAGGCCGTGGACACATTTTGAATGGGCAGCCAAACTGAATTTCTGGGAGACAGTTTCTGGTCAGATGATTTCGGATAGTGTTATACCTGATAAAATGCGATCTAAGGGATTTTATTTTAATAGTTCATTCCTCTCTAAATACACCACTGTTGTTGTGGCACCATGTAATAAAGTATTACTTTTCTAGGTCTCCTGGAATGGTTGTTTTTGTAGTCACTGGCTATTTGCATAGCTGTAATAGGAAGTTTACCAAGCTTTTTAATTTTTTTTTTTTCAATGTTTTCTTAATCTTGCTGGTTTTGTCTTTATCTGCAAGGCAGGATCAAACTTGTCTCTGACTTGACAGGGCAGAGTATGACATTTCAGTGTTCAAACAGTTTGCTTCTTGTTTTGTGCAGTCCTTAGACTTCTGTTGTGTTCTTTCTGTTGGTGTAATTACTCTATCAGTTGATGTAATTGCTGTTTTGCTTACCTTGTAGGTAATCTAGACATGAGAGAGAACCAAGCTGTCTATCTTGCTAATTTACATTGACTTCCACCCGTGACAAAAGCAGCTGCTGGCATCTTTGAAGTGAAGGCAATAGGAAATAAATGACTTATTGTACCATTTATTTGTAACCGTCGTGACGTATCGCTTTCCTACCAGTAACAGATTTGCTTTAAGGGACTGCCGAGTAGGTGCTTTCTTGCATTTCGTATCTTAACATTGGCTCCAGGCTACTAGCAGCTCTCCGTCTCTGGGAGGCAGGGTGGCATGGGGCTTTTTGCTCCCCTTCCTGTTCTGAAACACCTTACCTGCTCACTTTAGAAGAATCATGGATTATTTAAGTTGAGGGGCAAATAGAAAGTGGCAACTGTACTGCTAGGGGCAAGCTACAAGCAAATAAGAGTTCAGAGTCAACGTGCATTTTTTTTAGCTATGCACTGGAGTATTTATGGTGAATAACGGGGACAGCAGGAAAATATCTGGAGAAGGGTTTTATCAGACATCTATTGCATTCCACTTAGACAATTTTGCTATGTAGTTTATTTACTTGCTATTAGTTCTTTTAAGTCAAGTATTTCTGAAGAGACAATAGTTTTGCATTAAAAGCTTTCAAATTCAGAGAGACTTAAACTTTAGCAGGCAACTCCTGAAAACCAGTTTGCCTTTATGTAGGATACAAGCGCAGAGATATCAACCTGATGCCTATTAAAATGCAAGAATGAGAAACTTATTAATGTTCCCCATTTCAGTGATAAACTTATTAATAATTATTGGAACAAATCATTATTGTTGAACCTCATGAAGTTCAATGAGGCCAAGTGCAAGGTCCTGCACATGGGTCGGGGCAATCCCAAGCACATATACAGGCTGGGTGGAGAATGGATAGAGAGCAGCCCTGAGGAGAAGGACCTCGGGGGTTGGTTGATGAGAAGCTCAGCATGACCTGGCAATGTGTGCTCGCAGCCCAGAAAGCCGACCGTATCCTGGGCTGCATCAAAAGAAGGGTGACCAGCAGGTTGAGGGAGGTGATTCTGCCCCTCTACTCTGCTGTTGTGAGTCCCCACCTCGAGTACTGCATTCAGCTCTGGGGCCCCCGACATAAGAAGGACATGGACCTGTTGGAGCGAGTCCAGAGAAGGGCCACGAAGATGATGAGAAGGCTGGAACACTTCTCCTATGAGGACAGGCTGAGAGAGTTGGCGTTATTCAGCCTGGAGAAGAGAGGGCTCCAGGGAGACCTTAGAGCAGCCTTCCAGTACCTGAAGGGGGCCTACAAGAAGGCTGGAGAGGGACTTTTTACAAGGGAGCATAGTGACAGGACAAGGCATAGTGGCTACAAACTGAAAGAGGGTAGATTTAGATGAGATATTAGGAAGAAGTTCTTTACTGTGAGGGTGGTGAGGCACTGGAACAGGCTGCCCAGAGAAGCTGTGGATGTCCCCTCCCTGGAATTGTTCAAGGCCAGGTTGGATGGGGCTTTGAGCAACCTGGTCTAGTGGAAGGTGTCCCGGCCCATGGCAGGGGGGTTGGAACCAGATGATCTTTAAGGTCCCTTCCAACCCAAACCATTCTGTGATTCTATGATTATCCTGTGGATATCTGCAATGACTCTGACAGTAGATAGCACTTGCTGCTTCTTTTTCAAATTTTGAGCCAATGCAAGCAGTGAATATAGGAGTTATATTTTTGCTTCTGGCTTTTTTTTGCTGGTACTCCAGGATTGCATGTCTTCGGAAACACCAAGGTTACAGTAACTCTTTTTCGTCCTTGGTTTAAAGCAAAGATTTTTGTCTGAAGGCATGATAAAGTCTCAGCTGTGAAGGATAGTTTTTGCCTATGTGTAAAACTAAGCTTTTCCCCACAGGTAGCAGAGTTTTAAGATACACAGTGTAGCTATCTGTATTTGTTGAAGAAGGATACACAGTGTAGCTATCTGTATTTTTTGAAGAAGGGGATGGTGGGGTGAGAGCCTGTCCCATAGTTTAGTGTCCTTCATTGCCCCCAGTGTGTTTATTTTAACATTTCCTTTTCAGTTTATCCTTTCTTCATCTTCATTTGCTTTCGTTGGGGGCGGGGGGCAGGGCACTGAGTGTTTGTGTGTTTTTTTTTTTTTAAATCTGCCCCACCCATGGTTTTGTACACCTTGCAGTATCCCATTTTTTACAGACCTTTTGTTCTTATTCCTAACAATTCCTGACTTCTCCAGAGACTCAGTCTGTGGACTTGTTCCTGTGGCTCAGCAGAACGCCTCTTTCAAAAGAGATTTATAGTCGAGGGAAGATGATCGCTTCAGAGGTTAGTTGGCAAAATTAGCTTCTGGGCAGGGAGGGAACATCTATGGCTGACAGAAATCATAAATAGCAATTAGGGAGGACTGCCAGTACCTAATTGTTAAACCCATGCTAGAGATGAGTTGAAAGAGGCGGGAGGGGAACCTACAGAGAATATTGAAGTCTTATTTTGGAAGGGGTCAGGCTTATTACTCTCTTAACCTCTATGGTGAGGCAGTATTAGATATGGTATATCCGTGAAGGTAAATCCCTCAAACATGTAGATGAAAAGGGGATGAAGCATCACACTTGCTTCAAGGGTCAGAAAGGGCTTCATGCCTGAGAAGAGCCTTTTCGATTGCAGGATGCTGGAACACCACCCCTGGGATCCACAGTTTCCTAAATTTTACACTTGGTAGGAGACCTCAGAAGTCCTTCTGAGAAAACAGAGTTCTGAGGAAGGCAGTTGTGATGTCGCCATATTGAAGTGGCTGTCTGATTCTTAAAAGTGTTTTGGAAGTGATTTGTGAACTTGAAGGCTTAGGGTATAAAGCGAGGTTTCTCTCGCATGCAACAATAAATTTAGCTTTTTCCTGAAATTTGAGCAGGGCTATTTTAGTTGGTTTGGGTAGCACATAATGCAGCCATCTCACCCCAGTGCTTCGGAGGTGAATATAGTCTTACTGACAAGAACAGTAGTTACTTGTTTGCTGCCGGTTTTAGATTGCATGAAATTTTGTAATAATGCGTAATAATACAGGAACGGATTTATAGCAGGACATGTGGTTGTAAGGAGGCTCAAAAAATGCACCTAACACCCAAGAAGTATAAACAGCCTGGAAAAGCAGTGTATAGATGAATGTGCTTTATTTTAATTTTTAAAATGGTCTGGAGTGACATTTAGACTGGATTCCAAAGTTCACTGGAATGAGCCTTTCTGTCAGTCCTCTAAGTAGCACTGCCTAAATTAAGAAATGAAAAGGCCCTTTAAATTCTTTGTGTATGGCAGTGGTGCTGTCATTCTTCTGTAAGTGTCTGGGACATGGGATTTCCAGCATGAAAACATCCGATGCTGTGTGTAGCCGCAGAGCAGTAGCACAGGTGGAATGGATCTGCCTGCACACAGGCTTGCTCAGACATCAGGCGGTCTGGCGGTGTGGAGTCCAGGTGGGCTTTTGTGCTGTTGTGGCATTTAAGCATTTGCTAGGCTAGGAAGGAGTATATATAGACTTCAGGGGATATAAAAATCATCAAGGTAAAACTGTCTCCCAAAATACCCCAGGAGGCAGGACCCACTTGGTTCTGGTAGAGCCTGCTCATCCATCAGTTTCTCATTTGGAGAGCCTTGTGTGGTCCTAGCCGATGAAAAAAAAACCCCAAACATTCACGTGTCCAGTGGACTTTTTGAAGCAGCTTGCAAAAAAACGCAAGAATTGGGTACCTTTAAAACAGAATGAGTTTGTAAGGGAAACGCTTAACTTGAGATCTGTTCCAGATGCTTCTATAACTCTATAATTGTCGTCATGGTGTACGAAGGAAAATAATCTTGGGGCATCCTTCATGAATTAACTGCTGGCTTAGAGCCTCAACAAAATAACTTTGTTTTCAGAACTGTTTTCAAATATTTACTCATACCTCTGTACACAGCATACTTTCACATTTGACTTCAGTTATGTTGGGGATTGAGAGTCAAATGTTTTTACTTATCTGTGATGATCTCTCTCTCTTCTTTTTTTGCATGTGAGTATATTTGTTATAGTCTGTGTTTATTTTTAAGCATAAAAAAGTTTGGGGTTTGGCTAGATTGTTAGAGCAAAGATAATTTAAAAAAAGGCAAAAAAAAAAAAAAAAAAGCCTTAATATATGTCGGATAGTTGGAGATGTGTGTTAATGCTCCAGTAGTCTAAACTAATGGTAACTTTTTTGCCAGACCACGTTTCTCTCATTTAACTGGAACATTCTGGCTAGCATTCACAGTATGCCATTGATATTTTTAGGACATAAAATGCTGAGATTTTTTAAAAATTAATTCACCTTGTCACATCAAGTAGAATCCCCCTAATTGACACAAATGCTTGGGAATCCATTCAGTATGTCTGACTGAATTTTGTGAATGAAGTGTGTACTTAATTAAATAAAGGAAAGGACCTGGTAATTTTTCAGTTTTGTAATGCGGTTCTTCAAATTTGTCAATACATTACTGCTCTTTGTGTCTCCTCAACATTTCAAATAGTTCTTCCAGCTCTTCATTTGTACATCTAAGCTAGAAATAAGACTGGCCTTTTTTGTGCTGCTTAGCAAAATGAGATGGTTCTGATTAGAAAATTGACTGATGTTATGAGAGAACTTCGAAATAAAAGCATTTTTAAACACTTCATGTGACTTTAAATATAACTTGACCTTTAAAAAAGGATCTGATAGCTTCATTTTTCTTTTCATTAGAATATTGGGACTTTTTGCACACTGGAAAGTACTTAAAAGAAGGCTCTGCTATGTTAGGCTTCTTAAATGCAGACTGAAAAGTGAGGGCAGGTACGGGCCCTGTCAGAAATGACAGCAATCCCCTTTTATGCAGTGTATGTACATGGCCCAGAATTTTCATTATGCCCTTCCTGAATGGGCAGCATGGCTCTCTCTTAAGAACTGGGATGTCAAATTGCAATTAAGAACAGCTGCCATCCTTTCATTGGAAGTGTCTCATTGTGTTTAATGGTCATCTTTTTTTTTTATTTTAGCAATTTATAACACACCAGGAAATGCCCATCTGCTGTGCTAGAAGCCTTTGTCATGATTTTAGATACAGCGTAAACAAAGCTAATGTTTAAAGCCTTAAAGAAACTTCAGTGAAATTCCAGCTCTTGTACCACCTTTAGAGGCAGAATGTTTTCCATTCAATTTCTCTTTATTGGCAACTTAATGCAAAGGGCTCTGATGTCTTCAGCTCTGGGTACATCATGGTTAATGTAGTTTGGGTTATTAAAGATAAACTTTTTCATGTTATGAATCAGGAGTCTTAATATTTACTGTCTAGCACACTGAATAATCTTTTACTTATGTTTTGAATAGATAAGAGAGCTGGGACTGGGGTTTACAAACAAAGGTCTGAACTACAAAGACAGTTTAATTGTGGTCATTTCAGTAAATTAGTGCAAATCTGCATTTTTCTTGTATATACAGTTTGCTTTTATATACTACAGAAATGATTTTTTAGTTGCTAAACCTTGCGGAGTTCAAACTGCAACTGATCATAATTCCTCCAAGATGATTCTTAGTGAGGATGCATCCACAGGACCAAAAAAGACATGTGCAGTTGACATCTTCCTTGAGTATCAGCAGACCAACCAAGGACGTAGATGAAATACATTGTCCCTGGAAATAGTCCATGTGGGTTGAACTGAAGCCTAGTGTTTGAGCAATTTGAAGAAGGCTTTTCATTTCTTGCTTTGACCATTCGTGGAAAGAAAGTTTTGGATATGTATCCACAAATCTGATGCACAAACTTGAGCAAATGCTGTTTTATAGACTGAATAGACAGGTTAGCTTGATGTTGTACCTGAGTTAACAAGCTGTCAGAAGCTGAGATAAGCTTTAGTGCCTACTTTGTCCAAGGGTTCATGAGAGGTACTTTATTTGGAAAAGAAAGCTGGGAGGCAAAAAATAAGTTGTGTAAGGCTTCTTGGCTTCTTAACTTCTTAACAAACTACTTGGTTTGTTAAGAGGACATAAGAGTTACTTGCAAAATTTAAAAATTCAGTAACTCCTCCAGTAAAGTAGCAACGTGTCGATGTAATTACATAGTGTTGACGTTGCCCATCAGATGTTTTCCAAATAAATGAATTACTTTTATTTGCAGTTTTGTCACTGTTGTCTCTGATAAACTTGCAGGCAGTTGCATGCTAGCTTTTGTGTTACAGACCCTAGATTTCAAATCTGATGATTAGCAACCTACTTCAGCTTACAAATAGCTATGAGGATGTGATAATACTCCTAGTTCCCCAGTATTGCAATATGAATTTGGTGGAGTGCTCAGCATTTTTTCTGATGGCAAACTGTTGCCTTCCATTGCAGTCTATTGCACTAACGCATGGCTGACATTTCTTTACCTATCTCACCAGGCAGAGCCATGAAGTCACTCCAAGATGCATCTTTTTGTGAGATGCTGTAGCTCTTAGGTACATGCAGCATAGAATCATAGAAATGTTTAGGTTGGAAAAGACCTTTAAGATCATGGAGTCCAACTGTTAAGCTAACACTGCCAAGTCCACCACTAAACCATGTCCCTAAGTGCCACATCTACATGTCTTTTAAATACCTCCAGGGATGGGGACGCAATCACTTCCCTGGGCAGTCTGTTCCAATGCTTGACAATGCTTTTGGTGAAGAAATTTTTCATAATATCCAATGTAAACCTCCTGGAGTGCAACTTGAGGCCATTTCCTCTTGTCCTATTGCTTGTTACTTGGCAGAAGAGACCGACCCCCACCTTGCTACAACCTTCTTTCAGGAGTTTAGTTGTGCTACAGTATGCTATTTTCCTGTGAGGTGAGACCTTTGAAAGCATGTCTCTTTCTATGAAGTATGTGAAACTGGGCGCCTCACTTCACTGTTCCGTCTTCCCCTGAGTACTGGAATATGTTTAAGTACTTCAGAATAAAGGAGTAAATTTATTTTTCATTCTCCAGTTAGCGGAGTGGAGCAAGCTTGTCTGAGAATATTGCTACTTTTGCAATAAAATTATTTGCAGTGAGAGAAGTCCCTGCATGAGCACGTGGTAGCGATGCAGACTTACTGTGGAAGCCAAAACTTGACTTGCTGTATCTCTGCTCTCACTGCATCAAGAGGAAATGACTTATTTCTACCTTATGACTTCAGGGTGATGCTTCTTAGGGCTGCAAATAAAAGCAGGGGTTTATTTTTGCTAAGCAGAAGTACCTTTTTTTGAGGCAGCAACATGGAACACTGCCTGTTTGCTAAACATTTTTCTATGTGAAATCGTAAGAGCAGCACTCCCCTCTCTGCCTCAGGAAAACCCCGCAACTAGTACAGCCCTATTGTGGTTTCATTTGCTAGATCAAGAAGTCGCTGGTATTTTTACATGGAGCATCTGTGCTCTGCCACTGATTTGGACAAGCTCAAACTATAAGGCTCCTATTTGAAAAAATAAATTAAAAAAAAAAAAAGGAAAAAAGTGACTAACAGTATATTCCCATCTGTACAGGAAAAGGCAAGCTATAATGATCATTGTTTCTCTAACAGGATTATAGAGTCGAGTCTTCTAAGTATTTCACTTAACTGTACTCTGGGCCTGGTTTTTTTTCTGAAATAGCTATGGGTAATTGTGAGGACCTGTGTTTAGCCGTGATCAGTGTTTTAAAAATGAGGAATAATTGTTTCTCAGTGTTTTATTTTGATGGAATATGTATTATGCTTAGCCACCTAAGTTAAGATGAATTACAGTTTTATTGGAGGAGTTTACTTTTAGCGTGCTAATCGCACGGTGCAGCAGCCTACTCAAAGCATGTCTTGTTCTGCAGAAAAAGATTTCTTTGATGTAAAATTTGTTTGAAGCTGACATGAACTGAACATGCGTGTTTGACCAGAAAACTTCCCTAATTTTCAGACACATGGTGTATTAGGTACAGAAACTAATTCAGTTTTCTGTAAAATACTGAGAGTCTGGATATTGCAGGGCAGAAAGGGAATGACTGTTTTCCCCCTTTTCCTCCATGTCCCACCAGCCCGTCATTGCCAAATATATGCAAGAGTTCAGAGGTGCAATTCAAATCTGCTAGTATGTAGATGAGATAGTAAACTGGGATTTTAAGACTGATAAACTGATAAAGCCTCCTGCTTGCTTGGAGGGGAAATGGGTGCCATCCTGCAAGAGGGAAAAGGATGAGGGACAGACTGGGCTGTGGTGAGCTGAGAGGTTGTGCAGGCACAGTATTTGGGGAAAAAGCATTGGCTGGACGTCTCTGTAGGGAGATTTTGAGGCAAAGTGCATTGGACACGTCTGAAATCTGCTTCATCCTGAGAAAGACAAGATTTTCAGAAAGAACATTTTCTTCTTTTTGTCCAGACCTCAGAATATTGGCCTGGATCAACTCTTCTGCTAAACCTGTGGTGTGTATATGAGCATCAGAGGGTATATTATATTCCCAGTCTACTGGAACAGAAAATAAATCTCTCTGGCTTAATATTAGGCTGTGTTTTAAAGTATTCTACTCTTGAAATTCAAGAGTGGCTTTGTCTGTCCTCTTTGCCCTCCCTTCCCTTCTCTCCCTTTCCTTCCATAAATTATGGCTGCTGCTTACAAATCAAACGGGCTGATTTACACAGCTTTGGGCTTTATTCTGCATCTAATAACGTCACAGTTGCTGATGGGAATAACAAAGCGGGGAAGCGTACGCAGGAGGTACCCTTCTGCTGTGTGTATTAGCCACATAGTACTGTTGATAAAACAGGTTTCTGTGCTCACGAGGAAAATAAAATGAGAGAATATGAATAGGAGAAAAGGCTTTCCATCTGTCTTAGCACACCTCTTTATCCTGGTGTTGAAACTTGTTTTATTTTTTTCCTGATTGGCGTTTTTCAAAGAGCAGCTGCTTGCCTGTGAAGGTCTATCCTAGCCGATGCTCCATCAATTTAGCTGTTACTTTATTCACTCCAATGGCAGGCTAATCAACCTTTTCTTTTCAAGTGTGTCAAAGTGCTGAACATGAGACAGTTTGTAATTATGGAAAATGGGAGTACACTTTTTATCCTTAGGGCGATTAGATTAAATGATTCTGCACTATGAGCTAATGCTATAAATAATCTCTTACGGTTGTTTTTCCTGAATGGTGAATTTTCCACGGAGCTTCAATGGGCGGGAGGAACATATATAGCAAATAGTGATGATTTACAATGTAAAGCCTTAGAGCACCGTATAAAATGTGCTTCCACTGTTCCTAGCTCAGGTTGTTAGGTATTTTTATACCCAAACAAATTGTGATTCTGATGTTTTCCCGCTGCACGTTATGAGAGGAGGCAATAGGTTTTTTTGGTGTTATCCTGTTACTGAGTACTTCTATGCATTCACAAAGAAAAGGAAGGAACTTAAATGATGCTCTTAATTAGACATGAAAGCATTAATATAAATTACATTTTATGTAAAGTTTACATTAAAAATATATGTACAATTTACATTTTACTGCTGTTTTTTTTAGTCTAGCATGGTATATAGTCTTTGATAAGCACTGACTTCTAGTATCCTGCCAGTGTGTTTAGACACAGTTGAGCAGAAGTGAAGTGGTACCAGGGCTCTGCCTCATGAGGAATTGGAACAGTCAAGAAGAGAGGTTTTCGTAATTTCCTTTGGAAGTAACAAATGAGTTGGTGGTTGCAAGCCAAGATCAAGCGATAGATGTTTTCCAGTGGGGACCGAGACTCTCAGAATCAAAGCAACAGGAGATGGGATGAAGGGAATTGACTCTACTAGTCCATGAGAAAAGGAATCGGAGGGAATTTAAGGTAGTGTTAACTAATTACTGTTAATTGAGAATGCTGAGGGAAATGAGAGGAGGAAGGAAGTACTGATAGCTGGCAAATACTGATCCTTGCGATTTTGGCTTAAAGGAAAAAGATGGTAGAAGAGCTGCTCCCGTGAGCTGAATTTATGACAATAAGAGCAAGGTTTTTACCCCTGGTGTAATTGTGGATGCAATCTTGTGTGTTCAAATGAGGCGCTAGCAGCTGATGCTCGTTTTGGGGTGAGTGGGTGGGAACCGTGTGCCTGGCTCTTCCTGACCCCGGCATTTTGTTAGAGCATAGAGATTCCGCTGTGCTGCTGAAAATTGCTGGAGCCCTTTGGAAATCCCCCTTAGAGGCCTGTTTGCAGTTTCCCTGTGTTAGAAGTTTGGGGTTAGAACTTCGTGACAGATCTGGCCATCTGGAGCTATGTGGCTGAAAAGGCCGTGCTGTAAAAAAGCAGAGCCTTCTTACTGAGCTAGGTGTGGGTGGCAGTTTGATTTCAAATTGCTTCTATACTTAAGTCTTAGCTAAATGAGAACTCCACTAAATATTTGTGTGTTTGTTGTGGTAGGAAAATGTCATCTTCTTTCACAAAAATCTAAAAATCAAAGGAGAGCTTATTATAAGGTATGGTAAATGACACTGCCGACACACTCGCCAGCTAATTCAGAACACATGGTTTATAACTGCTTTTTAAATACAAACTATTCTAAAATTTTACTGAGGCTCTGTAATTGTGAGGTGGCTCAAAGAGTGGTATGTGCTTTAAACCTATAGTTGCAAATGTTGAGTTTACAGAGCGGTGTTTCTTAATGTTGCTAAAAGGAAAAGAATAGAAGGATTCTTTGTGGTCTATGGATCATTAAAATATTTTAAACCAAAATGACCTTAAATGAAATGATTTTATATGTTTGTAACAAATAGGGAATAGCATGAAATTACATTTTCAGCACAAACAGAGTTTGAACCAAAAGACTCAAAGTTGTGGGTTTCGGTTTTTTTTTTTTTAATTGCAAAGATAAATGGCAGTAATAGGTAGGAGGGACTGTGAGGTGTAATGGTGTGCCATGAAAGTCAACATGACAAATGAATAGATCTGTCTTTTTCTTTGAGATAGATCTTTGCTCAGGCCCTGACATAAATGTGTCTAATGTTGTTTATGCAATGCCAGAAAGCAAAGAAATCTTAGTTATTTAAATACACTCTTGGTTATGCCTCCTCCAATTGAATTGTTGGAGCAGTGGTTGAAATGTCAGAGGTGAATTCTAGAACACTTCTACTAGGTAACTTTTGATAAGTACATACACAAAACTTCTTTTGAAATGAGTCAACTTATTTTTTCCTTTTGTCTGTAGTAGATAATAATTGATATACACGTAAAGTATTAGGCTTTGCTGGGTGGTGTAGAAGATTGGAGGAAAAGATAATGTATGCCAAGCGTCTCTGACGAGATTGGATAAAACCAAAACTGGATGAAATCCCACTCTTTTTTCCAACTTCAGAGGTCTCATTACAGTATTAGACTCTCAGTTTCTCTGCTGAGGGAGGAGAAAAAGCATGATTTGGTGTTTTTAACTATGCAGTGCAGGCAGAGTTAATAAATACATCAAGCAGTAAAATATATTTTGACAGGGGCTGTTAGGAAACTAAAATTCAGTGTATTAGAAAAGGTGAATGACTACTAAGCTGATTAACTTGTAACTCAGTATGTCAACAGAGAGAATACTTTCTCTGTGCTTGATGCTGACTTTGTCTTCCAGCATGAAACAACTGCCAAGAAAGTTGTTTCAACAGTGAAATACTAGTTGATGGCTGAGATTGTCTGAAGGACAGCAGGCACAGAATGAGCCATCCAGTCTGTAAGTTTGAAAAACATCTCAGAGTCTTACCATGCTGCTGAAAGCCAGTTTCCTGAACCAAACCCATGGAAGCCACAAAATTATTATTAACATTCTCTCACATGGCCCATGAATGCTCAGTGCAATTTTATTTCTTTCCTCTTCATCCTACTGCCTTTTTTTTTTCCTTGCAAAAAGGACTGTAATGTCTGCTGGAATAAGCTTTTCTGAGTGCCGTGCATTGTACTCTTCAATTTACAACTATATCTGCAGCAGCGTACAACAAATATTATTCATTTCCTAAATATGTCCTTTAAGAGAGTCTGGTAAAGTGTTATTGCTACTGTAGTTTGGATTCTGGACAGTAAAGTGGATGCCAGAAATTGTGTCATGGTCTCTCAGCAGCAGCAGACTATTTTTTTTTTTTTGCTAGTTCTCCAGCATGTTGGCCACATCACAAATTGACTTTGTTGTAATGCTAAAAACATTACAGCCTGCTACTTTCTCGTAAACACATTTTCACCTCCAGTTGAACTACTGAGTTCAAATGTTTCAATCACCATAGCAGTATTAAGTTTTGAGAGATCAGTCTTAATTTGAGTTCAATGGTATACGTATCAAAAGGAGTTAATGACCTTTGATCGTGGTTGTTAAGTGGATGGCCCGACCATCTGTGCAGGGAGAAGAATTGTAATTTAGTGCCTTAGACAATGTAAGTTGGCGAGAAAAGCAGCGAGAGAGACAGAGCCCTGGGTTGCCCATGCAGCTACCCAGGCAGGTGTGCTGCAGGGGACGGGAGGGACACAAAGAGGGGGGAATCAATGACATGAGCATCACTGGCAGGAACCAGGGAGGGAGGGGAAGGTGTGAATATTTAGCAGTACAGGAGCCGTAAGGCGTTTCATTTTCCTGTTTTCCAACCTTTTCAGAATACCACTCACTTGGTATGCTGGTCTCTTGCAGGATGACTGGGCTGGTAACGTGATGCAACCATAAAAACAAACTAGCAAACAAAACCAAAAACCAAATTAGCAAATATGAGATTAGTCTAATACTGCTGAGGGATGAGGAAGTATAAATGGTGTTGCACATGCATGTGATGATGAAAGTGGGGACAATATGACATGCTCTCAAACTTTTGGGGGGAGAGAAGCCAGAAGGAAGAACTGCCTGAGCTAAGGGACAGTGGTAGCAAAAAAGAAATAAGTATGAACTAATTTGAGTATATATAGGTTTAATACTTGAAGCTTTCAAGCTGCGGCAATAGGAGCCTCTAGAAAAGGCTCTGTGTGGCTCTTGCTACTTGCATTGTGTTGTCTGTGCTATCCCTAACTAGTTTTATGACACAGAGCTTGCTTATCTATAAGGGGCTGTGGTTGCCTGTGAAAGCACTATATGGCTATGTTATTCAAACAAAATACTTGATCTATTTGTAGTTATCAGCTAAATGCAAAGCTCCTGAACTGTCGTAGAATAAAGAATCAAGTTTCTAAAAGGTGCATTTAACCTGCAACAGTTATGAATTTTACGTTGACCTGAGAGTTCATTTCTTTTCTTCATACATGATTTGTTTACTGTAAATAATAAACAATGTCCACTTTTTAGTACATACAAACACTAAATATTTTACTAGGTGCAGTAATCTAACAAAGCTTTTAGTCTGTTGAATGGATACTTATTTCATGTAAAAAATATGCCATGTTTGGCTCTCAGATTTTTTTCTTTTAAGTTGTGTAATGCAAGTGTGCCTTTTCATTTGGATTTTGCTTTTATGTCCTTTTTCAGATACTACTTGCTTAAGTTTTTCCAAGGGGTTCTAATGCTCAGTTTCCAGAGTCCTTTATTCCATGAACTGAAATATGCAGCTGAAACAAAATCAATACTACTCTTTCTTTGTCTCAAAATTACTACTAAAGAAAACTAAATATAAGTAACACGTCTGCATTTCTCCAAAATACATGTTGCTGCATGGCAACAAAGCACCTCTGGATTCAAATTGCAGCCCAGTAGTTTCAGGGTCATGATGTTCTGAGCTCCATGGAACGACATTTTTGGTGCAGGAAAGCTGTTGATTCTTACGGTATTCTTTAATTTCACTACATGACATCACCCTTACTCAGTTAAGAACACACTTATTGGGAAACACTTCTGCGTATTTATGCAAAAGTCTAGCAACACCTGAATGCTTTAAATGGTCAATATTTTATAAGGTTCTGAGATTTCTTCATACTTTTCAGAGTAGAAATTGCAGCTTATGGTATTGTTAGTGCTCAGGATTCTCCTGTTTCCTTTTTCTTAAATGTCTTCGGACAGAACACATCCTGTTGATGCATTGACATTTTGTTCAATGAAGAATATGACATTTTGTTCAATGAAGAACGCTACGTAAATTTCCCTGAAATTTTGTGAATTTGTTTTGAGCTTGCTATCTTTAGAAAAACTTAAAGATTATGCTTGCTTGTTCCTGGAGAAAGTCAAAATAAGCCACTGAGGAAAAAGTATCCATTTTGCTTTTGTGGGTCTTTATAGTCTGAAAAGTGAACACTTCACCACTTTCAGAACGTTAGGACTTGGGTTCTTTTTGTTTCTGGTTTTTGGTTTTTGTTGTTTGTTTTTTTTTTTTTTTGTCCCCTGCCTGTATGTGAAGGACAGATTGTACTTATTTGTATTATTATATTATTTTATATATTATTTGTATTTGTTTCGTCTAATTCTCAATTGACTCTTTCTTACTTTGCAGCTTTGCTCTGTCAGATGAAGCGTACAGATCTTTAAGGGACCAGGACAAAGACCAGTGTATCCTTATTACAGGAGAGAGTGGAGCTGGAAAAACAGGTAACAAGCGGTTTTGATCTTACTCAAAAAGATTCAGACTTATTTGGAGTCTTGCAAAGTGATGCTAGGGTCTGTAAGAGTTGAGAGGTATCGATATCTTTTTGTGTCTGGCAGTTACAGAAAATGAATGCTGTCACACCTGTTGCTGTAGGTGTGAACTTACATAAACTACTGTTTTTTTGACATTGTCACCATGATGCAGCCCTACCGTGTGTTAATACAGTATCCTCATCAATAGGCAAAGTCATACTAAAGTAATGCTGGTTTGTGATAGAGTATTGCAAAGGCCAGAAGACTTTTAGCCTCTCCCTGTGGGAAACATGAAGACGGAGAAAACTGAATGCTCTTGGTCTTCTAGACTGGAAGACACTTTGCATGTCTCTTAATAAGTACATGCATTTAAACTGGATTATGCCATTTATCCAAGGAAAATAAATAGTAGTAGCTGATTACTTTGGAATTTCATCAGTCTTTGGCATGCTGTGCTCAGCTGCAATTGTAAGATTGGCTTGTGTACCAGAACACTGTTTCTCAGGCAAAGCTGAAATTGCCTTGAAAATGACTGCTAATTTTTAAACTGGAATGGTAGAAATCAAGTGAGGATTGCATAACTGCAAAATATTTTAGGTAGACCTTAAAAAAGAAAGAAGTCAGTTATTTTCTGAAATAACAATTTAAAACTGAGGTGACTTGCAAAAGACACAGCAGGTAGGAACGCATACATCTGTTTCCATGGAATTTAAGAGATTTTTTCCTTTGAATCTGAGAAAATATGGAGGCTTGTATGCTTATACTAAGCACAACATAAAGTGGGTAACAAGAAGTTGCTTTCCAAGCCTTTTGTGAAAATGTAAGGTGTAGCCTTCATCTTTGTTTTTCTTTTTCTGATTAATGGCATCCAATTGAGAGGTCTTGAAATCTTGTAATATAATCCTTTTTTTAAGTTCAATAACATGAAAACACATGTGTGCTCAGTAAAAGCATATATTAAAATAATCAAGTTCTTATTAATATTATTGTTAGGGATTCTGTCTAGGAGTTCAAACTTTAGAAAGGAGTTCTGTACTGGTATTGTTTAATGTCTTGATTTCCTCAGGAGTTGTGAATTATCAAGCACCTTATACAAGTGAGGTCCACCTTTTACTCATTTATTTATTCACTTGAAAGGTATACTAGTGGTTGAGTTTCTGAACTTCTGTATTTGTAGAGGATATTCTGGTAGATTCAGATTTGTATAGTGATTTTGACTGTTCTGTAATTTTCATAGCCATATGGGACATAATATGAATTACTCCTTTATAAAGGTAAGTACAGAATAACATAGGGTTTGAAATTCAAGCCAATAATTGACTTATAATCTGTGCTATTCTCTCTCTAACATTTGATGTAACTACTGTTGCTGAAATGGGGCTGTTAGCTGAGAAGTTATGTTTCCATTGGCGGGGGGGGGCGGGAAAGGAGGAAGTTCCTGGAGTTCCTGGAGTTGAGGAAACAAACTTGTTAGTACAGATCCTATATAACTCTGGGTTAGATTTTTGGTAGCCAGAACATTTGACATGTTTGGGCTGGAAGAATTGAAACTGAAATGTCATCAGTTGGGTTTTTTTGTTTACTTCCAATTTTGATCTTGCTTCACTGCATGTTTATATTGCTAATCGATAGTAACATTGTGCAAGAAAACATGGTACGTTACCAGAATGAGAGGTGTATTTAAATGTTTTTAGATGTTAAGATGATGATTCCCTTCCTGGTGCCTTTATTGGGCCAAACAGAGTTCCTGTTAAAAGAAAGGGCCTTTATTTTCTGTCAGTGATGTTCAAAGCCTATCTTGTGTGTTGTCTTAATGCATATTATTTTATAATACCTTATTTGTTGCTTCAGTGCTTTCCTCTCTCAGTGATTGAGTAGCTCTACTTAAAGATGTTTACTGTTTTAGGAAATATTTCAAATCAAATAATTTGGTAAGTCCAAGCTCTGAAGGGAACGGATTCTTAAAAATGAGAGCTGGGTTCGAGGTGCGATTAAAGGAGATGGGAGGCCTTATGGACACACCTATAGTTCTTGCTTCTTGCTTGCTTCCTGTGTTGCAGGTTTGCTCAGTTTTCTCTACAATATGGGATAGTAATTTAGTACTAGCAAACAAATTTGATTAAATAGGAAAGAATCAAAATCCAAGGGATAACTTCTTGTTTGTCAGTTCTTTCTTGAAATGAAACCCTTAAATTTGTAACAGATCTCTGAAGAACAAGTAATGGGTTTTTTATGACCACTGTGTTGAGTTGATAGGGATTCCAGCTGTTAGTAATTACATTGTATATCAGCTGATATTGCCTCAAATTTCACTATCTTGCATCATACTAAACATCACAGACTCTGTTTATAAACAGAATCCTCTTTCAGCTGCTCTTTGTCCTGACCAGAAAAAACATAAGGGTTGGATGGATTATTTAATATTTGTTTCTGTCTGTATATGGGTGATTGCCACCTATATGAACCCAGCTTTGAGAGTCCAAAAATTCTTCCAGACTTTGTTAAAAGTTTGTGCCTTCAAATTAGTTTCATTGTTTAAGTGAATGCTTCACTTTCTCTATTCATTATACTTTGAACCAGACTGCATAATGTTATGTGATGTTGAATTGCAGTTACTCATTTACTTGTAGAGTAGTTTACAGTTGTAATTACATGTGTATAGTGTTGTATGTTTACACTTGTGTTATTGTGTATCTGCTGATATAAACTGATTGAATTTTGCATCTTGGAACTGTTTGGGCCTATTTTTTCAGGCTAGATTAAAACATTTCCAACGTGTCAGCTAGGGATAATGTTCTTTCCTTACTGAATGCCGCTTACTGAGGCTAAATGAAAAAGTAGTGGGTAATGTGCCATATCCACTGGTGGCTTCTTGAGCTTGCGAGGGCTCTAGGTATTTAAGTCAATAGGGCTGCTGATGTAATGGCATGGGTCTCATAGCAGGATATGCTCCTTCCTCATTCCCAGAAGGTACAACAATGCAGAAGAAAACTGAAATGAAATGTGCTTACAGTTCCTGTCTGGCATAGTGAAAATGTGATGGAGATCAAGTCTGCAAATCATTTTATGGCCTATTTGCCAATACTTATCGCTGTTTTATTTTACTGTCCCCCCCACAGAGGCGAGCAAACTTGTCATGTCATATGTAGCTGCTGTGTGCGGAAAAGGGGCAGAGGTTAATCAAGTAAAAGAACAACTTTTGCAGTCAAATCCAGTTCTTGAAGGTAAGAATCTCATAGAGCATGTGTGAGTCTATTACCTCTGTGTGTATCAGCTTTCCTGCTGAGCTGGTTTGGAAAACTGTATCTGTTGTTGTTTCGTTGTTGTTTGGTGTCCAAAAGCATAGGACATGCTTTCCGTGAAGACAGCTGCAAGATTCTATTCAGTTACAGAGAGGTTTTATTGAGAATCTGGGGAACTACAGGCCTGTGAGCCTGACCTCAGTGCCGGGGAAGGTTATGGAGCAGATCATCCTGAGTGCCATCATGCGGCATGTACAGGACAACGAGGTGATCGGGCCCAGTCAGCATGGGTTTATGAAAGGCAGGTCCTGCTTGACTAACCTGATCTCCTTCTATCACAAGGTGAGCTGCTCAGTGGATGAGGGAAAGACTGTGGATGTTGTCTACCTGGACTTTAGTAAAGCCTTTGACACCGTTTCCCACAGCATTCTCCTGGAGAAACTGGCTGCTCATGGCTTGGACAGGTGTATGCTTCGCTGGGTAAAAAACTGGCTGGATGGCTGGGTCCAAAGAGTTGTGGTGAATGGAGTTCAATCCAGTTGGTGGCCGGTCACAAGTGGTGTTCCCCAGGACTCAGTACTGGAGCCAGTTCTGTTTAATGTCTTTGTCAATGATCTGGATGAGGGGATTGAGTGCACCCTCAGTAAGTTTGCAGACGACACCAAGCTGGGGGGGAGTGTTGATCTGCTGGAGGGTAGGAAGGCCCTCCAGACGGACCTGGACAGGCTGGATCCATGGGCTGAGCCAACTGTATGAGGTTCAACAAGGCTAAGTGCCGGGTCCTGCACTTGGGTCACAACAGCCCCATGCAAAGCTACAGGCTTGGGGAGGAGTGGCTGGAGAGCTGCCTGGCAGAAAAGGACCTGGGGGTGTTAGTCAACAGCTGGCTGAATATGAGCCAGCAGTGTGCTCAGGTGGCCAAGAGGACCAATAGCATCCTGGCTTGTATCAGAAATAGCGTGGCCAGCAGGACTACAGAAGTCGCCCTGTACTTGGCATTGGTGAGGCCACGCCTTGAATACTGTGTTCGGTTTTGGGCCCCTCACTACAAGAGGACATCGAGGTGCTGGAGCGTGTCCAGAGAAGGGCAACGAAGTTGGTGAAGGGTCTAGAGCACAAGTCTTATGGGGAGCGGCTGAGGGAGCTGGGTTTGTTTAGCCTGGAGAAGAGGAGGCTGAGGGGAGACCTTACCGCTCTCTACAGCTACCTGAAAGAAGGTTGCAGCAAGGTGGGGGTCAGTTTCTTTTCCCAAATAACAAGTGATAAGACAAGAGGAAATGGCCTCCAGTTGCGCCAGGGGAGTTTTAGATTGGATATTAGGAAAAACTTCTTCGCTGAAAGGGTTATTGAGTGCTGGAATGGGCTGCCCGGGGAAGTGGTTGAGTCTCTGTCCCGGAGGTATTTAAAAGATGTGTAGATGTGGTGCTTAGGGATATAGTTTAGTGGTGGACTTGGCAGTGTTATGTTTATGGTTGGACTCAATGATCTTAAAGATCTTTTCCAACCTAAATGATTCTATGAGAATAAAATTGTTTTCCTCATGAAGTGAGAGTTTAGGAAGTCAGGTCATATTTCCCAGACTCCTCCTGCTGCTCTCTGAGGGCGCACCCTTTCTTAACCCTGCCTTCATGACGCTTGGCTGTATTAAAAGACTTGATTTAACTTCAGTTCTGACCCTCTGATTCATTTCCTTCCAAATTATATTATTATAGTCTCTAATAAACAAGCAAGCCCTGTAAAGCATTATTTTTCTTTTAGAAAAAAAAAAAAAAAAAAAAACAAGTGAAGAAATGGATCTTGGAAAAAAACTAAGCTAATCCATATGCATGCCTGTTGTTCCCTGAGACTTACTGTTCCCTGAGTCTGGTGACACTGTTGGCCCATCTTCCTGACAACTGCCTTTCCTGCTGTCCCATGAAAGACTTTATTTTTTCATTATTCATTTTAATTTAAAGACGATGGCTGCCAGCAATAGGATCTTCATTTTTCCTGGAGATAGGATATATGATCCTCAAAGCTTGCAGTTTTGTCCCATTGTCTAATAATGGGACTTCCTTCAGAAGTGCCTTGGTTAGCACTGACTTATTTAGGTCTATTGTGTTGATTCCTGGCTCAGTCTTTCCCACAGTTCTCTAAGCTATTGTGGTGCCGAGACAAATTCTCATGACTGCTGTACAATAATTTGGCATTATGGCCAGATGATATGCAGTGTTTGTAAGACTGTTGAGTGTCAACATTTTATTTGTTGCCTAGCTATCTATACGTATATGCAAGGATTTGGAATCTATAGGGAGCAAGCACTCTACATATTATACAAGTGAGAAGTGGGGGGGGGGGGGGATAAAAAAAAAGGAAGGGAATGCTAAAGTGGGCTGAGAGCGGTGGTGAACTGGATGGGTAAAATGTGGTTATTGACTCTACACAAACCAAAAATTGTAAGCAAAGACTTGTAAAGAAAGGATGAAATGCTAAAATCTAAGAATAATAAAAATGCTGGGTAAGTCTTTCTGTGATGATCAGATATGTTCCGCTTAAAGCTGAATGGAGGGACTGCAATCTTCCGCTGCTTTGGATTCACAGCCAAGAGCTGTGTTGCTTTTATCACCGTCCTGAAAGGCAGATTTCAGATGTAGACAGGAATAGTATGGGAAGTATGGAGGCTTTTCTTTCCAAAGCTAGGTTTCTCCTCAGGGACTGCCAAAAGTATTGGATTTCTTTGTTTGTGAATCTTTGCTTTAATGCAAGAGGAATCGAGTAAGCTTACAGAATTGTGCCTTATCATTTGAAGCTATTATTTGTTCTACTTGGTGTGGTGGTAACTGCCTATTTAGCTTTTTGGAAGGTAGGACACTGAATTATTCCATGAGGCTGCTGAGCAAGCCTGGCTGATTATATACATTTTAGACAGAAATTAAGCATTTGTGGTTAGATTTGTTTTTCTTTGGTTATGTAGTTCTGTTTCAGTCGAGCTGCAGTGCAAGAAAATGACATAAATGTTACATATGCATAATTTATCTTATGGGTTTTTTTTTTAAGTACAGTTGCTACTGTAAATTAACTTTTAGAAACAATGAACTTAAGGGAAAACTGAGGAATGTGTCTCATGCTTTATAATGGGACATTTGTGCTTGATTCTGTGCAGCTATAAATGACTCTACTGTTCAGCACTGTGTTTAAGAAAATGCAGCTCAGAGATTTGGTTGTTGAAAAGATGATTTATTGCAGGGCATAAAGATTTTAAAAACAATTCTTTCACTTATCCGTGGCCTTCAGGGGCAACAAACTTTTCCTTTTGGCTTCAGTTCTTTGATCAAGAATAAGTCTACTCATGCAAGTTTGTTGAAGCCTAAAAGCATGTACTTATTTCTGTCCAAAAAACATTGACTTGACTTGATCTTTTAAAATACATACGCTAAATAAATAAATACTGGGATAAATAAAGTCTCCTGTTGGAGTAGGAGTGCTATACGTAATAGTGCAGGGGATACTAGTGTTTGACTCGAGGTGCTTTGACACTGTGTGATGTTAAGAGCTTGAATTGTCCTCCAGTCTGAGTTCTTGTCCTGCCTATGTTCTAAGCTGGTGGCTGTCCATCTGAACATGGCCCTGGGAAGTCCTTTCTTGGAGAGTTTTCATTGCTAGAAAACTTGAGCTAAAGAAATTAAAACCAAGCTATTCAAAAAGCTAGTTTAGGTCAAGCTGAAGAGAGTGTTTTAAACTTTCTTTTTAAATCAGACTTACATCAGCCGATTAATATTCAGCTTAAGCTAGGATAAATGTGTTGGTATAGTGTGAATAAGTCAGTTTCAAAGCATTGATTAAACTGTCACACACAATTTTTAAGTGTCATTCTGTAATGTCTTCAGTTCTGGCCTCCATCTTTTACCATCTTCAGTTCTGGGAACTAAGATTCATTTCTTTCTCTGAACTGAAGAGAAAGAAGTATTTCCTATATTTAAAGTTATTTAGGTAATAAACATTTAGATTTGATGATTCAGACCCCAAGGATATATCCATCCAGGTGCAGTTTTGTCTTGGAACCATTTCCCCTTTTATGTTTTTCTTTCACTTTTTTAAATAAAGGAAGTGTTGAGATGAAACTGCTTTCGACTTCCATAGGTGTTTTCTCATGTGTGATCTTTTCTGTCCCACTCTGTCTATCCTCAGTGACTGATACTCGTGCAATGAACAGGGTGTTTTTTCTCAGAAGTCTGATTCCTTTAAGTATATAAACAGTCAGAGAGAGTTTAGCATTTAAATATATTTTTTACTGATAGAATTTGGCTATCATATTTGTTTTTCTCTTTCTCCAGCTTTTGGAAATGCTAAAACTGTGAGGAATGACAACTCCTCTAGATTTGTAAGTATTTTCTTCAAGGCCGAATTTTAATTTCTTTTAGGGAAGCGTGTTATGTTGTTGGCTGTTTCTCTTTTACCTTGTCTCGGCCATCAAGGCATCTGTAAGGAGGGAATGGATAATTTGGAGCGAGAACTTTCTTCTTGTCCGAGGACCGTGATGTTTGGAGAAGGCAAATACCTTCAGTAGCAATCAATATTTCATTTTGTACATTCGAGCATGTTCTCCTTCCCCGATGTGTTAGTAGTGCATTATTAGCAGTCACCCCTGTTTTTAAAAGATGTTTCAGCTCCTTGTCAGAAATATTATTTTCTGATGTGGGCATAGAGTTCTATGGAGAATCAAAGTAGAGGTTAAAAAAAAAAAAAAAAATTAGGATGTGACAGTCTGTGACCGGATGCAAACATAATTACAGCGCAGATGGATTCTTTAATTTTCTGGCACTGGTGGCTTTAATGTCAGTGACCTTGTGCCTAGCAACTGGTCTGCTTAGTAAGTTGATCCTTCTGCGTGATCTCATTTTCCATCTATATGTATACTTTTTTTTTTTGTTAAAATTTCTACTTCGGGCTCTCATTTTCCCTGTATGATGTTTCAACCTGTGTTTACAACTTTAGTTTTAATATAAACATTTGTAATGTTACTTTTTTGCTTGTATCCTTTATAATCAACTGATTGAATTTGGGGGTTTTTAGCGTGTAACAGAATGTGAAATTATAGGCATTGACAATTGCCAACAAAAAAAAAAAAAGTTGAAACTAGAGTTGGGAGATTCAGAAGTGTGAGTATTCATCATAGTTTCTCCTGCTAAAATCAGAAGACTGAATGCAACTTTGTAATTTGCTCACTTGTGTGCAGAAGAGTAATATAGAGTGAAATAGACAACAGAAGACAAATTCACACACTGGAAAAATGGTGTGTTGCAAGTAAAAGCACATGGATAAAAGCCTTGCAATATGGTGACACTTCTCATTCTCAGGGGTTGATGATATTGCTTCCACACAGCTACGAATGCTCCTTCTACAGCTGTCATTGCCCCTGCTTGTGAACAGAGCAAAGGGTCTTCATCGCAGGCCTTGCAGGCTCCACAAATGTCCATGCAAGCAAGGTCAGGGTCAAAATTTGAGGCGCTGTAGAAAATTTTTTTTTGTTTTATAGAAAGGGTAGAAAAACTGCAGCTGTCAGAGATGATGGACTACAGAAAGGAGGAGGAGACAGCGAAGAGAAGAGGTGCCATTTGCAAACAGAAGTCTTTCCAGGACAAAGTGCAACCAACTAGTATTTTGCCTTTCAAGTCCTTGCTTATAAACACAAAGCTAAAAACACTTTTGGAAACATCCAGCTGGCCCAGTCCTTGGGAAATTAAAATTTAATTATCTGTTTTATTTCTTTATCTCAGAAATTTGAATCAGCTCAAAATTAACTTCAAACAAGAAAGTACAAGTACTGTCCTGTCTCGCCTGCCTCAGCTGCTAACAAGGAGAAGAATAGAGCTTAAGTAGAGTCAAGCCAATCTTGACAAAATACCCAGTAAATTAGAAAATATCTTTGAGGGAGTCAATGTAAAGTGCTTGGGTTTTATGTTCTATAATTAAAATCAAGAGAAAAAAAAAAGAAACGTCTTCCTAAATGCAGTGAACAAGGAAGTATAAACACCAGGATTCTCTTCTCAATAGGTTATTTTTGTCCCCTGTTAAGTAAGCACCAGAGGGTGGTGAGATCATTTCTGTGTGTGGCTTGTGGAATTTGGTTGAATTACTACCAGCAGTTTTCATCTTTTTAAACTTCCTTGCCAGTGTGAGCTGTGCTCCTTTTGCCTTTTCTGCACAGTACGGGTCTGTCCATTTTGTCACTGTTAAACGTAACTGTTAGTACATTAAACACTTGTCATATAAATTAAAATGATGCAAAGACCAGAGTGATCTTCTGCGATGTGGAAAAGTCAAACAGAAGTCAAGGAAACACACTGCGCTCGTACAGCTAAAAATGAAATCGCTTTTGCGGTGACAGTCTGTTAATTGTTGCCTCTGGTCTCCTGAGTTACGAGGCAAAGAGTTCAGTGGGAAAAATCCATCACTTTTACAAGGCAGGCACACGCTTAGGGACAGACACCCCATGATTACTAACAGTAATCGTTGCCAGCCAGTCCTTCAAGCCAAACTGAGAGACTATCCTTCAACTGCCTTGATTCACGCTCCGAGAAGGTTTTACACTGAGAAAGTAAGTCTGCAGGGAAGATAATTTCTTCCTGCATTCTTCCGTTAATAAGCATGGTAATACCCACATGGCCACAAGTATTGTTTGGTGTTCTTGGTGTTCTGGTGAAAGTTTGTATAATGTGCTTTTTCTTTATATAACCTTAGAAACTGAGCAAATTACTGGGTTGCATTACAAACCTGATTAAAGCTGTTGTCATGAAAATCTCTGGCTGTGATAATGCAATTGTCTTAGAAGCTTTGAATCATTTTCTGTTTTTCAGAATTTCACGGAGTGTACAGGAGGTTGCCAGATTGCTCTTTTAGCCTGTAAACATGACCAACTAACTCTTAAAAAAAAATGTCTTGAGCAGTTTTTCTTAAACAAAACTTACAGTCTTAAAACATGTTGCTTTCACAGGGAAAGTACATGGATATTGAGTTTGATTTCAAGGGTGACCCACTTGGAGGAGTTATAAGCAACTGTGAGTATTACTCTTCGTATCAGCATATTAACAGCTTGAAATGTTTTGTTCAAAACGGAAGGTGGTTAAATTATTGAAAAGTTCAGCTGCATTTGTCTAATTGAATCTCTCTCCATTATGTGATAAATTCTGCTTTTTAATTTTATTGTTGTTTTGGTGCTGAGTAGTGTACCTTAGAGTAAGTGAAAACAGACTTGAAGAAGTAAGCATGAATAAAGAATGTACTGTATTGTTTAAAGGTGCTGAGTAACGTGCATGGGTTCATATATTGTCTCTGAAGCTGGTAGCAGATGGATAAGGGTATCTGAGGGTCTTTTTATACTTGAATCCCTGGGATCAGTTGTGTTATTTGATTTGATGGGTCATGTGTTTGTGGTAGATTATGTCTGAGATATGCTGTTTTTGTAAAAAAAAGTATGCTGGAGAACACCATGAGGTGGGTGTGTTTATTTGGAATCAAAGTGTTCTGTACTAATTTGAACACACCTCACAGTGTAGGAAAAGGCTTATCGTGAGAGAGGATGAACAGCTGTTGAGTTTCAGGAGGGAAACGTGGTCTCACAGGTTGTTACTTGACGTGAGGGTGCTGCTACGAAATCTATAGAAATTCAGAAATTTTAACCAGCTCTCTGTTGGGAAGAAAGAGGCTGGGAACTGAATGCGAGCCCAGGATGTTTTGACTTGCTTTCCTTTCAAGAGTTTAAATGCAGCTTTTAAAAGAAATTGCTCTTCTGTGCTATATAAAGCTATGTTTGTTTTTCTTATTTTTGAAAAGGGATGGAGGAGAGCGGTGAGTGACTATAGTAGGTGTCACTGACCTAGCCTTGACCTCTCTTCCCACTCAGCCAAATTCATCTCGGTTTCTAAAGACTGACTTTTGACTCCGTTGGCATTTTACTGGTTGTGAAATAATGAGAATCATCCAAGGGGTACTGAACTCTCCATATATAATACAAAGATTTTTAAACCTTTTGAAGAATTTTATGCATAAATATAGGTTTTGTTTTTTTTTCATAGGTCAAACATTTTTTTTCTGGACCAGGTCACCTTTTGGCACTGTGCCTGAAAGAGCATGATTTTTGGGACAGAGTACATCTTGAAACTCAAAGCAGTCACTGTTTAAGTGTTTACGGCTATCTAACAACTTTGACATTTGGCAGTCAATGAAATTAGAGGCCAAACATACTCAGTGTATTCATCAATAATTGAATGTGAACAAAAAGGTTCTGGCAGGCTAGCTGTGTTGTTTGTTTCTTTTTATTTCACATTCAAAATAGGTACATAAAAATGAACACTCCTTTGTAGAGTGGCCATTCAACAGTTTGTCTTTGAAAGTACTGCACTGAGTCATCTCATTAAAATATTGTGTCATATCAAAAGGCGATTCAAATAGTTATGCTATAGTTTATCTGCCTTACAAATCTTTGCATGTTGTAATTATTACATGTAATTATGATGTGATGATATATGTAATCAAGGGCAGATGTATTTTTAAAGCTTCCTAAAAAATGCCTATTTTAGGCATTCTCCCTGTCTTCTCACATTTAATAAATATCTAATAGCAAGAAGATGAATTTAAATTTAAAAATAAAGGCCTTATGTGTAAGCCCTGTTGTGGAAAAGATGTTACTTGTTGAATTATGAAACACCCCATACTTGACAGGATATGTCACAGGTAAATACTGAATTCTTGGAGCTGCGTGTTAATGTATCTCATCTTTGATTTAATGTTTGCAAAATCTGATCGTCCATCCATCTCTTTTTAAAAGAGAGTTTGAATTCTGTAGAGTTTTAGAGCAAGTTTGTTGTCCTGCCTCAGATCTTTTCCACATGACTCCAGCATTGCATTAGAACAGAAATGTTTCTGTTGTGAGGTATCACCATTCTGGAGGTATCGGGGGCTTAAATTCTTTTACACCACTTACAGTTTACTCTGGTTTTAGTCAAATTTAGGATTTGCCTTCTTAATTCATCAAGTAGGAAGTCAAGTAGTGCTGAAGTTTCCTATCCTTAAAAGGGAAAGTATGATTAGTTTGGTCATAAATATTCTTCGCTTTCTGACCATCTGTTGGTTCGGTGTTAACATGATGTGAAGATGATATCATAATATTTTGATTAAGCTTTAATAGTTGTATGTGATGAGCTTGATTTCCAAACATCAGTGAAGTTAGTGGGCTTTTTGGATCGTAGCCTATGTCACCAAGCTGTATTTCATGCTGTGAGTGGCTGGAAGCAGACATGGTGAACATCTAGTTTATTTTGGTGGCAAGAAGGGTAATGAAGATAAGCTACTAATTTTATCAGACTGGTAAAGATAGGCAGAGACCCATTAACCTAAAAGGTCTTGTTTGAAATGGTCTGGTCTGTCCTATTCTGAAATGCTGTGAAGCTCTGTGAAAAGCTAGTCAATCTGCCCGTGACCCTTCATGTAGCGGCTGATGGCTATTGTGATCTTCCCTTGGGCCATTCTCCTGGTGCCCTTCAGTGACCCCTTACTTCTTAATGACAGGGGTTCGCCTACAAGTGAACCTTTCACGGGATGGAGCTAGAGGGTAAAATTATCATGACAATGCATACTGCATGTTTGTCCTGTCCAGTTTGCAGTTTATGGGCTTTAGCAGGAGCTGATAGATCTGAAATGTCTAATGTGCCGTAAACGGAAGGGTAAATCTTTTAAGTAAAATTAGAATGGAAATAATAAAACGGAAGGGATTGTGATGAAAGAGATTTGTAACATCTATTAAGTCAGAACTGGTACGTTCCCAAACTGAAAATAATTTTATGTTCGAACAGTGTAACATACTTATAGACTTATTACATGTACATTATATGGCTTCTGAGTGCACTGATTTGTAAGGCATTTTGACATATTGCTGTGTCATGGTGTACAGTCATAAAAAGAAACTGAGAGTGCAAAATTTGAGATGAACAGGATTTATGCAATCTTTATTACTTCAGTCAGGAATTTTTTCCCCTTAGAATACAAAAGAAAAATTATTTCAGGTAGCATGTGTTGTACTTGTTTGGTCCAATGTCGGCAGCAACTGAGGCATGGGGGGGGGTGAGCAGGAAAGTGAAGAAGGCTGAGTAAGCTGAGGTATGTGGTAAGCCTGAGTCTTTGAATCCTCCCTTTTGGTTAGTTTTCTGTGAAGGTCCCACCTTGTTTTCCTAACAGGTGGGAGATGCTGGAATCTGTGTAAGGTGAGGTGCACAGCCCTAGTACTAGCTAACAGCCAGCCCACCATTCACGGGCTGACCTGTTTCACGTGCATGGGGTTAGGAAGCCCAAATTACTCTTGTGAGCTCTCTTGAACACTAAACCCTTGCTGTATTGTCGTAAATATCCCATTGGGGTTTTGTAACAAACATCAGTCCCTGCTTAAAGGTATGCTGCTGCTCTAAAACGCATTTACAAACAGGTAAACTGCATTTACATTTTCTCTCACTGAATTGAGTATGAGGTGTATCTGCTCTTTCTGTCCTCCCACGGGATGTTGACGGTTGCTGCTGTTGCAGTGATGGCTCTTGTTAGTGCTTATGTGCTCAGAGGTTTTTTTCCAAAGCGCTTGTGAAGAAAGGCAGTTGGAGTGTTGGGTAAGTAACTTGCTTTCACCTGAGTGTAGTACTGTGGAAATACATTACAGAAACCATCAATGCTGTTCTTAATTTTCAATTTATTATACCTACCATGTTAGTGGGGATGGGAGCAGAAGAAAGGAGAATAGTAGTTTCTTTTCCACCTGTAATTACAGAATAAAATATATTTTATGTAAAAATGGGTACATTTGTTTTCAAAGTAATAGGTGCTAATTGCAATTGCTCGTACAGCTTTAAAATATGACACTCTATCCACAGATGCGCTGTCTGTTTTGTACTCAAGGCGATGTTTGTGTGCACACTTGGTTCATTAGTTTTGTCACCGGTTTTGTGTACACTTAATTTTATGGTTGAAATAATTTTGCATGGTACGGTCTGAAATGTTTCACACTTGCGGTTGTTTAGACCTTTTCAAAAGCAGGGATCTCGTGATATCTTTCCCAGAATATTTGTAAGTCTTAATTTTTCACATTTCATCTGGGATTTCCTGCTCAAAGTTACCTAACTTTTTAGCTTTAGGTGATCTTTCCTAATCTGCCTAAGCCCTTCAGTGATTTAATGATTAGCTAGAAGATAACAGTGGTGCAGGTGAAGTACAGCATAAGTAATGCCTGCTTTTGAAAAGCCATTTTTAACCAGCAGAGTGTACTTAAAGTCCAAATAACACGTGACTAAGAAAGGGCCCTGTTTTGCCATTTTTCCACCAACAACATGAAAGAAACCTATGATGCTTATCTAAAGCAACAACTTTAAGTTCGCAAAGTGATAGTGATAACTTCACAACTTATTTTTCTTTACAGCTTGTTTGTTCATTTTAAAAGACAAAAGTAATTACCCACTTACTGAGAAACCCAGCAACTCAGGCTGTTGATTTTAGTTATGTGATTGCTATTAGTAATCTCTTTTGCTCAGGGAAATATGATACAAATTTTACAACTAGACATTTTGGAAAGAGATACTCATTCTTGTTAATTTTTTTTTTTAAATCTTAACTTGTTCCAACATCTCCCTTGGTGTTTCAGTTAGCACAGTTGCCACCTTTTAGGCAATTGTCTTGCCTGAATTAGGAAGTGTTGAAAAAAAAAAAAAAACCAACCAGCCAGCCAACCAACACCAAACAATGCTGAACATTTTGATTAGCTCATTTTTAAACTTCACGTATCACTTGAGTAATCAGGATTTAAGACTCTTAAAATTGTGCAATCATTTTTTTTTCACTGCACATACTGCCCAGAGAGTAGGTTTTGTTTGATACAATTATGGATGATTTCATTCAAGAGAACATTATTATAAACTTGGTGGGAATAATGTGAAAAAGTTCCTGAGAAAGCACTACTGTATTTTCTTTTTAATCAGTGACATTTTTTGATGACAGCCGAAGAATCAAGGTAGGGAAACAGAAAACATAATTTAACATAATGTGGGTGTAGAGATAAGCTTCCATGACTAGAAAATGTTCTGTAACTTTGACTGAATAGCTAAAAAGGTCCTTGGTCATGGCTGGCTGAAGAGAATATGACTAAAACAAACTTTTTCTGCATTATTCAGAATGTGCGAAGGTAGTGTTGGTTTTGTCTGTAGTGTTTACTTATTCCTCTCTTGAATGTTGATTCAATCTCTAGTATGTTTAGAGAAATACAAATATCCTAAAATTTTCTGCATCAGTCAAGTTCATGGGTCAAGTAACTGAAAAGAAATCATGTAAATTTGTACATTAGAGTTTCCAGAGGTAATCAGCGTCAATTTCTTTTTTTTCTTTCATGTTGAGTTCAGTCGAGTGGTTTAGCAGGATGTGTACACAGATCTCTTGCATTCAAACCAGTGCCATCTAGGAATAACAAATAATCTTCAGAACCTGAGGGGTGTAGCTGGATTGAGTCGTCTGAATCAATGGATATTCAAACAGTATGATTTAAGAAGTATTTCCAAATTGGACCTTTCCAAAGCAATTTAATTTTTACAGTTGCTTTGATACACACAACACATTAAATGTTTCAGTTCAAGCAGAAGCAGTGTTAGTGCAGAATCCATAAATACGCCATATGTGGTTCTGTATGTTTTCTCTAGATAATTCTGCATAGTGCCTATACATAATTTATATAGAATATATAATAAAATGTAATATGTATAGAGTTTGGGAGTTTTTGCTTGTGTGTGTTTTCATATAGATAAGCGCTATCTGTCCACACATGCCACTGTAAACAGAATTGCCAAGTGGGTGCATGCAGAAATCTGATGTGCATCTTTGTGTCTTCTCTTTTAACTGTTCAATCCACAGAATTTGTAATCATGTGAGAGTTAACACAAAAGTTACTCGTTGTGCAGTAGTTGCTTTAAGGAAAATATATTTGGTTGATTTATTAAAATGCTAATTAGGGCAAACAAAGGGAAGAAGTTTTCTTAAGAGTAGGGCAGATGGTCTGGATCTTTTCTACCAGTCTGATTGCAGTCTGCAGAGAATGAATACAGCTTTAAAAAGAGTTGCTAACAGCTGCTTTGCTAAGGTAAATACCTGATTTTCTGTCAGTAAGTGCTTTCTGGAGCCTTTTTCCTCAATTATGAAGGCTGACAGAATATGGAGTATTGGGACTTTGGAAAGCTGACTGCTAATTAGTTAACCTCCTTGCTTCTAAAAACATAAATAAGATGAACTGTGGTGAAAAATCCAAGACGGTTATCCTTCTAACATAACTCATTTGACATATGCTCAAGACGCTGTTTGTTAATTCTGCTGAAGGCATGCATGTAATTAAAAGAAGGTTTACATGTAATATTTTGCCAGGATACGTAGCTGAGCTTTTATGACAGCATTTGACTAAATTTATATATAGAATGTTTTTAAACCCAAATAAGCCAAACCGCTTCACAAACTGCATTACTTCTACATCCTTTGAAAATACAGCTGTTTCCTGAAGTGTGTGTAGCCACCGCGGGAGCTGAAGTTGTTTGTTTCTTTGAGATTAAATTTGGCTGCGATCTGTTCCAACGCTTCACTGGAGAACCTTCACAGCCAGCATGACTCTGAAATGCCGGGCACTCATCTTGCCTTTCTCAGCCCAAGTATTAACACTTGGATGGTGGACCAGCCTCTCCCTTTCAGTTATGAATTAAAAACTAGAGAGGATCAGGTATCTGATAGTTAGGCTAACTAACTGGATAGTTAGGATGAACCACAGCTCAAGGAGGGGAGCCCCAACCTTAGGTGAAGTCAGAGGTATTGAGGTTGTACACTAGGCTGCTGGTGAGAACTACATCTCCTGATCTGTGCCTTTCCAACATAGCATCAACCATCAGATGTTAGTCATCTGTGATTTAAAAAAAAAAAAAAAGAAAAGAAAAAAAAAAAAGAAAAGGAAAAAAAAAAAAGGTACGAACAAAATGGAAAAAGCAGAAGTGGAAATCTGTAACCAGGGCAGAGACTCCCTCTCGGGCTAAGCCCTGGCATGCCAGAAAGCCGGCGGAGCCTGGGGGCTGCAGCCTGGCACGGAGACATCCGCTCCCCAGCTGCTCCTCCGTGGCGGGGCTGGAGGGGGGTTTGCAGCACAAAGGTGGCTGCACTGAGCGCCGTCTCTAACTTTCCGGATTGCTAAGACTAAACAGGCTCAGTTTCAGCAGAAATGGAAGTCTGAGGAAAGGTATGGTAGAATACCCGTTGGATATTATAGTAGCCAGGCAGGGGAAGTGTTTAGCAACCCCACATGCCCTTAAATGAATTGGTGTTCCCTGCGTTTCACCTTTGTGAAACCTCATCTCAACTTTGTGGCAGCTCTTCTGAAGAGTCACATCCAAGCTGGGGCAATTTCCCTTTTGGGGCTTTCTTCTTGCATGGGCACAGCTTAGAGAGAACTTAACCCCAGTCAGAGAGCGCTGTGGTGGGTAGGTAGTGGTGGGTGCATGGGGGAACTCCTTTGCTGTGCACTTGGAATGAGGCACTGAATGTCTTCGTGTCGCTGAATATATGTAGCTTAAGAGAAGCTGTATACTGGGAACTGTGGGTTCGCTATCTGGAAAAATGGTGTGGAGCCCTCATGTGCCAGTAATAAAAGGAGGAAAAACTTTTTTTTTGTACAAAAACAGCGAGTAACACAGATACCTGTCCAGAGGTTTTCTTATCGCATCCCTCTCTTGTTGCGCTGGGGACCACAGCCTTTCAGTGCAGTACAGGCTGAACAACCTTTCTATTGTCACCTCCATGGTAAATGTGATGTAGAGTCTGAAGTGTTTGCAATGTGTTACAAGTTAGTCTGCTTCTGCTGTCTGCCTGGATTCCTACCTTTATTGGTAAGGCTTAGAAATGTGCCCGTCACTAACGGCGGTGGACGAAGTAATCTTCTTGTCAAACTACTCAATCAGTGCAGTGATGCTTTTCAAAGTGCTGCTTTTCCATTTCACTTTAAGTGTCTTATGGTGGAGCTTCTGTCAGTTCCATTGGGAATTATTTCATAGTCTGATGCACCTGAGGATCACAAAGTGCTACGTGATTATTCAGTTTAAAATCTTTCTTTATTTGGCTTTCCCCTTTCATTTACCTATCTTTCATGTGCTTAGCCTGCTAACATTTCAGTTCTTTTCAAACCTTCACCCATACGGTCATTCTCACCAAATCTTGATTTTGTGGTGGTAACGTAAATCGATTGACATCGTTTGAGCACAGTGCCTCCCTGACCCGAGTTTTCTTTGCAGCTCATAGACTGCAGCATTTAGAAGTGTACTGGGCTTACAGCTTGCTCAAATAACTTCTTTGAGAAATATGTACTAATTTCATAAATTGTGATAAGGTTTGTGCCTATGATTTATCATCTTCTAATTTGCTGCTGATGATATAAAGCAATGAAGTAGAAAACAGTGGGGGATTATATTCATATTAAGGGGTTTTGCTCTAACAATCTCTCCCTGACCTGTGAGATTTTGTTTGTTTGTTTGTTTAGATCTGCTAGAGAAGTCTCGTGTTGTTAAGCAGCCAAGAGGTGAAAGAAACTTTCACATTTTCTATCAGATACTGTCTGGTGCATCAGAAGACTTCCTCTGTAAGTGTTGCCCTTGTGCCATTTTCAGATATGAGTCGTCTTTATATTTAATGTGCTGTTCCACGCACATCTTCCTTTGTGGGAAATGTGGGTTTGTTTTTTTTTAATTTCTCAAATTTTTCAAATTATTGGTGGTAGTGGCAATGGTAATACCTGAAGTAAATATATAGCTTGGTATTATCCAGATATCTGAGTCAGCATTGGCTTTGCAATATATTATAAACAAAGAAGAAAGTCTGCTCTTATTCAGAAGGCTTGTAATTAAAAGATCCTTAAAGAAAACCTAATCCTACTAATAATAACAACAGTTCTTGACAATACCGGTTCAGGGATAAAAGGGCTACTAACAAGAATGCTGTTACTCATGATATTTTTATTTGATTTATTAGGCAAACTCAAACTGGAGCGGGACTTCAGCAGATACAACTACCTGGGCCTTGATTCTGCCAAAGTGAATGGAGTGGATGATGCTGCAAACTTCAGAACAGTTAGGGTAAGATGTAACAGGGGCTGAGTGTAACCCCTGAAGGGGTCGACACTAATGCAGAGTTCTTATGCCCTTGGTCCCGCTGTTTGCTCTGGGCTGGGCTGGGAGGGACGTCTTTTCTGAATGCTCACACTCTTCATGCAAGTGTGTAGTGTGTTTGCACAGGGAAGCTTAGCTACAACTAGAAAATACAAAGAACCAAGTTTCTGGAGTATTCTAGTGGGAACACAAAAAAGACCGAAAAAAAGAAAAGGAAAGAAAAAAAAGGAAGAGGGGGAAGAAAAAAAAAAAGCCAAGACCCCTTGATCAGATCGTGGAAAAGGTTATATTGTATAGTTGCTTATTATGGCAATGACTGAGCTTCACGAACCGGGTGATGCTGACAAAGTCAAAAGAATAACAGGGTTGGGATGGTTCTCAAGATGACTTACCGTGATGTTTTTGCTTGATTATACTCAGGGACAAGAATAATACAGGACCCTGTTACCCAGTGTATGCAAATTTGGATTCTAAAAGTTACTGGCTTTTAGAGCAACAGAGTGGACTGAGAAGACAGCAGTATCTGTTCATTTGACTGTGAAAAATTGCGTTGGGTTATAAACTAAATTAAGTGGCTAAAAAGAAAGTACTGCATTTTAGAAACCCATAAACTGAATTAAATGCTAGAAGTGGCCTGGACTGACATGTCAGCTCAATTACTAGATCTTCTTTAACCTGTCTTTCATATTAAAAAACTTACTTATCTAATGCTAATACAGATAAATGGTGAATTTTGCAAGTATGATCTGTTTTAAATGTAGATTCTTTTATCTCATAATTTTATCTGTCCCCTTTCCAGAATGCAATGCAGATTGTTGGGTTTATGGATCATGAAACACAGTCTGTTTTTGAAGTGGTGGCAGCCGTTCTGAAATTGGGAAATATTGAATTTAAGCCTGAATCTCGTGTGAATGGCCTAGATGAAAGTAAAATCAAAGATAAAAACGGTAAGATGAGATTAGTGATGGAAGGAAAAACACTAATTTGTCTGAAGTCATTCTTAATTTTGTAGTTTCTGTAGACATACAATATCCTTACAGATGGATTAAATGAGGTTGTTTCCAAAACTCACCCGCAGGCAAATATAGGTTGAATTCTGTGCTATTTCAATAGCTCTGTTTGAAATTCCAAAAATGATTATTTTCTTTTTTTCCACTTTATTAACACTTTCTTCTGAAATGTTAAATGGTGCTATGTGTTTCTGTAACTGCTTGGTTATTCTGCAATGGAGGCTTTTTGTTCTTCTGTAGTAGGGCATCTCAGCCTGTAATGTCAGATTCATTTGGTCATGTTTTTGCATCTGATACATTTTTAAAGTTCATGTATTTTCATTTGAAAGTTTTTCATCATGAAAAGTAGTCCGTGATAAATGGAAGAAAAGTTTCTTCACAGAAATAACCAGATAGAAAGTGCTTTCAAAACCAATAATTTGGTTTCCTCATGCTGTGCATGTTTTTAAAAACTTTGCTTGGCAGGGTAAGGGAGGGAGAGTGTGGATGGGGACCACTTCTGTTGAAGAAAACCTGTTTTGGGGAAATACTGAACTACTTAAAAGCTAATAGTTTTGGGGAAGAAAAAGCAACGATACGAAAGGGTTTATTATATTTACACTCTGCTTTTTCACGCTAGAACTCAAGGAAATCTGTGAGTTGACAGGTATAGATCAGTCTGTATTGGAAAGAGCTTTCAGCTTCCGGACGGTTGAAGCCAAGCAAGAGAAAGTTTCAACAACACTAAATGTGGCTCAGGTAAAAAGAGGTCCTAATTCTAAAGGAAAGAATCGTTTTAAATGGCAATTTATTCTACTTTACTAAACCATAACTGCCCAAATAAAAAGTACAACTAATAGGCTGTACTGAATAAAATGTATCACTGGCATAAGTGTGCTTTTATTTCAGCAGTTTTTAAGTGTTCAAATATACTGGATGTTTTGTTTTTATGTGTGAATTACCTCAAAAAGATGAGGTATAGGAAAATGTTGCAGGGAATGAAAAAATGAAACAGTTCTGCACAAAACGTATGTTGAAAGTATTGTGGCAGGCTGTTTTCATTTAGAGCAACTGGTGTAATTTCATGTGAGTTGTACGCCCTGGGCTGCTGAAAAACTTTTGCTGCCAGTGTAATGCTGCAGAGCCAGTGTGATTGCCACCTGTGTCTCATCAGCTCGGGCTAGCAGGAATGTTGTTTCCCTAACTGCAGCTGCTCCAGTCCCTTTGCCTTAGGATTAGGATGGGGGATGTGAGTCTTTAGAGGATATCCGGATGAGCGGGAAGGGAGTCGAAGTGCCCTGACTGTGGCTGCTGTTCCAGCCAGCCCACAGCCAGGAAGGCAGAGGGGTGCACCAGCAAGCCACCGATGCTGCCAAAGTGTCCTGGCCCCCCGGTCTGGCTCCAGTGCCTGCTTGGGCAGAGGCACTGCTGCCTGAGCCATTCTCACTCTGTTCATAGCACCTTTAAGATACGTCAGTAACATAAAAAGTTTGGGATTAGCCCAGCATTTATAACATTTTTCTTCTTTCTTCTGTTTAGGCTTATTATGCCCGTGATGCTCTAGCTAAGAATTTATACAGTCGACTGTTCTCTTGGCTTGTTACCAGAATCAATGAGAGCATTAAGGTATTGTTGTGCCTGTAAAAAAATCAATAGAAATCCTTTAAATTTAAGTGGACAGTAAAACTGTATTTGTCGATTTCATTTTTCCTGGTTGTACACTGTTACACATGGTACAAGTGGATAACTGTATCACAGCTCAACAAATTGCTGTCTGCTCTGTTTTTAAGCTTATGAAAATATTCACATTAAGCATATTTTGGGAAACCATACTTAACATTTTAGTTACAGAATTTGACAGCCTACTTATGAGATACATTAGTTTTATTGATTCCCAAGTATGAAATGTACAGATGATGGACTCAATGTTTAATTTTTCTTTTGTAAGGCACAGACAAAAGTGAGAAAGAAGGTAATGGGGGTGCTGGACATCTATGGCTTTGAAATTTTTGAGGTAAGACCTTTATAATAGTAAACATTTAATGTGAGAGCTGTTACTAAAGCTTAATACAGTAGTTCATGAATTTGTAATCAGAATACATGTAATTTGAATCGTGTGTCATTCCTGACAAAAAAACACTAGAAAAGTAAGCCAAAGAGAGATGTCTTAGCATGTCTGGCAATTGAAACAAAAATTTATGAAAGCCAAACTTACGTTTTTACACCATAGGTAATAAATATTTATGATGGGTAAACTAAGTATATTTTGTTGTGACATATGTTCTGAGCATAAGAGAAACTCTGGCAGTGTCATTTCTGCCCTGAGGCATTTTGTGGATGTCTTTGAACAAGCTCTGTATCCTTTAAAAAACACAACAAAAACTATACATTTTTTTTCCTGTCAAAATTAAACAAGGAATTATATTCCATTTATCTCGATTCACTTAAATAAATAATTCTGTACCAATTCCTAGCTAATGATCTGTGGCTCACTGCTGTTTGCTTATGATAGTATTTTTAGACTGGTGGTATTTTGAAACAAAAACAATCAACGAGGAGTTTTTAATTGGCTTAGAGAACACCAGGGAGAGGGAGTTTTTCTAAATGTTATTCTGACAGTTTATTTTAAGAGATTTATAGATCTTGGTTGGAATCTGTATAGTGTTTAAACTAGAAACTCAATTGGGGAGAAAAATCAGTAGAAAACATGCAATCCTTACCCACTTCCCTACATCTCTCTTGAAAATCCAGGGCGTGTGTTTAAACTGTGAAGGTGGGAATAATCCAGAAAAGAGTAATTATGCATGGGAGGGTGCTCTAAGTTTTATTTCAGAAGCATAACATCAAAGTATGTGCACATCAAAATACCTCTGTGAAGAGGAAAAACAAAGCTGACACTTGCTTCAAGGGTTTACTAAGCTAGGTTGTATTGTTTGCATTAAATATAGGAGCATATTTATGAAAATACATTGCAAGCGGTCAGGGGGCTGAACGGAGATCTCGGTTGCCGTATCTCTTGGAGCTGGTCCTTGGTGTACCTTTAGAAGGCTGGACACTGGAATGGTACTGCTGGCATCTTCAGGCAGGACTCTTGTTTCCACTAGCTCTTTCTTTTATGTTTGATTAAGGATAAACATGTAGGGTGAGGTGGGAGACAGAAGCTTGTACTAGCGCACAAGCCAACTGAGTAATTGTGTTTGTGGGATGGTGTTCCAGAGACAAGGTTGCTTCTTGCATGGAATTTCCTTTTTTTGTAGGAGTTCAACATCTTAGAAGCTCATAAGTAAGTAGTTGAGTACAGGAGATGTAGTTTTGCAGAAAAAAAAACCCCAACCAAGGCTCTTTTCACTTACTGTTCATACTGAATTACAATGTAGCTTTCCCAATTCATACAAACTCAAAAGCTTTAAAATAATATGGGTAGTTATTGTTCTCTCCTTTAAATGCTGAGTATTGGTTCTACTGGAAAAGGTGGGAAACGTTTGCCTTGTGACTTGAGGATCAAATTCATCAATACATTCATACAAGATGGGACTCTTCCTCTCTTGAGTTAAGACCTGTGGTGAGAGCACCAGCCAAACAGCTTGGTTTAGTGTCACAGAAATAATGGAGTTATTTCTGAACATTCAAAATGCGAGTCAGGAAGTATGCCAGAAACATACATGATTTGTACTATACCATATTTTAATTTAAAGATGCTTGAAAAAGAAACCTGATTGGTTTAGTTTTCTAGAGGTAGCTAGTACAGTTACTGGTATTGGGACTGCCTGGCAGTACTGTAATTCAAAGGGTGAATGATAGAGAAACAATCCATTGGAAAATCCTGAATCAGCTGTATTTCCCGTACCACCCGCTTAGCCATCCCTGTGTTTCCAGACAGGTTAGTTTTATAATCGGAAACTGCTGACTTATTCTCAATTGAATCAAAAGCAAAGATATTCTTTCAACGCAAAACACAATTAATTTTCTATGCAGCTCTAGTTGGAACAAAAGAGGATGTTATGTCATAATCCTTAAATTGAGTAAAGTAATTCTGTAATGAACACTGTATAGGCAAAGTGTAACTGGTGGTGTGGTTGCTTGAATGAATGTCATGTAGTAAGGTCAATTAAGAGGATGCTTCCCAATTATGTCTAGTTTTGTAACAAATGATCGAATCTCACAAAAATTATTAAAGATATTGAGAAAATGCTTACAAAATTATTGTTGAGAATTTAAGTAACCACTTCACAGAAAATATATTGTTTAAAGTTAATTATATTAAAACAATCAATAAATGAATGAAATTTTAACACGGTACAATACCATAACTCAAGGAAAATTCAATAATGTCTTAAGATTTATAGCATAGAAGGTGTAGTGGAATTTGGAGTGTTTTGCTGTGTGGTACGTTTGTAAACACAATGGCTAAACATTCAAAATATTAGCTGAGGTGTAGCTAATGGAAGTAACTCTATCCATCTAATTACACATTACTTAAAACGTCTGACTAAACATGTGCAGTTCCCTTTTGAACCGAATTCTTAAGTCAGATTTTGATTTTCATGTCTGTTCCTGCAGGTTAGAACTAACATGATCTCTACAAAAAATGTTTTTTGGCAAAAAAGTATTTGAAAGACTTCTTCATCTGTAAACTTGTGCATTTTAAACTTGTAAGCTCTTTGATATGCTGAAGGTAAAAAGGCCTACTTTAATCATGTTTCTACTCAGGAGGCAGATAGGTTTATCATTAGTGCATGTTCTTTGACCTAAAGTGTCCTTGTACCTTGGAGACAGAACATATCAAACACAGAAGGTGTAGTAGGAGTTTTTTATATACATGGTAAATATTTACACATGAAGTTTAATACTATTGAAATAAGTAGCAAGACAGGTGTTTACTGAAGGGTGATTTTTTTTTTTTTCCCCTTTAGTATTACGCTTACCCATCAGGATCGCTGAAAGAATAAACTAATGATATTCTAGTTTACCTGTTTTGTGCTAAGATTCTCACTTAAAAGTTATTGGAATACATTATAGAATAGTCTTCTTCCACTTCAAAAATATTGGTTTGCTACAGATTTTTGAGGTTTTTGTTTTGTTTCGTAGTAGGCAGGGCAGACAATATTTCTTCAGCCTTATTCTTCTTTAGAATGATTCCTTAGATCATCCTACAATTCCTCCTGTAAGAAGAGTAAAGAAATCCAGATTTACCATTCTGAAAGATCCTACACTTCGCCTTCTGATGACAATAGCAGTTTTGTTCTATTATATGCAAATTGAGGCTTATATAAATGAAATTTTTTTCATCTATTTCTACAATTTTCTGTAATTTAAGCTGAAGTTAACTTACAAAGTAACTGGAGGTTTCTTGAAACTTATCAAAGGAAAGATACTGGAGTATTGATAATGCTGGCATATACTCTTTGGGATTTGGTTTCCGCTAGTATTTTAATCAAACACAAACCCCATTTTTCAGACAAACCCAAAAGCTATCCAAGAAAGCAGATTTAAGGACTTGGCTCTCCAAAAATTCAGATTAGGGAATTTAAATCTGTCGATAATCCTCAGCCTCTGTGGGTTTGGCAGATGTCAACAGCAAGCTTGGCTAAACAATCCACAAAGTAGGTGCTGTGAAGCTGTGTTTATTTTTGAATCCTACCATGCCCTTTGTGGTAAGCTGTACGCTGGGACTGAAGGTTTTGAAAGCAAAATGCTGAAATTTTGGGGGTGTCTGTGTGAATTGTCTATGGGCAAGGATTTAGGGACTAGGATTACTGTGAAAATGCAGGCTACAGAACCAGGTTGGTTGTGTAACGCTGCTGGAGCTTGAGCAATGGATTGAAGCCCGACACTAATTGCTCCATGTATATTTATCCACATTTTTGAGCGGCTGCATGTGTAGTCAGTCTGCAGTTTAGCCTGTGATTTGAGATGGGGTAGGGATGATGGTTGGTGACACTGAGAATTTCAGAACCAGCTCAACTGCAGACTTCCTGGGGTAGGTTTAGGGCTGGTCCTGTTTTATTCCGTGTTTGATTCTGTATTTTTGGGCAGAAGTGGTTTTCGCAGCTCTACAAAGTGTTGGGGTAGGGTTGTGGAAGGGGTGGGGTTTATGAAAAAGAAATGAAGGCTGTAGAAGGCAGATGACTGAGGGCCTGGCAGGTTTCAACAGAGATGAGCAAAAGATTCATTCTGTTCGGTTTGGACGTTTAATTTTGTCGTGTACATTTCCTGTGTAGACGAGGACTGGGGTACGTAAAAATGAATGTCATGGAGCAAGTGTGAATATTTCATCCTGCCTAGCCATCAGAGATAAAAATGTCTGTCTGTGCTAGCTGGCTTAAAAGCTTTATTCTGAATTTTCAGGCGCCACTATGTAGCTGGTCCATACGACAAAGCTAATGATTTGGAGTGCAGTTTTATGAAAGTTAAGGCTGCCAAACAAGGCTTATTCTTGAAATTTGCCAGGCCCTGAAAAGGCAGTTTCAGAGTGTGAATGCTTGCTGCTCGATCCCTTGGCAGAGCAGTTTATTCCACGTATGGGATACTTCCTGATGAGAAGCAGGGATGTGCTGAGGATAGAGCTGCAAAAGTAAATGCTGCAGAAAGAGAGGGACTGTTTCCATTTGCCCCTCAGACATCTGCTAAGGTTGACCTGAGGTGATGTGAATGCCTTGTCTTTGGGGACAGCCTCTGACCAACTCCTTTTGCGCCAAGTACACAAGAACATGCAAAGACATGGCAGCATCCATCACAGTCTGTGTAAAACTCAGCAGTAAATAAAAATACCACAAACAAAAGAGCCAAACAAGCCACCCAGTGGTAAAACCAGGTCCATTTCTCACAGTCTGTGATGCACTTTGATAGTGCTTCTGTTTGTTTAGAGCAATAAGCTCATTTCTTGTGTGTAGAAGTCCCTTGTGGTGATGGAAAGAAGTTTGGTCATATTGCATGTACTACGTAAACTGTCATCTGGGCGTTTGTAAAATGCCAATATCTTGATTGAGGGAATCTGTTAGAAATATAAAGAATGCAGTTTCATTATATTAGCATGTTCATAGTTGTGCTAATTATCTGTTTTTAGAGGGAGGTAATCAAATAAGGAGGGAGTAAACATTGAAAATACCTTTCTGAGATGTTTAAGGCATGAAAAAATTGGGGAGGTATTTCCACTTTTACCATAAACCTGTACGACAGCTTGGTCCAGTTGCTGAATAGTTGCTTTGCCTTTCTCTCTCCTGTTCATTACGTGAAGGAAATTACAGTTGCAGAGCATGCTGAGCTCTGACACATTGCTGCTGGCCCAGAGACTTCCCCCTCCTTCCCCCTCAAGGATGATTTTACTGGAGAAGGATCTAGTTATTTGCTAGAAAAATTACTTATTAGAGAGAAAAAAAGCAGACAGAGAAAGTTGGCTTATCAGGATCTTCTTTTATCTTAGGTTTTTTTTTTTTTTTATTCTTTTAGGCTCTGGGGACCCTTTCTTCATGTCTTGGCTTTGACTCTTAACTCAGCCATGGATATCTGTTGTTTTGGTAGTTGCCTTAATCTCCAACCTATAATTTCCAGCCACCTTTTCTAGGCACTCTACCTTGCAACAGATTTCCTCTTCAAAATTGTTCAGCCCTTTTCTGATGCCCATCAGCGTATTATGTACTGGCAAGCGGCGTGTACCCGGCCCTCTATTCAATCCTATCGCACAGGGCAAAGCCCAGTCTAGTGTGAAAGAGGATAACTGAATTTTTAATCTATAATTGATCAACTCAGTGTTAGGGCCAGTCCTGTTCAATATCTTCATTGATGATCTGGATGAGGGGATTGAGTGCACCCTCAGTAAGTTTGCAGATGACACCAAGTTGGGTGGAAGTGTCGACCTGCTGGAGGGCAAGAAGGCCCTACAGAGGGACCTGGACAGACTGGATCAATGGGCCGGGGCCAACTGTATGAGGTTCAACAAGGCTAAGTGCTGGGTCCTGCACTTGGGTCACAACAGCCCCATGCAACGCTACAGGCTGGGGGAGGAGTGGCTGGAGAGCTGCCTGGCAGAAAAGGACCTGGGGATGTTGGTTGACAGCCACCTGAACATGAGCCAGCAGTGTGCCCAGGTGGCCAAGAGGGCCAGTGGCATCCTGGCTTGTATCAGGAATAGTGTGGTCAGCAGGACCAGGGAGGTGATAATAGTGCCCCTGTACTCGGCACTGGTGAGGCCGCACCTCGAGTACTGTGTTCAGTTTTGGGCCCCTCACTACAAGAAGGACATTGAGGTGCTGGAGCGTGTCCAGAGAAGGGCAACGAAGTTGGTGAAGGGTCTACAGCACAAGTCTTATGAGGAGCGACTGAAGGAACTGGGGTTGTTTAGCCTGGAGAAGAGGAGGCTGAGGGGAGACCTTATTGCTCTCTACAACTACCTGAAAGGAGGTTGTAGTGAGGTGGGGGTCAGTCTCTTCTCCCTAGTAACAAGTGACAGGACGAGAGGAAATGGCCTCAAGCTGCGCCAGGGGAGTTTTAGGTTGGATATTAGGAAAAACTTCACCAAAAGCGTAGTCAGGCACTGGAAAGGGCTGCCCAGGGAAGTGGTTGAGTCTCTGTCCCGGAGGTATTTGAAAGATGGGTAGACGTGGTGCTTGAGGACATGGTTTAGTGGTGGACTTGGCAGTGGTAGGTTAACGGTTGGACTCGATGATCTTAAGGGTCTTTTCCAACCTTAACAATTCTATGATTCTATGAACTACATCTGCTGGCAAGTGTTAAGAAAGAGGGGAGCTTTACAGAGAGGGACCCTTGGCTGGATTCCTAGGTGCTATGGAGATTTTAAAATACAGTTAAAGCAATAATTGCCTTAAGTGCTAGAATGCTCAGAAGCAGAGGTGTATCCCAGAAAGTTAATCACCATTTAATTAATCGCATCATAATTTAAGTATTTAGAGAGGCTTATTTTGCAAAATGCAGGTTTATGAATTAAATCCCATTGGCTGGCTGTTTTCAACAGAAGAAATTTGAAATGCTGGAGCAAATATACACAAATACTCTGCTTCAGGTTGTGAGAATAATGTTTTGCCCTAGAGCAGCTGTTCTTAGTAGAGGAATGGATATGATTATATAGAAGGTTCTTGCCTATTTGTAATTCCTGTTGTTCCAGGACTGTAATTTATCAGATTGAGTTGTTTGAGGTGATTGTACCTGGGTTTCCCTGCGGATCACACATGCAATGTGTGCACTGGATTCACTGTAGTTTCTTGCCCTTTTAACTCCAAATTTGGTTTAGACCTGTGTGTCCAGACACCACAGGTGAGAGCAAGATGGATTTCGGAGTGCCCGGTTCTCTACCAGTGTCAGTAGCATGAGTAAGGACTGAAGCTGGTTCTGCTATGCAAATATGGAAAATGGATAATCCCTGAAGCTTCGGCATGTATCTTTCTTGCTTCCATTAGATACACTGAAACATAGTTTGATTACATATACGTGGAATATTTGTAGTAAAATGATATGCTTCTCTGGTTCTTTGCCTATAGAGATATTTACACAAAAGCACAGAGCTTATTCTAGTTTTCATAAGATATTTTTCAATTAAGTTTGATTACTCGAGTGTTTGTATATGTAAACAGAAAAGTAAGGGACAAATATTGATAACATATCTTCACTAATTTTGCAAAATTGTTATAAGTGGGTCACATGTACCTCATTGCTTTCTAAGATAAAAATAGTGTCTTTTTTCCTTTTCTTTAAATGCACTTTCTCCATTTTGCTGATTTTCATTTTCTAGCATTTATATTTCTTAGTTTCATCTCATAAACTCTTATGCTTCTGTAGACATACATAAAAATCCCTATCCCCAGACACCACAGTAGGATATAAATTAAATTTGCTGGTTGGTTTCACCATTCATTCCACCATTCATCTCAGTGAAGCGCGTATGTTAGTCTTTTATCATCATTACTTTTGCCACCTGGCTTTTTCTCTAGGAGCCTCAGTAGTAGTCTAGGCACGCCTGATGGAACTACCTGGGATCACCTCCCTGTGTTAGGGGGATGGTCAGAGACTTCTGATGCCCAGAGCTGCATTGATGTTGAAAAAAGTTGCTTTCTGGGGCCGTATGTGTTAGGGCAAAAACATCAATCTCTGTATGTCTTTCCCCCCACCCCCCATATTGATCAAAAAGTTCATTTTAATAGCATTAGTTCTGTTGATTTCAACAGTCTCGTGACTTGAAATGTTTAGGTTTTGTTTTAAATTATGCTTTTCCTTTAAATTCTTCTCATGTATTTTTTAGCTGTGTGTGTTCGTATAAGGTATTTGAAAAGATGTTGCTCAACACCTTTTTGTTAGTGTGGTTGTAGACTGAGCAATACATAGATTTTTGAATTGGCTCTCAACAAGAACTAGTGCGATGAAAGATTAAGAAGGAAGAGGAAATATTGAGAAACACCTTGTATAGGTGTGATACTGATGATATATCTGACTCTGTAGATTTGGATCAACAACATATGCTTGATTTGGGGGAAACAGTGAAGTGGAGAGGACACAAGAAAATGGGACACTTAAACTAGGACTTTATTAGGCAGGTGGAATTTATTCCTACCTAGTAGTATGGAAAAGTACCTAGTTTTCAGTTTTAAGTAGGTATCTTAGTTGCCTCAGTGTCTCTGGAATCACTGGAATAGGGGTACTCAAAAGTTAATTTGAATTTTCTATGGGGAGGGAAGGTTAGAAAGTAGCTGGTTTTCATAGGAAAATGTTCTCTTTTAGATATTTTGTGTTTGTAAATCTAATGCATCAGCATATGAAGACATTTCTGCCTGAGACCAGTAAGAGACTTTTAGCCCTTTTTTTTCTTTTTGAAAAAAATATTTTTATCTTGTCTGTTCGCTATTGGTATTTTACTGGTACAACAGCATATAAGGTCAGGAACGTCCATATATGTTTTTTCAGATGATTCCATGATATGCATGACTGGAATCTTCCAAAGAAGAAATTAGGTAAAATATAAAGGAACAAAAAATATTTTCCTTAGACTTTCAAGCATCTGTATGTAATTAATGTAATAGCAGTGGTTCAAAACTAGAACTTTTTACCTTTTCATGGTTGACTCTAACAACCTGAGCGAGTACAACATCGTAATCTGCTTGTGTATATAAGCACTGTATTTTTGCATGGAGCAGAATTTTTTAGAGTTCAAAAACTTGCTATTCATGAAATGCCACCCTGATACCCAATAGTTTGAAGACTGATAAAGAATAAAGCTGTATGAGCAAGACACCATTATTTGTAAAGTGAAAAACATGGTGAAGTAGGCTTTGATTTTTGTCAGTGAATTTTTCTACTTGTCTAAATTTATTGTTTCACCTGATAAAAGATTGAGAGGATAAGCTGTGGGTGGTTGGTTGATCTGTATCTATAAATTTGACATTACTTTAAGCCTATCACAGGTGACATTCTGTTTCCCAGCACCTTTAATTTAATTTGAGAGACTGAGTGGTTTTTTCTTCCCCAAAGGTTATATTTTGTGTTCCACAGTGATTTCAATTGGATAGTTTGAAATGCTGCTATAAAAATGCATGGATTGAAGTGATGCTCTCAGCATTAAAGTAGCAGAATTACAGCCTGCAAGAGAAGCTGACACTTTGAGAAGTGCTGGTCTTAAATATTTTTTTCCTAAAATATCCTAAAGAATATTTGAATTTACTAACTGTTCCTGAAATTTTGGGTCTGAGCGTGCTGCTTCTGTGTTGGTCAAAACCCTTTCTATTGCTTAATGTATATGGGACAGTGTAAGGAGCAAGTACAGTCTCTGACGGCTGGGTCCTTCCAGCCCATTTCTCCTGAACAGATTTAGTGATGTGCTATCACTGATACTAGCCATTCTCTATTGCTTTCTAAAAAACAGTGTCAGAAGTCCTTTAGATCCTTTCTGTCATACTAATTTCTAGGAGGCTTCATTAAAATATTGGGGGACAATTCATTTGTGAGCACTCATCTATGCTTTGTGAAGCTCTCACATGATGAAAAATTATAGGTATACAATAAGGGAGAATATATTCACAAGCTCTATTGCCTTACTCAGATTTGCCCAGAGATAAACATTCTAACTGTTTTTTCATACAGTATTTCTTAAAATCTGTAAAAGGAAATGCAGATTTCTGAGGTGTATTTAATTTACAGAATGTCTTCTGGTCTGTTCGGAGTTAAGTGTTTGGAGAATTTCAGTAATTCCAAACATCTTTCCTCATTTTCTTTGCTGTAATTAACTTAGCCTTTTGCTCTGTATCACACATAAAGAACAAAATTGCCACTGCTCCTCAATGACTTTTTTCCTGGAGTAGCAATTTTCAGTGGCTTGGCAATGTCAAATAGAATTTCATAGCTTAAAGTGAGTGATTTGTGAAGAACTCTGTGGATTTTGGTTTGCATTTCTTTGGGAAACCATAAATATCACAGATACATTGCAAATCAGGAAAGCATCTAGCAATTACCCTAATATATTTTTAATGACCTTTTGGTTAGATGGTTTAGCAGGATTTGCAGTTCAGTTTCCATCCTCTTTTGAAGACGAAGACTGTGTATAATATGTGAGTGAAAAGTCCTGCAGTCCTTGTAATCAGAATATCATGGAGAAACAATCTTTCTGCATTGGGTGGCATGTGCCCGGCAGGAGGATGCAGTGTGTTTTACCCTTCCTCTTTGCCAAGGTGATGTGTCAGTTGGGGTCCTTTTACTTCAGACTCAATATATCTAAAGTGATGGCCTTATCTGAATGTGTCACATAAACTTTTACTCGTTCTTCCTCCAGTACTCCCTCTTCCCTCCCCTATTCTCCCCTCCCTTTACTGAGATGTGTCTACCAAATGTCGTATATATGGCTTTTTGAGACAAAAAAAACGCATGGTGATTTAGAGATGTGGCAATGCAAGAATGCTGTTCTGATGTGCCTCAATCCCTTGGTTTGTTTGATAATCTTTGGATAATACCTAAAGATACACTCATCTACAAAGAAGTAATACATAATACAAAGAAGTAATACATAATATTTATGTAGTACTTCACATTTTCAGTGACATACAAATATGAGTCTGATAAAAAGACTGATGTACTTGGTACGCCAAATAAATGCTAATAGATATACTACGTAGATATATACATAGATATATTACATTCTGTGTTGTTATGGAAGTTGCATAAGTACTGACTGCAGTTTATGTAATTTCTTTTTGCAACAGAATGCAGTAAGTATGACTCGTTTGCAGTGCTGATTTTGATGCATGCCCAATTTTATCTCTCTCATCTAGAGCTATGCAAGTTTTGCAATCTCTGATTGATAATTGCAGTTGGTGTGAGGGGCAGAGTTTGATGTGGCTGAGAAAGTTTGGTGATCAGCTATGATTTTGCTTTACCTAAAATTAAAATGATAAAAGTAATCTGTGCTACCGCAATATTTTCTAATCTGCTTGTGTGTTCTTAATCTCATTTTAGCAACCAGATCCTTAATTTAAAACATTTAAATGATTGCAGTTGCCCTGTCATAAAAATTGTATCACCATAATTTGAGCTTCGCAGGTATTGTATAGCAGACTTATTTGATAGCGTAAAAAGGCATAGTGGTTTATTCTGCAAATTTTCAGGCTTCCTAAATAACCAAAGTGTTCTTGATGACTAGTAATTAAGAAGGGGGAAAAAAAAAAAGGATGAGGGGGAGGGAACCCCACAACCACAAAGCTGAGAAGAGGCAACCAGCAGCAGATATCCAAAATTACTCTTGATTGCAGTTATTTCTGCAGATACATGTATAGAATTCTTGCAATATTAGTGACTTTTTCAAGCACTGGGAAAAAAAAAACCAATGAAGCTGCTGTTCCCTTTTCTTTGAAAGTGGCCTTTTAAACTGGTCCTCAGAATGGGCACCTGGCCTCCAAACTGCACTCATTTCAGATAATGGAGATGAAGTGGTGAACCACAGCTTTTATGCTGCAGTCCTGGCCCTGGTGACATTAGCAGAAAAGCTTCAGTTGACTTGAGTGTGAGGGCTTTACCTGTGGTATTTAGGGGCTTGCAGTGGCCATCGTTTCCGATGCTGACCCGTGTCCTTCTGGAAGCCTGTTGCTGTAATGTCACAGCCCTGCTCCTGCAGCAGTGCTGCCATGCAGCCGTGATGGAGTAGGCTGCCATGGCTGCAGTCGCTGAGCAGCCTTCCCGCTGCCCACCCCTGCTTCCAGGGTCTGCTCTGTTTCCTGGTCCCTTCTGCAAAGGGTTACACGCATGCTTGCTCCCTAACCCAGTTTTATACGAGTTATCCTTTAAAAGGATTTTTGGTTGATAAAGTTCTTTCGATTCCCATCATTTCAGGGGGCAATTACATGAGCAGTTTGTTGGCAGGGAGGAGGTGGGTTGACCTCTGGAGCCAATAATCTCTTAACCCAGGCTTAGCTGCAACCAGAACAGCAGCCTGGGCCTCGGTCTGTTGTGAAATAGGATACTTTATTTGCTACTGAGTGATCCTAGTTGGAAAAGAGCTAATGCTACCATCATCATTTCATTTATCAGAACCTGCAGGAGACTACGTTCTACACATGGGGACAGATTAGTGCAGGCAAAACTATTGTTGTTTATTCCTTGACACCACAGGCTCAAGGAATGACTTGTCCCAAGGAATCGATACAGAGGCATCATGAATATAAACCTACAGAGTTTTTGTCCCTCCCAATGGAGAAAGCCTCAGGGAAGGATTTGGTCTAAAATTTCCAAACTAATCTCATTCTCAATAAAATATTACTCAAACCGTCACATCACAAAACTGGAAGGAGTAGTTAATAAAGCAGCTTGTTGACTTGCAGCTGCTGCAGTAACTTACTCCAGCTGAGTTCCAGGGTGTTTACACAATAGCAAATGCAAACATGTTTTATCTGACAGGACAACAGCTTTGAGCAATTCATTATCAACTACTGTAATGAGAAGTTGCAGCAGATCTTCATTGAACTTACCCTCAAAGAAGAGCAGGAGGAATACATCCGAGAGGTAATACTTGAATGGATCTTTCCTTATCCTCTCTTCCCGTTGTCCCTGTAAAGATACTTAGGCATGCATACTGGATCCCCTTTTCAGGGAACGGAGTCACTTTTTGACCACAGGCCTGGCATGGAGCATGTTTGTGTAGGACTGTGTGGTGGTTACATTAAACAAAAAAAGTCGGTTTTGGTTTTGTTTCACATTATGAGTTGTCCAGGTATAAACCAGACCCAGCTCTCATTCATTGGCAACAATGACTGGCAGTTCTGAGCAAGGGCTAATTAATTTATTAGAAGACTAATATTGCTTTCTGGTGTTAGTGCCATTACCCTACAGCCTGTGTTTTGGATTACACAGTAGCGTCTGGGATACACCCCAACACCGGCCACAGCTAATCCTGTTTCAAAAGGGAATTGGGTGGGTAAAACAATAGCATGCAAGATGAAAGAAACTACAGATAGATTTTGGGTTCTAGTTTTCTTTCAGTTAAGTATTGAAGGGAGCTCTGTGAGCTTTATGGGTAAATTTAAGATGTGCTTTGGAGCCCGGACTCCGGTGTTTGATGTTATTCAGTGAGTGAACATCAAGTTAAAGTTTTAATAGGTTTTAGCAGTACTCCCCATGATATACAGAGCTCAGGCAAAATACCAGCTCACAGCTGCAGAAACTGGCATACGCTGTCTGTACTCAAATTAGATGATAGCATTTTGCTGTATAAACATTTTTAAAAATTAAATAAAGTTCCTGCCTTATAATCCTGAGGATAATATGAAGTTTGGGCATGTCTTTTTTCTTTTTGCATTCAGTGGTGAAACTCTTCAAACATCATTACTGCAGTTTGGTTCTTGAATGATATTTCAAATGCTCTGAAAAAAACCTAAACTGTACAGCAGAATGCAAATTAAGAATGAAATGAATATTTTCTTTTTTCAGTCCTCTGCCCTACCAGTGTTACCTCCTGATGCATTGGCATCTCATACTGGAAATTTTATCATTGATATTTGAAAAAATTAGGATATTAGCAATATCTGAACAACAGCCAGACTCTGGATTTTTCAGATGGTCTTATCTAAATTTAGCCCTCTTTCTTCCTCCCATTGAAAAACCCCAACAACTAAGAGCTTAGAAAATTTGATCTCGGATGCTTGCAGTGCAATGGTCTTATTTCCTTATGAGCGGTGGGAGCGTGGGCAGAGTGGTGCTGGGGCGGGCGGGTGGTGGAGGAGCGGCAGAGGAGCCTGGCGGGGCGCCAGGGGAGTGCATGGGAAGCTGACACGGGTGGGGGAAAGGAATGGAGAGCGGGTTTGGCAGCCACTCAAGGACAGTCATTTCGCGCAGATAATGTTAGTAGTAGATGATTGCATTTCTTTCTTTATAAATAAAATGTTTGTAAGCATATAGAATTAAATTTGAAAGTAGTATCTTAGTTAACTGCAATATAATTTAAATTGCCTAGAGGAAAAGCTCCCTTGATTGTTTTCCTGTTCATACTTTTTTTTTTTCTTATAGGGGATTGAATGGACTCATATTGAGTATTTCAACAATGCTATAATTTGTGACCTAATAGAAAATGTAAGTTATATTCAAGAACGTCTCTGAATAATTTTTTAGTGCATGGATTGAATTTAGCTGTAAAGGCTGTACGTATCCTCTCACACTTGGATTTTATAAAACAAGCCACTCATTGTAACAGTCATCTTACTTTGTATAGTAAAAGTTTATTTTACCAAAAAAAAATTTTTTTATAAGGCTATATGTTACTTTGTTAGAAATGTTCAGCAGCACCTATGCAGAAAAAAAACTCAAAAAACCCCAAAACTAAACAACCCTTAAATGTATACATTTAGTGTGGTTTTCAATAGCAGATATCACATGCTGCATTGTAAATAACACTTCTTTTTATATGGAAACTAGAAAACTCAATGACTTGTTACTGAGTGCTTTAGGTATAGAAAGTACTTGTATCTAATAAGAGGACTTCCCATGGACTTAGCACAGCAAGAAAGATAAAATTCCTTAACAATCGGAAAAGAACAGTTTTTAACCATTAACATAAACCGTATGCTGGTTTTACCCATAAACTGGCTACTTTCCGTTAAGTTGGAGTTTCTACAGTCTGAGTAAATGACACAAAATTCCAACATGAAGTTCAAGATTCAGATCTCTGAAGCAGTCTTTCAAAAACACAGATACCAAAAATCTGTTGGAAATGGGGATGAGGAAAAGAACCAAACATTGAGATGGCTTGAAGAACATTTTTTCTGGGTAGCAGAAGTCAAACAGGAGAGAGCGGTCTCCCTTTTATGCTGTGATGGAAATGTGATGGCAACCAACACTAAAGCTCTTGTCTTGAAACTTCAGAACCAAACTGGAATCCTGGCCATGCTAGACGAAGAATGCCTGAGACCAGGAACTGTTACTGATGACACCTTTTTAGAAAAACTGAACCAAGTCTGTGCCACTCACCAGCATTTTGAGAGCAGGATGAGCAAGTGCTCTCGGTTCCTCAATGACACCTCCTTGCCTCACAGCTGCTTCAGGATTCAGCATTACGCTGGCAAGGTACCTTGTGAAGCGGCGAGTACGCGGTGTTTGGAGGGTGTTGTACCTGTGCGAAGCCTAGGTTTGGTACAATGGCGAGCCTCTTCGTCCATTAAATGATGTTACAGTAATGAAGGAGAATTGCTTGAATCAATAGTTGATCGAAAAATCCAGACCTGTCTTAATCTTTTCCATCTTAAGCATAAGATGCATGGTTTGGGCTGGAAGGTTTTCAGAGATCATGCTGCTCTAGTTGAAATCAAGGGCAAGTACTTCTTTCAGCAAAGGAGAAAGATGTCCCACGTGCTTTGGTGGTGAACTGCTTGTGCTGCTAGGTCTCTGGAAATAAAAATGTTGTTTAGAATGACAAAAATTCACACACATCTGAAGGCAAGATATTTTGGAAAAACATATTCTTTGTCACTGAACTAGCTGAAGTCCTTAGTCATGTTGATGAGAAAGTGGAGTTTTTGTACATTTGAAGGAACTGAGTTTATTTTGACAGCCTGTGTACTTAAACAGATGGAAGAGAAAGCTATACAGAGGGCTTGCAAATGTATTTGCTTTTTACAACATAAGCAGTATGAATAAATACAAGTCTGATAGTTTTTGATGTACAATTCAGTATGACCTTTTACTAATGAAAATCAAAATAATTAAATTTGTAAAAAAAAAAGACAACTTATTTTTAAAACAAAAGTAAGCATAGGGATTGAAACTATACCTCTTATTTGAATCTGCTGAACTGTTAGTTTCACAGAGTAACGAATATTTGGGAAGTGTTTAATTTTGCTAGCACTGTTTAATACTTCCCTATTTTTTAATATTTTCTCAATCTTACAATTTTGAGTAGCTCAATAATGTGCTCATTCAGAATAGTGCTGGAAATGTCATACTTTCAGCCTTTGATGCAGCCATTCATTAACTTTACGTTACGTATTTGCTAAGACTATTTTGTAATTGCATATAATCTATCAGGGATTAATACTTAGATACTTCTTTGGTTGTCTAAATTCAAAGTGAATTGAAAATACTCCAGTGCTTTGAGAAGGACTGCAAACAGACTGTGTCTTAGCAGGCAGTGAGGGTCTTCAATTGTTATTGGCATTCACTTACCCACTGAGAAGTCAGTGAATTTCTCCTATTTTGGGAGGAATGTTGTCTTTCCGTACTCAGCTGAGAACATTTTGATCTAGTCACTGGAGAACAAAAGTTTGATGCTCCTTTTATGAAATATAAGCAAGTTCATATGAACAGTTTTTTTCAGTAGTGGCATTTACCACACCTGTCGGAAACAGAAATGTGTACTCCAAAGAAGAATGCTGCCTGAGTTCCCAGTCACTTGCTGTTGTGTAAAATATGGCTATGTCAGTATTAGTTTTATTCGGTATTCTGTGTACATAGTACATATCTACATAGAACTGAGAAATCACGAAGCTGAAGAATCTCTGTTACCAGCCAGATGATTTGTCACAATTAATCAAACTAAATTCCCTACCCTCAAAAATTAAAAAAGCCAGTAGCAATCTGAGATCTACATGAAGTTCCCCTGGACGCCTCCTGAGTCTCCAGCTGCAGGTCCGAGCTTTGCATTCATGCTTGTTGTCATTGGACTGTTTTCCTGGTAAAAGTCCTTTAAAATAACAGTCCCCTGAGGAGTGCACAGATAGCTGCTTGCTGCTGCCATATCAAGAGGTGATATTTCATATCTTGTTTTAGTTAGGCAAATAATGTAAGCATTAGTACTTTGAAGGGAAAGGGTATTTTTGGTGTTGTGATTAAAAGAGAGGGAGAAAACCTTTTTGTCAGCCAGAAAAAGATTATTTTGAAGTATTGGCAAGTGGTGTTGTGTCAGAGTTATCACAGAAGAAGGGTTTTTTCCATTTCAGAAACCAGAATTGATCAGCACAAGGAACTGTTAGCAGTGTGAGAAAATGCATCTTTCTCAGGAAGCATGTTAACAGAAATTTTATCCAACAAAAAGTCTTACAAATGTCAAATTTAAAATGAAAGCTGAAATGTCTTTCATTTGTTTTGGATAGTGAGAAAGAAGGAGAAATCAATTTCTTGGTTCAGTTTTGAACTGGCCTATGTTATAGTTCAAAACATGCTCTGATGAGACTCTTTTGTATTGTTCAGGTTATGTACCAGGTGGAAGGATTTGTTGACAAAAATAATGATCTTCTGTACCGTGACCTCTCTCAGGCCATGTGGAAGGCCAGTCACTCTCTTATCAAAGCATTGTTCCCTGAAGGTAACCCCGCTAAGATCAATCTAAAGCGACCACCGACGGCAGGTTCACAGTTCAAGGCTTCAGTTGCTACCCTGATGAAAAATCTTCAGACAAAAAATCCAAACTACATTAGGTAAATTACCCTGTGGCAAAGCTTTGCTGAATTTATGTTTGGTGAAGTTAAAAAAAAAAAATAAAAACAACTTGGTATCTAAGGATAAATTATTGAAATCTATGGTTTAAACTCACAATAACAGTTGTTGACACGTACAGTGCTGCAAATGAGTGTCCCTGTTCATTTCTCTTTCCAGGTGCATCAAACCCAATGACAAAAAGGCTGCACACATTTTCAATGATGCCCTGGTGTGCCACCAGATCCGCTACCTCGGTCTTCTGGAGAACGTCCGGGTCAGAAGGGCAGGTTATGCATTCAGGCAGGCGTATGAGCCTTGCCTGGAAAGGTACAAAATGCTGTGTAAGCAGACGTGGCCCCACTGGAGAGGGCCAGCCAGGTAGGAAAACATCAGTATTCTTACCTGTCCTGTTCCAATGATTGAAATTATTATCTTCCACATGTTCTGATTTTTTTTTTTTTTAATTTAATGAACTTTCAAGTATTTTAAAAGTAAATTAAAAACTAAGCCAGTGTGACTCAAGTATTTTACTTGTAAGTTGTTCCTTAGCATCTTGTTCCAGATTTTGGATGAGTTCATTCACTGGGAAACCTATACTTTTCAGTAGTCTAAAAATTACAGATCCTTGGCAAAGGAGATGATTTTAGTGATGAACTAATCTACTGATGGAAAAGATTTTGCATGTGAGCAAGGAGAGCACGTTGTTTTTACAATATATTGGGCCTGAAAGAAAATGGGGGGAGAGAGCAATACTGGAGTGGAATGAAAATGACAAGGAGGTCTGGAATGATCAGGAGGACGCTTATCTTTAATAACCAACTTTCAAAGTGTAGGAACACCCGTTTCTTTGAAGACAGTCATGCAATCTTTCTCTGTCCTTTCAAGAATAATTTTACATAATGATTAGTGAACAACTATGAGATAATACCTCTTGCAGGTCAATTGTGTTAAATACATGATTTTAAATTGCATAGTATTCGTATGTGTTTTTACAGATGATGTCTTGAGTAAACGAATGAGCTTCTTAATTCTTTTTACATGTGGCCACCAATAGCGTGATTTAAATTTATTTCATAATAGATTAATATCTTTAGCTACAATTTAAATCTTTAGGTTATCACGATAACAGTGGAAGTGCAGTATCGATAACAATAGCATTGTTACAATCCTCACAAAGTTCTGTGCAATTCCTCTCTTTTCTTTTTTGTTGACATTTATAAAATGCGGTTGGCAGAGTATGGAACATTAGCATTTGTCAAACTTGTCAGTCTTTTGTTTCACGTTTTGACGTTACTGTGAGAGCCCTTCCTTTTTTCTTTCTTTTTTTTTTTTTTTTAAAGTAAAATCATTATAGATGTAAGAGGAAAAATAGGCCATTGCTGCTGCAGATAAATAAAAATTGCTCTTTTTTTCATCGAATTATTCTGAATCTTTACAGTGATTATTCTTGCCTTTAGCTAAATAACCAGTGAGTAAATGAGTTAGGTTTTCAATCTTCTTATGTCAAGCACTATTTAAAAATTTAAAATATGCTTGCGTATACTTTCCATGAATTAATCTGTGAATATGTAAACTAAGAAGTTTTAGAGCTGGAGGTCATGTTTGTTAAGCTCATTTGCTTCTTATTAGGGCTGGAGTACAGGTTCTGTTTAATGAATTGGAAATCCCTGAAGAAGAATTTTCATTTGGTAGATCAAAGATATTCATCCGCAACCCAAGAACGGTAAGTGAAAAATGTCTTTCCCTGCAAAATCAAGCCATCTTTCATGAGGACAGCCTGTTATGAACTGCATAATTCACTAGCAGGTTACTACAGATTTTTCTAGATACAGTGCTTTGATATATTGCTGTGGAATATAGCATTAAAAAAGGCACTTTTTAATGTTAGACCCATTAAAATTGGTGTGAATCAAGACTCTACAATAGCTGTCAGCCTGAATTTAATGTGACTTTCATGCACTGACTTGTGGCAATGCATCTGCCACAAACCCTGTTGATGTATCTGCCTACAGCTCTGAAGATGAATAAACCAAAAGGTGTCTGAAGGGGGACTTGAATAAAGGAGAGATTTCTCTTACAATAGCTGTTCTTATGGTTTTTTTTGTCTTTTCTCCCCTACTGTTCTTCTTCCAACATCAAACAAAACCCTAAAAAACCTCACACCCAGCTCTTCAAACTAGAAGATCTGAGAAAGCAGCGGCTGGAAGACTTGGCTACTCTAATTGAGAAGATTTATAGAGGTTGGAAGTGCCGCACACGCTTCTTGTTAATGAAAAAAAGCCAGATTGTCATTGCTTCCTGGTACAGGAGATATGCAGTAAGATAATAGCCTTACTAAATGGGGGGTTCTTTTTATTGTGTATTATGTTTTTTCATATAACCTTGGTATGATATTTCATATAACCCTCATATGATATTTTTCCTTGATATGTATGGAGAAGTGTTGAAAGAATTCAATTTTACGTTAGTATTTAAGTACCAAAAATGTGACTAAAAGAAAATTTAGTTTCTAGAGACCTCTATTAAGTATTTAGTTTGTGCTTGTGCTTAAATAATTAAAAAGATCACCAGAGTCCTTTAGCTCTGGGAGAGCAGGATTTTGTGGCCCAGCTGGGAAGAGTCTTTTCTATTCAGCTAAAATGCTGTGCTGCCTAGCACTTAAAGTGCTCTCAAAACATATGGTTAATGTGTAAAAAATGTTCAGTAGTATATGTGTGCAATTCTGTGGATTTCAGTCATTCCTAAGGCTTTTTGTAGTTTTGCCTTATTTGGAACCTTTGCATTTAAGGCTCAAGAATGCTGCTTGGGAGGATCCCAGGGAGTTATTTTAATTATAGCTCAAAAGGCTCGTAGTTCAGTAGTTGTTACTGATACAGTTCTAAAACAGTTTCAAATCTGTTTCTAGACCGGGTATTCTGAACGGTACTGTTATATGACTCTCTCATGTCTTTTTGTCAGTTAGTAAATAACATTGGCTTACGTGATAAAAAAAGATTTACTGTTTTTAAGTTTTAAAACAATTCTTAAACCTCTCAGCTGCATTTTGTTATTGTGTGCATATCGAGAAGCTTGATAAAATATATGATACGGAAAGAAAGTATCTTCTTAAGCTGCAAGTTGCAGAATCGGCAATCACTGTTTTTCAGTTGATGAGTACTTTTGTTTATCATCTTGAAAGCCGTTAATGTTTGGTTCAGTTATCTTGGATAAATAGAGAAAAGTATCAATAATTCAGAAAAAGTATGAATAAATGCTTTTTCTCTGTAAAAACATGATGATCTCATACAATCTTAATGAATTAAAAATGGAGTTACCACAGCTAGATTGGCACAACTTTATATTTAATGAAATGAAAACAAATATGTGACCGAGTTTACATCATCGTTGATTTTCTTAACTGTAGACCTTTATGGTTCACTGGTGAAACATGGCAGCAATTGTCTTTGAATGCAGGATGAAGTCATAGCAATACCCTCAGAATTACTTACGGGTGATGACAGCGATATTTCCTCAGCCTCTTCATGGAGATGGAGTGCACCATTCTCCTAACCCAACATGACTGTTAGGCGCTGTGTTTTGGAAGGTTTCCTAAGGAATCCCTTGCATGAACAAAGCTTTTTGATACCTCCTTGGGCTGGAGGCTTGGCTAAAGGATCTGCAGACACTTGCCTGTCTGTTCCCTTGCAAGGCATGACAGACGTCAGTCATGGCATGAATGTGGCCTAGAGGGGAGTCTTTCTAGCTTGGCCACAGAGATGTTCACTGTAATTGAGTGGACTGACTGTGAAGTCTAAAAGCCTTTTTGCAAAGTCTGTCAACTGTTGTTCACTTAGTATAATGCTAACTGGAGAACTGAGCTTTTTAGAAGGAAAATGCTTGGCTGTCCAGGAAATTTATTGTTCGAACTGGCATACTTGGATAATATTCCAGCATGTCATTCAGGAACCCATGGGTTTTCTTTTTTCCTGTTCCTAAGTTATCATCAGCATTTGGTATTATAAAGGGACTGTGGGTAATAGGAACAGCACAAGTCTTACGAAAAGACAGCAAAAAGCTTAGCCAACAAACCTGAGCATTTGTGATGGTTTGTATGCTACTCTGGTGGTGGGAAAGAGAAATAAAGCTGTTACTGTTAGTATTTACTCCATGTCACTTTTGTGCTGCTGACCATGAACTTAGTGTTTCTGTAAACAGAGAGTGACATTGTCCATGCAGCAGTGTTGATGTGCTTTGTTTCCCCTCGAGTTGAACAGAGAATCTACGCTCTGTTCTGCTTGGTCAAAAATAGTTCACTTTTTACATTTAGTGCTTGCATCCTTAATCATATTTTCAAATGTTAGTAATGAAAGTTTTATTGTACAATATTTTACAATTGCAATATTCTGTTCTAAGCACCACATATTTGTTTCCAATACAGCAACAAAAAAAGTATCAGAAGATAAAGAGTTCGGCTATTATCGTACAGTCTTACATCAGAGGATGGAAGGTGAGTTTCCTGTTACTGCGGCTATGCCTGCATGGTGAGGTAAGGAGCAGGTCAGAAAACACATGCCTTCTGTCCACTGAGCTGTGGCTGTGCCGTAGCCATGGTGTTTGCCATAGAAGAGGCGAGTTTGGGATATCTGCTTGTGGCCTGGGATCTAAATCCCTGCAGGTGGTGTGAGTGGAAGGCTGGGACCACACTAAACTACTGGGTTATCCTTGGGGTGTCTTCTGCCAGAGAATTTGGAGAGAGGTGCCCTCTTTACATGGGCTTCAGGACTGGAGTGTGAATGCGTGAATCCGGTGTTCAGAGCAGATCTAGGTACACGCTAACCAGGCAGGCCAGCAGCTCCAGAGCGGGATGGTCCGGGGCTCTGCCACTGGGCTTATGAAAACTGTAACGTTGGACTGATTTGGAAGAAATATGTTGTGGTTGGTGGTTATTTTATGGTTAACAGGGTTGTCAAAGAATGAACAAAATTGAAAGCAGGCTTAAAATAAAGAGTTTGGGTGCCCTAGGCAGTATGTTACTTGGGTTGTCTTCAGTTCTCCTCTGTGTGCTAAGCAAAGGGGTGAAAGTGTGCTGTGCTCAACTTGGATTGAGCAAGTACTTTATCACTGTTTGCTTGCCCTCTACCTCAATTTGGTACAATTTTGCTTCTTCTCTGAGAGGTTTGTACTTTGTGAAGGGATAATCCTGCAGCCATAGTAGAGACTTAAGGAATGATGCTGTAATAACAGATAAAAATAAAGTTAACAGCTTACATGAAAGCAGCCACAGTGCTTAAAGCAACTACTTCTGTCCAGCTTCAGAAAAAATGTCCCTGGGCTCCTCTGTTTTCTTATTAACCTTTCTCCACCCCACTAAATGTGGCTTTCTCCTCTCTTTAGGGAAGAGAGAACTGCCTTTAATTCAGGAGTCAGTTCCCTTCCTGTCAGAAAGGGAAGGAAGGGGCTGCAGTTACTAGGTATAGTTATAAACAGCCCTCTTCTGCCCAGAAGGTTTTAAAGTTTGCCAGCACTAAGCTACCGTAATTTGATTTTGCTATTTTTCTTGATTTTTACTTTGTCTTTATTATTCTGTTTAAATGAGTTAAAAATATCCTTTCAGTCTAACTATTGACGTGCTGTCTTTTCCCATGAGCATTATTGGAAGAAAATTGGGTAAAAGCATCATCTCGGGTTATGGTTTTCCATTTGTCATTGGAGAACACGCTCTTTTGTGGTAGCACTGCCGTGGATAAAAGCCTGGTATGACAGCAACCTTAAGTGTGACCTAAAGCCAGGCAGTTTACTTGTGATTTATTCTTTATTGCAGTCTAAATGGATAAGACATATACTGTGTGGAGGAAAAGTATTATTGCCATTGTACAGACAGAGCTATAGATATCTCAGGTGATGCAACAAATCTGGGAGACAACTAAACATTGAACTAAGATCCCCTTGAACCACCAGTCCCAAGCTGTCACTTTTGCACAGAACCCTGCCTGGAACAGCGAATGTTAGGCTGCGTAGCATTAATTTATTTGCTTGGGGACTTGGAGGCATTGTGTTTTGGTTTTGCCCAGGTTTAGAGCTTGCAGTGCCTTAGTTTAAAATCATTAAGAAATTATATTTATTTATTTATTTGAATAAAATAATGTTTTCAATTGTTCGCAGGCTCGGAAACTTCTTCGGGAACTTAAGCATCAGAAGCGTTGTAATGAGGCTGCCACAATAATTGCTGCTTATTGGCATGGTACCCAGGTAAGAAAATGGCAACAAATTGTGGACTTAATTGTCTCTACATAGAATGAAGAAGGCCCTTCAGATAAAGTTATCTGGGAATATTTTCAGTGGCTTAAACTACTGATTTTTATGTTTCTCTTTGCTGCTAACATGTTTTAGCTGGTGCAATCTGGGAAGCTGGGACATGCTTTAATATTTGCTCTTTGTAGCGAATGGTTTCTTTCTTTCTTTCTTGCACCATTGTGAACTTGCAGTAACCTTTTCTTTCCTAAGCTTTTCTATATCCCATTTTCAAATGCATCACAGGCGCGAAGGGAACTGAGACGACTGAAGGAGGAGGCTAGAAATAAACATGCTATTGCTGTTATTTGGGCTTACTGGCTTGGATATAAGGTACTTCATGCACATATCACATGCCCCCCTTCATTACCCAACAACATCAACATTTAATCAGTAGTAAATAGTGAGAATTAATGACTAATACAATTGACTTAATATATAGTAATAGAGCATGATCATTGATTCCCTCCATTACCATTCATGCCACACTTAATAAATCTGGCAACATTCTGTATGTCAGGTTTTTGTAGAGTAGGAAATTCTTTGCATGGCAGCCAAGTAGTGATTTGCACTAACAAGCCATTAGACTAGATTAAAAATGACTAGACTACAGTATTCTCAAATTAGGAAATGCATTTAACTACATGTGAATATGCAAAGCATGGTTTGTGAGGGGAGAAACGGTTGGGTTTTTTTTGGTGTGTTATTTTTTCGCCCCCTAACAAGTGCTTTCAGTGACACTGTATTAGTGATCCAATTGAGATTTTCACCAGGCCATATGTTCTGCACTCTGGACAGTCTTCATTTACAAGCTCAAAGCAACGCTATGAAGTTTTATTAAGTTTTAGTTTTAATTGGTTTAATTGATTCTCTGGCTGTCATTTGAACCAGTAAGAAAATTTCAGTAAGTACAAGTAAAGCACGGTTTTATGACCTGAACTTTTAGCAGAAAATGATGTTAGTTTGCAATTCTAAACTTACAGCCCTAGAAAAATCCCAGGAATTCCAGCATCAGCTGTTTGTTTTCAGAAGCAAAGTCCCACTGAAAGATTCTTGCTAATCCCCAGCCTGCAGTTGTGGGTTATGTGAACATTTGAAATGCTGTTCACCAGAGGCCAAAAATTTATTGGTTTCAATTAATAAGTTCGTAGCTTAGTTGAAAACCATATTCAGTAAATATATTAAGTTTAAAACATCTTCCAGTTATTATAAAGGTTGGAGGGGTGGTGAGGGAGTGTTGTCAGAACACCTTGCCAACTAGATGGAGAAATGTGCTCAAATTACATCTGGAGTATAATGCTAAGTTTGGCCCTTGCTATTTTGATATAAATGTATTAGATTTCTAATGAAATGGCAGCCTTGGGAATCCAAACAAACATGTACAGAATTTCCCTCATACTAGAGAGACTTTGCATCTTTTTAGTTCTAGCTTGATATTTAGGTAACTATGTAGTTTGACAGACACACTGCTTCCTCTGCATTTATTTAAATGCAATACATTGATAATTTATTTTGTTTTTAACCAGAGTTCCTTTCACTAAAAAAATTGCTCAGTACTGCAGAAGTGATATTTACTCTCCTAGGTTTAAGATGTTCTTTTGAATTAAAAAGGACACATCCAGCAAGCAATGCAATAGTGTTAACTGTGTTAGAGCTCCTCGTTTAAATATTTAGTAGATTTGGATAGTTTTTAACTTGTTTTGGTAGTTATTTTTATCAATTGGCTCACAGGAATTTCATAAAAAATCGCCTCCTTATTCCTTAAATATAAATAATCTAAAAATATATATCTCTAAAGATGATAATCTAAATTGAATTAAGATTAGAAAAAGAATTACAGTATCTGATAAAAGATAAAACTTGTTATTGGTGTGATGTTTTATCTTTTCCCAGGGGAATATTTAAAGCAAAATTTCTGAAAGTTATCTTCAGAGATCACTTGCTTTAGCACACACTAAAAAAAAAAGCGCTATAGAACTCAAGTACTCCAGTTTCCTTCCTTTTCACAAGACAGACAAATACTTTTTGCTTTGCAGAGCTCTTGTTTTTACAGTGCTGTATAGTAGGGGCTTTTGTTCCAAGCAGATGAGTGAAAACATACTCTTTATGAGAGCCTATGTCTAACACAAATTAACATTTCTAGCTACATCAGAAAAGTGTAACTGGCGCAGGCTGGAACTGCTGTTGCACAAGTCTGTTTGACAACTTGACAACTTCAGATAGATGGCTAGAGCTGCTGTGACTGATCCTATAATACTGGAAGTCTTGATTTTGCTTGAGTGTTATCATCATATAACTGAATAGCAAATGTACTGGTATCTCCTAAAATGTTAGATTCTGTTAAGTTGCCCACACATGCCTTTGTGTTTAGAATACTTTGCAAATTGCTTTCCAAAAATGGGAATGATTGATTAAATGTAAGTAGGTGCCTATCTCTTTGTACATGAGGAAGGCACTATGTTTGGGGTGTTCACCTCTTCATTCCATACAGACAGACATAATTTACTAGGCTGGAGAATTTTTTTTTTAAAGTACATAAAGATCAAAATAAAAAATAACCTCCAGAATAAAAGCCCTCAATATAGTGCCAGTAATGCATCATTATGTACGTAATTTCAGAGTTGATTCTGTTCTGCCCAGGCACTTGCCAGTGGAAGAAGTGACTAGATAGAGAGATTTTAGTAAGTCTTGATTTTCATACACACCATTTTGATCATGCAACTGCAGGCAAAGTTCTCCATTAGAATCAAGTTACGAGGTACTTACCACTGATTGCGAGGTGTGCACGGAAGAGAAGATGGAAACACTGGTAGCAAATAATGGGGCTGACAAAATCCTTATCTGTACGTGCCACTTAAGCAGCAGTGGAGGCTTTTTTGACCTCCTGTCTGGCTTCACAGCAATTCCCACTGACACACGTTGGGTTTTAAAGGTTAAACGCTGTTCTTCCATCTTTCTGTATCTTGATTGTAAGTTGGCTGTTCTGTTTGGGAGAAGCCTTTTCCTGGTCGTTGTGCTATCTGCATCGGGCTGTCTCTTTTGTTCACTATCTAAACCTTTTAGGCTCGAAGGGAATTGAAACGCTTGAAGGAGGAGGCTAGGCGTAAGCATGCTGTTGCAGTCATTTGGGCTTACTGGCTTGGACTGAAGGTACTTTCTCAAACACTCCTGTCTGTCAACATGAACTCAATAAAGCGTGGCATCTTACTAACACTTAATAAACAAGCCGTTATGTGGGCTAACTAGCAGGGATGATTTTTACACAGAATTACATTGCTTAATTTTGTCCATGGACTTTACTGAAAAATTCATGAGCTGAAAATGCCTCATTTACAGCAATATTTAGGCATCAGGTGTTTTTTGTCAAAACAGGAATTTCAGTTTTCAAGCAAAAGACAAATGTCAGATTAAAGGGACTCTATTACGATTATTGACTTAAAAACCTGACCTACGTTGGCAAAGATCCTATCCAGAAAGATTACAAGGATGTATTTTCTTATTGTGACCTCTGCTTGATTGAATGGGAAGTAGGGTGGAGCTGTCTGACTCTCAATGCTGCTCACGTTAGACCCCTGACCCCAGTGTCGAGGGCATGGTGTCAAGCTAATGATAATGTCCTGTTGCTTCCATCAGCCTTTTTAGGGCATGGCATTGTGTGCAGCTACTTATGGCTTGTGGTAGCCATGAATTCCCAGAAAAAATTGAGATGTACAAGAGTCTCTTGTTTTCTGTCCCTTGCTTTCCAAGGACTGGTTGGCAAAAGAAGACACACTTGTAATCTGGAAAAATGTAGTTCTGCTCTGTAAATAGACTATGAAAATGGCATCTTGAGATGTTTCAGGTCTGGCATCTTGAGATGTTTCAGGTCTGTGCCCAAACGATTTACATAATAGTGTTCAAACATAGTTTTACAGATGCAGTCCTGAAGAACTGCGGAAATCTAAATCAGTTTTGTTTGGCGGGGTGTCACGTTTGCTAATAGGGATATTGTAGAATACAGAAGTATAAAAGGAAACAGTTTACTTGATAATGCAAAGTCCAGCTCTTGTATTCTCATACTTATTCTAACAATGATGAAATGGGAAAAATAGTTACAAAACGTATAATTGTATATAATATATGTATATTATGTATATAAAAATATCCATTACAATACCTGCATGGAAACCAGAGCTGGAAATACAAAGGAGCCATTTTAAGAAGTCATTCTGCAGATCAGAATCACACTTGAGGTACTTGAGACCCACTGCCAAAGTTGGTCTGTTTTTATGATTTTAAAACAAGAATATGTCCCTCCTGAGAACTCAGGAGCTGTTTTATATCAAACAGCGGCATTTAAATGAAAGCTGATGAATCCAAAACCTTTAAGGCACATTAGAGCAGAAATATGTTTCTGCCTTTCTGTGGTGTGGTTTTTCGATGTATTTTTTAAATAGTGTAAGCAGCACTTCTATCTTACCTGAAACATGCAGATTTTTCTGAACAAGAACATAGTCTGCAGTTCCAATATACCACTGTTACCACAGGCAGTTCTCATTTGTCTGATGGCAAAGTATTTTCACCCATGGCATACAGAGGTGAAGATTTAAAGTTGATACAAGTGATCAAGATTAAACCATTAATTCTTGAGTCTTTTTTTTTTTTTTTTTTAATTGTATGATAAGTAGATTTTAATAGCATTTGCGGTACTTCCAGATTTAGGCTTTTCTGGAATGGCTTGCATTTCTCAGTGCTTGCTTTGCAGCTTCCCTGCAGCGCCAATAGGATGTGTGGGTGTATATTAGTCCCTTTGTTCCAAATTAATTTGCACACCTTGCAGCTCACAAAGAATAATATAAACCAACATCATTAAAGAGAGTCTATGAGAACATGGTGAGATTTGGGATGATGGTGGTTGGAGTGGCTTTGAGTGTGTTAATTTCCATCCCTGAATAATAAATAAATTATATACACTAATTATAGAGCACTAAACCTTAGAGAAAATCAGTGAATAAGAACTCTAATAATTTTTTTTATAAAGTGAGGGGGGAAAAAACTATGTGCTGTATTTGCATAGAATGAAGACAGCTGAATGCTGTCAGTTTTGTTGATGCATCTTAATGTGTAATTAAGCAAAACCTATTTATCTATGGGGTTTTTTTAAATCCCAGAATGGTGACAGATTCTTACTTTAAAAATGCTGGCTTATCTTAAAATGCATGACACTCAGTGTGGGGCAGAAGGTGTGCCAGGGTAAGCCAAGCAAACTTTTTCTTCTAAGTTGATGTGGGTTTTGCCTCTATGGGTTTCCCTTTATTTTCTGGTTACAGTGAACTCAGCAACACATAGCAAGTTAGCTAAAACCACTAAATTTGCTCTGGGGTAAATTATGCAAAGCCACGATGTTTTCCCTGGGTTTTGCTCAAAACTTTTAACAGGTGTGTTGCAGGCTATGCCAAAGTTTGGGGAGAAAAAAAACCAAACAACCTAGGGGATGTTTCAGCTAACTTGACGTGAGCCTGGGCTTCTCATAAAAACTGCAAACCGGTTGTGCTTTCTCTCAGATTGGGTTTTCTGAGGGGGGGAATTTAGATACTATGCTAATTAGCCCTGATAGAAATACCAAGGGCGAAACAAGTACTCTGAAACTTGCATTTACAAGCATGTATAAAAAATAAGTATCACCTGCAAAAATGGTTTTCAGCGATCACTTTTTTTTTTTTTTTGTAATAAATTTTAGGAGCAAATATCAAGCTTGCTGATATTAAGCAACCTTTGTGTTGATTCGCTGCTCTCATCAAGCACCAAAACCTTATTTTCCTTTTGGAATGAAGACTGCTTGTGTGAAAAGAGTTTTTTCATGCATAAGTCTGCTCTGGGAAAAAAATCCCTTTTTTATTATAGAAAACTCTGTGTATTAAGAATCTTAAATGAGAAGAACAGAAACAGTTCATCAGTTAACTGTGTAATTAACATCAGTGTCACTTCAGACACAATAAAATATGTATCACTGATGATATCTCACTTTTTCCAGTCCAGCTTTATGCAAAAGCCTATGAAAAGAGATTCATGCTGTGAATTCAACAATATTTGAGTAGCTTGCCTTTCCAGAGGAAAGTATTTCAAATTCTATGTTAAATTTGCAACTTACTATATTCAGGTCATCCGAGGTAGCTTTCTGACCTCTTGGTCCATGGTCTGCTTCATATATTTTCAAGTGTACCCAGTTAGTGTTCCTGTTTCAGGGAACACTTTGCATGTTTGTATGCTTTTTTAGTATTTTCTGCCATAGAGCTTTATAAAAAAGTACCTGTGCAAACAAATTATGTCTTTGAATTCACTTTGAGGGTTTGTTTAACTTTTCAGGTCCGTAGAGAGTACAGGAAATTCTTCAGAGCCAATGCTGGAAGAAAAATTTATGAATTTACCCTTCAGAGACTTGTATGTATATATCCGTACAAAGCACATGTACATTTTCTGTGTTTTAAATTTTTGTCTTCTAGCAAAAGTAACAGCTATCTTATGGCCTCGATAGTCTTTGTAAGGAAATGTCCAAGCTAAGCATATGGAAAATTGACAACTTAAATATTCTGATGTTGTAAAGAAAGGATAGTGATAGTGTTTTGAAGGTGTGGGAATGGCACTAACTAAGCATTTGCCTCACTTGTATGATATCTGAATCTGCATTTCTCAATGTACCTGGCTTTTTAAATCCATATTCAGGTTTATGAAAGCTGCGAGTTGCCGTTTGGTAACTGCTTTTAATCACAGAGCATCTGCTTTTCCTTGCTTATTTCAATAACTCTGGTATTTGAACATTAATAAAACATCTTGCTTCAATTTTATCACAGATGCAAAAATACTTCCTGGAAATGAAGAATAAGATGCCTTCTTTATCACCAATAGACAAAAACTGGCCAGCGAGACCTTACCTTTTCTTGGATTCAACTCACAAGGAACTAAAGAGGATTTTCCATTTGTGGAGGGTAGGGCACATTGTGGTTCAGTCTATACAGAACTTCATCACATGATTTTCAATAGTTTTGTGTTGCTCATGAAGAGCCTATTTTTAGGTTGTATTTCTTCCCGTTCCAGACAGGATATTTTATTTCTTTGGAAGAAGTGTGTCTTTTGATCATTGTCTTTGGCCTGCAAGGGGTATAACTATCCTGCCTACTCCTTTTTGGGGCTAGGGAGAGAGGATTGCTTCCTGCCATCAGCTTTTAACTTAATAGTCAAGCAGTAAGCCTGCTGCCTGTTAATTGGTAGCTTGTAATACTTGTGTCCATGGCCAGGACTGGGACTGGCTTAGACCAACATTGGAAGTATCGGGTGGAATTTTTTACTTACGCACTGTGGTTAGCTGAAATTTGTTTTGCATCTTTGGATGGAGAGAACAGCGAGAATCTGTATAAGTGCTGATGAGACATTTTACTGATCTTGTGGGCTATGGTTTCTGTGAATTGTCAAGGAACAGTTTTTCTTTCTGCAAAATTCATCCTCTCAGCTATGTTTTGTTCTTTCTGTCTGTTTACATAAACTTCCACAATCATGGAACTATATATGTTTCTGTGGACCTTTTTAGCCCAGTCTTCCAGTGATGGGTATCTGACAGATTAAGCTCGTGTTCAAATTCAGCATGCTTAAATGATATGTTTTAGAGATTATTTTTGCTGTAATTCAGAAGGATCTAGAATGGCTGAGGAGAAAAACACCTCTGCTGTTTGTTACTGTGCTACAGTGGCATGTAGGATGGAGCTGAGTCACTTCAGAAGTATACAAAGAATGTGCATCTTGAGCAATAAGCAACCATTAGTCTGTGGTACTGCTGCTTCAACTCAGATTTGGAAGGATAATTTTTTGGTTTGTTTAATATATCGTGTTTTGTAGTGTAAAAAGTACAGAGACCAGTTCACAGATCAACAGAAGCTTATATATGAAGAAAAACTGGAAGCAAGTGAACTTTTCAAGGACAAGAAGGCTTTATATCCAGCCAGGTAATGACTTATTCTGCTGCTTTTAGTGTACAATAAATCCAATATACTTACACAGATTTAGGAAACTAAGCAAGATTTTGCTTTTTATCTTCCACAGGAAAGTGCATTTTCCTTGTCTGACAATGTCCCTCCATCATTTTACTTTACAATCCTGGAAATTGACCTCAGTTTGCTTCTAACTTAGATGTTATACTGAGCATTTCTGTCCAGAAGCCATGATGTTTTGTTGTTCTAACCCCCCATGACCTGTTCACATCGTAAAACTTTGGAGAAGTTGTAGAAAGGAGTAACTCTCACCCTTTCCCCTAGTTTCCATCACGCTGGTTCCTGGAACCAATAAATGTAGAGGGAACTGAAAGGCTCTAAGTGACAATGTCACTCCCAGATGAGGCGTGCCAGGGAGCTCTCCTGTGTTCAAACGTAGGACATTCAGCATAATGCTCTAATGTGAAGACTAGGTAATTTAAGAGTTAGATACGTTGGTAGATACCTTTTTGAAAGGATACTTCAAAAAAAAAAAAAAAGTGCTTAGAAGTTCATTTCCATTTTAGAATCTTCTTTTTTTTTTTTTTTTTTAAATTGGAGACTTTTTAAAAATATGAAATCTCTGCAAATAAGTACTTTGGTTTCTCAGATTATTGAGTTCTTGAAAACTTGTAAATTCTTGTCATTGCTATCTACAGAGCTAACATTACTCCGTTACTCAAAGTGCAATAGTATCTGATTTTACGTAAGGAATGCACTTTTTTTTTTGCATGCAATAAAACTGACAAAATAGAGATCTGATGTCCTTGAAAGAAGTTGAATTGAACTTTTTAAGTGAATATGAGCTTAGAAATTGTGTTTTTCTTGCAAACAAAGGTCTTGTCGATCTCAGGAGAGTTTTCTTTTAGAAGCCATAGTTTGAGCACAGCAGGAGCAAGGCACTGTAAAGCGAGAAGCAAGGCTCAGTGGAGGAAGGAACAGGAATCTGCAAGGGTTGATGAGGGCAGTTCAACGCATGGACAAGCTCTGCTTGGATGTTTGTGTGTTTTATTGGTTTTGTTTTGTTTCATTTTTTATTGAGACATTTCCTTTTTTCCTGTAATGGGCTCAGTATATGTTTCTCTTTCTTCCCTTCAGTAGATTACTTATTTAATGGCTGTATATGTTAGCTTGTGGTTTGTTCCTTATTTGCTTTGGGACGTCTTTTTATGCTGCTGGGAAAAAGAGAAAGATGCTGCCTTTGGACTTTTCTGGAAGCAAGCAGGTTTTTTTGCTTTGAGTCAGTATACTTCTGATCAGTGTAGAGCTCCTTGGGAAGGAAGGAATTTTATTTATATCCCTGGTTTGGTACTTTTTACACCAAGACTGAACAATGAAATATTATACAGCAAAATATATATCTGAATTACTTTTTATCCAAGACATTCTTAAGTGGTATATGTGATAGAGGGTAACTGTTAATTCATTTCAGTTTTAGCTTGTAAGTCATTAGTGTTCGTTTAGGGACAAAGTCCACATGGAATCTACAGTTTTGGTGACTGTGGTTTCATAATGTTAATTAGTAAAAACAAAAAAACCACCAAAGCTCGAACATGGTAGAAAGCTGGAATGCTTTCCCCACCCGGCACTCATTTAGAAACATTTCCATCTCTTTTTGTCTTGTATTCAGAGCTGATTAGCTCCTGTTGTTTTTTGTTTTTTTTTAATTGTCCTAAGGGTGTAGGAAATCACTGTATAAAGTTTCTGATTAGTTAGTATGATAATGATTTATAGGATGTGGCTAATTTTCTGTGTGTAATATAATTATTTAAGAAGAAAGAGGGACTTCTTGTGAGTACTAAAATACCAGTACCCTTCCTTTTCTCTCCCATCTCCCCATGTGCCAGAGATGCAATTACAAAGGTATTGCTATTCCACATAATATGTTGGTTCCTCTTGGGCTCTAGTCTTGGCGAAGCTTTGCATTTAGTACATTGACTGTAATTTAATCAAAGTGGTTAGTTAAAGGGACTTCCAAACAAAGCAAGCAGCAACTGTATTCACCAGTTCTTACCTGATCACGAAGCTGTTACTGTATAACCCTGAGGTGGACAAAGGTGGGGTGATTTGCAAGCGCAACAAGTATTGATGAAGAGCTGGTACACATTCAACACACAGCAGATCTTGAAGGCAAGTTCTTGTCTGTCACTGTGAAATACTGTGGAAGAGCAGAGGTGGCAGTCCTACTGAAGTCTTATTTCCTCTGTTTTCACAGAGACTGCTATTGGGTGATTTTAAATCAAAATTGATTGCATACGCAAGGACGTACTTGTGTCTGATACCCATAGCAATTTGGCCCATTTAATTGGAAAATGTTGCCAGAGCAAGGAAAAAAAAAAAATCCTATTACTGTCTGTGGTGATAAATTTCTTTATTCACCATCACTGTGCTGTTAATGTGTACAAGATTCTGTGTCTAATACACATACCGTTTCTTACCCCTCCTCCTCCTTTCTTCTTTCTTCTGGGATAATGTGCTGGGAGATATATCCACACTACTCTGTAGCAATTCCCGAGTTATTTTCAGCTGATGTAGTATGCCTGCACAGCACAGATTGATGCCAACACCACTGCACTGAGCGAACGGTGGCACCGACCTGAAAACTCTTGGCGCAGAGATTGGGGGGCTGCAGCTTTCGGCTTCTCAGCAGGATTAAGGACAATTGTGCTGCATAAACAAACACCATGCTAAGAGCTCTGTTTGCGTTCAATTATGTATTGCTCTAATTATTCTGTTACACAATTGCAAATTATTTTGCATTGCTGTTGTTTAAAACAGGTAGAAATTGTGAGTAGAGGTTTCTGGGTTGATCAGAGCATTCTTTCGCTAAAAATCAAAGTTTATCAAAGTTTAAGGAAGCTTCTGGTAGTGTAGAGTCATTGAAAATGATATTTGGTGCATCTCCTGGCTCCACGAAGTCTGAAGCAGAACGTGATGGTTTCAGGAGGTTTACTTCTTCCCTGCGATTCATATTTAACTCGTGTCTCTCTTTTTGTTGGGCAGTGTTGGGCAGCCATTCCAAGGGGCTTACTTGGAAATCAGCAAGAACCCCAAGTACAAAAAACTTAAAGATGCTGTGGATGAAAAGATCATTATTGCAGAAGTTGTGAATAAGATCAATAGAGCTAATGGGAAGGTAATAAAATGGCATTGCTTTATCCAGAAGGGTAGATGATTTTTGTTATAAATAAGCTGAGAGGGAGACTTGGTTTCTGTCATGTAATAGTCTGAGGATTTAAAAAAATGCCTTTTTTTAAGGGCAAGATTGGAAATGTTGGATTTATGTAAACTGGTGATTTTAAGCACCCATTTTAAATTTACATAAAGATTACTAAAATCTTGTTTGGGTTTGTAGTTTTCAGTGACTTTTTCAAACAAAAATGGCATCTCATCAACTGGTAACAGGCTGTATTGATTCACAACTAAGTGCAGTCTCTGTACCAAACTTAGATCTACTATTTGCCAATTGAAGAAAATAAATATTTAGATAATATTGTTATTGTTCAAGTATTTAGAAAACTTAACCTTTCAAGGTTCACACTGTCATTCAAGCTCCTGATTATCACATTTTATTATGTTTTAAAATTGTGAGTGGCATACTGTGCTAGCTTTGCCTGTCTTCTGATTGATATCAAAAGCTTTTTGGAGTGAAGAGGCAAGCTTCTTGTATCATTTGAATAAAGTTGTTAAATAAGCTGGGTACTTTTTTATTCTGCCAACACAGAACTTGTTTTGCATTTAAATTATACTTATTAAAACAGGAAGTATTATCCTCCCTTAGTAAATGTAATTGTTTTCACTGTATCTGTCTAAATATTAGAAGTACTAGATCTCAGCTTCTCAGATGTAGATGTCATTTATGCATTTGTAGGAGTAAAATTAGGTTGCCTGTTGTTGATGCCAAGTTAATTTTCTGGTTTAGAAGGAACTAATTAAATGAAGACAAAATCTTTCCTGTAACTGCATAGGCTACAGCTCTCCAAATTTAAAAAACAAAAAACAAAAAAACCCCAACAAAACCAAAACAATTAATCATGAGCTGTTCTGTGTGCTTAAGACAGCTACTTCTTAATTATAGTAGTTAAGATTTCATTATTTAAAATTTTACAGGACAAAAAGCTATATGTCGATTAAGTTCTCATTTTTCTTTCTCATTACTTTCTAAGATGAATTTAAGAACACACATTGATGCTTTAAAAATATTTCTCGTTTGAAAATATGAATGTGTATCCTCCTAAAGAATAATTCCACTAGATAAAGGGAGGACAATGTAACACTGAAAATACCTGCGTGATTTGTGTTTTTCTGCAACACAGTTTTGGTGAATAACAGTAAATAGGGAGGCTTAGTCCTGAATTGGCTATCACTGAAAAGGTATGTTGGTTTTCCTGGGGATTGACAGAGCATGAGAAATGAGGTTATCCTGATTTGCATAGTTTCTGAGTTTCAGTTTCTGAATTTTATAACTGTAAGCTAGTAATTAAAGGAACTGTTTATATCTAAGCATATGTGCCCAAATGAGCTAAGCTTCTCAATCTATAATTAGACACATAAATAAATTTGACCGGATTTTAACTGATCTGCAGCTTTTACTGAACATCAAACGTTCATGTTTACTAATGTGGTCCAAGCTTATTAACTCTATGAACTTCTTGTAGTCTTAGTAGGTGCTCAACAAAGACCGGTTCTCTGTTTATATAGATAATGGTTTGCATTTCTGTATTTTCACAGGCTACATCCAGGATTTTCTTATTAACCAAAAATAACGTTCTTCTTGCGGATCAAAAATCTGGTAATATCAAGTCAGAGGTTCCACTGGGAGATGTTACCAAAGTGTCCATGAGCTCCCAAAATGATGGCTTCTTTGCAGTGCACCTCAAGGAGGTTGGTTACAACTTTATAATACAATAATTTGACTGTTTTACATGCAATGATATAAAAAATGTTTATTAATTGTCTTGTAGCATTAAATTGTAGTGGTTAGCTTGTAGGTTTAGAAGTTTATTGAACTTTGCCATATCTGCAAAAACTTTGATTTAAAACTACTGAAGCCAAATGAGAACAGTTACTACATTACGAACGATCATTTCCTTGTGCAAATTAGACTGCATGCTTCACTTTAGCCTCTTCAGGATTGGAGTTTTCCATTTGTAATACAGGCCTTTAATCTGGTTTGGAGATCTTGTGGCAATGCTTTCCTTTTTAGCTGCTCATACAATTCTTCCTGACACACTAGCATAATATTTCTCTTCTTTATGGGATGCCAAGAAATCCACGTTATGGCACAGCTAATTTGGTTACTCATTTCTGAAGAACTTAGTTCAGTGCTATATTTGCTTCACTGCTAAAATCATTAAGCTGGCATTTGTAGTCTAGCTTAAATGGATTTGAAGAACGTCATATATGTATCTTTTCACACTGACCACCTTCATCCTAACACTGGTGTTGGCAATTGGTTTCTATTCCTTTCCGAAAAGATTGTGAGCTTGCCGCGGTGTAGCCAGAAGAGGGATACAGAAACACTACAGTTTTGTAGGACAGATGAAGGTGACCCTCCTTTAGGGTCGGGAGGGGTTTTTAACTTTCTCCACAGGTTTGCTGTTTATTTGAGAGTGAATTTCATTTTGATCCTATACGCTGCATCGCATCCCTATTTAATTTACAGATAAGAGACTCTTGTTTCATTGCACTGGGAAGAGAACACTCTTTGTAAAACCCCCTGCTTGGCTGTCGTTTAATATTTTTCATATTCTAGGTTTTGGTAGTCCTAACTACTTTCCTTTCTGTTTCAGGGTTCAGGAGCAGCTGGTAAAGGGGATTTCCTGCTCAGCAGCGATCACCTTATTGAAATGGCCACTAAACTTTACCGCACTACTCTCAGCCAAACCAAACAGAAGCTCAACATTGAAATATCTGATGAGTATGTTTCTTGTTTGCTTAGAAGTGCATTTCCTTCAATGCAACATGCTAAAAAGTCAAGTATCTAATGTTAGAAAAACAAAACACTGTTGTGTAACAAGTATTTCTTTTCTCTTGACAGAATACTTGTAAATAAGGATGGAATTTTCAATGTGTACTCATTTCTAGTATTCATTTTGGCTTTATTTCCTTGAAAGTCATTAGAGAAAATGTGCTTTTCTTAAGGTAGTTTCAAATAGGGCTGTGAAGCAGAATTGCTGCTGTAGAAATAATTAAGAGATAGTACATTTGAGAGAACCATTTTGTGTGTGACTGAAAAGTTTACATACTCCTATGAGATGTTTATCAATTAGAGCGGACACCAGATGCCAAGTTCCAGTGAAAACAACCAAAACAGAATGAAAAGCTCCTCCTGAAACACACATAATGATGGTGCTACTAATGTAGGTCTATAAAGCTCTACATTCTTTTGTGAAGGTGAAAAATATATTATTAAAATTCCTGCTGACAGTGTTTGAACCACCTATTGTTGGTTTGGGTTTTTCTGTTGTTAAAAAGTTTTGTTTGATAAAAAGCTTGCATCTCAAATCAGTATTTCTTTCTGCTTGGTTCAGTTTCAGATTTTGGCCTTAAGTAAGGACTGCACTTGCAGCGTTTACGCCCATGCAATAAAAACATTTGTGTGTGTGTGAGCTCCTAAAGCCTGCTGAGTGAGAGTCCCTCACTTAGTCCGCTGTTGTTATACACTCAGTTTCTTGTGTGAAGTGCCCCCTGATTTCAGCAGTGTTGCTGTGGTAGTTTTGCTCATTTTGAATAAAGAAGAAAATTTGGAACCCTGTAACAATAGTGAAATAAAATTTCCGTAGGCAAAAATTGAACCTTTTATCTGGCTGCACAGCACTGCTTGTATTCTAGAGTCATGGCGAGTACCTTTTGTATCTGTTCAGATTTCAGGGTTTATTTAAAGGCTACTTTTGCTGTTTCCTTGAAAATGACATATGCCATTTTTCTTTGTTCTGTTACTAGATGTGATTTAATTAATCAAGGGTGTGTTTTTTAGCCTCTGAAAGAGTGTGGCTGTCCCTAGTAAGATTCTAGTTTAATGATGGCTGCAAAGGAATAAACTACTAAACCAAAGTTTAAGCATGCATTGCACTAGTCTGGATTGCCTGCCTGCCTGCCTGCCTTAGGTCTGGAAAACTGTGCTTTCTGGGAGTTTTGCATTTTGGGATGTGTTTTTGTTTCTTGTCTTGCAGATTAAAAACATTCAAGTGTGTATTGCTATTGAGTTTATCCAGACTCAATAATTTTAAGTCGTTTGCTTCTTTTTTAGCAGTTTCATCTCTGTTGATGGTGAAGCGGTACTCTCTTCTCCCTGCTAGAGCTTAGATACAAGCACAGCTAGGAATCGAGGAGAAAATGTGGCCTTACTTTGACTACTGTACACTACTTTTTTGGGAAGAGGGCTTATATAAGTAAAAATGCTGTTGATCCAGGGGTATGTCTAGTAAGAGACATACTGTTTATATATATAATATTGGAGCAATGGGTCTAGGAAAATCATAGAATCATAGAATCGTCAAGGTTGGAAAAGACCCTTAAGATCATCAAGTCCAACTGTTAACTTATCACTGCCAAGTCCATCTATACCATGTCTCCAAGCACCGTATCTATCCGTTCTTTAAATACCTCCAGGGATGGAGACTCAACCACTTCCCTGGGCAGCCTGTTCCAATGCTTGACCACCCTCTCGGTGAAGAAGTTTTTCCTAATGTCTAACCTAAACCTACCCTGGCGCAGCTTGAGGCCATTTCCTCTCGTCCTATCACTCGTTACTAGGGAGAAGAGACCGACCCCCACCTCACTACAACCTCCTTTCAGGTAGTTGTAGAGAGCAATAAGGTCTCCCCTCAGCCTCCTCTTCTCCAGGCTAAACGACCCCAGTTCCCTCAGCCGCTCCTCGTAAGACTTGTGCTCTAGACCCTCCACCAACTTCGTTGCCCTCCTCTGGACACGCTCCAGCACCTCGATGTCCTTCTTGTAGTGAGGGGCCCAAAACTGAACACAGTACTCGAGGTGCGGCCTATGCACCGGATGCTTGCATGGCTGGGAGTGCTGAACAAGTTAATCTTTGGGCGTCTGGGCTGTTCAGCAGGAAAGCGGGACCGAAGGGCAGCTCGGCGCAGCAGAGGCCACTTCCTCCCCTGAGCTCTGCCGTCAGCTTGATTTGTGGTTTCCGGCTGGAGAACAAATTCTTTGAAGTTTTTGGCCTCTGCTGGAGGACTTTTTAAGGATGGTAAAAGAGAAAAGCTGCTGTATTACAAAGGACTTTTTAGGTCAGCAACCGCTGCGTGTGAGCCAGAAGGCAGCACTGCCCTGTTTATAGCTTTTAATCTTGCTATCCAGATCAGTGAGAAGTTTGAGGCTCCACAGGAGCCTATTGGCTTTTTTAAAGCAATTCTCCACATTCAGTGAAATTTCTCTTCCAGTAAAAAGTGAAGAGTCAAATCCAGATTAATTTATCCTGGACTGTAGGAAATATCTAAATTTGGGGATTGCTGGGAAGGAAGTGAAGTTTCCCAGTTGCCAAGCAGAGGACTGCAAAGGCTAACTAAGGATTAGAAATATGAGAGCTGCTAAAATACTGGGTATACTAAATTAAGTGTAAACCAGAAGAGCAGCACTCCTGATGTTGCTATGGAAGTATTTAGCTTCCATGAAAACAGAAAAGTCCGTTTGGATGATGGTGAAGGAGTTGGAAATAGTCTTTGCTGCATTTCTGGTACATTAGAAATACTGTTTTAAACTGCCTTCTTTCTAAAGGAATAGCAAACTAGCTATTGTAAAAAGTCCAGAGTTACAGGCAAAAGGCAATAATTAAGAGATACTACCCAAATGAGACTCAAGCCATACCATAACCTGTGGATTTTTTTAATTCCCCAACTCTTATTAATAATAACAGACCTGAAAATGACATCGTTTGGAGTGATGCTCAGAACCAAGAGGAAGGACTTCTGCTCCTCATGTGTTTTTTTCCACCTTTAACTAAAATGTATCTTTTTATTCCCTCTCCTAGGTTTCTGGTCCAGTTCAGACAAGATAAAGTGTGTGTGAAGTTCATACAAGGCAGCCAGAAAAATGGCAACATCCCAACTTGCAAGCGAAAAAACAATCGGCTTCTTGAAGTGGCTGTCCCTTAACTGCAGCTGGTGACTCTCCCTTTCACGGACTTGTTTCTTTGTAATAGTGCAATTTTAGTTGTTTGGTTTTGCTGGTTTTATCCGTTTCTGGAGCTGTTGATGGCTAATAGCTTTAGAAACCCTTGGCAAAACATTTGATCAATTGACTTTTTAATCTTTTTGTTTGTGCCAGAGTTTTAACCCTCAAAATGCAGATTTTTACCCAGTGAGGCATTTTTACCAGCTGGCACATATCTATCATACACGAATCATTCTCTTTGTTTAGTGGTCATATTTTAGTGCAGCATACCATAAACCCACATATTAATGATAAATAACTCATATTCCTTAGTCTAGAGATCCGCTTAACAGGAACTATACATGGCCTTGATGCTTGATGGCCACTTGTGCCCAGTGTCTTTTTATACCAACCCATTCTGGTGTTCTGACGGGCTCCTTGCTTGCCACCACTGGGGAGACCGGCAGAACGGAGACTGACACACTAACTCCTATAGTTAACACTAGGACCTGTGTAACTCAATCTTTTAGTCAGTACAACACAGGAACATCTAATTCTGCAAAACAGAAGGAATATATGATTATACAAGCAGCTATATGCATAATTTTATAGTAAAAAAATGCAGAAATTTTGAAATGGGATTTTTAATTAGGTCAGATGTTTTTAATGACTTTATACAGTAGAAATCAGTAAAATTAAAAAAAGCTTGTTTCTTTCACAAAAGCTATACAGTTCGAGGCATATTTTCTGTTCTGCCTTTTTTCTTTTAAATTATCAGTTAAGATTAGAGCCTGACAAATGCAATAGTATTCATAACGCAAGTAAATGCTAGGTATTTAAACAGTTATTAAGCAAAAGGTTTGAGCCTTTCTTTTAGATATTGGCATGTACAATGTGCAATAAAACATACATGACATTTTTTGAAAAATTATTTATAATACATTTTTGTGTGCAAGAGAGGATTGGTGCAGACTGCATAGACAATGTAGGCGTTAAAATAGATTTGTGTTGTAATTTGCAGTTTTTTAGAGTGTACACTACAGTTGTCAATTTGGGAAGAATACTTAGAATTAAAAAATCCTTAATTTGGAGGTCTGTATATAAATTGGTATTACGGTAATAAAGCTGTTCTAATTCTGTGCTGTTTGGTACTCCTATGTTATAACCATATTTTTGTACTCCAAACTGTTTTATATAACTTGTGTGCCTGATGTAAATGCATGCACAGAAAATACAATCAAGAGCTGCATTATAAACTTTCAGTGTAACTGATTGCACTTAATCTTTTATAAGCCAGAAGCATAAGGTGAAATCCGTAAGAGGAGAGATGCATTTTTAGATAGAAGTAACTACTCAAGTGAAGGGTTTGTTGGATGTGACTGACTGATTTGTTGATGCAAGGACAGTTGAGAAAGCATTGTATTTTTGCAGCCTGATACAGGACAGATTAAGACCCTGGGTATCTGATGTGCAGTGCTGGAAGTCCAAGCATAAATAAAGGAAAGATAAAGAAAAGTTCAGAGTCTCCTTACTCTCCCGGTGGTAAAGTTACGTAGTGTTCACGGCTGCGAAGGCTCCTCTGGGTAGTTCAACATTAACGTTGGCTCTGCGTTAAAACCGCGTTTACTGCAATAGATGTTCTAGTGCTAATGGTTATCAGTCTGAAAAAACCAGCTGGTTTGGGTTATATCACATTTTGCTTTGGGATTAGAGGAAATGATTTTGTTATGATTTAGATACAAAACAATTGTTTTAACTGGTTGCTTTAATGTTGCTGTTAAAAGTCCACGCGCATGACCTCGCAAGGTGGGAGTAATCAAAAGATATATTTCCCAAACTATGACAAAAAGTTTCCTCTTCCTTATGATCTTGGTTTGAACCCTTCTTTTAAGAATTAAGTCAGGTTAATAGTTTAATAACATTTAAATAATTTTACATGTATTGTAATTAGAGATGCTTACGAAGGAAATCTTAGCATTGATTTGTAATGCAAAATTAGGATACTTCAAAGGAATTATTCCATTGCGTTACGAAGACAGCACATAATAACATGGCATTTAAAATTCCTAAATCCTGCATTAGAATTCCTGCTTGGTAAAGATTGGAGGGTTTGTAAAGCTGTTCGCTATCGTGGAAATCTTACAGTAAGAGCCACAAGGAGCAAATATTTAAAATGAACACAAAAGTAAGGGAAACAGACATTTGAAGTCTGATGTAATCCTGTAGTGGCTTGCAGGTAGGAAATGGGCGAGTTTAGATTAAGTACATCTGGATATTTGGCCCATGAAATTAGGATATAACAGGATAACGTTAGGATATTTGACCCATCCCAGCCAGACCCAGTACACATCCCTTTTATTTTTTTGATCTTTGCAGCAAGTCATGATAGCCATACCTGCAAAAGACTGGAAGGAGGGACAAATTCCTCACTTTGGTTTCTGTTGTTTCATTTCTTTTTCTGGACCTTTACAATGTTTACCTTGCATATTAGCTGGTACTTTGTGATAGTTACCATTTGACACTTAAATATTTCTCAATGTACACAGCAAGTTTTGCTGAACATTAATTATTTAAATATGCTAGGAGAGTCATGGTATCTTGATGTTTAGGTTTAAGTATCTAGGATGTTGAAAATAAAAATGCAAGGTCACCTAGTTTTTTTTTCTTTTCCTCTGTTTTCCTTTATAAGCATCTGTCAAATGGAGTTGTAAAGAGAAGATTATTCCTCCTATGGTGCTAACCTTACACATCCTTTTACTTGTAAATTTTAATTTGTCATCTGAAAGCTGGGCAAGGATCATTTAAAAAAAAGAGATTTGTTGCATGATACTTTCCAGAATCAAATAAAATTCTGTTCCCAGACCTATACTTTCTCTATATCTGTATCTTCCTTACTGCCATCAAATCTAAAAAGAGCAGATGACTGGGTTTTAAGTTAAATATACACAACACTGGTGAGTGACTTGGAAAGAGAAGCAATTTTTTATTTTGTGTGTGGTTCCTTAAGAGGCAGCATGTCTTCCTCAGTGATTCACAGTAACCTTTTTCAGTGCAATTCTTCAGTGCAAGTCTTTCCTCGACATGGTTTTCTCTGAAATTTCTGCAAACTCAACTTTCCTAACATTAGGATTTGGACCAATTCCCTAAGAACAGTATTAATAGCCAGATTAACCTGATTTTTTTTTTTTAAATTACTTTGAGCCCCAAACCTATCATATTTCACATGTTTTGTCTTGTGGTCTTTTTCTCTCTTTTTATCCTTAACAATTTTCTCCTGATTTATGTATATTTTTGTTCATCTTACAAATTATGGGAGAAAGAAACTAAAATGTAAAATCAGAAAAAGCATCTTCAATCTTAATTCAGGTTTGTTTTCATTGCCAAAATGAGAGCCTTTTTCTAAACAGTTCTGGGGAAAAAAATGAAGAATTAATTCAAAATTCTGATATGAAACGAGATAATTTTCCCCAGTCGGCAGCAATTTCACTGTTAATTCTTAAGCTTTTAGATCCTTAATCTTGAAGAACAACTACTTTTCCATATTCTATAGGAAATGGTCATGGTTATTTTGGAAGATTGCACTGTAGTGTGATGGCGATGGGCAGGAGGGAGAGGCACATGTCCATGCTGCTTTGGACAGAACTGGAAGTGTTTTATGGGGATGCTGCCAACTTAGAACAATACAGACAAGCATGAATTCTAAGTAACCTCTAGCATCACTAACAGGTGAGTTCTGGCTTTCCTCCTGTCCAGCTTCTGTCCTTATGGGAGTATTTTGTAGCTTAGACATATGACTGTGAGGGGGGAGGACACAGTTCTTTACCAATGTTTGTAAAACCCCTCCAAGTGATCAAAATTCTCTGGATGCTGCTTTTAATCATGCGGTTTAAAATAATTACATGCTATGCCACTGTCCCATGACCTTCCAGTTAAATCTAACTACAGGTTGTTGGCATGGGTGTGATCTTGTAGCCATTCCAGCACAGTATTTGCTAATTCCAACTACTGGTTTCAAGCTCTCTGGTTTCAGGAGACTTAACTCAGGCAGCGGCATCTTCTCCCAAAGAGAACAACGTTCACGTGTCAGTCCCAGGTACAGCGAGACTTTCCATTTTGTGACTGAACTGGAGTGTTTCCTCCTAGAGATGTAGGTGAAGGGAAGTTTAGTGTATGGAAAAAAAAGCTTCATCGCCAGAGTTTGTTTGCAGAGCAGCACTTGCTTCTGCTGAAGCATCACACATAGGAGCGGTTGCCTCTTTAAGTGCACGCTATATATACACTGCACAGAAAAGCCACGTTCTTTCTTCCAGGATAGCACTGACAGCAGTGCTTGCTCATTCAGCAGCACTGAATCTCTCCGTTCTTCCGTACTTTTGACGTGCACTATATAGAGGATGGTGGATTGTGGTGAATTTACAGTTGCTGTTAATTCTTGTAAAAATGTATTTACATAAATTTGGGCAGATTTGGTTTGGCCAGTCTCAAAAACTTAACTGGAATGCAAAGAGGAAAAAGGTGCTCCTAGGAATTTGTTGTTTTTAAGGAAACGCATCGCTAATTCATGTCTGGCTGTATTTGTCTATGGTAAGCTAGGGCTATTTAAAGGTTTGGGGCTGTGAGAGGAATATCAAACTTCATCCCAATGGGTCACCAGCTAGAACCAGTTCTGCTCCTGTTCCCTTGTGCTCATGAATGAGTTGGGTATTCAGGCTTTAACTTAAAATGAAAGTTGGGAAAGTCTGAGGGCATTGCAGTTCACTTTGATTATAATCAATTGATGAAATAGTGTCCTAAAAGATTTTTAGAAACACATTCCCTCTCCTTCATCCTAAACCTTTAAGACGTTGACATCTGATTGTGAACTGGCTAGGCAAAATTTTGAAGTATGAACCACAAAAGCCTTTTTCATGAATGAAAAGAACAATTGAAGAATCTGAGTATCTCTTCTTAATAATTCAACTGATTTCCAAGGCTGCACCCTGCACTTAAGCCAAGGTAAGGATCTCTTTGCTGTATAACATTCCACTATTTACGGTCTTTAATTATTACAGAAAAGATAAAAACTAAATATTCCTCTGGCCAGGGAATTTTGTTCACTAGAAATGTGGCAAAGCACTGGGGATCTGCAGGGAGTCCTCCTGTAGGAGTCCTTGCCCAGGCCCCCGGGACTTCACTGCCCAGTCTCACCTTCACCCCCCAAAACATGGAATGCTTTTTAGGCTGTTCTTCTGTGAAAGCAGGAGATGATGCTTTTTGCCACGATGAATGGTGATTTTTACTGGCCTGGCAACATCCCTTCTGGACATTACAAATCCTTTCCCCACCAGTATCTTGATGCTGGGTGGTCTCAGAGATGCTGGGTGCCGTTTCCCACCCTGGCTCATCGCGTTCTGGTTTCCTCTTGCCCCCGTTCCCTCCTGCCTCTGACGTTCCCTGTGGTGATAAAGAGCAGCATATGTCTCCAGGGTAAAGCAGCAATGTATTCTTTTAGGTTATTTTCTTCCATTACCTACCCCTGCATCTTGGCACCTCAGTTTCAGTAGAACATACAGGAAATGTTTTATTTCCCTTCTAACCAAGAGCTGTTTTTAATGAAAAATGGTTTGTTCCCTTTCGAGTTAACTTGCTAGCTGTATCAGTATCACCAGTGTTTCCCAAAACTCTGACAAAAAGCAAAACTGAAGCCTGAACCGTAACAAGCTGCTGTTGCTATGCTCTCTGTCTCTTCCTGTTAGAAGAGAAATCCACTTGAAGTGATGTGATGAAGTCCCTGCTGGCTCGATTCACTGCATGCAGCTTTCAAGGTTGCTGTACGTGCTTCTTGTAGCCTGAAAAAAGGAATCCATCAGAATATGAAATAGGTAGTTTCTAACTGTGGTGCCAAAAGGAGGGAATTCATTTATATTTGGATGCAAAAGAGCATTAAATAGCTGTGAATGCACTTACCTGTGATTTTACTCGCCTGTATGCTGCTATAGCTATGGAAAGGGACCTTGGCATAGTTTAACCATGAAGAGTCCAATTGTAGGTGTTCAAAGCAATGCTGTCTGATCAAAATCGCCATAAGCTATTGATTAACATTTAATTTTTAAGAATAATGTCCAGAAATTGTGGGTGAGCTTGCAGCGGAAGATCCTAACTGTTGATTGCATCCCAAACTTCTTAATATTATACGGGGATCATAGCCTTGTGATGGCAGTTTCCTGAGTTTTCATGAGCTGTTCTGGGGAGAGTAGAAAAAACAAAGAAGAAAAAATTTTGGCTATTTCTGATATAGGAAAAAGGCATTTGTTTTAAACCAACAGCAGACTTAGTGCAAGATAAATGTACGACTGTTTCCAGCTGACAGTCAGCCCGTTACTGGCACAGAGACGTTCCTCCTGACCATCCTTTATTTGAGCGCTGTTCTTCAGAAAGCGCTGCGGTATCGACAGCACGTGATGCCCTGCACGTGCTTGGCTCCCGAGCACCGCGTCGTCCTGGGATGTGGGTTCTGATCCTACCTGGGTGGTTTTCTCCCTTCTGTTGAGGTGGAGATAGGATTTCTCAGGGTAAAAAACCCAACCGAACGAGAACAGAATGGAAGAGGAAGGGGGATTGTGAGCCAGATCTATGCCTCAAGTTTCAGTCACATCTTCATGCTCTTCTGTACAAAGGAGGTGAGGAAACCCTTTCCAAAGAGAGGAGAGCGTCTTCTCCAGCTGCCAGGCCCTGGGGTGCCGTGGGTGGGGGCCTGCGTCTTCCTCCAGCCGGGGTGGAGCAAAGCCTGTTGTAGATTTGATCTATTTTGGTGTTACTGTGCTAAACCCGGTCCATGGTGTTATTTAGAGGCTTCCCTTGGTGTGGCTTTCTCCTCACAGTCAGTTTTGCACTGCCAGATGTTGCCTTCTCTCATGTTACCCCAGCATGTCCTACAGCCCCCTTTTGCCTGCGACCTCTCTGCCCATCTCTGCTAGGGCTCAGTCACGCTTGCAGGGGGATTTCTAGAAACTGATGGGATGTAAGGGGGAGCAGAAAATCTTTTCTGAAGGGAGACCAAATCAAAAGCAGAGTAGGGGTAAGAGGCATCTGGAAAAGGTGCCTGAGCTGCAAGGCATCAGGAGTTTGTTAGTGACTGCTAAACCACAGCCACCTACCTCAGGGTTTAGCTGCTTTGCCTCTTCAATCTTGAAGACCTGGGCTCCAAAACCAGAGTATTGGTCAAAATGGCAGACACGTTACTCATGCTTCAAGGGTAGCTTATGAGGTTCAGCATGCAGCTCTTGGAGTTTGTAGTAGCTCTGTTCAGTACGGGTGACAGCTTTAATCGGTGAGAAACATATTTGCTAGGACGTGGCAGGGCAGCACTGAAGAAGCGTTCTCACCGTGGGGCTTGGAAAGCTGGTTTTGGTGTCCTCAACCAGGGTGTGTGAATGTACGTACTTCAAGGAAATGAAAACGTGCACGGTGCGCGAACAGCTTCGGCCTGGCACGTCCACTGGATGCAATTCCTCATTATCTAAGGCATTTGGCCACATGTTTCCTTGGAAATAGTGCCTGGTCTCTTGTGGAAGCTTTAGTTCGGGCTTTTTTGGTTTGTTCTTTGTTGTTGTTTGTTTTTTCTTTTTTTGGATTGTTGCACTTGCAATGTGACATAAAGGTCACTGTGGCTTTAAGGATACATGTTTTTCCTCATGAAAAAATGTAATTTAACACAGAGGGACAAATTTCCTCTTTTTTTTTTTTTTTTGAGTGAACTGACTACTAATGGAGTTGAAAACAGTTCTCAGTATTGGAAAAAAAAAAAAAAAAAAGAAATAAAATGGGTCCTAGCAACTACCAACGAGACCTGTATTTATAGCTATTTCTTTCCTAAAAATGGCTGGAAAAGTAAAACTGAGGCTGTGGTCTCATGTTTCAGCATGAGCTGAACCAGCGCGTTCCCTGCCACCACAGCAGCGTGTTCTGGTCCTCCCTGCCCACGGCTCCGGCCGTGCCACCCTGACCCTGGGGTGAGCCGGGGCCGTGCGCTAGGAGGGCGGAGAAGTCGCCCTGCGACAGGGACTCCCTGGGGGGACGCAGGTCCCTGCGCAGCCCCATGGGGCTGGACGGGGGGAGAGCGCATGGGGAGCTGTGAATTCGGCTCAGGCATGATGCGAAACCATGTGCTGGAATAGTGGTTGTGCTTTCTGCAGTCGCAATGGGTTTCGAGGACTTCGTGGGCTCTCTTAAAAGACACTGTGTGCCAAAATCCCAGGTTTTCTACCTTTAAGAGAGAAAAACATCCCTGAATTTTACCAGCTGTTCTTTGAAAACATATAAAGGAGGACAAGAAGTAGATACAGATCCTGCTGCTATGTCACCAACCAGCTCTTTACAAAGCGCAATTCAAGATTTCTCTCTTCCCCTGGGCTGACTTTATTCTTACAAACCAGGACTTGTATGGGATCTAGTTGGGGAGCACTGGTAGCACCACAGCATACATCCTAATGAGCCCGGCTTTTGGAAGCCATGTGGGGAAGCCAGACGTGCAAGGCAGAAGGTGGTGCGAATGCAGACTACTGTATGATTGCACCACATCTATGTGGATTAGTCAGAGAAATTACAGATGAACGCAAAATGAATGGCTGTGTGAAACCTTCACCCCCCTCTAGCTGACGATAAAATTCTCATCGGCTCCACAGGGGCCTGAACCTCTCCCCGTTCTCATGCAGGTTTTTGCGCAGACACCAAGCAGATCATTACAGAGCTTCCAGCTGGGATCATAATGTCATTTCCTCTGCTATTTGCTCGGATTCCTTTTTCATATCTTCCCATTCCCTCCTCAGCCTTGCTGAAGAAGTGCTTTGTGAATTTACAATTTACTTACCAGAGCTCTCTGGTGAAAAGGTTTCCCCAGGTTGCCAGAGAAATCCGTGCACCACATACAGAGCTAGTGCCTACAGCAGGAATGGAGCAAAGCATGCACCTCCTTTTCGGGTCTGGGGATCTGATATGCAGTGTGCAGGCTTTGGCATGAGTCCTTACGCTGGCCCTCCTCCAGGCCAAGAATCCCATCTCCCATCCTTAGGAGACGTGATGTATAAATCACTGCAGCTCGGCAATGCGGGGAATGTGCCACCAGCAATCCCCAGCCATGCTCCTCTTCAAAGCAGGCGGTGTCCGCTCTCCCCACGTGCTTACAGCAAATACAGAGCACGGGTGTATTGTCAGGGCCTCTGAGCCTGGCTTCTCGAGCCCGCTTTCTACACACGGTCTGAGAATGGATGTGAAGATGGAAGGAAGAAGAAAAAATGTGAGGAGGCAGCACAGTGCTGGCATGCTTTGAAAGCAGACTCCTTCGCTCCAGATGTTCTAAATCACATGTGGAGAAGTGTTTGTGGTCAAATGCTGCTTGAAACCGATTGTTGATAGTCTCCTGAGACGGCTCGTGACGAATTGTATCATAAAAATGCTAAAAATAGCATAGTTATTCCCTGGAAAAGCAAAGTTCCCACAATCCAATGAGCTGGGAAAATTGTTGAACTTTCTTTGGACACAACGTGCTCTCTTTGTGTGTGTGTGTGTGTGTGTGTGTGCGCGCGCGCTCTTCAACCTTCCATGGGTCTCTGGGCTTTTTTTTTTATGGCCCTTCCTCCTCCTTCCAGCTCCAAGCATCCACATTTCCAGCCTCCCCAGCCCCAGTAGCAGCTGAACTGACCCCTAGCCATTGAGATGAAAAACAGTCTCCCGCTGTTCTTGAACCTCATAGTTTGTTCCCTGGTGTCGCTGGTTGTCACGAGTTTGTCTTGGTAGAACTTTTTTTTTAAACTGTGGGGAAAGCTAGCACACAAGACACCTAGTGATAACACCAAGAGATCTTTACCCCAGTGGGCCATCCTTGACAGCGGCAGTCCTCTACTGACCATGCCTAACCCCTGCCACCGTTGATTTCTTTCCGACGTTGTCTGCTTGCGGCTCTGCAAGGCGCAGCGCTGCCCTTCGTTCTTCAGTGCATGGGCAACTGGGTGTTAACCACCATGCAAGAGCTTGGTACTGTGTGCGTCCCCTGGGCAGAAGGGTTGAGGCTGGTGAGCGTCCCAGGACTCTCCTCCACCACAGTGCTTGGCGGGGTCAGGTCCTGCTTGAGAACTTCATAGTTTAATGAATGGAAGTGAGATTTTTGGCGGTGAGAGGAGAAGGTTTGCTATGGTCTGCTTATGCTGCAGTAACAAATTGCAAATCTGGTGGCGGAGGTGATAAAAGCTTTGGGTAATGACAAGCTATGGAAATGTTTGGCGTGCCCAGAGTGAGATCGCCTGTGCTTTGCTAGCCAGCAACAGCCCTTATCATTTGACAGACGCTAAATATGTACAAGTGACCTGAGTCTGTCTACTACTGGAAAAAATGCCCTCATTACAAATACTCCCCTTCTGTGTGCTATTTTTTGTATTTCTCTGATACTGGAATTAGCTATAGATTCTGTCCTATCCTGGCATGAATTGCAGCTCTGCAGCCACGTATACTTCTTTAAAATTTTCTTGCCGATAAATTTAGGGGAAGATCTTGGAAACATGAGCTCAACTTAAGCAATGAATTGTGATGATCTTTTTGTGGGTGATGATTTCAACCATAACTCAGTATAGCGATTTGTTTTATCTGACCATTCCTTCTGGAGACTAGTGATATTTAAACTTTCAACAGAGTGAATGATTGAAGTAGCCAGCATTTTATCGTATGCACTTAGGTAAAGTCGTGGTCTTACATGCCAAAGTCTCCTCCGACATTTTTTGCTCGATGGGAAATTCTGTGCATCCACCGCCCGGTTACCAAAACCTCTGTTGCTGCCCTGCTGTCAGGTAGGTCACCAGCTGATGCCCGTTTTTGTGTCCTCCCTGACCGCTGTGGGGCTGTGTGGCCATGGGGTTCTGCTAGCAAAGCATCTGAGGTGCAGCTGTTCCTTGCCCGTACAAAAATCTGAGGCACGCAGCAAATTTAGGGGTAGAGTAAAACCAAAGAAATGGAGCAGGGTGCAATGAAGAACACAAATGTTTTCGAAGTGTTATAGATGAAACATGAAAAGGCTCCAGTTTCATAATGAAATGAAGCTTGTGCTGAGTTGTTGGTCTGAAGTTTAGATCCTGCATGATGTCTTGAGAACAACATTTGTAATAGATTTAATCTGCTGACAGACTGATACTCCGTCCCAAAACCACCAGCACAGTTGTCTCCATGAATGTCTTGCTGCCAGGCGCTGCCTGGAATAGAGTCTAACAAAAGACAGAAAACTGAAGTTGCTGTTTCTGCCATGAAGATGAAATGAAATACATGGCAATGTACGCGAGCAACTGTCCCGCTTACCCAGGCTGGCCGCGCTCTGCCTTCCCTGTCCCCAGCGAGCTGCCTGCACCACCGCTGCTCTCCTGGCGGCTGCCGTGCTGTTTCCCTGGGCGCATCGGTCCTCATCCTCCCTTCTTGGACTCGGGAGGTCTGTCCTCGCTTCTGCCCGGGCCACCCCTCTGCATGGCAGCTGCTTTCTTCACCAGTAGTAGTTTCCTTCTACTCTGACACAGTGGTTTGAAGACCTGTTGTTTATGAGGACTTGCTTTTGATATTTCTTCCCCTACTTATAAGAATATGTGTATTTATTTGAAGGCTGTGTGGATTTATTTGAAGGCTGCTAGTAGGACCAACCCTCCCACGCGTCCTTCATCCAGCAATTCCCTGGATCCATCGGCAGTAAATAAACACAGTTCTCAGTATTGGAAAAGATAATTGGCTGTGTAATGCACAGAAAGCAAAATTGCTTTCCCTGAGATTTATTCATCAATTATGGTTTGTCCTGGATGGTGCAGTTGGAACCATTTTCTGGACAGGGGAGAAATATGTCAAATAGAAAGAGAAGAAGCTATTGTTATAATAAATGACTGGGTGCATATGTGCATGACTGTGTTTTAGGTGTTCCATAATAGGTATCCCATTAACAAGCTAATGAACATGCAAATGTGGAGCCAAGGATTATCATTATATTTGAGACAATAATGCATATTTTGGGGTTTTGCTTGTAATTAGTGAGAACGTTGTCTGATTTGTTGGTGTCCCCTGGGTGAGGTCGGTTGTTTGCTGTGCTCTGCTAGGAGGCCGCAGCAGCCAGCATGCTGTGCAAATCTTGCCTCTCCTTTGTGCAAACACCCTTTTGCCTCCGCCTGCCGAGCCCTACCTTGTACTTGTGGTGGAACTCCAACATCTTACCAGCCTTCAGGCTGGGGATGCCAATGTCTGAGTTAAAGCTAAAGCCAAGCCAGCTGCACTAAATGCTCACGCTGCATTTTTAATTAAGGTTTTAATTGAAATGGCGCATTTGTCCCTCTCTAGAGAACATACTGATATGACAGTGCCGTGCAGAGTATTATGAAAACAATGATGTTGCCAATTACACTTCCAGTGGGTCAATACGGTACATGGAGAATAAGCAAAGGGACCATATGGAGAAGGAGGGGTCTGTTATTTCTTAAGGGTTTGTCTGGCGGTGCTCAGTTCCCTCAGCTACTATTTACTTTAAAACCATTTAGTAGGACTTGAGAGCCCTCAGCATCTGGTGGCATCGAGCCCCTTTGTAAATACACTCCTACAAGGGTGCAAGGTGATCTGTGAACCTGTCAGCTACCACGCTGACTCTGATGCTGCTGCTACTGACCTTGTCTCATTATTGGTGTTAAATTGGTTTGCTAAGAGGCATTTAATTAGTTTCCTATTTGTTAGCAGGAATCACTCGTATTGCAAAGCACACTATGAGCCGTGCTGCCCAGAAATGCTTCTCCGATGCTAGGTAATACACGAGGCAAACAGATCACCGTGGTGTCCTACCGTCTGTTCTTTGTGAGGCCACCTACAGACTGTGTGGTCCAGGAGAAGGTCCTCTCCTGTGGCCAAGGTGCACCTCTCTCATTTAAGAGGTGAGATCTTCTGAGGCAGAGATGATCAATAACAGCATCTGTACACAGGACCTCTCCCAGTAGGGCTCCTGTGACATTTAGGTGCTACCTGAATATAATGAACATCTGTCAGCTGAGAGAAAGAAATAACACCACATATGTCTTTCAAGGAATCTGTTGGTTGCTGCTGTGGCTGATAATAACGTGAGAAGGAAGGAAGGAGAACAGACACCCCACCCACCCACCCTTGTGCAGCTCTTTAACTTAAAAGAGAAACACCTAACAACCATGCTCACCCCTGTGCTCTGTCTTTTTAGGTGCCTATGTCGTGTTGCCACCTATGAGAGAAGTCAACAATAGCCAAAACGTAGTCAGCAGATGCAGGCATCACTTGCTGTCCCGCATTTTCATGGGTCTAAAAAATACAGTTATTTATTACCTTTGCAGTAAAAATCATTAAGTCTGTGCGTCTGTGAGAAAAAGAATAGCTGTCACCTCATCGCAGAATTCTGGGTTCATAGATCACAGGGTAACTCAGGCGGGAGAGGACCTCGGAGGTCTCCAGTCCAACGTCCTGCTCCAGGCGGGGTCAGCTCTGAGATCAGACCAGGCTGCTCAGGACTTTGTCTGCTCAGCCCTTGAAAGCCTCCAGGGATGGAGGTGGCACAACCTCTCTGGGCAACCTGGGCTGAGGTTACATCCCGTGGTGTGGGTGCCTTCTCGACTGCTGAAAAGGGGTGTTAAATGGAGTTAAGAAATTTGGATCGCTTATTCAGAGCATGGAAAAGAAGCTCCGGCCATCTGCTTTTGTAGTATAGTCCCTTTTGTTCATTTAGGAGATAAAATGAAATTGATTTGGAAGCAGTTTTGGGAGAGGGAATTCAAATGTCTTTTCAGGCCATCAAATATTGTTGAATTTGTTATCATTTCAAGACAGAATCATGATCTGACCAGAAGACCGGAGGCCAGGGAAGTTTTAAACTGTAATGTAAAATGAAATCCTCTTGGCTTGAGGTAAGCCACTTAGTCTGCTTACTATAACATGGGGAGAATAATATTTACCACTTGGTGCTAGTGTGAGGATTAATCTTTGCTAGATGCTGTGAAAATGAAAATATTCTTCACAGAAAGCTTCTTGTCTGCAAGGAAAATTATGCACACAAAGAGCCTTTGGATCCTGTCCTTTGGCGAGAACCTCTTGTTCGCTTTTTTAAAATTATACTTAATATAATCCAACGGCTCAAGACAGGAAAATGTTTGCCCCCTTTCTCCCTCCCTATCTCTTCCAACAGACAAGTTAGTGTAGAGACCCGCAGAGCAATGGACTATGCAAAGAGCAGAAAAGGAGATCTTAAACTGAAGAAGGGTTAAGATGCACGCAAGAGGATGGGAGACCCATAACTTGGCACAGCGTGCGGTTTGAAAAGCGAGGGGAGGACCTAGGTAGGTGGATAAAAGGCTGCTAGCACTCAAGACTGCAATTATGGAAAGGTTAATGCATTCAAGCAGAGTGAGTTATATTTATTTGCTAAATTGCCTGTTGAAAGCTTTGCCTTCCCAATGAGGCAGGGCCACTCAGGTATGCCTCTCACCCAACCTGCCCATGCCGGCTCGGCCAAGGGTAATTGAAACAGGTCATTAGCTGCAGGCTGGGCAGCCCAGCTTCTCTCCAGGCAGAAACGTACAGCCCTGAGAGAGCCAGCTTCAGAGTTAATGCAGGAATACATGAGGTGTTTGATTACCCAGCAGTGTTTTCCCACAATTCATGAATATACTTATCTCCAGAGTTTTGTAACATGTAGACTTTTAAATAGCTGAGTCCTAAAGCTTATCAGACGCATCAGCTATGACCTAAAATCTTGAAAGCAAATTTTAGTTAGCTGAAAAGGGAGCTTTAATGTCAACGTCCAGCGAATTATCTCCCTTCCTTTCATTTGTCTGAAATAAAGTGTATTTCAGGCAAGATGATGCTGAATTTGGACAAAGAAGCAGTGAGAGGAAAGCTATACTAAAAGTCTGGAAGATGTCTTTGAAATTATTAATGCTCTGAGATTAAATGGGGTAAAATTGCTTCAAGATGCTTAGAAAATGTCTTCACAAAATACTAAACAATTTATTCCACTGAGCATCCTTCTGAGAGCCCCTCTAACTGATTTCAAGATACGGGTTTAAAAATCTGGAAGACAGAGTAAGCCTGGCGGGTGACACAGGGCATGACAACAGCCGACGACAGGGCTACGGAGGGGGTAATGCTCAGACCACATAGGAAGCCAACAGGAGCTAGATGGTGGCATACTGCAGAGCTGCCTCATACAGTCTCTGAATGTTTCCCTTCTTGTCCTTGAAGAAGGATTGAATAAAGTCTATTTATTGTGTATCTTGCATGGTGATCAGCTCCCCCATAGAAAGTTATTTATTCGGTGCTGATATTAGACAGGACCCTTCATTTCCAGATCGCACCGCACCAGTACATTACAAACAGCCTGAGGAGGACAGAGTCACATTGAAGAATGACTCCGGTGGGACTGATCGGGATATTGATAACCCAGCGTAGCTGTTTATGCCTCCCACGGGTGCTCAGGCAAAGTTCAAGGGCTCTCCCATGAATGCAGGGCGCTGTGATTCACGGCCAGAATAGCAGGGCTCATCTGCCAGAAGTCAGGGAAGGGGCACTTCCATTGATTGTGTGCCTCCCAGGAAGGTTAAAAAGCATTTCTACCCTCTTGAGGAGGAAATAAGCCCAGGGAAGCGCCAGGCTTAGCACGTATGCAGACCTCAGGAGTCCCTCCGGCACAGAGAGTCCTCCCCAGCTTGCTCAACACCTCTGGTTCTGCTGTCCTTCAAAACTGATTTTCCATTTGTGTAAATTAGATAAGAATTGGTTTGGAGTCTTTAATTGTGATTTTTATTTTTAATCTGCATAATTAGATTTGTAATGGACTATCTTCACGGTCTCGGGACTGCTCTGAGATCATTAGTGCTGGGCCCTGTGAGATTGCCATCTGCGTGGAGAAGGCGAGGGCTGCGGGGCAGCCTTACGAGCCTCCTGTGGCTCATTCAAATCACTTGCCACTTGAACCCCGGCTGCTTTCCCAAGCCACTCAAGGGGGTACATCCTTGCAAAACATTAGTCATCTCATGTCCTCAACAGATGCAATTGTTTAGGAGACCGTGGTGCTGAGGGGAGATTAATAGGGTGTGGGTTTTAAAACAACTCATTTTATGTTAGCTTTAATGAAAGAAAATTAAAAGAAAGCAAAAGGAGAGGCAATACAGTAGCACCAGGTCTGACACCAGGTTTCTGCTTCCCAGGCGGTGGGGAGGTGCTTGGAGGTAATCAAGGGCTGGAGTGAGGCGGGGGATGGAGATGAGAAGGTACTTGGATATCCTGGGGTATGGATTCGGGAACTCTCCCAAAGGAAGGTGGTGGCTTTGGAGAGGGATGAGGCTGCAGGGTCGTTGGAAGGTGATTAGGAAAAAGAGAGTTGAACCTTGCTGAAAATCTCACTACCCTGAAATCCGCCTCCCCGCTTCCCACATCCTTACGACTTCTCTCCTTCTTTTCCATCCCCAGCATCCTCCTGATCCTCCCCAAGCCTGTTTCCCCAGCCATGGATGGCCCCAAGGCACCCTTCCTATCCCTTACTCTGTCTACTTTGGACTTTGCTCCTGCTGCTATGAAGTTTTATTTTGCAGCTGCAAGGAGGAGAACAAAATAAATCTTTATTCTGGGGGTGGCAAAATTCACTGTAGCCCACATGCTGAAAAGCCTTGGGCTGGCTCTGCTGACACATCTTGTTCTACTTAAACTGCTGCTTTTAATAGACCCAAAAGGTTTGTTTTACCAAAGATGTTTCCTTCTCTTCCAGCAGAGCCATGTGCACTGGTTTGTTCATGTAAGATGTGGCCTGGCTGCGGGAGCTGCTGCCAGAGCTGCGTTGTGTTAGCTCATGTGGCACCAGCAACACGAAGAGGTGGACCACCCAACTGGAAATCTTCTGTTTGACTTCAGTTTCGGTGGAAGCTAGATTGGAGATTGTTTAAAGGGGATTTGAAATGTCTCACGAAAGCACATTTCAGATGCCAGCTCCTACTTTTAATTAACCCTTTGAAAATGGGACTTGCCAGTAGGGTCTGTAGTAGATTTTGGGGGTTGCATTCTGAATAATTGGTAACTTTCTACATTGAAGCTGGACAGCAGGTGTTAGCAAAGCAGTTCTCCTTTACATCTTTATCTCTCTCCTGTTTCAGGTTCTCCACGGCCAGTGGCATTTCTCTCTCATCAAATATCTTTTGGCAGAGATTTCAAACGTTGGTAAGAATCAATATCTGAAAGATGTAGTTGAATGTAAGGTGTGGATCTCAAACCCACACCAAAACTTTTGGCTCGGTAATGCTGTCCAGTTGCCTGCAAAGATCCTGCTGTGAGTTTGGGCTGTGAATATCACTGTGAGATCTAAATGGTGGTATGTAAAAAATGTGACATTTTCTCTGCAGTAGTGATTTGCAGGACCACTAATTCTCCCCTCCCACCAGCTCAAATACAGTTTGGTGGCGAATAAGGTTGAGGACAAGCCAAGACCCGTGTGAGAACAGCTTTCCTCCTGCAGTCCTGGGCAGTGCCCTGTGCATACGGTTGCAGAGAGGGGTAGCTGCACGGGAGTTTCGGTATTCATTACATGTACTAGGGAGGAGGCAACATAAAGGACTGTGCTGCTGCATGTTGCACCTCACCACCCTGCCCCGGCCATGCTGGCTCCATGGGAGAGCCCCCACCTCCCTGACGGCGAGTGCAGGTCCCCCCTGCAGTCAGGCAGCCATGGCTGGTGTAAGCAGCCCCGTGCTTTGCTCTTACCGCTAGCTCAGCATGGTCATTGTGTCTTGAAACCCAACCTGCAGCAGGCTCACGTGTCTCCTTTGTGGAGAGACCCGACCACCTTCTGAGAGCACATGGTTTTGCCGGTGCTCGAAGTTCAATCAGCTCCACGTACAGGCAACCCAGGGCTCAAAATGATCAATAAACCACAGAAATGCTTTTCCACTACAGCATTGATTGCACTGAAGTGTTACTGCTCTCCCAGGATCTCTGGGGAGGGCTTCCTCATTCAGATGTTCCCCTTCAGCCAGCTGTTCTTGGCCACCTGTCCCACACCGGGCCGAGAGGCCGGGCTAAACCGGAGCAGTTGGGCGATGAGGGCTTGGCAGGGCTCCGGCAGCGGGGGTACCCCCTCTGGGTACAGCACCCCTTTCTTCTGCTGCTGGGGCATGCTGCGGATGCGAGTATCGTCAAAGGGCATGTAGCCGGTCACCATCACGTAGAGCATCACTCCCAGGCTCCACATGTCGTACTTCTTGGCGTCGTAGGGGATGCCCATCAGCACCTCTGGGGAAGCGTAGGCTGCTGACCCACAGAAGGTGGCACTGAGGTCCGGGTAGCTGTTGGCTTCCTTGCTAAAACTAAAGTCACTGAGTTTGGCCCGGCGGCCATCAGCAGTGAGGAGCACGTTCTCACACTTGAGATCCCGGTGCACCAAGTTGCGGTCGTGCAGGTAGCGCACGGCCCCCACGACCTGCGCAAAGATGTCCCGGGCCTTGGGGACGCAGGGCAGCTTCCCCAGCTGCTGGACCAGCTGCAGCAGGTCAGTGGCTGCCGCCTCCATCACAATGTAGACCTTCCCATTGCAGACCTCGATAAGCTCGAAGATGCGCACGATGTTGGGGTGCCGGATTTTACGCATGATGGAGAGCTCCCGGGGCAGAAACTTGTACACAAAAGCTGGGGGTGCTCGTTGCCTGTCCACCACCTTGACGGCTAAGGGGCCCTTGTATTTGTTGGAGGTGGCCGCTTTCACCTTGGAGAAGCTGCCTTCCCCTAATGTGTGACCCAGCCTGTAGCCCAGCTCACGAAGTAGCTTCTCTCCTGCATCAGTTTTTGGCATGGTGTGCGATCCCGATGGGCTTAATCGAAGCTGGTATTTTGCTCCAAGATTTGAAAGCTTTAATATTTGGTGTGTGGTAGCTATTGACCTTTGCTCTCCCCCATGGTCCCACGGGTGCCTCTGTGGGCTCCAGGGCTCACCCAGGCATGGTGGTGGGGTGGAATGTTGCACGGCAGCGCCTTTGTGAGATGACAAGGGTGTCTGGTGGGTCCTCTCCACTCACAGGTGTCCCAGGCATGCCCATGCACACGCCAGGGGAGAACTCCCATGGGTGAATATTTTAGAGTTTTTACCTTTTCTGTCTCTTCACTTGAGTTTTCAAAATAGGGCTCTTCAGATGATGAGAGTTTGTCAGCTTTCTGGGATGAGGAATCCATTTGGGAACCTACACCAGTTTTCTGCAGGGTATTAGTTATATTAAAATCAGAACTGCACAGAGTGGTACAAAGGAGTGATTTCTACTGTCCCTAACTGCAAATCACCTTGGCTGGCTGTAAATATTTACTTTTTTATTATGATGGTGCAGGGAACTATTTTTCTAGGTAGGCTTTCTGACTCTGTGGTGTGGATGGGGAACTTTAAATGCATCCTTCAGAAGAAACAGCTTTTCGGTTTCTGAACTTGGAAATGCTCTCCCTGTGTTTTTATCAAAATGATATTTTGGAGATTTACAGAGAAGTAGTGAGACCAGAGATCCTTCAAAGAGCTTCTGTAATTTAGATTTTAAATGCTTTTGGTCAGTTTTAGTTGCCATCAGGTGACAGTTGAATTAAGCACAGGGCAGGAGCAGAGGGCAGCTGGGCTGGGTTGCAACATCCACACCAGAGCAAAGCGTCCCTCCCATTGCACACTGCGTCTCAGGCCAGCGTCGGCTCCTTCCTCCAGGTGCAGCATCCTTGGCTTTCACGAACAGTTTTTTCTGGTTTGTGCTGTTTTTTTAAGCTGCTTGAGGATCCTGTCCTCCCTGTGGAGCCCACATTTCCTTTCCAGCTGTACAAAGGAGCCTAGGACCACAAAATGTCTGTCTTCCTAAATACCAACCTGAATGCTATTTTTAATTTTTGAATGTATGCTTCATTCTGCAAATCGGTTCTAAAGAGGAATAAGACTCAGCCGAAGATGAAAGAAAATCTTGTCAGTGTTCTGAAGTCACTTGAGGAAATTAAATTAATTAAAAACTGCAAACACAGGTCTATATGTGCTGCAGTGAACTTTGCCCTGACTCCTAAGGGCAAGTAATGGTCATGTCGAGTTTTATCTGCTGTGGAAGTTGCGGGTCAAACCCAAATCACTTTTCTACTTCAGATGCTATTTCTACAGGCAAGTTGAAGTATGGGAATCCAGCGTGCTGTGGTTGAGCGCAAGTTGCCAGGCATGTATCAGGCATGTATCACCAGGCATGCTGTCAAAAGGCCAGGCAAGCAGCATGTACGTTGCATGATGGAGGATTTGGTCCTGCGCAGGGGCTACCCTGCTGACCCCTGAGGAATGTCCTCAGTCCATCCTTATCTCCTCCAAAGGGAGGGGAGGCCCCATTTGACGGCAACGACCTTGCCTGGGGCTGATGTCTGTAGGAGATGGGCGGAGGGAATCCCGCACGCATGTGGAGGTGCTGGATGTGACCCAGCCAACGCTCCCTTTCTGTTGGGGCCATCATATAAATGCCCCCAGATTTCTTACTTCTGAAGCGGTTCAGAAAGAAGTAATTTCCAGGAGTTCCCGTTCATAAACTGCTGTTACTTAAACACAAAAATATCCCGCCTAGCAATCAGTAGGCCAGATGCAGAAAGTCATTTTGCTGGACACACACGATTTCCTGGCACTTCAGTTTAGCCTGTGAGTCATAACCACAGTGACTTAGCAGAGGTCTGAGACGGACTTTTCATAGGAGCTGGGAACTTTGAGGCGGCTAAACATAACTGAACCAATCTGGGCATTTTTACAAGGGAAAATGCTTAGACCAGGCATTCCCTGCTTACTACCAGAGCGCCTCTGGAAAACGCCATCATCACACGCTCTGACAGACAGAAAGATGTGCCTGTAGCTATCTATAGGGGTTTGGCTGATGCCAAAGTGTATCTTTTAGAACAGGAACGGGAGTTCACATTATAGACATGTTCCAAAAGCCTACAGGTAAAATCCTGATTTATGGGAAACCTCTCTGAAGCCCCCTGTAATAACATAACCCAAAGAGGTTTTCCAAACCACAGTGGAAAAACCGAAGCAGCGGCTACGAACCACGTTGAGATGCTAAGGAATAACGTCGTGAGTCCCGCATTGCTGGTAACTCCCCATCTGCTTGTGGGAGCTTGTCACTTTTGGGAGGTTTTCAGCAAGCTTGGCTGAGGTGGACAGTTTCAGACTTGGAAATTATTCAGTAAGTCTTTCCCTAAGCCCAGAAAATGCACTGCGCAGTTAGATGCTGCAGGAGCATCCTGGGGGCCGAAGGGCTTGTGCAGTGCCTTGAAGGAGACAGGGAAGAAGGCTCTGGTGAAAATGGGGATGGAGCAGCTATCGTAGCAAATGCTCCCCCTCCTGTACGCTCCAGGCTAAACCCCTGTGAGCTGGGTTTGCTGCCAGGGCTGCAAACATCGTTACTGCACATCTCCGTGCTCCTGAGCCACAGCTTGCAGCATGGCCTGGGACTGCTGTGAAAAGCTCCAAAGAAAGACAGCAAGAGGCATGAATGAGAGGTTTCGGTTTGGCAGGACACTGTCGAGCAGAGGAGGACGAAAGATATCCGAGCTCAGCTTTTTGCGCTGTGCTTAGATCTTGGAGAAACAGATTTTTGCCTTGTTAGCTGCTGGCTCAACATTTATTGGTATAAGAATGCACTAAAAATCTCTTTTGCTTTCAATCCTTCCACCTCAAGTACTGCTACCTGTGGTATAAGTATTTAGGTCACACGAATATACTTTAGTAGGGTACTCAGTACTAACCTATAAAAGGATGCTGAGCTTCTGAGCTTTCTGGTACATTTTTTACATCAAAGCTGTGTTCATAGAACTGATTTGTTCCATTGCTCTTGTAAATGAGAGCAATTAGAAATCAGGCAGCAATTACTGGTTTGTTCAATCTGGTATGTGAGCAGGAGGAACCGACCTGAAGAAGTATAAATTATTGGAGCTCACCGTCAGGGTTTTCATTATGGGGACGTTTTCCGACGCCGGCGGCATGGTCGCGCATCAGCCCCACGCGCAGTCAGTTCCTCTGCCAACGGGCTGACAGACTCCTGAAGGACCATTCAGGCTGCTGTGCAGTGCAGGGACACCGGAGAGCTACCAGGTGCCCCAGAAGCAACTCGCCTCTTTCAAACTCAGTATAAGGTAATGTACCACCCAGGGTGAGTCCTGCATCGCCTGGGGCTAGACTGCTCACCAGAGACCAAGCTCTGCTGGGCATCACTTTACACCAAAATCAGGAGGAGCTCCTAGTTAACCTTGCCTGGGGCCTGGGTGCAGTACCACTACGTAGTATAGTGTTCCCCAGGGGGTAACTCACCTTGCTGAGATGCTAAAGGCCTCCAACTTTCTGCCCTGCCAGAAAAGAACAAACAAGCCATGAGACGTAACAGAGGAGGATATTTTTCTTTCTGCGTCATCCCATAGATTTTTTTCACTAATAATTAGGTCTTGTCTTGCAGGAGAATCCTGGCTGTGCTGAAGTTGATAGCTGGGAAATCACCGGTCTGCTATCTGAACATGGGGTTAATCTAACATGCCTGTGCTGTGCCTTTTTGGGTGGCTGCCTTCTTGCCAAGCCTCAGCAAGGCAGTACTCTATCAGTATAATTACTGGACTGAGACACCAGCTGTCATGCAGTATGGCAAACAACCGAGCTAACAAGAGGACCATTAGAGCCTGTATGCTTCAGAAACCTCTCCCTGTCCCCTGTGACCCCATCATCCCCGCAGTCCCCATCCTGTGACCCGATCCATCAGGGCAGGGCTGCGGTGAGTCCCGCTGGCACGGGGGCAGAAGGGGCAGAGCAGCCACATGGGCTCAGAGTGCCGGTCATTGATCTGGTGACAGATTGACACCTCTGGGGCAGGGATTTCTCATGTGAGTGAAAGCTGTTGAGTGTAACGGGGGTCCTGCCGGAACAAGTGTACCGAAATATAACTCCTGTTAATGCAGATGGTCTAGAAGCCAAAACAAACCATAGTTTCATACCTTACACCATGAGGCTGTAAGTTACAATGTGTAGAACGACCTTTGTACTTGCACAGAGCCCTTGAGATTTCTTTAAATACCTCTGTTTCCATACAAGCAGAGATATTTTGCCCAGGGGCTGTAACTTTCAAGACCGGTCAAGTAATTCCTAGGTGCTCCACTTTGTGGCCAGTCTACGGCCAGACCTTATTGCTTAGCACCCTGTGAATGTGGGAATGGGCAAACAGCTTCACAAGAAGTAAAAATAACTGATGTTAATATTTTTGCTTGACTACCTTGTTATAGATAGTGCAAAGGGTAACCACAATTCTTCCTAGCAGATACTGAAGTTACCAGCATTTTCTTGCCAGCAATGGGTAAAGAGAGCTCTTCAAACCAAAGCTTCCCATGTTTTATCCTGTATTTGATTTTTTTTTTTAATATAGTTGTTTTGCTTTCACAGAGAACACTGGACTGAAAAGAAACCCACTGCCTGTAGCACTCTTCCATCCACTTGGATGTTGCAGGGCGTTCATGCAGGTGCTGCAGGCTGGAGAAGATTTTGCAGGCGAGAATTGCTCTGCAGTCCCATGGAGCTATACTACACTCTCCGGCTGTTAGTACCAAAGGGAACAAGCAAAGGTGAGGCTAATTTGTAACAGGTACAGACACTCATCAGGCAGGGCATAGCCAGTAAAGAAAATTACGCTGTTGGCAAGTACTGTCATTTTTTTAGTGATGTTATTTGCCGCTCACTTGCCAAGTACTATTCAGTGAGCTATTTAAAGGTAATTGATTGCTGGCCTGTGTGGTGTCTGAGCAGTTGGAAAAATGGGGCAGGTCTCATGAAAAGCACACCAAATCCAAGCTGCCTCAGGACCTGAATTGCTGTCGTTGCCCTAGATCCTTTCATGCAAAATCAAGCTGTCTGTGAGGTTATTTTAGGCACTGGTATTAAATGGACCTGGAAAGTTGAAGGTACAAAACTAACTGCAAAGCCTTGTCTTTGAATGCTTTATGAAAACTGTATGTGTGCCTACAGCAGCAGCCTGAATTTGATCATGATCTCATGGCTCCTTAGGGGCAGCAACAGCAGCGTTGGCAATGGAGAAAACCCAAGTCGCAGGTGGTCAGCAAGCTGTCCTTGGTAATGCGCTGCTTTTTCTTTTCTTTCTTTCTTTTCTCTCATGTCTCAAGGATTGGTATTTGTTTAAAATACTCTGGCTATGGTGGGTTTTTTTATCCCTTTGGTCAATAAGGAGATCTGGGACCTCACATTCCTGGTGTTCAGAAGCAGCTGTGATCCTCACACCTGTCTGTCATCAGATCTTACCCTTAGCCTCTTGTTCAAACCGAATAAACTAGTGAAGCTGGTTGTGGGACCAGTAAGAGGTCTCCTAGAAATTTGGTGGGATGAGAGGAACACTAAACAGCAAACTCTATGGATATCCATTTGATTAACCAAGGTTGTTCAGACACCAAAGAGACGCCTTGTATGCCAGAAACATCTCTTCATGTAAATGAGAATTTAAACCATGTGAGGGACATAAAATGGGCTTGTAAGCCATCAGAGGGAATGGATGTATGGCAATAGGCCACACCACTACCTCTTGGGCAGCTTTTGAGTGCCTCAGTAGGTGCCAAAGGAGATGAAGGATGGAAAGGGCTAATAGGCTGGCCTGCAAACATGATTTTGCAGCTGGCATTGCCAGGCTGCACCTGCCAAGAATCTCAAACCTGAAGGCAATATGCTGGAGTGGAGTGGGAGACAAAAGGGACTAAGCAGGCTTTGGCAAGCTGGTTGCTCAGGAAGCAGGAGGACTCCCCTGGGCAGGTCTGCCATTTAGAGGCTTTGCACCAAAAACCCTTTTGGAAAGAGGGAGCTCTTATGCCTCCATCCTTGCGGTAAGTGGAAAGTCGTGCCTGGCTTGTCGGAGCTGAGGAAAACCAGCTGCATAGGGAGGCTAGCTTTTCCTTTTCGGTGCTGGAATGCCTGCTGAGTGGGGGGAGGCATGGCTGGGGGAGAGCTGGGAGCAGAGGGGGGACTCAGCCTCGGGAGCTCACCACACCCCTTTCCTGGCCAGAGGTGTTGATCTCCCTATGTCTTCAGATGGCTCCTTCCCACCATCTCCCTTCCGAGAGCTGGCAAGCTTTTTCTTCTTGGCCAGTGCTGTAGATGCTTGGCTTGGCCTTCAAGTGGCTGATTCCTGCACGCTTACCAGGGAGATCCTCCAAACATCCTCGCGAGCCAAAGGGAAGGGCTGTGCAGTGTCAACAGGCTGCCGGGTTGAGACAAGTGTCTAAGCTTGCTCTTCCTGCCCCTCCTTGAGGCCAGGGAAAGAGCCCGGCAGGCCTGCTGAGATCCCCCCCTCGGCACTGGGCAGCCAGAAAGGTCTGGGTAGGAACTGGGGCTCAGTGCTGCGCGTCTCCCAAGACCAGGGAGCATTTCTCTCCTCTCCTTGTTTCAGCATCAACAAATCTCTTTTTGTAGCTGAAAGATTAAATGCCTATCACAGCTGTTGACCTGCTTACTGTATTTGTGTGCCTGCTATCTCTGTCCCTAGGCAGAGCTAGCCAGCGTTTTGTCATGGCTGGCTGTCAGACAGGAGGGAGAGGGCTTCAGGTGAGGCTTTAAGCAAAGCAGAGATTGCAAAAGCCACAGCAAGTGCCTCTTGGGTTAGTGGAAATGGAGTTGGAATTGGGTGGTGATAAGGGTCAAGAGAAAAGTTGGGAAATGAGAAGCTTTTCTTACCACATCAAGTTATGACCGTTAAATCCAAATATAATTAAGTTAGAAAAGCAGGTAAGTGTTTTGTGGTTAACTATCCCAAATGAATGATATTTAAATTTCTTCCTCACACTGATTTACTTACCTGCCTGTGGAGAACCTCATCACAGACCATTATGTAATCAGAAAGAGATATAGTTGTCTGGCACCTATTGTAATTAATTTATGGCCAGTTAAGGACTGCAGAATTTGGCCTGTAATTAGGATATGACAGTCTGTGGTACACAGAGTTGGAAAGCTGATGGCAAAGTGTTATGGATATGGAGCAGATGTTTAAATGGAAGTAGTCACAGGCTGATTTCATGAGTTGCTTTGAAGTCACATGCTACAAGATGCTCAGATAACCACTGAGATGGCTTCTCCCACAGGTCTGGTCAGCCCTGGATGAGCCAGTCTTGTATGAGAGTCTGGCAGGGCTTGAGTTAAAGAAGGGAACGGGCTAGACATGCAAACCAAAAAGCTTCAGAGCTGTCAAGACTGATGAGAAAGCTTAGTCTGAGCCTTGGAAGATCAGTAAAGACAAACTAAGCGGCAGAAGGAAGTAATCTTGGACCAGATAGTTGGTGTGGGTATGCACGTATCAAAGAAGGCAGGCAAGCGCTTTGGGGACAAGGCTAGAGGCAGCTACAGGGACTATCCTGAAGGTCTGTTTGCTGAGGTCTGCTCCATCCAACATCTAACTGGACAGGGTTTTGTGGGATTTGAAGAAACTGCCTGAGAAACCAAGCAAGAAACTAGTTGTGACCCTGAGAGGAAAACAGCCAAAGCAGGTTGAGGCTTATCACGTGCAGAGGCAAAAGGACGGGCAGTTTGGGCGGGCAGCGACTACGGATCTGCTCACACAAGTAGCAGAAGACCTTGCATTACATTTGTTGTTTTGCTTTCCAGAAAATTGAGCTTTTTGCTGCTTTCCTGTTTGTGTGTTTCCCTAAAAAAGAAATCAATTGAAAGCAGAAACCAGGCATTCCCCTTGATTTACCGACAGTCACTGCAGAGCGTGAAGGCCAGGTACGCCAGCCTGGGCTGGGACAGGACAGGCATGCCTGCGCCCCCCTGCTTAGGCTGGGTGCTCACAAGCCATGAAGTGTATATATAACATCACAGTGCCCTCTTGGGGGCAGGTGTTCCTTGGAAATAGACCTTTATGGTTTGTGTGCTGCAGATCTCATTGCTCACCGCTGTCGCTTATTCTAGGAGCTCATGCTGCCTAGCTAAATCACGGATTTCCCCACTGAACACTGCTCTTTCTAAGGGAGAGTTCAGAGGTTTGGCCTTGGATTTTTATTTTATTATTATTTCAATATGAATCCTTTCTCTGCTGCTGATCTGTACTTGAAAATAACAGAAGTGAGGAGGGTGAGGAGCTCCTGAGTGAAGATGGCAGTCTGCCCTCAGAAATGAAACCTGTCTTGCTTAAACACTTTCAGGTGACTCAGCCCCAGCAAGAAACAAATTGTTTTAACAATAGATTTAATTAGCTGGTGTTTGTATTCCTTCATAGTGCTCTTGAGTCCTGGTGCACCTGCTAGTAGACCTGTCTCAAAGCCCTGGCGTCTCCCGCAAAGGAGCGTGAAGAATGACTGAAGCATTAAATAAGGACGTGGGTAAGTACGGCAATTCCTTGCCGACTGCGGGAACAGCCTGGAGAGGAAAGGAGGGAAATGTGACCGGTCTCTCTTCTCCTCTAGCTTTTGCAGTACTGTCTTTTGTTAAACATTATAAATAAATAAAACATGAATAAAAACGCAACTTCCAGCAAACATTTGGGATGATCCTATGGAATTGTAACTACATCACAGCTCATATGGTTCTTGATGCCCTACTGTTGCCCTTAATGCTCTGAACGTATGATACTGAAGACCAAAGATTTTGCCTGTTTTTCAGTAGCCAGTTTGACTCGGGAAAACAGGCAAACAAACTAACAGAAACTTTTGTTCTAGTATACACCTATCTTTTCCCTCATTCCTTATCTTTGTAGGATCATGAAAGAACCTCTATTTTAAGGAAGATACGAAATGGCAAGCCTTTGACATTTGTGACAGTTTTTCCTGCATGTACACATATGAGACTCTGTGTGTGGTTTTGGGGTTTGGGTTTTTGTTTTGTTTGTTTTTTAACAAATTCAGCTAAAAGCCCATCTGTGGTAAGGATTCAGTTGAAAAAGATGTGCCACCTGGCAGATGAGTCCATGACCCTGAAAGCTGGTTTCTCTGAAAAGCCAGCCTCTAAGACTGATGATGAGGGCTTCCACATATTTTCTTTTTCTATTTCTAGATGTAGTTTTCTTCACATCAGAAATAGCGTTGTCCAAAATGCCAGGCCTGAAAACTTGTTCTGGGCTCTGACAGTCAGTCTTTCACGTTGCTGCTTCTCCCCTTCCCTCTTCCCATGTCATTATCTCCCTAAAGATAATGATGCTGTTACAGGGCAGCAGCCCGTGGACATCATCTGGCTATACCAGGCAGCACGATCGGTTGGGAAGACAGAACATGGGCAAAAAAAATCATGGTGTGAGGAACACTTATCCAACTAGGTGCAGCTAGGATATAGATCTCCTTCTGTTTTCCTTGATCAGGCACCCCTCTGTTAAACTGGGAGCAGGGAGAAATCCCTGTATTCCTGAGCGCAGCTTGCTTTGTGGGCTGGAGCCTTTTCAACTCTTGGCCTCTCCAACTCCCTGCTTTGCTTTCTAAGCTCCCATGAGGTAGGACCCAGCATCTCTTCTGGGCTGTCTTCATTTCCTTGGTTCTCGCTTGTCCTCAGCCTGTATGAAGGCATCGGCTGCTTTTGTTTTGCTGTTTAGCAGCTCCATTTTAAGGGGGCAAATTGTTTGATTGCTGCCTACTAAATCCTGCTCTCTGTTGTAAGTTTGGCAAGATATAACTGCGTGGCCTGAGCTGGTTTGTGCCAGGCAGGACTAAAGCTGAGTATTTTAGGAAAGTATCCATATTTTAGGAAAGTATAATTTTTGTGAACAAGGGAAGAGGAGGAAAAACCTATTATTTGAGAAGCTGTGATAGTCTTACAGGGCAAGGCCTTGGCATCTGGATGAATGATAGCTTCTGCTAGGGACGTGGCTTAAATCTGTCCAGTTTTGGCCAGCTTGCGAGTCTAAAGAGCGTGTGATTAGCAGAGACCAGCCGGTGCCCTGCAGACGGCGGTTCCAGGCGCAGGGGCTGGGGCCAGCGCAAGCGGGATCTCCTCCTGTAGTGCTGGCCCTGGCCAGCTGGCCACTGCCACAGCGCTCGGGAAGCAAAGCAGGGAGGCTGGCTGCTGCTCCGGGTGCCTCTGCCTCCGCCACGCAGGCCCTCCGCCTCAGGAGCAAGCTTTGAATTTTGAGCAGACAAGAGCCTCTCTTACACATCTTTTTTTTTTTTTTTTTTTTTTTTCTTCCCCCTCAGTTGATTTATTTAAACAGCTGGACAGATGTATTAAAGTTTATTTTGGGGGGATGACATAAAATATTTGCAAGTTCCCCCCTCCACTTCACAGCTTCCAGAGAAAACAACTGATTTTTTTTTAATTTTTTTTTTTTAAATACAGTGGATTCAAAACCCATTTTGCTGTCCCATCAAGCCTGCATCACCAAGTTGTAATGGTAACATGGTAAATGGGAGTGCAATGATGGCATCACTGGGCTCTTAGGGACTGCTATAATTCTGGCTGTGGTATGAATCAAGCCCAATTGGTTTGACAAGACAGTAAATGTTTTATTCCTTCCAGATATTTGGGTGGCAGGTAGGTGTGATAGAGAGAGGCAACAGTGTAATCATTAAGATGGTAATGTCTCCTGCATGCTCTTCCTTCTCTCAGAGTCACTCCAGTGTCCTGAATGCACAGGGGGCACGGAGGAGTAATGAGGCAAGGTTTCATCAGCAGCTGTCAAATGCAGAAATAAATAACTTCAAGCAATATAACTTTACTCAATTTGTATCTGCTTGTGCTGGCCATACCTTGTATTTACATGGCGCCACGGGAAACTATTTTTAAATGTTAAAATTTAAATTAACACATGGTCCTGCAGGCTAAATCTGTTACAAATGATAACATTTCCACTGTCATTTGTTTTGTAGCACCTCAAGAAAAGCAGCTGATTGGAGTGATTTATTTTCATTCCTAAGGGAAAAAATAGCCTTAGAGCCTTCTTGAGCTCTAGAGGAAAAGCAGCCACAGCGCTGGGCAGGCAGTATCTGCAGTCATGGAAACAACTGATAAAAATTTTCTCATCTTATCATTTCACAGATAGGTCTTTGCTATAGGATGCAGACATGAAAGAGTCTCTAGGGTCCTTCTGCCCTACATGGGAATACTATCAATAATCCTGGCACGGTTTAAGAAATCGGTTGTCTTAGTCACTGTGTAAGACTCATTGACTGATGAGCTTGTAGAGAGGCACAAGGGCATGGGAATGGCGGGGTGAGGAGAGCCTGGGACTTGAAAGGGGTAGTAGGTGGGGTGACTTACACCCATGGCATGAAGGAAGCCACGTTCCCAGGCTGTCCACAGGGCTCCCCTGTGTTTCATTTCACCCAGGTAAGCGTGAAGTTAATTGTTACCCTATGCACACCTGGGCATAACTCCAACTTCAGGACCATGGGCCATGACCGTGGTGATCTCATACTTCTCTATGGTATAGGGCTAAGCCAAGTATGGGTGTCCGGGCCCCAAGGTGATCTGGAGGTAGCAGTCTTAAAGACCCTTGCGACTCCTTCTCCATCCAGACTGGGATTTTGATCACCCCATGGTAGCCTAGTTATGCTGGTCATGATGGCATGAAGACCCAAGAAAGGACCAGACTTCAACTACTCACCAGCCACATAGGGTGCAGTCTGAGGCTTATGAGCTACAATAAGCAAAAGGGCATTTGGGAGAGTGGTTTAAAAGGTCCATGAAAAGGACCAGCATGATGTGTTTGTGATGTATGTAGAGCATGGGAATTTTCTGCAAATAATGACTTGTATTCTTGGAGGAGCAGGCTTATGTGCAGGAATATTTTCAGGGCCACATCTCTCTGTCTTTATTCCACTGTAATCAAACGCATAACCTGCTTGTCCCTCTGTCTTCCCAGATCTGTATCCTGCCTGGCTATGGTATGTTTATTTTCTTCAATAGTCCATTTTTTGGTGGATCAAAATAGAAATGGTGGTAGCAAAAGGAAGCAGTAAGGCCTAAAACAAGCCTCTGTCAAAATGACCCTCATGTCTCTCTCTAGTGTCTTTTAACCAGTTTTCCCCCATGGCCAGTAGATGCAGGTCTGTGCCAAGACAGGCTGGTTGCTCACAAAGGATATATGGCAGTAGCAGTCCAGAGATGCTTTAGATCTTGACCATCTACCAGTTCCTCGAGTGGCTTCCCATGTACATTCCACAGCAGCGATGACAAAATTAGACCACTGATAGAGTCAGATTACTTTCCTGTGTGACATATATATATAAGAAGTTGGTTTGACATCACTTGAGGAAAGCCCCTGAGGGACAGTAAGTAGGCACCACCAGTGACTAAGCCCTTCCCGAAAGGTGTGGTCAGACTGGTGGTGGAGCAGCACTGCACAGCTCTAGAACTGGCAGCTGGGATCAACAGTGTGAACCACAGGTGATGGATCCCGCCCCAGCAGGGAGAAAATGCCGCTCTCAGTGTGTATTCATTGCGTGCTGGCAAAGCGAGTACTGGAAGTGGGTTCATGCCTCTCTGCCCTTTTTTTTTTTTTTTGTTTAATTTTTTTAATATTCAAGAGGCACTTTTTTTGTGTGTGTGTGTGGTGGTCATTTTTTCATGAGGTGTAGATCTAATTCAAAATTAACCACTGACTTAACTGCATAGCTATTACCTGAACAGATCAACATGGCCATTGCTAATTTTGATGCTAGAATGTAGCATCAGATGTTGATTTTTCTCTCATCTGTCTCTCGGAATAAAAAGGTTTTTGCACTTTTGAACTCCTCAGCAATCAAACCCAACACAGAGCAGAGAGGACCTGTCAGATATGTCCTGTGTTTCACGGCACTGTAATGCCAGCGGTGGTCTAAGGATAGGTAGCTCTTTGAGGAGGAAAGTGCCATCACAGAGGTAGGCTTCTCATAAGAGAAGCATATGTAAGAGGATACAGGATTGAGTCCTGATCCTTTGGATATCTCCATTCCTTCCCAAAGACTTGCAACCCACTGCCCTCTGGCAGATCTGCCTTGTGCCAGGTGGGATTCTGTGCAAGCAGCTTTACAACAGGGAGGCACCTAGTGATGGCACAAGTGGCCTGTGTGGTCTCTCTTTCCTCCTAGCATCCCTCTCCATCGGTTCCTTGCATTCCTAGGTGAGATGCAGCATTCCTTTGCAGATTTTACAGCTCCAGTTTCTGAGAGGGAATATTTGAATGGGAGTTTCTGGGTCTGAACTGCTGAGAAAAAAAGTCCATTTAGGAGGAGATGAGGACTTACTTTTTGTATCTCCTTTCGCTGCCTTTTCCTATTAGGAAAATACTCTTTGCACTTATAATGAGGGGAATTTCCCACCTAGCTGCCTTTGTTTTCAGCTTGGATGTTCTTTCATCATCTCCTCACTGGCAGGCACAGTCTCTGGCTAGGGAGAAACTGCTGTTTCTCCAGCCCCTCTGAAATTCCTCCTCCCCTCTCAGAATACCAAACATAGCTGATATGTCAGGCTTGATTGCAAGGTGCTGATCAAGCATTTTGTCCTCAGGTATGGGAAAAGGCCCTGGATTACGAAATCTTCAATTATTCTGCTGCCAAAACTTGTGGGTTCTCCCTGCGTTGCTGTGACCTCCAGATGCAAGATGTCCTCCCTGGCAGTGGTCAGGAGAGCGTGGCAAGCTATCGCTAGTGCTTTCCAGGCAGTGCATTTGCTCTCTGTAGCCCCTGTCCTCACTTTCTTCTAAGAGAATCTGATTTTGGGCACTCATGCTGCATTTTCCCAACTCCAAAAATAGGCAGCTCTGTCTAATTATGCTTAATGCTTCTGGGTGCATAATTGCAGGAACCAGGTGAGATTGCACTGTTTTGCTTCCTCATCTCTTTTATCCAGGACTTCATTAACAACAGCCGATTGTCCTGTCATCATTTTGCTTGCATGCATGATTTACACTCTCTTTCCTGGCAAACTGATCAACTTTTTCCTGCTCCGTTTGAGCTTTCTTGCATTAACCAGGGAGAGATCCCGGTGGCTGGGCTGGGCTTCCTGAGGTAGACATGGGAACAGGAGCAGTGTGTCCTGCAGGCTCCCCCTCCTGTGCCTACCCACCGAGACATGCACTCAACTGCATCAGCTATAGCCAGGAGACTTGCTGACCAAAGCACTGACTGGGCAGCGATTACACTTGCTCCAGTGCCTGCCTCTTCTGCATGCCTCCTGGAGGCACTCCTTGCTACAGGGCCATTTCACAAGGCTTTTCTGTAGCCATGAACCTCAGTTTTTCCTCTCGGATCAGCCTGAAAGGCTATTTTACTTCTATGCTTCCTAGCAAGGACTTGTGTGGGCACATTGGCATTTCCCGCCCTCTGCCATACGTCTCAGAGGGAGGCTTCAGTTCCCCAAATCCTCGGATAAAATATTCTGGGGAAGTTTTGCTACATGCTTTCCCGGTCTCTATGAGGTGGCTACTGTCAGGGACAGGGAACAGCACTGGAAAGACCTCTCCTCTCACCCAGCCTGGCTGCTCTTGCATTCATCTTGTCCTGGGGAAAAAAAAAAAAAAATCAGCTGCTGGGTGTTGTCATGGTGTTGCCTCCTGCTTCCCATTTCATTTTGTTCTGCGTGGGCAGATGTCACTTGTTTTCTTCTTTCTAAGGTGACTGCAGCCGGTGCTGGGATTCTCTGTTAATGCACGAGACCCTCAGTGTTTCCATTTGCTAAGGCTGATGACTTATACCTGATGCACATGCAATCCCCAGCAGCACTGCACTGGTCTGGGAAACTACATCTTATAGACAACCTTTGCTTTTCTGCCTCTACCCTTCACAGAAATAAGTATTAAAGGTCCGACCATTTGACTGAAACCTGCCAGAAATTACATCTGCTCCCCTCTGCCTGCCTGAGCCCACTTGTGCCGGTGCCTCCCTGGAGACCTGCGTCCAGCACTGGTGCAGCACAGGGGCTCTGCAGAGTTCGGATGTACCCACCTGCTTCCAGCCAAGCATTTTTACCTCTCTGGAGCCTCCAGCCGGGCAAAACTGTTGCTGCCGTGGGAGATTTCAGCTCATTTGCCTATCCAGGGGCTCGGGAGCATCTCTTCTCTAAATAGTTAGCGAAGAGCAGCTTTCCAGTGGAGGACATCCTAGCTGTTGCAGGATGGGCTAAGGGAGGACTCATCCCCATGTGGCAGCAGAAATGAAAGTGAGCTGAGCTGAGGCGGCAGCAAAGGCAAGGGAAAGGGCTGTGAAAAGGAGTCAGACAGCATCGTTGAGAAAGGATGCTCATGGCCGTGTTTCACGCTGGGAGCCTGCGTGGAGAGTTATCATTTATCATCAGTCTTTAAGAGCCTGCTCTAAACCCTTCCTTTGGGGAATCAAAGCCATTTCACAATTCACGGGTTTTGCCCTTTATAAGACTTGTGTTTCTACCAAAATCTTGTAGGAAGGGGAAATCTAGGGCAGGTGGGTAGCTTTAGCAAGTATCAACCTCCTGAACTGAAAGGAAGTTCATCTCTCTTTATCTGCTGTTCTACATCTCTGTAACTTCTTCAGTGACCTCTCTGACAGATCCCCAGGAAGGAAAACAAACACTGGGTTTGGTCTAGTTTATTCTGCAGAACAACTACTTGCAAAATCAATGGCGGGTTGTTTTTCTTCTCCTTTGCTGAAGCTAGAAATAGGTCAAGCAGCAAACCGGCGTTTCTGAGGCAGCTGCGAGCGACTGGCGTACGTAGGTGTATTTCAGAGGTGGCCTCTCTCTGGGGTTAATGTTCTCCTGCCTAAAATCCCCGCAGCTTCCTTCTGCTAGAAGAAGGAGGAAGTGAATTGTTTGCAGCAGAGAAATGAAACCACTTAGATTTCCTTGAACAAAGAGGGTAGGTTTTTCAATAGAAAATATATCTGGTACACCCTCCTACGGTGCGCTGCGCCCATGACACCCAGCTTTGCTTTTTCATGTCTGACGTCTGTGCTTGGAAGCTTCAGCCCTTCACTAAGACCCTCTTGCATTAGCATTGCACCTTGCTGGCGGTTAGGCTGTGTAAGGCAGAAAACCTTAATGGCAGTGAATGAGAGCGTCTTGCATTGTATGAAGCTATTTCAGATCACATATGGAGTTGTCAGGTCTATTCTAAGTCACACAAAAGTTAATTTGGTCACAGCAAGACAGCAATATTCACAGTATTTTAGGTCCCACTCTTCCTGTTCAGTAAGGTTGTCCCACTTAATTTCCCTTGGAAAATCCCAGCCCCAGTGATTGGCTTTATTTTCTGCGGGTTTTTCAGATCTTTGCTTGTCTCTTTTGAACATTTGGCAGCATTTTCAGTGACACAGGCTGTAACAAACTGCTGCAAGGGCTTTCACAAGCAGTCGCTGCCTTGGAAAAAATAGGAGTCTTTGTTTTCTCGTGTGCCATGTGCCCCTCTGAGTGTGAAATCAACCCTTCAGAACACACACAGTCAGGGTGCAAGGGTGACAGCCCACAGATAATTTAGTATTGCTCTTAATTGTTAGTTCAGCAGAGGAACAGTAATTAGATGCATGTGATGTTCTATTTCCTAGCTATACTGTGGTTTTTCATATCGAACTGGCTTGCTCAAAAGGCTTAGTTCTGGGGGCTGGCACCTGGGAGCGCATGGGCTGAGAACTGCCGAAATGTTCCTCTCTCTGCTTCCTATGACTGGTCAAATCAAATAGCAGAAGAAATTTGTGGGCTTTCTTCAGCCAAGGTCATAGGAAAGAATTTTAAAAAAGCAAACAAACCATCAGCCTGTTTTGGAAAATGCAAATGGGAAACCTGCTTTATCGCAGCATCTGAATGGCAGCCGCTCACAGAGGAAAGCAAAGAAAGCCAGAGATGGGAAACGACCTTCCAGAGCTTTCACCCTTTGCACGTGGCTCTGCGTCACTGGAGACTATTCACTAGCGGAGCCGCTACGACAAGCCCAGTGGAGTCCGTCCTTTGTCAGCTTCCCCGCCAGCTCTTCGGAAGAGATCAGAACAGCCCCGCTCAGATGCCACCTATTGTGCTCACCTTTGTTTTCTCTCCTTCCACCTAAAGGTCTCTTTCAACATCTCCTGTGTTGGTTGCTGCAGCCTCCTTCCCTCTTGCATCCTAGTATGCACAAAATCTCACATACACAGCTAACTTGAGCCTCCTCCAGTGTGACCTTCTAATTTCTGCTCTCTTTGAATTCCTGCACGATCAAGGTTACACTTCTTTTCAATTTCAAGGTCTTTCACGAGTCTACTCATCTTTAGGTTTTGCTCCTATGTGCTCTCCTGTGATCCAACACTGTCTCTCTTTCTATTGCTACACAGTATCTCTGTTTTTGTTGGGTGTTTTTTTTTTTTTTTTTTTTTTTTTAACTCCCCCTTCCCATTCTACCTACTGTACTACTCTGTTCTTTAGCAGTCTCTTACAGCCTTCACCATCTGGAAGTGTCTCTGGCCATCCTCAGATAGGGCAGCTGATGGTATCTTAAACACTTCCCACAATTTGGAGCCAGTCCAGCATTAAAGTAGAAGCTAGTCTAGGTAAAATAAAAATGGACTTGCATTTTTGCAAGCGGAACTAACTTACAGACTCATGGAACTGTGTTTAACTCTGGAACCTTGGGAAAAAATGGGCTCTACCTGGGAGCTGAAAGTACCGGAAGCCTTGTGATGAAGCATCTTCAAAGCTAATTTGATTTATACACAGGTCTGACATTTATCCAGGTTGGATTGTCTGTGATGCTTTTGGAATTCATTGATCAAATTCGGTGTCGGAGAGAAGCTCATTTCTTAGCACCACTCATGTTTGGTACAGTCAGTGTAATATCACTTTCTTTTTACGGAACCCGTAGGCCGACTTTGTATAGTATATGCAAAGAAAAAAGCTTTTACCCACTTTTGTTGTTAATGATGGTTATTAGGGCAGGCACGAGGAACAGGCAACCAAGACTGAGATCCCGTTGTGACGCACAGTGTATGAACACGGAGCGTTACACTGCCCCTGCTTTCTATTACAGTCTAATTACAGGCTGTCACAGTCAACAAACCATTTTTTCCATAATGGAAAACACACGTACTGTGTATAATACGGTATGCTAAAAGATATTGTGAGAGCTGGAGAAAAAAGCCCCTGACTTTTCATTTATGATGATTTTTCATTGGTATGTATAATTTATCTATTCAATAAAGGGTAGTTATTCCCATATTGACCTACAGGATTTTAATAAAGGGTAACTGTGGACTGACAACCTTCTTCAAACTCCTACTTAAAAAGTAACAGATGTTAGGCTATCATGAATAATATTCTGTGAACAGGCTTTTTTCTGTGAGTGTTTTTTTTTTTAAATGAGAGGTTTGTTGTTGTTTTTTTTTTTTTTTTTAAAGAAATGGGTTAATTTACACCATTTTTCCTACCTCTAGTATGTGTATTTTGGAGGCACAGTCCAGCACTTGTGCAGAACAAGGCGTTAGGGCACAAAGGGACAACCGTAAGGCAGCAGGTTACTATAACTCAGTGGGTTACCACACACCAGCTGAGCAAAACAGGCTGGGCGTACCTCCTTAGCTCATCCCAGCAGCAAAGGAGAGCCCCTTCACTTAAATAATTGTTAGAATTTGGATGACAAAAGTCCTCGCCCTGCCCAGCCTCAGTGTCTCGACAGTGTGTGATCTGCTTCGCTGTCCTCTGCCCTCAATGCAGTACTGATCGCCAGCGCGCTCGGGGCCCCGGTTCCTCAGTTGAGGACTGCAAAAATAACGCTGCTAGCAAAGCCTGGGAAGGTGCGGGGGAGTAAGAAACACATCATCTTGTTTTGTCCCTGGGCTTTCCTGTGGAAACCCCTATATGAAAAGTTTTGCTCCTGTTTGTTGTTGCTAATTTGATATTTGTATCAGCGCTGTGGTTTGCCCTTTATATCCTGGTATTCTGGTGGGGGAACAACAAAAGGTGATGTTTGTGAGCCTAAAGTATAAGGAAAGAGTCTGACGAGAACGCTTTGATAGCAGCGGAGTGGCTGGGGACAGAGGGAGGGGAATGGGCAAATATTAGCAAGGAGAGTATAGGTGAGCACAGGGATGCTCTGAAATGCCAAGATTTGTGTGCATTTGTAATTTGTTTGTTAACTAAATTAAGTCACTTTGAAGCACAAACGCTTGGGCAAAATCAGCTCGGCAAAGGAGTCCCCCTGTAACAGCAGCTTTCAGCAAAAGCAAAACAACAAAAAACCCTGGGAGACCTGGACCTCATGTTCGTCTTTCTTGTAGCATCTGCAGCATCAGGGGACTTGCTTGTAACTTGATGCACCAAAGAGATTTGTGCTACAGCTCCCTTTCTCAGCCTGTGCTGCGAGGCAAGCAGGTCAGCTATCAACTCGCTCTTCCCTTGGGACTTCATCCCTCTGAAGTCAAGGGGAGGCTTTGCATTACCACCAGCTTCACAGACTTTGGAGCAGGCTCTGAAGCTTGTCTTCAGCCAACTGAACCCTATTCAAGTTCTAAAGCATTACATTTCTTATTGGTTTCTTGTTTCCTGAGGCTGTGAAGAGTCTTATGTGAAAGACAGAGCGCAGGGACTCGAGTCTGAGTCTACTCCCTGAAGTCTGCAGGGGCTAAGAACAGAGGGGGGGCTGCAGGAACGGCAGTGGTGGCTCCAGACATACCTGCCTGCTCCTAACCCTGCGCTAGCCCTCTACGGGGAGCTGGTAAATGAGGTCCTGTGATGCCTCTCACCCAAACCAGTGCTAAGTCACTTCAGCAGCAGCAGTAGGAGCTTATCGTCGTCTCATCAGCTGTCACCCACCAGAAAAGGAGAAGGGGAGATGCCGTTGTGATAATCCCATTGGGCTGGCGTGGGCAAAACGCGGGAGGCAGCGTGAAGGTACCTGTGCTGTGCTCTGCTCCATCCCCACAAACCCCTGTGTACTGCGCTGGTTCCAGGTGAGCGTTTCCTCCTCTCCCTGCTGGGGAAATGATGTTAGCCTTTCACGTATGCCCGAGCTGGCTCTTAATTCATGTCTTGCTCAGGAGAAAAGAGGAAGCTGAGGTATCACTTCTAAGCACCGGCTGCTGCTGCTTTTTGTAAAATTATTTTTAAGGCAGTAATAATTTTATACAGAGGTAAATCCAGCTCAGCAACATTAAAAGGAATACAGTACTTAACGCGAAAGCACCTCTGCAGAAAAGAAAGATACAAAAGACAGACACAATGGCTGTTCTAGATCAGCATCTTTCCGCTCTGACCCTAGCGTCAGTCAAGAAGCACAGGCTGTTCTCTGCAAATAGCCAAGTAAAGCCAAACTAATTGAGAACGTTGCATGAATGTGACCACGTAGTGAGAATGATTTCATCTTTTTGGATGGGTAGTGTGAAATGGGAGCTGATGAGCATGTAGCTCTCACAACCATATCATTCAGCATACAGGTTGATGGTTTAGGTGCTAATTACTCTTCCACTGAGTTAAAAAAGGAGACGATTATTCTGGGTGGCCTTTAAAGGGAATGGCAGGGCTGTTAGGAAGCTAATAGTCATCGCTGTAAGTCACATCTGATTCAGCTTTAGTATCACTTGGAAAGAATGCTGGAGAACAGCCTCTCTGAGAAAAGCTTGGAGGTTAGAAGGAGCCACCAAGGGAGCTGGAAGTCACTCACTCACTTCAGCAGGGCCAGATTTTTGCTCCAGGCAAAAATTTACTTTCTTTAGTAAGAAAGGTGTTGTGAAGGAGGCCCTTGGCCGAGGCTGCTGGGGCTGCTCCTCGGCATGCATGACTACCGCAGCCGTACTGAAGACCTTGCTTGGCGGCAGCCACCTCTGAGTAGTGTTCTGGAGAGCCATACGAGTAGGAGAGTCACACGGGGATAAAGCAGAACTGAATATACGCATAAAAATATGCATAACGCAGAAATGAGTACAGGTACGTGCTGCAATGCAGTTGTACACCAGCACAGCATGAGCTGAGCTGAGCGGCAGTCGTGCACTGCACAGCTGTCCCAGGCGCTCAGACCTGAGTGCTGGCTGCATCCCTTGGCCTCTTCGGGGCTGCTGTCCCCCTCGGGTGAGATGCACACTGCCAGCGGGCACGCAGGCAGCGAGGCAGGCCCGCACTGAGCCCCCCGAGAGTCTCCGGGCTTTCAGGATCTGGTTCTGCTGCCTGGCAGACACCCCGTGAGCTCTGCACTCACCCTGGGCAGTGCAAAGGGGGAAACGGCTGCCCCAAACTCCAGCCCAGCTGCCCGAAAGCCGCCAGTCTTGTTTTCATCAGAGGGTTGCGCTTCCATTGCTGCATGAGTGAGCCAGCTCAGCCCCTCTGGGCGGTGGAGGAGGGCAGAGGCCAGGAAGCCTGGCCAGCTCCTGGCCCCTGATGACCACCACGACCTCACCCCAGGTTTTAGTGGCACCAAGATCTTACTCCCCCCTGCAGCTTCTGCTTTTTTCAGGTCACTCTGGTGCCTGCTCTCCATCCCCTGATGTCAGACAGATTAAGACGTGTTCAGTGTGTTTAGCCCTAGTTTAATGCTTTCCTTGTAGCTATTCGGTGAGTGCGTTTACCTCTGGTGAGCATATTTGCCTTGGTGTATTTACATGAGTGATACCGCTGTTCTGGAAATGGCTACTGTGTTTGCTGTTGGATGTAAAATACAAGAGCTACTGACCAAAAAAGCTTGATGAGAAGAAGAATTATTGTTCTTCATTTAATTCGAAAAGGTCTCTTTCACCTTGTTCTGATTCCCCCTTTTTGTGCTTTACAGTTGCTGTAATATGTTATTGTAGACACATTTGAAAGTGTAGTATTTTGGCACAGTTCACATAGGAAGATTAATCCACCACGGGAAGGTTGTGGCACGCACTGCAGCCAGTGAAAACCTTTGTGTGCATCCTCTTTGGGTTACGGTCTCGGCATGAAGACGGGCGAGTCTCTTCTTTCCCCCACCCAGCACCAGGCTTCCCGGAGAGGGCAGCGCACCCCGCCCAGCCCTGCGCAGGCAGCTGCCTGCAGCCCACGGGAAAATGAGAAACCCTTCACACGCAGGTAAGAAACGTGAATCGACCAAGTAAGAGCAGAAAAGCATAACAACAAATGACCTCGCGGCATGTCTAACACCTGCTCATTGAAATTACAGAAGCAGAAAAGTAACGCAAATTTGCTGCATTTCCAGGAGCGGACATGAACTAACAACCGATATCCAGATACCTGCCATGCTTAGGGATTCTTAAAAAATGAATCCAGCATCACAGCATGAGCCTCTCTTTAATTGTTTCTAAGTGATATTTCTTTGCTTGCTCCTGGAGCTGACCTGCAGGCTTTCTAGTGTGCGCAGGCATCCAGAGAAGACTGATGATGAAAATCAGGTGGAGATGTACTTTTTTCTCTGACTTCTCAGAGCAAGCCAGGCAGGTGAGCCGGTACTTCTCGCAGGTGGCCGAGCAGACTGTGGCGGCCGGGTTCTGCAGCCCCGGTATCGCTTCCTAAAATCAGTAGCGGTTTCCTTCATGCTTTCGCTTGCCGAGCTGCAGGTAGTTTGCTGCGGCACAGGGGAGATCTGGTCAAGAGCTTGTGAGTCTTTCGCATCCCTGCTAGAGTTAAGGGCATGTGGAACAGGAGGCCTGGTCAGCCCAGCGTGCATTTTAAGTCCTTTTCCAGATTTTCTGTATTTGGACTTGAGGCATGTTCTTATTAGGCTGATTTTTCAACCTACCTGAATGTGTTTTCAGATGAACACATACCCATTTGTGTGCTGGCACATGTCAGGCTAGAGCTGCTGCAGATCCCTTTAGTGTGCCTTGCAGTGAACCTGCGGCGGCTGTCTATCTGCTCCTGCAAGCCAGCGTTAGCAGGGGATCTGTTGATTGCACCCTGGTATTTATATTCAGGGAAAGACAGCTTCTGTCAAAGTACATCAGTGAATCTCCTTCTGAGAAACTAATGCAGGAAATCCTACAAAACCAGTGTTTTCTGTTATTTTTGACATTCCACAGTTCAGTGGCTTCTAAGTATATGCAGTATGCTGCTACAGGGTCTTCTGCTTCACAGAGGGTAGTTGCTTATAGGGCTTCAGTGTTTCCCCTTGCATCCCTAGGAATTGAATTAGAAATAGAGCTGTAGCTTTATAGCGGGAGAAGCTTGATTAATGAGGTAGGCCCCCCTACCTGCTGCAAGGCAATGACGGTCACCTGGGAGCCTCTGGGTATGATGCCTTGTTGCGCCTGCTTTCAGAATGAAAGCGCCTCTAGCTCCTGGCAGAGCTTTCGGTGGGGCTGAAGTGACTTCAGAAAGTGAGCAGTGCCTCTGCTGCAGCCTGTATGATGGAAGAGGTGCATTGCCATTAGTTGAGCGCTTTGCCCCAAACACGTATGATCCACCACTCATTTGGAGTTATTGTCTCAGGACTGGTGCCATGTTAGGTGACTACAGGGTGCCCAGGTGGCAGAGCAGAGCAAGTTCTCCTGTATCTGCCTGCCAAAGACAGTATGGGAGTAGCGTTAAAAGCAGAGACATATCACAGGAGACTGGGTTCCTCACTCTTATATCACCCTTCTCGTGGGAATTTGAAGACCTGAGAGAAAAGAATGTAGTCTGCTGCAAGCTGTGAAGGACATCTGATGGAGGTTATTGACCATAGGGTTTGAGAGGTGCCCAGAGCTGTGGGACCCCAGCTGTGCGGTGTACTGAATTGTTCTGCTGCCCTGCAGGTATGTGCCTGTATGAACCCTGCGGTGTGACTCTCTGCTAATGCAAGTCCAGATCTAAACGAGTCATCAAATGTCCTGGTTTTAGGTGAAGAGGGTGGGAGGCAGAAGAAATTAGATGTTTTGTGAGTTTTTAGGAGCAGCTTTGGAAACTGAGGACCTAGCGGAGCAAGTGAGCAGGAGTGAAGTTCAAATCTACTTAATAATAAAAATTATCAATACTAAGACATCGTTCCAGTGCTTTGTGATAGGAAAAAATAATTAGCTTATAGCACAAACAAATGGAAGATCATGGATCACAAAACCTATAATTAAAGCACGGGAATGACACTGGCACCACAGACATTTCTGCAGACTATTTGAACAGTGCGTTAAACAAGGTCAATCATTTCTTCATAATAATGGTATTTACAGTAACACAATGGGAATGCAAGGCATTTCACTGCAGACAGCCTGGTGTTTTAAAATATACTTACAGCATTAACATCCAGAAAGAATAGGTACGGTCTGTGTTGAAAAAATGGTTAATACTACAGTTCAATTTTCAGATGCTAGGCTTTAGTATAATAAGCAGCAGCAAAGAAAATGAAAATGAGGGAGGACGTTGAACAAGGGCTTTAAAAAGAGGATTTGCTATAGGGAGTTTAGAGCAGGATGATTTTGATTATGTTACTGTACTAGATAAAATGAAGCTGGGGGGATTCATAATTATAAACGTCTATAATCCATGAAAAACAATTTAAAGATAAGGTGATAGAATATTATTAGCAACTTCAGGCAAAGCTTTGCTATTTGTGGTCATTATTAGTTGCCTTTTTTTGATCTAATTAAAAAAAAAAACAGACGAGATAGCTCTGTTTCAGCACACAGCAGGAAAGGAAAAACTGAGATTTTCTTTTGCTCTCAACGGTTAAACTCCCTTCTAACGGGATGATTTTTTTTTTTGGGGGGGGATAAAGGAGGCTTTAAAATTGGGCTACAAATGTGTTAGTAGCCCTGGGAAACTTTAAAACATACTAGAAGAGAATAAGGAGTGCCATCACGAGCCATGCCATGCTCTGCAGTATTGTGAGGAGGTAATCAGGTGCTCCATTTCCATTTTCTCTTTTAAGGATAAACAGGGGACACTCAGAGATATGAAAACCAAGAAGAGTTAAACCACTCAAAGAAATGTTCAGAATTAATTTGTGTAAATCCTTGCCACAAAATACCACTTTATCAAAGAGGTCGGTATCGTGCAGGAGAGACTGTAAAGTGAAGCTCTTAGTCCTTGCCATTGAGTTGTACCAGCCCCATGATATGGGGCTGCCTCTTCTCTAATAGGTTTAAGAATTGCATTTTCTGTTTGGTATTTTTCTGGAAGAACCTGTTACCATTTCTTTTTTGATTTATTCTAAGCGATTGGTACTGTTCACCTACAATTTTGGGTTGTCAGTCTGCTCCGTGATGAGAGTTCCCATACTCCAGTTACCTGATTTTAATTAAAAAAACACCCAACAGATCAAACGTGTAGATCTTTTCATCTGCTTTTCATTCACAGGTACAGATCGAACTGATAGTGAGGCTGAGCTAGCAAAGCTTCATTGTTTGTTCAGCAAAACCATGTCTCTGCTCTTCTGGTCTGCTGGGGCTCCTCCTGGTTTCTAAGCCGAGCTCTGCGAGAGCCTTGGCACGCAGCTGAGAGCTTCCACCACAGGGCAGAGGTTTGAAATCAGCAGCCTCTTCTAAAAAAAAAAGTAACGGTGCCCTCCAAGGCTAATTCACACAGTGCTGGCAGATGCGGAGCAGTGCCAGGATCAGTCCACCTCACTGGTCATAGGAATAAATTTACTCCAATATCTACTCTTCATCTCTCATTAGCAAGGCATAGAGTGAAGGAGCTGCTTTGCATTGAGCCCTATCCAACGGTGCCACCAGTCAGTATGTCTGTGATCCCCCATACAGAGGGAACCACGAGTACTTTGTTGACACCACAGAAAGGCTAAACTTCTTGATTTCGCGTGTATCAAACATTGCTTTGGGCAGGCTGTGGGGCCAGATGCTGATCTCTGTTGTACCAGTGGAATGTTGATGACGGTTGAGTTACTCCAAGCCAGAACGGCAGGAACAGACCAGAACCTGGTGAGGTTTTGGCCATGTTTCCAGGCTCACCTACCAGAAAACATAAACAAACCCACAACTAATAGGTCCTTTGCCCTGCATGCAAAGTTACCAGAAAAATACTGGGCATACAAGGGCAAGGGATCTTAAGGAGGTTCCTTAATGATACTGGTACCTCCTATGAATGTTTTGCTTGTGCCTTCAGAAGGCAGACCTTCCTTGGGGAAAAGAAAAAAAAATGCATCATGCAATCCAGCTGGTTTTAATGCCCTTGAAATCTTTTAGTTGGATTTTTTAAAGACTAAAGCGACGGAAAAAAGTAGGCATGGTGCTGTATACAGAAAATGGGGAAGACAGCATCAAAGTGCTGCTAGGAAAGCGTTGTTCTCTGTAGAAGAATGGTGAAAGGAAATATAGGCAGGAGGAATCTTAAATTAAGATAGTATAAGGAAGCAAATATTTGAGGAACCAGTAAATCAACTAGATAAGGGTAGAATAAATGTAATTCAAAGACCAATTTCTTGTTGTAGTATGTTACAAACATCAGAGCGCAGGGCTGCATTTGATTATGGACTATAGAGTACAAAGTTGGAAAAGAGGCAGTAGCTCTCTCTCTAAAGCTCACTGAAAGATAAATAAATCACAAAGGTTATTGTATCATGCTGTCAGTGAGGTTTTTAATAAGTAGGTACAATTATTTTAGGCATGAAAAGAATATAAGAAATATCTGCCCCCGAGGGCTGTTATTTTCTCAACAAATGTGCTGGCAGAGAAAGTCAAGCAGAGACATAAATATAATAGGATGGGAAACTATGTGCTGGGGAAAAGGAGTTTGTGATGCTGTTAAAAGCACCCAGTCCAGAGAAGCAGATCCCGGTGGAAGACTTTCACAGAGGGGAAAAAAAACCCCAAGTTTTACATATGGCAATGAAAATGGGATACAAGGCATAAAGCTAGGCATCAGTAAATTCATAAAAACCAACAGACTTACACAGCATTAGAAATATGCTTGGGACGATCTCTGCAGTTGACTGGTGCTGGGACGGGAGGTGTTAAGTCCCACTGGCATATGTGAGGGCCAGTTTAGAAAGCCTTTGGTCTTACTGGTGAGCATTTAATATTTATCATGCCATTGAAACCAGTGCTGTATCTGGGGTAAATAAAGGCTCCATCAGTTCAATTTCAGGCCAAGTCTGATGATTCAAAAGAAGTTTTTCCCAAGTAATGACTCCCCAGATACGGACAGGAGGATTAGAATCATTAGAGAATATCCCTACTGGCAATATGAGTACCAACAGAGGGGGTTTTAGTAGATTACCAAAGGAAGAATAACATTTATTTCTCTGTTAGGGAAAGTAAACGTAAAGCAATGGAGAAATGTCTAAAGCAAAGAAAGATAAATGTGGCAGATCAAGCTTTCACACTTAGATTCAGATGGTATGGGTAAGTGGGAAGATAAATGAAATGTACAACTTGAATTTTAAAATAGGCCTAGTGACTTAGGAACATGCCAACTAATCAAAGTCTAATGATACACTGTAGAGGGCAGTCCATGTATCTTATTTACAGGGTGCACAGCACTTTCCAGTCTCACAACAAGCTTGCTCCTGGCCTACCACTGAGAACCCTGAATTCTCATGGTTGTTACCATGCTCCATTTCTGTAGCTGTTTCAGTTAGTTGTTAATCTGCAATTTTTTTAAACCTGAGCATTGCATCCAGAAGGAGGAAATATGCGGAGGCATTTTTTTTTTTTTAAAGTTCTTGAGAGAGTGGTGCTTACTCTGTAGCGGCCCTGCGCTGTCAGGTGTGGGTACTGGGGGGTACCACCGCTGCCCGCGCATGGACCAAATACTGCCGTTACTCTTTTGTTTCAGGGCTAGTTTGCAGAGCCTGCCAGCAGCGGGCATTTAAGCATGCGAGTTGAGCATACTTACAGTTTGAGGAAAAAAACTCCTCTGTCTATGTCTTAGAAAAGAAAATTACTGTGGTTACTGTAGTAACCGTGATCTCATCTGCCAGCAGACACCGACTTCTGGCTAGTCGGTACTGCAGTTGTGAAGTGTTGCTCATGTATGACTGTAGCAAATAGGATTTGGACAACATTTTCAAAGTCACCTAGGCTACCTCTTTGCCCCAGGGCATGACTGGCTTTACCTTCACCAGGCAGGTGTTTGTCTAACTCATTTTTTAAAATCTCCAGTGATGGAAAAGGGAATGTTTTTCCTTGTCACAGCTGTTGCCTGTTTCATAGCCTGCAGCATGAAATGGATGGCATTTCCATACAAATTTTATATTCACTGGTGTAATTGTAGCTCATGACTCTGGTTGTTTAATAGATTGCGCTAATGACCAACCATTTGGGTAGTGATCTTTGTCGCTGTCTTTTTAATGTTGTGGGAGTCAGAATATAATCATGTAACGCTTAGGAGGTGGTGAAGAGCAGAGCCGTCCTCTGACTTCCCATGGCTGGAGAGCACGTGGGCAGACTCAAAATAAGCCTTTTTTTATCTAGTCTATTGAGCTGTATTCCTTATTTATAGAATTTACTCTCTCCCAAGCTTGAACTAGTATCAAATTGTTCTTGTTTGTGACTTAGTTCCTTCATTTTGGCTTTTAAATTTGCTGTCATCAGGAAATAATAAATCTAGGATAACGCCAGGTTGTGAGAATATCTAGGTCTTGAGGAAGAAACGGCCACCTAAGTAACTGCTGACCAAAAGGTGTAACATGTTTATCAGATGCAACAAGTTAGAGGCCATAGTGTCTGAAAAAGAAAACAGGATGCTTGTTTTAACCGAATTGATACCCTCAGCACGAGCGATCCACTCATTTGTTGAAATACTTTAGCTTCCCATTACTGGCATGCTTTATTTTCAACTAAGGCACTCCCAATTTTCAGGCATAATAGTAAGCAAACTAGTAACAGCAGAAGAAATACCATTTCAGTGAAAGCCCTCCAGTCCTGTGATAATTTTTTTTCTGTTTTATTTATCAGTTTGAGCTGTGCGTCCTCCTCTCACACCCCACTCCTGACAGTACCTCGTTCCATTGCCCCGAGGAGCAGGTCGGATGCAGATGCTGCCCTATCGCACCCTGCAGCAGGACACAGACAAGGAGATTATTTAGCTGCCTTACAGTTCTTTTCTATCTCATACTTTGCTCCATTCGCCACCCCTCTGTGAGTAGGGCAGGTACAACGCTTTTGCAGACTTTCAGCTTTTAATATATTAATAAAAAGTATGGAGGGTTTTTTTTATTTCTTTAGCCGTTAAAGTTCTTTTTTGGTTTTGCTGATTTACACTTCGGGTTTTTCCCAAGTGTCGTGGTTTAACCCCAGCTAGCAACTAAGCCCCATACAGTCGCTTGCTCACTTTCCCCGTGGGATGGGGGAGAGAATTGGAAGGGTAAAAGTGAGAAAACTCGTGGGCTGAGATAAAGACAGTTTAATAGGTAAAGCAAAAGCTGCACACAGAAGCAAAGCAAAACAAGGAATTCACGCACTACTTCCCATCGGCAGGCAGGTGTGCAGCCATCTCCAGGAAAGCAGGGCTCCATCACGTGTAACAATTACTTGGGAAGACAGACGCCATCACTCTGAACATCCCCCCCTTCCTTCTTCTTCCCCCAGCTTTATACACTGAGCGTGACGTCATATGGTATGGAATATCCCTTTGGTCAGTTGGGGTCAGCTGTCCCAGCTGTGTCCCCTCCCAACTCCTTGTGCACCCCCAGACTGCTCGCTGGTGGGGCGGGGTGAGAGGCAGAAAAGGCCTTGACTCTGTGTAAGCACTGCTCAGCAGTAACTAAACCATCCCTGTGTTATCAACACTCCAGCACAAACCCAAAACATAGCCCTACACTAGCTGTGAAGAAAATTAATTCCACCCCAGCCAAAACCAGCACACCAGGTAAGCTCTGTTGTGTTTGTTTTGCCTGGGCTGTGCTTTTGTTTCCTGAAGGCCAGCTATAAAGTTCAGTGATGCATGAACTTTGCCATTTGGCCATAAGGCTCATCTCTCCTCTGCCTCCCGTTCCTCTCCCTCCACTCCACTCTCATTTCTGGGTAGAAATGAGATTGGCCTCAAGGCTTGGTATAATTTCTTGTGCAGCCTCCATGCTCAGTTTAAGGATTTTAACGGTTGCATGGATGCCACTAAAAGCTCCCTTCCTAGTCCCCAGAAACTCTGCTTCTTCCCCCATCCTGCCTATTTCTCTAGTCCTTATTGAAATTTTTGTGTCAGAAGCTAAGCTAATTCCTTCTTGAAGATATGGAAATTTAATGATCGCTCAGTGAGGGTAACTGAGTTTCTTCATGGACCCATTTCAACCTGCCAAGCTGGATGCCATTTGAGATCTGGGGCTTGCAGGCAGTGCTCAGAAGAGCCCAAAGAGGCTGGAGGCACCATCAGAAAGCATCGAAATGAGATTTGCTCATGAAACGGCAGAGAGGGAAAACAGCTGAAGCCATCGTCCTTCACGGGAGGGAGACCCCTAGACCTCCGCAATGGAGAGGAAGGGGCGGGTGTAGGGAGGGAGGCAGGAGGTAAGGCCCAGGTCAGGGACCGCAGTCTGAAATCAGCAGCCTGGCCAAGGAAGTCCAGAACCAGGAAAGGTGTTTGAGTGCAAAGGCCTTCAGCCCCACGCCGAGTCACTGCTCCCACCAGACAACCCAGCAGAGTAGCCCTGTTATGCCTTTGTCCAGCTGGGAAGGATGGCCCTCTTCCCAAGCGAAGGGGTGGCCAGGGAAACCCAAGGCTTGACCCACTAAAGCCTCCCACCCATGTTGTCATGGGCCCTTTGCAAGGAAAAATCCCTACCTGCAGATCAGACTCCCTCAGTCGTTCGGCTGAGTGACGGGATCACCAGGCTTAATTTAATTTTTGCCCAGTCAAGATCGGAGTGATTTCATTGGTGCGGTTCTCCAGAGACAAAAAACAAAAAGCCATTATTCTCACTTCCCACTGTATTTGACTTTGATAAAACAACGGATTAGTTATCGCTGAGGTAAATGCAACAGCTGACTGGAGTTTTCAGCTGGAGTATTGTGTGTTTAAATGATAATAGGGCTACGTGAACACACAGCACCTTTTTGTTAAAGGTGCCTCCTACTTAATGAAGTGTTACATAAAAACTAAATTGTCCCCAGATAGTTTTAGTTGGGAGTATTTGGGTAATACACAGAGCAACAGCTTATTAAAATGGAAGAAGCAAACAAAAATAATAATGATGAAAGGGATCCTTGATTCAAAATGATATTGCTTGCCTTACAGCACTGACATTTGTGTCAATACTTATTAGTGGTAATCAAATTTCTCATTGTCTGCTGCAACATAACCAACTCCTCAGGTATCAAACTCCATTAATCATGGAGGTGTGCTCTCTGTGTCTGTGTTGGTGGGAAGATAAATTAGGTGGCACTTTGCAGATCTGCTGAAAGAGAGGAGGGCATGCATTGAGTATAGATGGAGAAGGACAAGCAAAATCTACTCCTAGATCTTTTTCCTTGACATTTTCTCTGTGCCAAGCCAAAGAATGGTTCAGAAACTGTAATTTTATTAACTATCCTGCATCATTTGGTATCATAGTTTTCATTTTAGAGCAAATGAAAATGTATTTCTATGCTTAAGGCAACAGGTTGCAGGGGGCGAGTTTCTGTAACTGCAGATCGTACAGGCGTTTTCACCAGCTTAAAATGGGAGTACGCTACTAAATTTCATAGTTGTCTTGGTCCTGATAGAAACTGCAATGCTGTCAGTAGACTCTGGAGACTTAGGTCTGCCGCAGCTCTGCCACGGACCTCTTGCATGATGTTGGGTAGGTCGCTTCATTTTGCTCTACCTTGTTTCCCCGGTCTGAAATACAGGTAACAGCACTCCCTGCATCCAGGAGGCACAGCGTTAATAACGCCATGTTAATGTTCATGAGATAGAGCCAAAGGAAGAACTTGTGGACGTGTTTTTTTAAATGTTCGGGTTTCTGAAGCCGTGTGAGATGAGGATGCGCTGCACACGGTGGATGCCAGCTGGCCGGACGGGGGCCATTGAGGCTCTGCACCCTGTCGCTGGCTTTCTCTTCACGGCTCTATGTACGCCCTTGGAAATGCCACTTGCTGTGCGTGCAATCAGGAGGCTGCTCTGTAAATAAACGTGCAGTTTTGCTGCAGCCTGGATTATACGTATGGGGAAAGTTCACTCCAGGGACCTTTCTTCCCAGTAATCCCCCTGTCGTTTTCTAGAGCCTGTTCTTCTTCGCCCAGTGACTCGCTTCCATGTAGTTTACCCGTGCTTCAGCCCCAGATGTTGTGTGGGTTATGTGAAGGGGCTGTATGTTTGAGGAGGTGATTTCACGTACTAGAGCATTTAAATGGGTGGGGTTTACCTGAGGGATTGCTTTTATTTAAAACTGATCGTACCTTCAGTATCTTCAGTTGCAAAGTGATGACAGTACTTCTTGCCTTCTGACACAGAGTTCCTGGCAATAAAAATGCCAAGCATTGTTACTGTGTATAGTGTGACAGGGCTCTGCTCTGTAAGACAGTTTAGAAATCTTTGGTTGTCCATAGCAACCTGAAGGCATTGAAATATTGGCTTGCACATATGTGGGGGTTTGAAATGCAGCTGTTACTGGAGGCTGCTAGGAAAAGGCTCTCTGCTTTGTCCCTGTGTTGACGTTCCCCTCATCGCTCCTACCCACCCCTCAGAGACTGCTGCGCTTGTCAGCACAGCGATTTTTACCAGGCTGCTAGTCATCCTCCCTAGGAGGTGTGCGTCGTGTACAGCTGGAGAGAAACTGGTATCAAGCAACGTGTGCAGCAAGTCCTAACCAGAGTTAGACCCTATCCCGCAAAGACATCAGTGCGGTGATGTCTACCACTACAGAGCGTGTGACAGAGCCAGAGCTATCACAGAAGACTGCTGAGTTCACTGGTAAACGTTGTAAGTTGCCTGCATTGTAAAAGGCAGACTTTCTTTTAGTTGAAAGTAGGAGAGAAAGAGCGAGCAAGTGAGTAGAGCCACTTTGTCTCGCGCTCTCAGGCCTCTGAGGCCACAGTCGGGGCAAAACCCCTCTTCCCTGGGCCACCGCTAACAACTGGGAGGCAGGGCAGCATCCCAGACTGTAGCCAAGTCCTTGGCCCAAGGTAGTGGCTGTGTGACATGACTCAACATCGCAGGGTTCCCTCTCTGCTGTGAAGCTCTCAGATTAACACACTGGGTCACCCTAAACCTGTTACTGACCTTGTCAAAGGTTGCGCCACTCACGTACTTTAGAAGACCCATGTGCCAGCCAGCTAGTACGCGGTCTGTCCTGGTGCGGGGTGTTGTGGCAGCCCTGAAAGGGTCACTGCCGTGGGTGCTTCATCACTCCCTGTTACCGCCTCACTCCTTAATACACCGCTCTGCTGGGAGCCAGAGCCTGGACTGACTGCTCAGCTTCACCGAGCCACTTTTCCAATATTAGAGTATGAAGACATTTTCAGCAGCTTCTGTGCTTTTGGCAGTACCCAGGCCCTGCTGTAATTAGGCTTGGGTGTCCTCCAAAATGGTAGAAACTTCAAAAGCCCCAAGCCTAACCTTGGGGCAATGTAGGTGGGGCTGTGATCTCCAGGCAACGTCATCCTGAGAGTCTTTCAGCTCCAGTAACCAGTTTACATATTCAAGGCCTGACACAGCAAAAAAGAGACTTACGGTCCAATGGCTTCAGTCTTTTAATCCCTATTTCTACCAGTAATCCTTTTTCTGTGAGCAGGCCCTACTCATGCCAGTAGTGCTCTTGGCTTCAGTGGAATGTCTTTGACCTGCCTGCCTTTAACGTAAACTAAGATTGCTTTTGGCATCTGTGGAATCCTAAAAAACTAAAACAGCGGAGTGTGATCCAGGGCAACGGGCTTTATAGACTCAGGAGGTCGCACTGGAGTTCACGTTTGCTGCTGGCAGTTCCAGGGGGTCGCTAGCACAGGCACAGCAGACAAATTTCCTTTCTGACTGCAGAATAAACACTGCGTGGAGGGTAAATATTAAAGGAATTACTGTAACAGGAGTGGAAAGGGAGGAGGGCTCCTTTGTCAAACGCAGAGTCACAGGATGTCTGTTTACCTGATGTCCCCACGTAGCAGACACTGCTTATTGGAGTGTTTTGGAAGTCAAGAGATAAAGCCTTAAATAGGGACAGCCAACATGCAAAGACGAGGAGCGCTCTTCCAGCTTTTCGAGTTTCATGTAATTGCGGCCATTGCTAATTTTCATACCGTGATGGTTTAACAGTTCTGTGCCTGTGATTGCGCAGCCTGATTCACATGGGAAATGCTTCTTGGAGCCAATTAAGCACTAAGGTGCACATCCTCCGCGCTGCCATGGCAACGGCGGGATGCAGGAGAGCTGGGAGCTCTGTCTGCCAGGAGCTGCTGCACCTTGGCAAGAGAACTGCCCTTTGGATGTCCAATTGGTTTAATTACCAGCCGTGGAAACTATCTGGTGTCTAGCGACGGATTCTTCAAATGAGTGATGCTTCCCTGAGCAGAATTAACCCTTTGAGTGCTGGCCTCAGCTGTGTGCTGGGCCACCTAGCACAGCCGCGTGCGGCGATGGAGAGGCAGTCCCAGGGGGACAGCGGTGCTGTGCACACTCTGGCAGCGTTCATGCAAAACTGTCCGTCTTGATAAGGAAGCTCGGGGAAGCTTCACTGACGGCGTTCTGGCATTCAATATCAGATTGCATTTTGGGTTTTTGTTTTTCCCCTGCTTTCCCAGCCATTGCTGATGCCTGGCCCCTTCATTGCTGGCAGGGTGCATGCAGGGCAGCCTTTGCACCCTGCTGACCTCCGGGCAGGGCCGAGCGGCCCCAGGCTTGTGGCAGCAGAGTTGATAACCGAAATTTTGTCCCAGGGAGAACTACGGTTCTTTGGCCCTTATTTTCCCGCAGGGGAGGGACAGTCATTTTCCTTGCTGAAAAAGATTGTGACTCTGAAATGCTGAATCCGTCTTTGCCAGGTCAGCCTGGCAGAGAAGTCCCCTGCCCGAGCAGCGGCAGTGCCCATGGGAACTGCGGCTTGGATGCCCCATGTTCTTGATTCTCCTCCATGGCCCAGATTTCCAGCAGGGCAGCATCTCCCGTGCTGCGTCCTGGCCAGGGAAACCACATGAGGTCTCTGCTGCTGCTGAGAGGGGACAGTGGGATGGAAAATCAAATGGGGGAGCATGGTCCATGTAGGAGAATGGGGGCATGAAATAATTTAACTGTAGTTCCTATGAAGTACTCTGGTAACTTGGGCAGATACCTGTCAATGCCAAGCTCACCCAAAACCAACTCTTTTTTTTTTTTTTTATTCCATTTACCAAGCTGAAGCAGTTTGATTAAATTCCCATGGACCTGAAACTGTTTTGCCACGTCTTTACTCGTGCTTTGGTAAAAATGGGTATTTCCCACTCTTAGATCTTGACATGAAAGAAAGCAAGTGTTTTGCACTAGCCACCACTTGCTGACTTCAGTTGCTTGATGCACCTTTAGCAATGGGGTTCCTGGGTTTTACCTCTTGCTTCTGGCATGAGGGCAGTGATGGTTGATAGAAAGCCTGGGGCTATTTATAAAGCTCTTAACCTGCTCTGCAGTTTGCACACCAGATACCTCCATGCCAAATCAACCCTGTGAAATCAGAGGGTGGCTACCAACATGATGCTCTTACATCATTCTTACACTTCTCTGCTGAGGTGTTGGGTAACCTGTACCTGATGAGCTCTCCCAGGAAAAGAGCCTGCATCATGCCAGCATGGAGTGGCTTGCGTGACATCTGCCCCACGTGAGCTCTCTGCACCCTCCCCTGGTGCATCATTTGGCTGAAAACAGACAACGCTTATTGCTAATTATGTGTTGCTCTGCTACCTGCTAAATAAGGAGAACTGCAAAGTTGAGATGTGTGTTATCTGGGGTAGTGACCATCAAATTCAGTGAATGTGGAGGACAAAAATGTTAATAAAGAGACAGAACCTGGAATGTCTAATACAACAGTGGGATTTTTCTTTTTTTATCTTCGTCAGGATTTACTGATATTCCTGTTCAGAAATACCACAACACTGATGGGGATAAATATAAGTAAATGTCACGGTTCCTAACTCTAGGGAAGTGAACGCACTGTGGTAGGAAAAGCCATTTCTTCTTATCTGGCTGGAAAAGAAACCCAGTTGTGTTGGCACAGATCCATTTTGGAAAAATAAACAGCAGGGACTGAGACGGCGCCGTGGTTCTGCAGGCTTGCAGAAAGGCCGTCAGAGGAGGGAGCTCCCTTGCTCTGCAGGCTTTGGAAAGGCCAAGGGGAACTGCAGGAGCGGCTCCCGGTGCTGGGAATTCAGCGGGGTTTCCTGCGGGGTGAGCAGCCACGGCAGGGGCTGTGCTGAGAGAGGGTTTCTGTCAGGCTAAACAAAACCCTTGATCTCAGCAATGTGTCCTTGGTATTGCTCCATGGTGCTTGTGCATTGCAGATGGGCAGTGACCATTGGACACACATCTCTTATGCCGGACTGGCCATGATTTCACCTTGGTAGCTAGGCTGACAAATGTCACGAGGAGTTTTTCTGAAAATAGCATGTGTGCATTGCAGAGTTTCGTTATAGTTCCAATATAGGGCTGGCTTTCAAAACCAGAAAGGTGCCATCAAGCTTCTGAAACTAACATCTGGTTAAAGCCCGGCTTATGCGAACATTTTAAGAATTCTTGTTGTATCACGAGATAAAAACAACCTTGAATATGGAAAGCCTGAACCCCGAAATATTCACATCATGTGTCATTATGTAACTACTTTTACGTGGCATCTGACGACAATCAGAATCTAACTTATTTAGGGGACTATCGAACCGTGTTATTGAGGTGTTCATGTCTCTCAATTCTGCATCACAGAAGCTGAAGCTCAGTCAGAAGGGACTGATGACTAAATGACTGTATAGACAATGAGCGGATGATGTGCCTCCTAATGATCCCACGGGAAGTAAACACACTGGACAAAATGGCAGACCTTCTGCGGACAGACATATGTCCCAGTACGTACTTCCTCAGGCGAACTCTCCGTGTGTGAGCCCACGTGGGAGGGAGAGGCAGACTGACTTTACCCAGACCTGTAAAATGCATTGAGGATATCACAGGAAAATACTTCGCATCAGGGAATGAAGTATTACTCCTACTTACGACAGTGGTGAGATCATTTTGGTAGTTTGCTGTTTGCTTCCTTTGGAAAGAAACAGCAGACATTGCAATACAACTGGAGAAATACAGATTTTACTCCCCAGTCTAGCAAGATGCAAACTGAGAAGGTACCCACTTTCCCTAATATCTCCTCATCTGTTAACCAAATATAATATCCATTAATTTACAATCAATTGTTTCAAGAGGTTAAGTTAATACACCATGGATAACATGCCTGGATTCTATCCAATGGAAGGTGCTACACAGGTATAAAATATTATTTGTTTCATCAGTATTGCAAGGCAAGTGGCTTGTTTTTCTAGGATCTTGTTTCAGTTTACCTAACAATCTTTCAACAGTGTATGAAACAGTAGTCTAACAAATCTGTAGTGTAGCTTACTGGAAAAACTCCCTCTTGGTACAGGAAAAATCAGAGAACCCAGCAGGACCTGAAATACTGCTGTAGAAGGAGTAAGACAAAACTTTATTAATAAACGTGTACTGGCTTTAATCTTTCACGCTGAAGCCCAGGGTACAGCCAAGCCCAGTAGATGAAAGACTTCTGATTACACTAAAGCCTTCATCATATGAAGTAAATCAACACGGCAAGAACCAGACTCTAGGCTCACGGTCATCTGCCCAGCAAAGGCTCTGCCAGTTCACCATCACCTGGAGTCTTTTATGAGTTGCCTTCAGGTGGTTGCCACTTCAGGAACATCCCTTTTTTGACTGTTGTCACTGACACTACGTGCTCCATAGTTAGTCTAATCATTCCAGAGATGTGAGAGAAAAAAGAGGACCAAGTTTCAAATTTGAAGTAGGGTCATTCAGATTTTTCTAGCTGTCATATTTGGCCTTTGGAGTAGAGGCTAAGGGTATTTTTCTGCAACGGCTGGGTGGGACTTTTAAGGATCGGCTCCTCCCGGAGGTCAAGATGCCAGACACAGCCCTCGGATTGTATCAGGTAGAGGTCAATATCCACATACAGTAAAGATGACTTACATAAAACAATTGGACTGATGCTCTTCTATTTCTTTATAAATTACAGAAAAAGTTGGAAATATCTGTAATACAAAATAATTTTCTTGTATGCTAAGATTTTAGTATTGTCTAGCTTGACTGAAGAAGTTAATGAAACTACTGCGTCAACAGATAATACAACTGCAAACTGAACAACTTGGAGGAATTTTTGGTCCTCCAGCTATGCAAGACATTTTTTATTTATGGTTGCTTGTTAAGCTTAATTCCAATAATTAATTACCCTTTTGCAGAAAATATATTTTATTAATTATTATCTAATACCACCCTGCAGCAAAGATGACACTCTTAGAAATGCTTTAAATGTAACCTCAACAGGAAGAAGTATACTTGGCAGCACCAGTGTCTTCTGGTGAAAAACACAGAAAAAAATTAGTCCATATAAGAATCTAATTTTTAGCTCTCCTTTATATCTATCTGAAAGTAACAGGAAGGGAATGGAGTGACTTACTACACAACATGAAGACAGTATCTGATATTTTACTATTATTGAAACCTTTCACTGGTCAAGGAGACCAGCAGAACAGAAACAATAGTTATTTCACGGTAGTAAAAGTTTTACAATAGTGGAACTGCACTCAATTGGCAAACCCCTTTAAATGAAAGCAGCGAAGGCATCTGATGCCTTGGGATAACCATTTCCCCAGCAGTGCCAGTGAGGAGTCACTCTCTTCTTTCCTAAAGTGAAGCTGCATTCACTGAGACATCTGATAAGTCTTTTTTTTTTTTTTTTTTTAAGCATGGGTAAAATCCCCTTTGACTACGTGATGCCTACTCCACTGGCACTGCCTTCTCGGAGGAGCTCCCAGGGACTGCAGTGAGAACTAAATCAGGCCTCTAAAGGTTAACCTGCTGGGAGGTACAAGATGCCAGGAGGGAAGGATCAGCTGGCTGGTTTGTGGCTGATGATATGAGGTTTGTAACCTGATCGCCTGTTGCACAGCTTTCATGCCTGGAGTTTCTGTGGGATCATAAGGAGCTGGTCGGCTCAGTCCCCGTTTGTATCCCTGTTTGTGCAATGCCGGAGCACCTGTTGCCTTCCTGTGCGCGTGCCTTTAAATTGAGTCTGAATTCGAAGTGCAACACATGTTTCTGAGTAACTCGCAGTGTGGATGGTCCTATTCTGAGCTGCCCTACCTGGATTATTCGGGAATATCCAGGAACCTGTGTTCCTGAATGACACGTCAATCATCAGCAAGTCCAAGGGCTGGGAAGCCCTAGGAAGCTTTCACTGTACTCCGTTTATTTTTCCATTCCCTCCCACATTGTAACGCAACACTAGGCAACAACGTAGACTGCAGTAAAATGGTTCCTACAAACACTTTACCACTCTGAGTTAGGCTTTTTTTTTTTCCTGTTTTTAAAATATCCCTAACTACAACTTGAATTGTTTCAAGCAGCATCTTCCCAGAGCTGCTCATCAGAAAGGACCGCTCAGAGTACCCATTTGATTTCATGTACATCGGTGGCTTTCAGAAGAAATGGTCTCCTTCATTATCCCATCTGGACAGGAATGTCAATTTTATATGTGGTCAGAAAATGGAAGTAGAAATGCAAAAGCTGTAGTACAAAACCTCTTTGTGCTGTCAGCGGCACTTGAAATGTGCCGCAGTGCCAGGCTTGATGTTCTGAAAGAACATTTTTTATCTGCTGACCCTTTTTGGCCCAGGTGGATGGTTCTTAGGTCTTTTCCTGATGTCGTAAATAGGAGTGATCATGTGCAGCCTATGGAAATCTGCAGCAACTATCAGGTACTCATTAGTCACTGACACAAAGCTTTGCACATCAGAATATATCTACAGGTGCCACAGGGAGAAGGCAAAAAAGAAAAATGTGTTGTACTCTGAGGTAAACAGCTTGATTCCCTGTTAGTGTGCAGGAAACCGAATTAATAATTTATGAAGCACTTTGCCACGATGAGATTTGTTTAGTCCGCTTAGGATTTTTTTTTCGCTGTTAACACAGAGCTAAACAACCGAGACTGTGTCTACATGCTCTTCTGCAGATACCAGCTTGCTCCGTGCCCTGCGCCTGCCAGCTATAAGCCACATCACCGGCAGCACGGCCGCACTGTTTGCACAGCACGGAGGGTAGGGCTAATATTCCCACAGTTACTCATCCCAGCACCGCACCCCCCTTTTTCCACTGGCTGTCGCAGCCACTTCTGACTCGTTAGCGAAGCTGTCTGCCTAACAGGAATGCAGTGTTCACACATGGAGCAGTGCTGGGAGCTCAGGGAGTAGGGGTGGTGACTACCTGGGGCAGGGTAGGGGTCATCACATCTGCATTCAGCTCCATGGCAGCATAAACAAAAACGCGGTTCCTCTGCCTAGCGAACAGCCCTGCAGGAAGATCCTTTTTTTTTTTTTTTCCATCTTTAACACACCCTATTGCTTATTAAGATTTGAGAAAGGTAGAAGTTGTTAAGACCACCAACACACTTTCAGGAAAAAGCAGACACTGCTACAGAAAAAAAAACAAAAAAAAGAAAAAGAACATAGAAAAGAAACCCAAATCCCCATTATAAAAAATAAATCCAAACCAAATTAAATCTTCAAAGCCTCCTTCCTGGACACAAATCCCTATTTTTCTTTTGAAGGTCAGCATTAGGTGATGCAAGACCAACACTGAACTTTCAGCCCATTAGCCTCTGTGGAGCCAGCCGGAAGACAGGGTGATGTGGTCTGTCTGCATACCTCCTCCAGGCACTGGAGAAGAGGTGCGACGCCAAACCCATCCTGGGGTGGAAAGAGTTAAGAGGTCCTCCTCATCTCTAAAGGCATGTGTTGCTGCCATGGGAGTGTCATGGGACAAACTCGTGGGCTCGGCTGCAGGAATCACCCCTGGCAGAGACAGGGCTGGCAAAAGGAGAAGGCATTTGCAGAGCCTTTTGAAATGTTGCCTCCCTTGGCTACAACCCATAGGAAAGGGCTCGCCTTGCCAGTATTTTAAGGGTTTCTGAGCCACTTCAGACAGCTGCTGTGCTGCCTGCCCTGCGCTGAGCCACACGTGCATGTGAAACAAGTGACTCGGCTCGCCCCGAAAGGCAGAGGCCTGTGCAGAGGTCTGCCCCACCGGGACTGCCGCCTTCCTCTGACTTGAAGCATTTGTCTCTTCTATCAGCCAACCAACCATGGCAGCGGGGCTAGTTTAAGGGATCACTCCACATTTTTGTTGGTGTAAAGCTGGTATCTATTTTCCCTATGTAAAAAAGAGTTACTGTACTGGTTTAGGTGACTGTGACTGGTGTCCTCGTGAACAGAGCGGGGGTTACTCTGGCACAGCTACAGTGGGGAAGTGTTAATCCCCCCATCTGCATTTGTTAAACCTTTTAAGTAAAGACCAGTCTGATGAAGGAGCAAGGCTGTGAGGTCTGGTTTTTGCTATAGCACTCGCTGGAGACCCAAGAAACAGCAATTGTGAATGTTAGTGGGCTTTAAGCCCACAAATCTTTGAGACTTGTGCATAGTCCTTCAGGTCTCTAATTGAAAAGCTGAGGAGGCACCAGCTCCTATGCTCTCCATCTGGATGAGGAAAATTTAGACCCAAATTCCTCTGGTTCAAGCCCAGATTCACAACTGAGCAAGAAAGTTGCCCTAGAACTCCCCCGCAACAGGGATCTCACGTAAGTCATCCTACTGGTGTGTGCGGGACTAATTAAAAGAGGGAAGTAAAGAAGTTCCATAAACGCGTTGCAGGACTGAGTCCCCAGATGAAAACATCTGCTAAAACATGTGGAGCTCGGGAAGAGAAGGCTACATTAGCACTGCAGGACATGCACGTGGATCCTTTCGAAAGAATGCTGCAAATTCAGAATGTTTACTTTGCAATTTATATTTTTTTTTTCCTGTGGTACATTACAGCGCCCTGGTACTCAATCTTGCAGTCGGCTTTCTTAGCTAACAGCTAGGTAGGCAGACAGAGCTGCCTGAAATCCGGGGGTCAGACACCTGGCAGTCCTTCCTGCCTCAGGCATCATGCAGGTACACTGCCCTGAGGCAGGGCGGGCAGCAGGCAGCTCGGATCTGCGTTCCTGAGCCGGGAGCAGGACTAAATACATGAAACTACACCCGAACCCAACAGAGTGGGGATTCCCCACCCGGTCTGTGCCACTGACTTCTGGCTGAAGTTCCTCTCACGCCTGTGTGGCTTCTCCTGGAGTCATTCGTATTTTCTTAGGGAAATCCTGACCCCCATGGCTGAATATGGTGTGCGCAAGAGATGCTGAAGGCACCGAACCACTGTTTTCTGGGCTCTCCAGAATGCCAGACTGGCCACCAGCTTGTTAAACGGGTGCGGAAGTGTCATAAGGGAGCTGAAGCATCCTCAATGTTAAAAACCAGCTGACTGAACCTGTAGCTTAATTTAGGAGTTTGTCAGATGTATGGTAATGGCCTGGTAAGGCTTGGTTAAAGGCGACGCTTGTAGGCTTCTGTACATTTTCAATCTCTGTGTACAATAAAATATTAAACATCAGCTCTTGCTGGAAGATTTCTTGCAGGAAGATCTACTCTGGGACTCCAGTAGCATTGAACATTGAGCAGCTGACAGAAAAAGAGGACTTTGGACCAATGTCTCTGCTGGCATAACTCCATTACAGCTAGAGGGTGAAATCCCAGCCCTGCTGAGATGCATGGGATTTTTGCCAGACTTGCGACTGCTGAGAACTCTTTTAACAACTCAACCCTGATTTTGCTTTGGACTGAAACCTCCCCATGAGTCTTAGCCTACAAACACTTACATCTTGCACACAGAAGAAAAAAATTCTGCAGCAAGCAAATGAGCTTGGAAACGGATTTAACTTCACCAGTGGAACCCCTGCTGTAGACATTCATTGAAGGCTAAATTTGGCTTGTGTGGCACTGTGACACTGCCTGAGTGGCGCACAGACATTTCAACTCCCTCAGTGATGGAAGGGCTCCTGCTTTGCCAGTGGTCACAGTTTATTTGACATGTTCTCTGTTGCTCCTGTGAACTGCACGAGCAAAGTTTTGGTGCTGTCTCTCAGTGTGACCCACTCATGCTGTCAGTGCTTGGGAACGCTAGATACTGACAATGCATCTCTCTCTTCTTTCTATTGTATATTGCTGTTCTGGCTTCCGCATTTCTTTTTAGGCCTACCTGATCTTCAACGGTATTCGTGAGTCTTCTGGAAGCTCTTGTGGCTGAAGACACACCTCATCAAAGGCTTCTGTGCTCCTCCTGTTTGTGGAAGACTGACTACGCCCCCAGTGAGAAGGTCAGAAAGCTGGTGCTTCCAACACCCACAGCTGTGCCTTGATAGCCTTATGGTTCTGAGGTTAAAAAAGAAGCAGGAAAGAAGATGCTAGAAAAACAAAATAAATTAATAATAATTCTGGTTTTCTTTATACATTATAAAGAAGCAGGGGAGAAAAAACTGTTTTGCTTTGCAGGTCACCTTCACGGCAAATAGGAATCATTCAATCAGTGCTGGATAATACCAAGGGCACTCTCAGGGGATGGCAATTGGAATGACAATTAAAAAAATATGAGAAAGATTTTAAGTGTCTTTTTGTGAAACAAACGGAGCAAAATTGTTCATCAGTGGTGGAACAGACACTGTAAACACTGTCTTAAAATGAATCTGGAAGGAACATGTATCTCCCCAATAATTACAGAGAAGATGACCAGCTCTGTCTTCCCAGCACAGTCCCAGTCCCTTACGGATACAGAGGGAGTTTGTGATCTTCCCTTCCTACTCCATGCATCACGCTTTCTGGAGCTGTGTCTCTTTTTGCATTTGAGAAGACAGATAGGAAATATTTCACAGAATCACAGAATCGATGAAGTTGGCTGGGACCTCTTGTGATCATCTAGTCCAACCTCCGTCAAGCAGGGTGAGCTACAGCAGGTTGCCAAAGACGGGTGTCCAGTTGGGTTTTGAGTATCTCCATGGATGGAGACTCCACAACCTCTCTGGGCAACCTACTCCAGTTTTTGAGCACCCTCACAGTAAAAAAAGTTTTCTTGTGTTCAGATGGAATCTGATGTGTTTCAATTTGTGCCTGTTATCCTGTCAGTGAGCGCTACTGAAAAGAGTCTGCCTTCCTCCTGCCACCTGTGCTTGATCTCCTACTTGTTGGGAGGGACCTTCCTCGAGCTTGGAGGAGATGATCTTTGAAAGCCAGCCAGCTCCTCTGGACCCCTATGCTCTCCAGGACCATATCACAAGCAGATCTCTGAAGGGGCCAAAGTCTGCTCTTCAAAATCAGAGTCGTGGTCCTGCCTTTTGCCCTGCTCTCCCCTCTTAGGATCCTGAACTCCGCCATCTTACAGTCACTGCACCCAATGCTGACCCCGCCTTCACGTCTCCAACCAGTTCTTCCTTGTTTATGAATATGAGGTCCAGGAGAGCACCCTTCCTTGTTAGCTCCTCGATCACCTGTGCCAGAGAGTTGTCGTCAGTGTGCTCTTGAACTCTCATAGATTGCTCAGGCCCTGCTGTATTGTCATTTCTAGTTTAAACCTCTTCCTACCAGCTTTAACCTTAGTATAAAATAAATCCACCTCCTTCTGTGTTCACTGTTGGTCCCTGCACTCCCTGCTGCAAGCCTGGTGGCTCCGTGCTGGCTGATGAGCACCAGGCGGCCTAGGCACGATGTGTTAGAGAAGTGGGTACACTCACTGATGGAAAGGTAGCCTGACTGCCTATTTGCAAGTATATTGACTACCACAGCAAGGTGGCTTCGTAGCCCAGATCTGGCGTCCTTTGCACCTCTCCCAGCTGCCTTCCTGGACAGATGTTCACTTGAAACTATCTTACCAGTGACACATGACTAGAAGCGTGTGAAGTGTTTTTTAGTGTTTTCTGCTTTTGAGCTAAGGACCCTTATGACTTCCTCTCTGCCTGAGACTTGCCATAAGGTGAGTATTCTTTTCAACTGTTTTTTCTTCCAAAATGAAAAACTGTCCTCAAATCTCCAATGAGATTTGCTGTATGATCCACCTTCTCTTTTTTTCTCTCCTCCTCCTAAGTCAGAACGCAAGAGCTGGGACTGGTGGTGGAGGTTCTCCATAGGGTTGGTCTCCATGAGCCATAGCAGCATATGGCCTTCAGCTGTCCTGTCCCAGATGTTTTAGTACCGAGAGTCATGTTTTGTTTTGGTAAGGCCCAATGAGTGATCCAGGACAGGGTCCTACTGTGCTTGGGGCTGAAAACATAGGATACAAAATGATTCTTTCCCAAGGGCTCTAAATCGATGGCGCAGACAAAAGGTGGAGAGAAAAGCAGAAAAACCCCATCCGTATGGAAAAATTTTACCAGTTCTACAGATAAAAGTATTTTTGCCCAAGCTTTGCCAGGGACACTGTCATTCCTGGAGTTTGGCTTGAACTCTTTCCCAAGTGACTAAATTAAAGCCATTCATCTACTGACATGCAGTTGATCACTCTAAAGGTTTTAGCGTCACCACATTATATTTATACAGCCAGTCAGGAGAGAGGCCACCAAGTGAGTCTGTCATTCCCCCAAACTGCACTGACTGAAGGATTTGGGACACAAGTGGATTAAGCTGTTGGGGGTTTTAAGCAAATTCTCCTGTGGCTCATGTTGCCTTCCTCTCAGATTCTTGCAAGCAGCACGTTTTATTCCCAGCACCGACTTGCACCCAGCAGGGCCGCTCCACTGCCTACAGATAAGCATTGCACAACATTTGTTGGACCAGAGCTCCAGTGTGGCAGAACGCGTGGCCAAGCATTTCACAACTGCTGTCATCTATGGATTTCTGCTTACCGTGATATAAGGGGAAAGCCCAGCTAGCTACATCTGGCTCTGAAAAGGAGAAGCAAAGTGCACATACACTGCTCTGCTACCTTTCCTAAGGGGGAGAGCTGAATTACAAAACCACCTGCACGTCTCTGGGCTGTTGGGTGGCAGGGAGCCATTTCCTCAGAACCCTCCAGCCCAGGATGTCACAAGGCGGAGGGGGCTCGGCCCACCACCTTGATGGCTTTCCCCTTGGGGAAGTTGCCCTCCCCCGCCACGTTTGACCCAGCCTGTATGCAAGGTCAGAGTAACACGTCTCCACAGGTGGCTCCTGGCAGAGTTCAGGGTGCTTTGATGGCCTCTTCAGTGCTCAAGAGAATTTAGGCTCTCATTTTTGGCACAGAAAGGTCCAAAGCACGGTACTGCACAGACTCTCGCTACAGCCACTGAGCATTTGGTTCCAGGATCACCATGATGTGGTGCAGCCCCGCAAAGTCACGGAGTGCCAGGCAGCACCACTGCCCTCCTGCTCCTCCCTTCAGCCCCTGCATCCGCCATTTCTCCTTGGGGGAGACCAAAATCAGACTTCTCCTGTGTAACATCACAGTCTCCCCTAGCCGATGTCCCAATGGATGCATACTCCTCCTAAACGTGTATTTTCAATGAGGGACACCGGAGTTGCTTGGGAATCGCCCTCCAGGAAAACTCTATAACGAGCCCCCTCTCGTTGTCACAACCGTGCCTTAAAATGGCGCAGGAAGGAAGCGAATCGCTTCCTAACTCCCCTCTGCCCCACCGGCCGCGCTCGGGGCGCTGCAAGGCTGTTCCGGGGACAGAGGTGTGTCTGCGAGCGAGCCGAGCCGAGCCGAGCCGGGGCACTCAGCCCGGCGGCCCCAGCTCGGCACGGCACGGCCCCGCCCGGCGCGGCGGCGGCGGCGGCGGCGGCGGCGGCGGCGGCGGCGGCGGCGGCGCCTGTCCCGGCCGCGCCCCAAGAAGCAGAAGATGGCCGCTGCGCGGCCCAATCAGTGCGCGGCGCCGGCTCGCGCCCGCCTGTTGCCCAGTCCCGGCGTTCCGCGTGCCCCGGACGGTTCCATTCGGCACCGCCCCCCGCCCGGCGCCTGGGGTGGGCCCGCCCGGTTGGTATAAAAGGGAGCGCAGCGCACATGTGCTCCTCAGTGCCGGCGGGAGCGGGAGGGAGGGCGAGTGGTGTGTTGGTGGTGTCGGTCGGGAGAGGGACCGGTGGGGGTCGGGCGTGCCGCACAGTCACCGCGCAGCCCCTCGGTGCTCGTGTCCCCGTCCCCTGTGAGGGCTGCCGGTGCCCCTCTGCCCGGCCCTGCGCTGCCGCCGCCGCTCCCCCGCGGGATGCGGGCTCGGCCCGCCCCGCCAGCCCTGCCCCTCGCCCCGGCCGCAGCATGAGCGCGGCGAGCGACACGTACCACCTCATAAAAGACATAAAACCCGGACTGAAAAACTTAAATGTCATCTTTATTGTGCTGGAGATCGGTAAGTGCGCCCGGCACGCCCCACCCCCGGGCCGCCCACGCGTGTGCGGCGTGGGGGGGATGGCGGGGCCGTGCCCCCCCCCCCGGCCCCCCTGAGCCGCGCTTCTCCCCGCAGGGCGAGTCACCAAGACGAAGGACGGGCACGAGGTGAGGTCCTGCAAGGTGGCGGACAAGACGGGCAGCATCACCATCTCCGTCTGGGACGAGATCGGCGGCCTCATCCAGCCGGGGGACATCATCCGCCTGACCAAAGGGTGCGTATGGGGCCGGGCCCGCGCCCCCCCCCACCGCCGCCGCCGGCGGCGGCGAGCGCGGCCCCCGCCTCGCCCGCTCCCCGGCCCGGCCAAGCGCTGCCTGCGCTCCGGGGCAGCGCCGGGTCGGGGGAGCCCTTTGTCGGGCTCGGCCGCCCTCCCAGAGGCACGGATGACACAGCTCGCCCCCTTTGGACTGGCTCCCTGTTATCGAGGCAGCACCCTGAGGTCACTTGCCAAATTAAAACCTTCTTCTCCACCCCTGAACATGCCTAGCACGAGCGTACAGTCTAGTAGATGGCTAGGAAGGGCTTGTATTTTTAATGAGGAGGTGGTGTAAGAGACTTGCTTTGGCTTTAAAAAAAACTCCATAGGAAAATACTGCTTTTGGGGGGGCTGGGGGGAAGCGAATGCAACAGTCGGTCCTGGCCTGTAAATCGAGCAGAGAAGTCAAAAGCATGTTCTTATTTTTACAGCCAATTCTTTACTCTAGCAGCCAGCTCCTTAATAAAAGGAGGAAATGATTAATGTCTCTCATGCAGAAAAGTTGCTTTTCATTGCAGTGGATTTAACAGAAATGACAGGCAGAGGAGGAGAGCCTTTTCAGTTTCACTGTAAAAATTCATGCTAGGGCACGTTAGTTTGGTTAGGTGCAATTAGTTTATCTCAGAGCTGCTTTAATTTAAAAAAAACAACCTGAACTTATATTTATTAGCTGTGAGAAAGAATACTAGATTCAATTTGAAAATCTTTTTCTGTGTCAATTAAATTGTCAGTAGCAAAGTAATAGTCACTTTTGTTTGAGTTCTTCATGCCAGTTAGGTTACACTTAGAAATCCATTACACTGATCCTTTGGCCTGCAGCACTCCAGGAGATGGTGGAAGCACAGGGTGTGTAAGGTCCTTTTAATTTGTTTTTATAAAAAAGTATGTGAAAGGTTACTCAGTGGAACTGCTAACTTGAGCTGCTCTTAAGTTGTTCATTTGAGTATAATTCTCTGTTTGGAGAGAAATGGGATGACCCCTGACACCAAACCTACAGCTGCTTCCTCCTATGCAAATGTCCTTTTACACGAAATAGGCTGACTCCTCAGCAGAGGCGGCTCTGGGGAAGCCTGCTTGCATGGAGAGCACGTGGAGTCCTGGGGCGCTGAGATGGGTGGAACTAAACCAGAGCTCTGGGCCAGCACAAAGCCCTGTGCGTAGATGACATTGAAAGAAATTAATAGCGATACTGTTCAGCACTGTTACTGCACTTTGCTCTGTGACTGGCTTACTGTAGCTGCTCTGGTGTTTCAGTGCAACAAATGGGAGGGTCATTGCATCCCTTCATGTCAAAAAGTGAGTTTGGCTTGTATGAATTAAATTTATGAACTGACATCACTATTCCTGGTAGATAGCTAAGTCATGCCTTCATTTACATGAATTGCATGCTCACTTATGACTGCATAGTCAGTGAAATGGCAAAAGCTAAATACATTCTGGTTTGGCTCTCGTTTTAAGAAAAATGCCCTCACGCTGGCATACAAGGTTCCCCAAACACAGTTTTATACTTAAATAGGATTAATTTGAGCGTGTGATGTTGCCATTGCAAGGCAGGTAAATTTCAGCTCTATAGGCTAATCTGACTTTCCACTGCAGTATGCTCACTGTTATAAGCAGGAAAGCTTAGTTAGGCTCCACATGTAAACATCTTTCCCCCCCCGCTGAATTTCAAGCTGTAGATGCCTTCCTTTGCAAAAGCAGACACTTGCTGATTTTTGTCATTGGCTGATTAAGTCATTTACAGGAAGCTGCTCCAGTTAATATTTCTAAATTTGAAGTTAGTTCTGGAGTGCATTATGGCTAGCTCTTTCTGAGACAAAAACAAATGCTTGCATACATGGAATAACTTTGTGCTGGAGGTTATCAGTCCCACGATTTGCTGGGTCTCGTCCTAGTAAATGTATGTTTGACTTACATTTATTATTTCGTAGCTCTTTTCCTTTGCACTCTGCCACAAGACCATCCAACTAGCTGGTTACTAAAGGTTAAGCATAGAGGCAGTCTTTAAAGTGAAAGGTAGCATTATGAAGTGAAGAGCATTAATCCTGCTTCTGGATGGAAAACTCCCAAGACAGGCACCGTAGCTGTAGATAACTATGCTTTACTGCTCATGCTGAAGTACAGAGAAGGTTATCGTTGCATTGGCATTATCGTCCTGTTCTGTTGACCTGGCTCCTCCCTGCTGCCTCTGTTCGAGGCCCTATGTGCAGCGGGATGGCTCCCAGTCTCAGCAGATAAGGCAAAGGGCAAGAGGAAGGTTTGTTATCTATGTTCCAGAGATAGTCCCGGAGCGTAAGAAAGTGGTGACTTGTCCAGATTATCAGTGACTCCTGAGAGTGCGATTGCTGGGGCTCCCTATTCCTTTGCTAGAAGACACCTACATTTCTGTTAACTCCCTTGTGCTGCACCTGGGTTTCTGGTCTGCATTTTCACTATTTTCTTCACATGCATGATGCCCCTCACTGAAAGGAACAATTATACAGAAAGGTTTGCATAACTCAAATTCCAGTGCTTGGAGTCAAGTGCCACTATAAAGACTAGAGTGCACTCATGCTGTCTTGTAAGTGAATGTTTCTGCAATCAAAAAGTGATTTCATTGCATTTCTATACGTCACTTGGAACATGATGGTCAAACTTGTGCCTTTAAAAAAAAAATCTGGTAAGGACCTATACTAAAAAGTAAGCACTTCCTATTATACATATTCAGTAGCAGTATTTATACTCTCCAGTGAACAAAGGTAATTCTTCCTGGCTCCTGCTGAAAGCAGAAATGAGAGTTCAGATACTGCTTTTGGCAAGATGCCTTTCATCTGCAGGAACAGTCAAAGGGCTGCTCCAGCCAAGGAAAGAGCATCCAGTCTCAAAATAATTGGCTGCTTTCCTGGAATTGCCAAAGGAGTCAGCTGAGCTTCCAGTACCTTTTGCTAGAAGTAAAACATGGGGATCTATACAATTTTAGTGTGGCAAAGTTGGGGTCCCTGGGAATTTTTTTAGTCCATTCATGTTGATATGTAATACTGACTCTTGGAAGATAGCATGCTTCTACTTTTTTCCAACAGCGGTATTTCTTAGTCGCTAAGAGACACTGCTTTGCTTCTCCTTTCTTTGGGCAGGTACGCATCTCTCTGGAAAGGATGCCTGACGCTTTACACAGGGCGAGGAGGCGAGCTGCATAAAATTGGGGAGTAAGTATTGCGTGTTTATACTTGCGGTGTTCCGTCCTGCTCTCAGCAGAGCGACATGGTAAATATAAGACGTGGCAGCTGTTAGTAAATGGAAGCTAGGGCAGCAAAAGCCTGTTGTTTGGTCATGGATAGGTACAGTACAGACAACTGTGGCGTGACTTTTTACATGCTGTTGTGGTAACGAGCTCCGACCCTCTCTGGATTCTAGGTATACTGAAGAAAATCGTCCTCCGTCATGGCACAGGTCTGGGTTTTACCTAGAGGGGAGGAATTGTATAAATGACAAGGGACATAATCTGCATTGCTTACCTAGGCCTCAGCTTGAATAGCCACTTTATTTTGGTGGAAGCCTTGTGTGTGTATCATGCTTTACAGACAAGCAGTGCAAAGAAGGAAGACGGAGGTTACTCCAGTGAATCATATCTAAACAGAAGCAAGCCTCATTAAACCTTCTTTAAACTGCCCACAAACTGAGGCGGCGGCAGCTCCTGACTAAGAACAAACATGAGTAACATACTTGACTAGCAACAGGAAAAATAGCAGCATTTTCTAACCAGAAGAGTACTTCCGCTGTTGCACAAAGTGCCGTGGGAGGCCTTGTAGTCATCAGGGAAGTGGGGCTGTGGGGTGGCCACCTCTCCTCTCTGATGGTTCAAAAATGCCCAGTGCTCAGCTGGATTTTGTGAGGGATGACCTGCAGATTTTCTTGGTGCAAAGCCATCGCCTCAGAAGTGTCATCCAGTTGGCTGACTCTCCGGCAGGCTGGAGTGAGGTGAGTCCTCATCTGGGTTGTGCCTCCCAGCAGGAGGTGGGAGCTCCACTTCTGCTTAACCAGTCCAAGCTGCGTAATGATCCAAATCTTTCTTCCCCTCTGCCATAATTTCTATGTGGTGAGTTGGTGAGTCTATTTCTCCATAGTCCCCTTGAGTGGAAAAGGATGCTTTGAATTTCACTCCCTGTTTTGGACTCCTCTGTGCTATTATGTTAATGGGGCACACCATAGCATGGGAGCGTGTGGGAGTGTTTAAGATTTCCCTAGAGATCTAATGCAGTCCCAGTCTGGGAGCAGGCTGGGTGACTCTGTCTCAGGTGACCTTGTGAGTGGGCACTGGACAAGATTGTGCAGCTGGAAGAGAGGTGAAGGCAGCCCTTTCATCACCTTTTGTTTTCTTAAGGCCGTTTCACCTCCTAGAGTAAATGTGTACTTGCCCCTGCTTGACTGAAACACCCTCACCAGGAAGATGTGACAGCTTCACCACAAAAAGAGCCTTTTAATACCTATGGATACTCTCTGAACAGTGGGATCTGGATTAGTCACTTCTAGGTGATGGGATATGTCAAGAACATACGCTCTTTGAGTTGTGGAGTTGAGAACTTGATTAAAAAATGGCTTTAAACTTCCTCATAATCCTAATTTCTCCCCAGGTTCTGCATGGTATACTCAGAAGTGCCAAACTTCAGTGAGCCCAACTCAGAACACGTCGGGCAGAACAAACTGGTATGTTAAACTTGTCTGAGGCTTCTGGCATAAAGTGCTCTTTGTTCTGAATACTTCACACTAGGCTGTGGTCAGATGTGACTCTTCTGGAAAAATGGACTTGAAGTGATATGTAGATAAAAATGAGCCAATAATTAGAGTAGCAGATAAATTCCATCTGGAGCCACTATAAGAACACAGGAAAAAAAAACCCAGCCCTTTTCTGTAAAAATGTGAAATTTCTCTCTCTGATCCATGTCTTGTTTTGTGTTTTTTTTTTTTTTACATTTTTCTGAAGGCACAGGGTGAACAGAATAATAGTTCTGCATCGAGTAATATGAGTTCTTGTACTTTTGGGCCACTGGGTAAGTTTTTTTCATTTTGTGAAAGGATGAGAAACAGTTAATGAAAATAAATTTATCTTGCTAGGGGTTCTTCACTCTTGGGCAAAAGTGTACTATGCTCTAAGAAGTCTTTTAGACTGGGGCCTGAACCTGCAAGCACATAAGCATGAATATGAACATTTCCTGAATAATGGTTTCAGGATCTCTTCCCTAGAAAAGGAAGAGATCAGAATATTCAAGGTGCCTGTATCATGTAAAAGGACTTGACTAATCCTAAGTTGTTTTGATGCTTTCAAAGAGTTTTTGTAGCACTTGAAATTCTGTTTTTTTAAACCACCTGAGACCTTGGCTTTAAAAATTGCTTAGTTTAATCTTGCCAGTCACCTTGGCTTTTCTGCCAGGTTAGCTCCCCAAAACAGAAGTGGTAGTAATCTGAATTCCAAGATTTGACCTGGCTGGATCACTTTGTGATGTATATAAACATTGAATCTTAAATAAGAAAATGCTTCAAAGACTTGAGCGGGTGTAAGCTGAGAGGGAACCTTAGTTGTGGACTGCCTACATGATTCTCGGACTCAGCACCTGGTATTGTACAGCCAAGCTCTGCTGGTGGATAACAGCAAACTGATCCATAACTTGCTGTTAAGCTCTGTGTCACTTCAATTCAGTGACTGTCTGCTTCCTCTTTAGCAACATGATTTTCATTTCTCTTATTTTACTTCTCTTACGAACCCTTTCTGTTCCTTTGAAAGTAAATGATTCTGAGCGAGGAAGGGCAGTGCTTTCAGGCCAGTCTTTTCCTCAGTGCCAGGGTAAGGCAAGTAGGCTTTCAGCCCAATTAGTGTATAGGTACTTCCTTGGTGTCCCTGCCTTGGGTGGTGGACAGCTGTTTTCACTGAGCTTGTGCATATCTTCTGAAACTTCTTTCTCTTCCTGCTTCTTGTGTGGTCTTCAAATGCAATTATTTCCTTTTGTCTCTTCCTTCTCTCCCCATGCTTTCTGTCATCATTCTGCCTTTTCAGCTCCATCCCGCTTCCTGCCAGCAAAACATGAGCAGTGACGTTTATGAGGCTCAAGTTCATGAGAACTTGGTGCTAGCTGAGTTGCTTCTGTGGCTGGACTTCACAAGGCAGCTTTCTATTTCTGTGTGCCTGGTAGTGGGGAATGACGCAAGACGCTTTGTGTAGCCTGCTTTTCTTTTGCTGGTTTCTCCTTGACTTCTGCTGCCCTGCTGTCTCTCTGGAACATCTTGGTGTGTGACCTACAAGCCAGTGCACGTTTCTGAAAGCATCAGTCTAGTTTCATGAGACTCTAGTCTCTCTCCTGGGCAAAGAATCAGCATGCAACTCTGTGACCCTTGCTTTAGTTGGCGGGGGGGGTGGGGGGTAGGGATGGAGGGGAGGTAGTTTGGGAGGGGGAAAAAGGTGAGGTGTGGTTTGGGGTCTTGCAGTGCCAGAGGGTCTCTTCCTTCTGGTGTTTGGGATTTGCTGGCTCCTGCAAGCTTCATGCGTTCCCTGTTGCTAAACTCACGTAAGGGAGCAGTGATCTCAGTCCGTGGAACTCGTGATAACCTTTTTTCTGTCTTTTCAGGAAATGGTTTACAAACTGGACCCGAATCAAGTGGATTTCCATTTACGTATAATCACGGCCACACTTATGCAGGTTGTGGGAGAGGCAATGGACGAGGACCTGTAAATCCAGCACCAGCTAATAGCGTTCAGCCTCTTCTCCCTCCTGTCAGTAATGGGAGGGACCCACGCAGAGCCTTTAAAAGATGACTATGCCAAATGTGGTTGTACAGCTTGCTTAAACTCTACACTCTACTTGAACACTTATTGCACTTTTATTTATAGTTAACTGTGAACCAGTTTGTCCTTTATTGTTGTTTTTTTTTTACCTTTTGGTCTATGGAGCAAACTTGATGTGATCTATTTCTTGGTTTGCTTAGGGAAGCACAGTGAGTCTTTCCCATAAATTAAGGGGGTAAGGGGAGAAGGTGGATATAAGAAAGTAAGGGTAACGGTTTGAAGAGTCTCAGTTAAAACTCGGTACCCTTTGCTAAATGGAAGAAAATTTCAGTTACATGTATGTATTTTTCTGTTCCTGTTGGTCAGCCATATAGCCTTAAAAGGTCTATTACGTCCTGTGTGCACATACGTTGACTTCCATTAGGGTTAATGGGAGTTCTTCGTATTGGAAGAGAAATGAGGGGGAAGAGCAAAGATGCTCTAGTGAGCTAGGTGTCCTTGGAATGAAGATAGCTTGTAAAAGCAATAAGTATAAGGAAATGGTGGTGCCAGCACCTAGTGGTGTCTCCTGAATCAGAGAATGGATAACTCGGATGAAAGTTGAAGACATGGTGAGTGTCTTGAAGCTTGACTCCTGATTCCAAAAAGGTGTACACTACTTAAAAACTCTCCATGAACACCATTATCACTGTCACGGAAAGTGACACTGATTTTTTTTTTTTTTTTTGCTTTGGATAGAAGGTTGGATATTCATTCTTGCTTTGCATGAAACAGCAGGAGAGGAGGATCTCAATTCAGACAGTATTGGGGAATACGCTGTTTGTAGCCACTCCTTGTGTAAAAGCCGAAGGTAACTGCAGGAGTCTGAATTTCCAAGAGAGAACTGTTCTCAAATGCTGCATTACCCATCTCTTCAGTGAGGCTGCCTACTTCTTCCTTCATTCACTTTTCCAAATGAATTACATATTAGATGAAGCTGTATGTGTGGATTGCAGAGGTACTGGCCAAGCTCACAGCTGCACTTCTGATGCTGTTAAGCTGCTAAGCTTTCCTTCCTCTGTTTTATGTGAAATACAAATTATCCCTTAAAGAACTTAACCCCACCACCACCATCTCCCAGGGGAAAATAGCTGTGGTTTTATTTCCAAGTTCACAAATGCCTTGACTCTAGATAGTTCAGTGCCATATTTCAGATCAGGTTCAAAAACGACTTGGAAGCTGAGGTGTCATACTGGATTCATCTGTTTAACTCTTCTTATAGCTGACCTCTCAAATAAAAAAATTGCACTAACCATTTCAAAAACAAATCTAACTTACTTTCTGTCAAGCCATAAAGACTTCATGACAAAAGGCTATTTCTGAATTGTGAGTTGTCTCTGTGGTCGTTCATGTCAATTGAATCTACTATTATGTCACTAATGTTTACAAGTTATTTACATTTGATACTTCTGCTTTTGGTACTCTATCATGATGATTTCTTGAAAATTGCTTCTAATTGGTAAAAGTTTCCTGCTTAGTCTGAAATACTGAACTTTCTTTTAAATGCAAGCAGCAGCAGCAATCTTCTTAAGGGAGGTTTAAGGAGACCTGTGTGCCCAGACACCTGAGGGCTGGTTGCCTTTGTTCGGGTAAAGTGCTATCCTGATACCTGCTTCCAGGTGGAACTAGCAAAACTTGTCTTGGACGCAAGAGGGTGGCACGCCTCGTGAGTTCACCCTCGGGTGCTGTTACGGAAGAACAGTGCTAACTGGTGGACCAGAAAGCACGCAATGCCTTCTGGGGAAATGGTGTAAGGAGGTGATGTGTAACTCAGGGAGTTTAAATTGCTTACTTATTTAAGTATATGTATAGTCTAGATGCATGGACAACCTTTTGTGCAGTGTTGCATTAAGACATTTGATATGCTTGTGAGAAGGAAGCCAAGAGGACTTCTAAACCTGTGCGGTATATATGACGTGTTCCAGAGGTAAATGAGATGTAAGTATGGTGCAAGAGCCATGCTGTCCAGTAGTAGCTGTAAAGGTAGCAAGTGATGGTGTGGTGGGGACTTCATACTCATTGGGGTACCTCCACCATGGATCCCAAATCCTGGTGGTCTTGACTTCTCTACAGCATAAAGAAGGTTGAAATACGGGGGAACCCAGTGTTAATGTGTGCTGAGGTGCCTGATGTTTGTAGCTCTATGCATTTGAGCTTTTATTAAGCTAATAAACAGAATACTTGTTCACAAATGCCAAATAAAAAGTGAGATGATTACTGCTGATAAATGGGATAAGATTAAAAGCTTGCTGTCGAGTGGATGATTTGCAGTTGGGAGGAAAAAAAGCAAGAGGCTGGTCTTCGTGTTCTCAAGGTTAGTAGCATTCCTGCTTTCCTGTTTCTTATGTGAAACTATTTCAGTTTATTAATAAATTTTTACTTCTTTGCAGGGGAAATCTGTGCCCTGAAAAGTCACATGGACTTAAATATAATCATAGTAATTTTTCAAGGTCTTCTGATGTTCCAGTGAACCTAAGACAATGTTGTTTCCCTCAGAGGTATCACTGCCAAGATAGTGAGTTTTCAGCTTGCAGAGGAATCTGGGAGGCTGCCTTACATCTCTTTGGATCATACCACCTCGGTGTATGGAGAGACAGAGAGAGATACACGTTTCTCTATGTAAAAAAGCAATTGTGAATTCCTCTGACACTATACGGCATTTCCTAGGTGCCCAGTGCTTAGGTCATTAGGGAGTCTCTACAGGTGTCTTCCCAAGATACTAAAGGTAAGGCTGTGTTTAGGATAGTCTCAATAATACAGATTGCCAGAGGAAAAACTCTAGAAGGTGTTCACGTGTCCAGACAAACTGCACAGTGCTGAAGTGCAGCTGAGCAGTCCCAGTACACTTGAGTCCCAAGATGCTCAGCTCTCGTCACCCCACAACAGCTCATGTCCTCTTGCCCACCCTGACAAAAGGACTGATAGCAGATTGCAGCAATGTGGCAGTGGAGAGAGTTTTGCTGTATGTCTGCTGCAGTCCTCCATCTGTTCCTTCTGTCCATCCTCAGCATGGCTCTTTCACCTTGTTCCCAAAAGTGGAAAAGCAGTCCTGTTCTGTGAAACGCTGTCCTAACCTTTGGATGCGTGGTAGAGTCACGCAGTCCGTGTCCACAGTCAAAGTGGGAAGGTGCTGTACAAACAAATATAAAGGCTGGACCAAGGCATGTGATATAATCTGCTTTCAGAACTTTAATTAGCTTTGGCCTTAACTTGAAACTGGCAGGTTGCAGTCCTGTGCACCCCAATACTGCTGCTCTTCAGCATCACACAAATTCCAGTGAGGGCATGTGCAACTAGCACTGCTGCTGCAAAGCTGCTGCAGGTGGTACGAAATGTCTTTTCTACACCCTTAGCAGCATTGCAGGGATATGGGCCATGTTCTCTTAATGTGTGCGTTTCTCTGGATGCAGGGAAGTGTTTTGTAGACAAATACTCTTCCCTGTAGCCCGTTGGGGCCTTATGTCTTTCATAGGTGTTAATGCTTGTGTTTTGCTAATGACCTGGCTGTGCTATGGTCATCCTCTGCAGCTCGTGTCCACACACCCCAAACAAAGGGTCCCTTCCTCTTCTATAAGGCAGTTTTCATCAGCAGCTCCCTAAGTGCTTTGTTAGGATTAGGAATTAGTAAAAACAATGGGCTTCTGAGTGTTTCTGGGGAAGTTTCCTGGGCTGCTTCATGGCCCATGTGTTCTCAGCTGCCAGGTTGTTCCCCTGCTTCTCTGAAATGTCCATAGATTTGCCCTTTCAGGCATACTGTTTATTCTTAACCCTTGAGCCAAGCAATGATTTGCGCTGCCGAGCGTCGTCCCTGGCAGTGCTTTTGCAGGGGATCCAGGGAGGTGCACTGCTTTCTCCCTGCAGCTCTTGCTAGCAGCTAGCTCTTGAGCTACGGTTAGTTGATTTTGGGAGTTTCCCCTTAGTCCAGCACCAGTGCACGTTACTGAGGAGGTTGTGGGGCTGTCACTCCCTGTCCTGGCTCTGACGAGGCTCCTAATGATTGCAGTAGATGGAGCTAATGGTTGCTGTGTCTGAGCCAGACGCTCCTCCTGCCCTGCAATGCTGCGGGGTGAGCCTGGCCCTCGCTGCCAGGGAGCGTGGGGACCCCAGGGGACCCCTGGCCAGCCTGGGCTGGGCGCCCTGCTTGGGGTGGCCTGGAGCATCCCTCAAGGGTGGGTTCTCCAGCCACCCCAGCCCCTCCGCACTGCCGGTGGAGCGAGGGGCACAGCGGTGCGGCCTGAGGCTGATCCGGGGCTGTGTGTGGGTGCTGGAGGTGCCGGTCCCTGTGAGGCCCCTGCTCTGGGCTGCTGTATTCGTTTGGCCATTTGCAGGTGCTTGTGGCCCCTACTGGAGCAGGAGATCCAGGTGCTGTGCTTGGGGAGCTCAGAGGGGCTCTGCCTGCCTCAGTGGCTTGGGTGGTACTTCAGCCATGGCTGGTAATGCTCCATGTCCCCAGTGCCGGCTCTGTTTCGAGGCGGGGAGATGGTTGCTTAGGACCATGGAAACACCCAAACCTTACAGGGCTGTGTGCCTGCCTGATTTAACAGCCTCTTTGCTGGGATGCTTTTGTTTGCTTTCGCAGAATTAGGGAGATTGGAGCTGGCTGAAGGGGGGAACCACTCATGGGGACATGGCTTCAATTAAAACAACAAAAAAAAGCTGTCGTGTTCCCACTGGAAGACACATACCAAACCAGGGGCAATTGCCTGAAAATTGAGATTGAAGTTTTCAGCAAAGCCCTTCAGGAATTCATTCAGAGACGCACTTTCTGACTTCAGCCTTAATCATGCTACTAATTCCTTTATTCTTGATTCCAGATAATTTGAAATTGTTATGGCTTTTATATGGATTATGCTTTTTAATTTATTCTGTGATGGACATCTGTGTGTGTGTATAATATATATAAACATACACAGCATCTTGTAATTGGGATGGAAAAAATTAATCCTAAACAAGCTGTTGACTAAACTACAGAGGATGGAGTTCAAAGGGATTAGGAAAAAAGTTTGGAAGCGACTAAGGGGAACACTTAAGGACTTCATTTAGCTTTTTCATTTCTCTAAATTGCTTATGTTTTTTCTCAGGAAGAAAGCAATGCAGTTATAAGAGCTTCATCTAAAACTGCCCTCCCACACCCCCAGCTGATAAAGACTGTCTGGATTTGTACATTTCCTAGGAAGCAAGATCAGGGAAGGAGTAAAACATCAGGATTTAGCTCAGAAAAGAAAATGTACCTTCAGAGCTAAATGCTTCTGTACTATACAAGTTTAAATGGGATGGTATCTGCTCTGCAGAATGGAGAACCCGAAGCAGTGCAGTCACTGCAGGGCTGACTAGCTGCTACGTGTTAGATAAATTGGCACAGAAAAGACAAAATCTGCTTACTACATCATGAACTGAGACTCCACAGGAGTGTAGTTGTAGGTTGCAGTGTATCAGCAGAGCCCTCTACCAAGTTTTCTTCAAGTTCATGGCCAGAGGGTGAAACAGTCTTGCAAAGTACTGGACAGCTGTTTGGGGAATTTGGAACCACACTTGCCCAGCTCTGCCGTATGACCGGTGGGGATGGCCGGGAGATCCCACCCACTTCAAGCATGATTTGGGTTGGGTCCTGTGCAGGCAGTAGGTTCTCATCTGTAAAACCAGGATAAGGTGGTAGGGCACATCTATGAGGTGCTAAATTCATGATTTATGAAGATGCTGAATGCTGTGGAAAAGCTGAAAATTTGTAAATTTTCCTTTCTAAATCAAGAGACGTTTAAGAATATGTATTTCTAAGCTCGGATTCTTTATAGATAGGCATTTGGGTTTGCTCTTTTTCCAGAGGTGCCAAGTGCTGCAGTCCTGTGCCCAAAATTGCAAGCAACCCGCCACTCGCGGAGAGCTCGCTGGTGTGACCGGGAGAGGCTGCCGCTTCCCTGGGGCCTGCCTGCCGGTGCTGCTTTGAGGAGTGCTTTTGTGCTGCGATTGCACAGCTCGGGCTCTCGCAGTGCCAGTTCCTGGTGCGCGGTCCATGAGTCCTTGCATGGCCCCGCAGCAGGTAGGGCAAGGCCTTCTCTTCCACCTCAGTGCCAGTTACTGGTGCCGCTGAGCGTGTGGGTGGAAAGCTGTGGCTCCAGACATGGTACTGCTGGCTGACTGCTGGGCACAGCGATCCAGCGGCATAGAAACTGCTTGTGCAGGACCTGTCAGTAAAGCTTACTTTTTTTTGCTAAAGAAAACAAAATAACATATATCCTACTGTATGGGACGTGCAGCCATTAGCAACTGGTCTGTTAGAGCTGGTACTTCTGCTTCGGTGGAGTCCTGCTGCTGCATTCCTGCCAGGGCAAGGGCGGGGGGATACCCCAAAATCAAGACAGCTGGAGGATGCCAGGGAAAGGTCTGTAGCAGAAGGGCTGGTAGGGTACTGGAGGTCTCTGGCTAGTGGCTTCTGGTACCTGTGTCATGGGTAAATTTTTAAAACGGTTGGACAAATACCTGTCAGGACTGGATGGGGGGGGGGGGAGAGTTAATTCTGGTGTGGGACAAGCATGAAGATGCATTAAATGATCTCCTGTAGCCATTTCCACCATTATTTTCTATGATTTATGCATTAGCTTAATTTTTGTAATTTCCTCCTTCCTAGGTTGATTAATACTAAATTTAATTTTCTGTAATCAGCTTGAGCATGTAACTTGGAGAGATGAGGTTTAGGCTGATTGCGGTAAAAGTCTACCTATCCTGTCTAGCTTGAATAAAGCAAAACTATTTTTATCTCTAAATTATGCAATATTTTCATGGAGCTCTGCAGCCTACTTATATTTAACCTTTGAATGGAGTGCTCTATTTTTTCAGATCACCTAATGCAAACTTTGCAAATGGGTTTTTTAATTATGAGAAATCCACCTGCATGCCATCAACCAAATTATTAGCGAGGCAGAGAAGGATAACCAATAGTGCTGTCAGACTTCAGCTGAATATGAAAAATGTTTAAATGCCAAGAACAGAAATTGCCAAGAAATAACTTTAAACACCAGGTGCTGGAGGAACAAATTAATACGACTTATTTTATTTTTAGAAATAGTGAGTCGAGGCCTGATGCAGATAGACATTTCTATGTGCAACAGCAGCGCTTGGCTATGCAATAGGACTGACAAAATCAACACAACTGTCTCTTAAAAGAAAAAGAAAAGATCTAATTTAGTTTAAAAGAGCCCTAGGTAGGGAGAGAAAGAGAACTTGATCTACTCTCTACTATTTGTAAGACTCTGGTGAGCTGTTCTTGTGCTGTTGCTTATCAGAGCTGTCTGCAATGTGGTTTGGGATGACCTTGAAGCAAGAAATCCCTGTGAAAAAACCACTCTTGAAAGCCTTTCCCTGGTACGCGCAATCTAGTTTCATTTTGGCTGTGCTTTACTGCCGGCGTGGCCCATTCCTAGGGACAGTGAATCTAAATGTTCTTGCTGCGCTTATTTTCCCCAGTAGTGCAGGGAATGAGAGGTAATTTCTAGAGGAAGCGGAACCCGAAACATCAGTAAGTCAGTATCATGAAGCCAATAAGAAGGATGTGTCAACTTGGGAAAATAAGCTGCAATAAGCTTCCCGTAGCTTTTTTAGCGAAGTGGATTTGCGGGAGCTTTCTGTGCAACTCCATCAGTGTTGTAGCTGAAGGTGTGAGTTACAAAAATCTGGGTCTTTCTAGTAGATGCAAATGGCTGGAAGCCACGTTGGGAAAAAGAGGTGCATTGGTAATGGTTGCTCTATTGGATGTCTGGTGACCATCAAACAAAAACTGATAGTAGATCTCTAATTACCTTGCGTTTTTGTGGACGTGCTTCAGCAGTCTGTTTTCACTGGGCTGATTTTGATTTTTTGGGGGTGTTATGAGCAGATAGCTCCTTCTGTGGTCGTTTTGACATCCAGAGCTGGTGAGCTGCAGTTGTTATCACAGGCTACTTCTTCAGTCCAGGCATGAAGGTGGCCACTTAGGAATTAACTTAAGGGTGATGTGTGCAGCGGTTTGGGTGATGTGCGTAGCCAGTGATCAGCAGTAACAGCCTGTCAGAGGGCCCTGCCTGTCAGCAGGGTGCTCTGTCGGTGACGCACGGGAGGACGTCTCGCTGGGACGGTATTTTTAGGTACTGCACGTGTTTCCTCTTCCTCCAAAAATGTTTGATTCACTCCAGCCCAGGATGTGTGGACTTCAGGTTGGTTTTTTTTTTTTCTTGTTTCAGGTCAACTTGAAAGATCCCTGGTGTGCAGCAATGTATTTTCTCTGACTGCCCTCTTTTACTTGTCCTGAGAAAGTCTTCGCTAGCAGCTGTGGAGGGGCCTCACCTGCTGTCCTGCCCAGCCTTCCCCTGCCTGTTGCTCACCTTGCCCTGTGATTACTTGCACAATACTCAACTTCTTGAATATAATTCTAAGATGTTATTACTCATTGGGTGTCTGACAGGTCTGTCTCTTATTATCTCTGCTCATTCCAGCTCATTTCTGTACTACCAAAGTAATTTGCAGGCCTGCCCAGTTAGAGCCCCGTCTCCCTCCCCACGTAGGTATGACATTGCCTGCCCTCCAGGATAGCAGCCCATCCTTCTGCAGTCCCATTGATCGAATCCTCTACGGCTGGAGAAGGCATTTCATGCATCATCGTAACAAGTTGTTCACAACTCCCTGTGCGCTGGGCTTCAAATTCAGCCTTTCAAAAGACTTTGATAAAGAAGAAAGGATCATTTTTTTCCTGACTGCTGCAAATGAAAAAGCTTTTCACTTGGGAGTCGTGGGTCATATTTATGGAAATAGGGAGAGCACTTGCAATATTTATAGCAGTTACAGAATCGATTGGATCTGTCTTTTATTGATATGTATTTACATGCCCACAAAAATCTTATTGCACAGTAACTCAGAGAACTTTATTTAGATTTAGTATTTTGAAGTAATTTTTTAGTGCTTCTTTATTATCCATGGAGTGCGAGATTCAATATTTCAAGTAGGACTGTCACCAAACAGCCGGAGGTTTTTAAAAGATTTTTATTTTACATAAAGATAAATGTTGAAGCCACATTTTTCAGAAGCACCATCTGTTCCGTGTTGACCTTAATTTTCTGGATGAGTGCTTTTCTTCAAACGTTTTAAGTCTTGTCTACATTTCATTTGGTTGGGAGTGTTTAGGTTATTTGTTGAACAGGAAATCAGATATTCAGAATGCAAACACACCATTACATTGCAAATTATTCCCTTTGTATAATTTAGCAAACTGCTTTGTAAATACTCTGAAGACTTGCTGGGGTAGCTCTGTGTCTCTGGCATCTGGCAGGTCGGCCCTTGCGTGGAACTGGATTTCTTTTGAATGTCACCGTCATGCCTTGCACTGGGAGACGGGGTGCAGGACACCGAGTGAGAACTGTGGAACACCCTTTTAATGGGTAGTTTCTGGAGACAAGGGTAGGATAAGGGCTTGTTGGTTGGCTTCACGGCCTTGGAAGGATTTGCTGTTCAGGCTGTCCGAACAACAATACTTGATCCTACTAAAAGGGGATCACTAAAATAGCTGTATGTCTACATATGTATTGTTCCCACAGGGCAATACCCCCTGAAATAGGCTTATAGATGATTTTTGCCTTCCTTTGCCTCCAGCCGTGCTTCATGGTTTGTCCGAACTCTTGTGGCTCTGGTGGTTCGGCTGTTTGTTACCCTGCCACCTTCAAGGGCTTTCAGGACCCTGCCTGTCTCTCTGCTCCTTCTGCCCTGTATCAGCTTTGCAGGCTCGGCACCGTGCCCCATCCTAAGCTCGTCCCTTGTCAGCCCCATAGAAGCTTCTCAGCACCGTCTGCCACTGTCCCTTCCAGGGGGCTGCAGCTAAGACCTGTAGCAGTCTTATGTTAGATGTTCTCTATTGATATGTGTTCAATCTGGGCTAACGCTGGCCTGCAGCAGCAACTATTTTAGTGACAAAATGTACTCTTGGCAAGGACAGTAGCATCTTCGTGGCTTTGGATTGCAAGTGGGACTGTAATCCTGCTGTTATGTTTCTTTTCATAATGTCGTAGCTCCTTTTGCTCCTGCAAAGTTTGTAGCTTAATGCAGAAGGGATATTGAAACTTTTTTCCCCCCACAATATGGATTTGGAAATAAAACTAATGATGTGGTAGAAAAAGTGATACAAATTAATTTTTTTCTGTGTGCTTCGAGAAAATCCCAGAGGGGAATGCTGTAAGGCCTTCACTCTTTTAAATTAACCAGCTGGTTTCTTTACAGCTCTACTATGTAAGTGCCTAGTAAAGCCCATTTCAATGAGATGCCAAGATGTGGGGGAAAATAGCTGAGCAAATAACAAAATATCTGCTTAAACCAAGACTGTGGTGTTTCTGAATACCAAAACCCAGAGTCTCTCTCACCAGACTGGCTCAGTTTGGAAATACCTATTGCTACACCAGTTTTTGAGGGAAGTGATGGAGGGGGAGGGGGAGGGAAGGAGCAGCTTCTTGGCTTGTGGCTACACTAGTGGCTGTTTGCCATCCAGAAAACCATGTAGTGCACTGCTGCTGGATATTTAGAGGGCTCTTGGATGTTCACATGGTACGTATCCCAGCCAAGGCCCCGTGGAGTGAAGGCAGTGTGCAGCCAGAGCAGAGGAGGCAGTGGGTCGAGTCGCCTGCTGTCCTTCCTCCCCACCGTGCTCAGGGGACTCTCTGCTGGGAAGTGGGGACGTCGGTCTCTTGTTTTAACTCCAGGCTAGCTCAAGCTAGTGTAAAGGGTTCTTTTTCTACTCTGTGCTATAAAATAATTAAATTAAATCTAGAGTGGGTAAGTTTTGTCTCTCCTCGTTATCTCTAGCATCTAGATTTATCTCTCTGTATGCAAGGGTAGGAGTGATTAGTACCGGAGAAAACAAAGCCTGCTCTCCCTCTACCACCGAAATAAATGTTTTTCTGCTTTCTGAAAAAGCACTGAGTCTTGCAAATGGAAAATGAGAGTTTGGGTTGCTTTGGTCTTGTTTTGAGGCAGTGATTTATAAAGGAAGCCAAATTGCATATCTGTAAATAGGTGAAGAGACTCAGCGGGAAGAACTACAGCATCAAAACTGTCCCTTGCACCTGCAGGACGGGCTTTCAGAAGGCAAGATGTCTGGCTTAACTGCCAGAAGGTCAGCTTTTAATTATTACTGTATTTAACCTCAGTTTGATTTTTTTTTTTTTTAATCTACTCACCAGTGACAGAAGGAACTGTTGAAGAAACCCATTAAAAGCAGGACTCTTCAGCAGAGCAGGGAGCCGTTCCTGGGCTCTCCCAGGGATGGGCAGGTGGGTGAGGGCTCAGAAATAGTGCATTGGGCTGACAGCAGAATTTAGGACCTCAAATACCACTCTAGGACAGCTTGAAATTTCCAAACTATTGAAAAGTTGGACTGTGCATTCGATGTGGAAGTCTTGGGCGAGAGAGTGGCATCCCAGCGTGCTAACCGCTTTCGTGGCATGAAGCCCACTTCATGGGGGTTCCCATTCAAGGGTCTCAAACAAAATCTGAACATCACAAGACTGAGCCTGAATTTGCAGTAAAAAGCTGTTGGAGAATATGGCAGCAGTGGGGTAAGTGAATGAGCAACAGCTGTGTCCTTTTCAAAACGGATCCATGTTAAAATAGTATGTCTTTCTCTTCAGCAGAAAAATGTTTAGTTTTACAAGATAAAAATACATTTGTTTCCATGCATCTGCCTTTCTACAATTGCTTAAGAAAACACCTAACTTTGGTAGCATCATTGTAGAATAGGTGTTTTAAAATCACTTGGTGCATGTTCATCATGTTTCTGTTGATAGTTCCATAGCATGAAGTTTGTTAGGGTTTGAACAAATAATTCTTTTAAGACAAAACAACTAACTTTTATGTGATTTAAAGAAGGCATTCTGCAAACACTCCCTTTGCTTTGATATGGTCGTATCTGCACTGCGTGAGTAAGTGTGTTAAAGATGACCAAAAGTATTCTGACCTGCTGGGCTGCAAGTTAAATATGAAGTCACTGTAAAACTATTTGCAAGAGTACAACTTTGTTTCTTAAATTGAAAAGAGAGGGTTGAAAGCCGAGTGCTTATCCATGGGAATGCCTGAAGCGTTGCGAATCCGTGGGGCTAAGGGGGGAACCTGCTTTCCACTGGCACATAGGATAGGTCACCACTTACAATGACAAAAGCAACCCCATCCACCAAAACCTTCAAACCTGGCATCACCCTCCCCAAAAGCTGCGCTCACTTTTCATTGCTAGTACTTTTATGTTTGTATTGCGGTGAAATCCAGTGCCCTGCTGCCTGTTTAATTTTTTGAGGGAGACTGCTGTGCAGTCTGTCTCACGCGGTGAGACTCTGATGTTGAACAAATAGCAGAAAACAGGCAGGCCAAATGGGGAAGCAGTACAGATCTTGCTTTTGTTTGTCAGGGTGAAACAAGGTGCTAAATAATGGGAGGTTTTGTGTATCGCTTGAATTTTGTATATGTGGCCAGGCATAACCACACTGTGCAGATCAGGAAGATGAACTGATAGGCAAGCGGGCAGCTGAAGGCGATCGGTGTGGGGGTTCACAGGGAAGTTATTAAGGGCTGTGGAGAAGGGGAACACAAGCTAATTGTTTTGATTCTCCTGGTCTGCCGCAAGAAAGGAAACCTTCACTTCTGCTGACCCAGTCATGGCCCTGCCACCTTGCTTGCAGCACTCCTGATGAGAAAATGAACCCTTTGACCATAATGTGCCATACAGCGCTGGCTGCCTGGGTCTCACCAGCCCTGCCTCGGCAAGCGCTCTGGTCTCTCTCGAAGGGCCGCAGCCGCTCTCCTTGCTGGGCTGGGGCAGTGCGGGGCTCCCGGGGCTTCCACTACTCGGTAAGAATCCAAGCTTCAAAATAACTACCCAATGTTTGGAAGAGGGTGGCCAAAGAAACAGAAAGGTTGGTTTCCTGGGCTTCTGAGAATTGTTCTCATACCCACTTCTCACAGTAAAGAATTAAAATTGCTATTTTGTTTGAATCCATAGTTTTTGTAAAGCATGCTCCCCTCTAAGGAAATTGCCACAAACCCACATGTTCAAAAGCCGAACATAATTTTTCCTTATTAGAGTATGCTATTATCCCATGTAATCTCTGGATTATAACTAATTAATGTAGCTACACCTAATTATTGAGTTAGCTACAGGTGAGAAGGAGCTTATTTTTAATGAGATTTTTGTTTGCTGGAAATGAATGGATTCTCCAAATGGCATGTCCTTTCATCCAGAATTATTTACAAAGAATTGGGTATGACAGTGACGTAGGTTGTATTTTGTTTTGTTTTTTTTCCAAATATAATGCAAAATGTAAGGTGTGGTAACTCGGTTGACTGCTCAGGAGCAAAGAGTGCTATTTGAGAAGAGGCTTTGAGCAACAACTTGGTTTTACTGGGATTCCCAAATGTAAGAATCTGGGAGTGCAGACAATAGTGCAGAGATATTTATGCTTTGATAGCAGTGATGTGACTGAGGGTGGCAATAAAGTCACTGTTTGGAACTGGGCATCTGGGAGAGATGCACTGTATCTATCTAGTGCATTAAACAAACCCTAGAGTAGTGTACAGGTACAGCTTGTGAGCAGCCCCCACATGATGTTAATTCACTGCACAGGTGATTCTCATCTAGAGCAGGCTGGTGCTGCTGTGCCATAAACCATTTTCTCCCTCACCTGGCTGGCATTAGTACTTGGGATATTTTAACCAAAATCTGAAAGAGAAAAGGATGTCCCTTTTGCTGGTTTCAGTGACATCAAAGAGCGATACACTCTCGCTATAACATTGGTGTCACAACTTGAAGCCAAATATAGTCCTAAACATTATTTATTGGTTCATCCAAATGCAGAAGAATAGTCCTCCCACTTATTATGGAAATAACATTGTTTACTTGCCATCAGGTTATTATACATGATTTCCTTTTTCTTCCCCCCCTAAGATAAAATGAAGATCTTTTTGATTATCAGCCACAGTAAAATGTGACTGATTTATTTGTGAGAATTGCTGTTTGCCAAGTACATTGCTGTAGCAAAAGTACTGTTTGTTATGACATTGTACTGAGTCACTTGTTGATGCTATTTGAGGGAGAGAATTTAGTTAAAGAAACTGGAACAGGATGTTCATTTTATTTCAGTACTTGTAATCCTGAGTCATCTCTGATAGCTGATGAAATACAGCAACTCACATTTTAGACAGGGCTTCTCTTAACATAATTTGGGGCTGCTGCAATTTGATAGAGGGTAGAAAAATATACAGAGCTGATTTTATGCAGAGGGGTTTATTTTAGTTGTCACTCTCTGTTGAAGCACTCTTTGCACATCTGCGGCACTTTACCATGTCTTTAAATATTTTGTAGTTAGGGTAAAACAAGAGACAATGTGTAGACAGGAGATGGCTGTGCAGGTACTGGGATTTTGAGGACTCTGTCTCCAGTACGTGGGTTCTGGCTGCAGAGATCAGTTAAGCTGCTTCTTGGTTGATCACGCTGGCTGCCTCACGGTTTGCTTCCACTGCAAAAATAGGAAGTCCAGAGGCGTTTGGTTGTGTGCACGGGAAGTAAGGAAGCAAAGGGAAAGTTATTGCTTGTGTAAGAGGTTGGATTCAAATTTTAAGTGAGATTTTGGATATAATATTATGCAAGCCTGTTCATCTGTGGGAGTGTGATTGCTAAGGCGACTATCCGAGTAGTATGAGCCATCAAATGTGTATTATTATTATTTCCTGTATGAATTTGTTAATGATGGTAAGATCCTGAAGTTGAGCGTATTTCCTCTTAGGAGCACAGAGGCTTTTCAAAATAATTTGCATGTACCACTTCAGCTTCGCTTCAGGGTAGCAGGCAGCAAATCTTTAAAAGCACAGAGTACTTATGGGCAGAAAATAAAGAATATTGACTCCATTTAAATGTGTGGGAAGAATTTCTGTAGGAAGAATATAATTATTAGATTTGGAATTTGACCAGGATGCACAATACTGCTTTAAATGAGGGAAAATACTATAGCATGAATCTGGATCAGAGGATATAAGGATGTAGTTTCTCTTTTAATTTGGATGTATGCCTGTTCAGTAGTGCAGTTAATGTTCTTGGTACCAAGGTGACAAGCTGGCTGGGAAAGCAAAATGACACCACTCATCTCATGCAGTTGTTGCTTTTCTTTTGGGATCCTGTGGATCCAGGATAGCCAGGTTTGGTCTGGCACTGGTACAGCAGTGTGCCTGTCCAAAGGCTTCTCCTTTCACCCCTTCACCTCCTGACGTTCCCAGGAGATGTGTGTGAACACCAGGCGGCAGAGCAGCTAAGAAGGCTCCTTCACCCCTTCATAGGAAAGTACAATGAATACAGGGAACGTAGGTAAAACTGTACATTAAAATTATCTGCAGTCAAGTCGTGAAATACATTCATCCCTTCTGGCACTGTTGCTAATTTATATTTAAAGCAATATGAATTTCATGAGCATTTTAAAAAATCATATTTTAAACTCAATTTGCTGTCAACTCATTTGATGTTTTGTGTAAAGTCATTTCCTGTAAACAGGTTATTGAATATCAAAAGACTTGTCTCATACATAATTTTTAAAAAGAAAGAATATTATAATAAAGATGAGAATCTGGCCCTCATGTGAGTCGGCAAGCACTTTCTGGATCACTGCAGTTCTTTGGTGCTTGCTTTATCACAGCCACAGGAGTGTTCTGGGCAAGGAACATTCGAGAAACAGTCAACAATAATAATACTGTTTTCTAGGCTACAGTAGGTTATTCTGCAAATGACTACTGATATATAATATATGAAGAAAGACAACAGTGTATTTTTTTCCAAATATCAAAAAGAGAGTTGGAAGAAAATGGATTAAAATACCTCAAATCTGACAGACTTTTCAAGTTGTAGAGCTCATGCAGAGTAATGGACTGGGTAATATTAATAGATATGTTGAAAAGCTAAGACATGTTTGTTAAAAACTGTTGAAGAAACTGTATTTTCTTGGCATGGGATTCTTACCTGTGCTTGGAGATTGCTGTCATTTGGCAGATGCTGCGCTGTGTAAAACTGCGCATCAAAGCTGGCATGAAGCTGAATCCTTTGCAAAAAGAAATAAATTGGCCTCTGGATGCCACCAATTTCTCTTCCAAGTGCTGAGTAATGTACCCTGGGTGTAAGCATATAACATACAAGCAAGCTGCTTGGGCTTTCTCAAAGGTTTGATGGATTCCTATCATAGTAGATCAGGCCAGTAAGACTGAAATCGCTTTTTATTTATTCATTTATTTGAACAAGCTCTGTTGTGAAAGTGGGCTTCTCCCTCTGTCTTTGAAAACTGCCAGAAGAAGTCGTTTCCAAATTTTGAATCCCTTGTATTGTAGTTGCATGTGGTGCATCAGTATAACATAAACACTGAAATAGTCTCTGTTATATTAAAGGTCATTAGGGGCAACTGGACATTGCACTGAGTAGAACTGAATTGTACTTTTGGCTTTCTCCAGCAAACTGCCTCCTAATTGATACAGGTTTGAAGCGACTTTACACCTTAATAAAATTTGAAGCTAAACTTTGAAATCCCAGTCTCCCAAATTTTCCAAATCAATGTTTTTTTTCCCAACTGCTGATTGCCCTGAAAGGGTTTGTGTGTTATTTCAATTAGGGAAGGAAGCTCCACCTAACTGCTAAGCATCAAAATGCCCTAAAAAGTAGAATTTCTGAGCTTGAGGCAACTAAGCTGAAGCCACTGAAGCATTTCTGAAACAGCACCATTGCGTCCCACCTCTGAACCTGCCCTGGGGCCCCTCTCTGGTTGTCTCCAAGGTTTGCTGTGCATGTCTTGTGGCACTCAGAGACGTGAAGACTCTGGTACAGGGCTCAGACAAAAGAGTTGTCCAGCCTTTCCCCTTCCCCATCACTTCTGGGCTGGGTCCAGATGTGCTACCTGTGGCCAGAGCTTTCTCTTTCTGAGCCAGAGGTTTTGAGCTGGGTCCTGCCTGCTGCAAGCCCACGGGCTGAGCTGATGGCAGTGGTGCTCACATATATATGTAGCCTCCGTCAGCTATGTGTGTTTCAGTATATTGTTAATGAGGTTAGAAAAGAGTTGAGAGCCAAAGAGTTTGTAGGCAAGGAGATCAAAGCAGACCCACGCTGCAGGGGCGGGAGAGAAGGATGAGTCCTGGCAGGGGCTGAAGGAAACCCCTTTTACTGCAGAAGGTGGAGCGTGGTGACCACCACCAAAAGGAGAAAACAGCAGCTTGTCTTTGTACTCTGCATCATGCGTTTTACAGTTGTTGGGCAAATTCTCACCTGGTGGGTATTGGCTCTATTTCTTTATCTTCAGTGGAACTGATCTGACTTAAAACTTGATAGAGATGTGACTTAACGCGTGTGTCCGAGAAACAGATTCATTACGAGGAACGGGGAGGTGCTGTACAAATCCTGGGTGTTCATGCGGTAGCACTTTCCCCTGTGTTCCTTTTATGAAGAAAATGCAATGAATCCCTGAGGCTCATAGACATCTGGACCTAGTCTGAAAATGCTGACACCTTGCCTTGATTTGATTCTTGGAAAAAAATTCAGACCGGGTAGAAAGTGGAGCATGGGCCAGGCAGAATGGCGAAAATGGGAATAAAACCAGCTTTCCCCAGCGAGTACAAGGCTTTGAAGGAGTAGGAGTGTAATGTGTGCTGGTAATGGTGAAGCCTGCAAGTTAAAATTGTTACAATATGAAGCAAATCCACAATAGCCACAGCAGGAAGCTCAGCACATTACAGTAGAATTAATACACTATTTCTGTGGTCAAAACGTGGGGCATGCTGAACAGCAGCTAAATCATCTGGGAAGAGCCTAGCCAGAAACCCCGTATTCCTTTTGAGCTCTTGTTCTGAGAGCATTTGACATCTCCTCTCCCATTCTGGGGAAAAGCAAAAGAAAAGCTTCCCAGCGCCCATGTGCGGGGCAGGGCTGATAGCCATCTCCGTGACGCCAGCTCTGTACTTTGAGAGGCTGTCGCATCCTCAGGGTCACAGAGATGCCTCCTCTGCAGACCATGCCCTGAGGGCAGTGAGTGGTGGCCAAAGGTGAGGAAATAGCATCCTTTGGTTGTTGGCAGGCATTGTGCTGACTCTCCATCGTGTTCAGTGCTTGTAGCTGCAACTGGTAGTCAAAGAAGTCACCACAGATGCCATCACCTAGGACAGCCTCCCAAAGTGTCCATAGCTCTCTGCTGCACACAGAGGACAGACGATGTTGGGAGAAAGTTTTATATAACGTAGTATTTCTGATGATATCGATGTCCGAGTGCCTGCTGTGAAGTGTACAGAAAAGGCTCAGCGGTGCTGAGGTGCCAGGGATGTCTGTGACCGGCACAAGGGATGGGCAACCCTTCACTGCAGGGCCAGTGGGGTAGGGGTAAGCTGAGAGTTTCCTATACGGTAAGAATAAATTAAATTGGAGAAGACATCGTCTTTGAGTTCTTGAAATACATGGGAAGGAGAACAACAGTTAATTTCAAGCAGAGGAAGTTCTCTGTGGCCAGGGCTCTTTGTGACAAGGGATCCAGAAATGCCTCAGGCGGAGGTGAGGAGCCACAGGACCTCCTCTGCAAGCACAGTTGCTCAGGAAGGGGCAGCAGCTTGCCTCAGCCACCCTGGGGCCTCCAGGCTCACCCACCATGCTGGGATGGGTGGTCGTGTAGGAGGGCAGAAGAGGTGCACCCTGGTGTCTGCCAAACAGCTGGTAAGATCCAATGCTGCTTTCTGAGGCATATTATAATGTAGGATGCTGGAAGTACAATGATGACTTTCTGTACTGGGGAGCACCGCTGAATTGCTGTGTCGGATTTCTGGCCCTAAACCAATGGCTCTGTCGTGTCGATAGGTGGTGCAAGTTTGCTACAGTTTCTGGAAAGCTAGAGCATTTTTTCAAAGATTGCAGTACATATGTTAGGCTAATAGTGGGATCAGAGAAGGAAAAGCTAAACACTGTGCCAGCTGTAAGTAAAAGCTGAATCTTAAATATAACCACTTTCAGTAGTCTGGGCAGTACCAAAACAGCAGAGGCAGTGTCATGTTGTGTGCATTACTTCCCCAGGTGCTCGGGGTTGTGCCCGGCAGACGGCATTTAGACAGGTCTTGCGGCAGAGGGACAGGGCAGACAGCGCTGGACTCACAGGGGTAATGACCAGGCTGGTGGCAGCCCCGAGTCTGCTGCCAGGGGCTCCCCCAGCCTCACCGCACAGCCCAGCTACTGCTGCTGAGAGGGGTAAGCCTTGCTAACTCAAAATGATCTCCTGGAGAAAAAAAAGGCTGCAACAGGGAGGACAACGAAGCAATTAGACTGTTAGTCTCCGTGTTCTGCGTAGCATTAAGTGGTTATGACGGAAAGTGGAAACCTTGCTGATGTTGAGCAGAAGTGACAAAGCCCCTGGTGTCAGCTAAAGCAGCTATGCCGTCTAAAAAGAAAACGAAAAAAGAGTATCTAAACCAAAGCTGTTTGTCTAACAAGTCCTTGCACACTGAACGTGCCATTGCGTAGTTTGCTGATCCGACTGCAAACGCGTCCTGTAAGGTTTGCAAATGGTTGTGTTGCAGGTCTGGGAAATCTGGTATAAATCAGAGAGGCAGAGTTAGCAGTTTGCAGGAGCACAAGGCCATCTGGACTTCCACTGCCAGAGGAGCTCTGTCCTAGTGTTTCCAGTGGTTAACTGTGGGGTTGTGGAGTCTAAATTTATTATATGGAAATATTTGGTTCAGCTTTTTCTTCAAAATAGATCCCTATGGATAGCTGTTTGCAGGTCCACCCAACAGCAGAAGAAATTAATGCTCAGGCCCTCCAATGTTTAATGTAAGGAGACTATGAAGTCAAAGAGAGAGAAACGTAAGCAGTGCAGTCTATCTGCAGGAATATTTTCTAAGAGGGTTTGTTTCCATGCCCTGTAGCTGGCAGTCATCCTGCTCACAGCTGTCCAGGGAATGACGATTTCTCTTTACTGCGGCTTTCAAGGTTTTTAACGGTGTCTGTTTCATATTGAAACAAAAAAAATTATTTTGGACCGTTTTCATCAAAATGGAAACATCTGGTTCGGGTGTAAAAATAGCAGTTGTGTTCTCAATGCAGTGCACATTTTGATTCTGCTTGTCCTGATGTGCAAGGGCATTAGGTGCAACTACTGGGAGACTCGGGTGTCCCCCGGTCACTGTGGTACCGACCTGCAAAACCCATAAGCGTGTGCGTGTGCCTGCCTGCACCCTGTCCAGCCTCCCTGCCTGCTTTCCCGAGCAGCTTTAATTGAAAGCAGTATATCTCCAAGCTGAAAGGTTTTCTGGAAAAGCAGTATGTTTCAGGGAAATGTTGCTTGGTTAAAAATGTCTCAAACAGCAAGAACGCCCCTGGCGACAGGAGTAGTGGAGATAACAGGGTTTAGACAGCTTTTCTACTTCGTTGTTGCTTTGCTACATTTGTGGATTAATCAAGGCCTTTGCTAGATAGGGTGGAAGAGCAAAGTTAAGGCAGATCATGCTCTCATATCTCTGTCATTTGTTCTCTCCCTCCCCTTCCCAGCTGCCTCTCCTCACACAGCACAGTTTTGAATGGGGCGACAGCTTTCTCCTGCTGCTGTTAAGTCAAGCTGCAGGAAAATGCTGCAGTGATCTCCGTTCACCGCAGCTGAGGAGCAGACCTTGCTGTCGTCCCCGGCTTCCCCTGCCCGGTGGGCAGGTCCTGCTCCGGACCAACGTGCGACCTGCTCTGCCAAGCAGGATGGGTCACCTCACTTAATAGTGTGCGATTCTCCCGTCGATGAATTTGGGGATGATGGCACTCTCCAGCGAAACGCGGAGCGCATCTGAGATGGATGGGTGAAAATGCTGCATTGAGATCTCTTGCTAACAATCCTTGATTAATGCGGTTATACTGTTGTTGTTAAAGGCTGTTGCTGGACAGGATTAAGGAAGAAAGACCTATGAGAAGCAGGATTGGTTGTGAGTTATCTCCCTGTATCTTTTAATCTCTCATGTGGTACAGCCTGATGTTTTCAAGTCTTCCTTTTGAAATGGCAGATAGAAACATATTGCTGCTGTCTGGAACTTTTAATCTCTAAATGGAAATAAGCTTTTCTTGCAGAAGTAGCCTGCTTTTTCAGATGCTTTCAGAAATGCTGATGTGCCTTGGTTGATCTGGCTAATTAAAAATGAGCTCCTGTCAATCAAAACCATTACTTTAATGGTAATGGCAAAAATGCAAAGTGCAGCTCTAGTAAATCAGTGTTAGGGAGAAATGTGCCTCATTTCCTCCATCTCATTCACTCTGGAAGAATTTAGGGTTTTATTGTGAGTTTTGATATTCACCTACCTTTCTGTTACGAATGTTACCCTTTTAATTCCTGTTGGCTGCCCAGATGACCAATGCGAGTTTATTCAAAATACTTCATTACTTGCCCAAAGTTTGGGAAGCGCATTGTGAGGTCTCTTCTCGAGGTCTCCGCTGGGCTGAGTCCAGCTGGGTTCGAGACGCCTCCTCCTCCTGCGCCTCGTACCGTCTGCATCCCGGCACCTTGGGAACACCTGGTTTTAGCAGATACTACATTTTGCTCCCTGTAAAAATGGGCAGAACTGAACCTGTAGCCCCAGGTTTTCTACTGTGCTGTCCGTCCCCTGAGCTGTGCCATTCCCCAGGACCTGTTTCCTGCCCTAAATGTTCAAACCGCTGACCCTGATGATGCTGAATCCTTCTCTGGAGAGGCCCATCTCACTGGCTATGACTGGCTGAGAAGGCACCTAACTTGGGCCCCCTGGTTAAGCACATACAGACAAGGAAGTGTTTTTACTCCCTTCCTTACACCCTTTGTGTGTATTTGGCTTTTAAAAATCTATTTCTGCACCAAACAGATCGGTTCTTGCAGTGAAAGATATTCCGAGTACAGAGTTTGACTCAGAAGTGCACACAAGAAATGCTTATAAAGATACCTGATGGTCAAGGTTTGAAGGTTATAAGCGTGCAGCGTTAGGGTGGTGTCAGCCCTGTCCCTGGCTAGCAAGCCTCTTTTAAACAAAGACACAAACCAAAGCAAACCTGCCTTTATATATAGAATTTCTCAAATGTTGGTAGAAAGACTCCAGGTGCCTTAATGATTAATTAGATTCAAAATGGCAAATATGACCGCCTAGCAGCAAAAACTAATTATATGCAAATAGTGAATTAACTCAACCAGAGTTAACTCAAAAGACCTCAAAGCAGCTCAAGGATTTTAAAAAATATTTCTTACCCCCGCCTCCCCGCCAAATGCAAGAAACAAACCCTGACCTTCCTCAGAACAGCCTCGTATAGAGAGACTCTCTGACTTCCTCCTCTTTTCCTGTATTTGCTAATCCCCGGTATCACTGTCACTTTTCAAGGGCAGTGTCCCCCTGCTTCTGTCTGCCCCAAGCTCCTTCCCCTGCCGACTCCGGCTTTCTCTGTGTCTGCTGTGCCGTCCTGTCCCTCCCTTCTTTTTGAATTAGCGCTCCTCTGTTCTGCTCACGTGCACCGTCTTGTACCCCACAGTCCAGTAGCACTTCCCTGGTTCTTCAGTGGCTGCCTTATCCCGTCTTGCCGTTCTTGCCTTAAGCACTCTGGTGCATCCCATTTCTTTCGCCTGTCTGCAGCCCCGCTACAACGGTGAGCTAAAAATCCTTGCCTGGGAAGGTGTAACTGAGGCAATTTAATAGCAGACCTGAATGCATCAAGATGGGCTACCGCAGGCTCAATACCTTTTCCCAAGTGCTGTAAAATTCGGTCTTCCCTATTACTTAACTGTTCTTCGGATTTAATTTGACACAAGCATGGTGGCATTAATTTCTTTCATGAGGTCCTACTTTAGCCTGTCTCCTTGTAGGAGCTCTGGAAGTTAGCAGGGATCTGTGACAAAGAAGAGCTGACAGAGATCCTGCGTGCATTTACAGCAGAGCCTCTTGCTTTCCCAAGGTGGAGGCCTCAAAGAAAGTATCTGCTAGGGTATTCCAGTGCTCTTACACCCCTAATTACATTCTCATGACTTAATCATAAGCTGCCTTTTGCTTAGGTCTGCTTGTAACATCTTCCTCTTTTTTGCTTCTGACGCATGGGCTTTCCCTTTAATGTAGCAGCTGTTCAGTTCCTGCCTGAGTGATGGGATTGAAATACCTGCAGACAAGCGGAGGATCTTTCAAATTCCTTTTGAAATACACCTGGAAATTGAAAATTCAGCTCTCAGATGGAAAGCTCAACTGCCTGCCACCCGAGGGAAGAAACCAGGCATGAGCTTCCTGCACAAACAGGCAAATGGCACAGATATGAAACACAGCCTCTATGTTTAAAGACCTCTGCACTTCACAGTTCAGTCCTGTTCTTTTACTAGGGAGTCTCATGATAGTATTTTCCTTATGGCTCAGGCTTCCAGTCTTGTGATCAGACTGCTTTCATTAAATAAAATTGGCCCGAAAGCATGAGGGGGCTCAACTGGGTGACACAACTGGCTTGAAAACCACAAGACAAAGATACATAAGCCCCCCATTTTAAAGTTTTTTGGCTTTAGATGTCACAATTTCTTTGGAGGAAACCAGGGTGATAATTTTGGTGTGCTGTTGGCAACTATTCACAGCTGGCTTTTATTTTTAAGGTGGCACCTGAAAGAATGTTTTCCCCTGGTTTTGCTTCTTTGGGATATATCTCAGGGTGGAAAGGACAATTTTGAAAAGTCTTTCTGTTTCGTGTGACTTTTACATTTGAAATGTTGTTTTTTCTTAGACTGGAAAATGTGGATTTTTAGCCGAGCTGTTTTGAACATGGCTGTTGACGTGTGCACTTTGAGGAGAGCGCACCTTGGTTAAAGATCCCTCACTACTAGTGAAGGTGGAGGCAGCCTTTTGTCTTTTTCTGGTCACGTCTCCAACACGTGTGTGTGGAAGTAATTTTCCTTTGGATGATGTGAACACACAATGAACAAATTAAATTCTTGAGCATCCTTCGTGCTCTGTTGGGTTCCCCCCACAGACTTGATCTTTTGATAGTGAGAAAACAGAATGTGTCCAAGTGGGGAAGAAAACAAACCTGTATATAACAGCTCTAAGCTAGGATGAAAAATGCATAAAATAAGCACCCTTTATTTCCCACAGGTTCTGCAGCAAAGCTGGGAAAGGTCTGCCTTATCTTTCTAAGGAAAAAAACAAGATTTACTTTTTAAAAAAATTTCTTGTGTTTAACTTAAAAAACATTTGAACCGAGTTACAAAAAATCATGTACATGTTACCTTTATATTCTGTTTAATGAAAACTAAAGCAAATCTGTGGACAAAGTAAAAGGCTAAGGTCTAGCAGAAACTTGGCAATGAGTTTGGGAATTCGAAAACCTTGAGAGCTGTGTATTTGGATCATGTTGTCATTCAGTGATGAAAAATCTCCAGAGTCACCTTCTCGACCCTTCACTGTATGTGATACATTTGTCATTCTACTGCATATTGTGAATTCACCTGGCTCAGATTTATGCACATATAAACATTATAATGAGAAGGAATTACTGCTGCCACCAGTGGATGTGTCTGGCCGGCTGCCAGGGAGTTCACTGATTGCTGGGGAGATGCCAGCATTTATGAAAAACGAGTATTCTTTCAAATCACAAAATTGTTTTTGATTGAGGGGGAATTATGAATAGCTGCGGTGTCTGTGATGGCCAAATAAGTTTACTCTGAAATCAGTGCTCGTCGCTCTGATTGGCAAACCGCTCGACCGCTATTGAGGTTTTTGGGCCTGATTTTCTGGTGCACAGAGTGCCGCCGGTTGGGACTAGGCTTGCGCAAAGGGGGTCTGGCCCTGGCAGACCTTTTGCCGGCGCCTGCGTGGCCGGCAGCCCCACCGGGCTGCTCTCCTCTGCGCCGTTTGCCGCTCCTTCCCGAGCTGGCTCCTGCTGCTAATGAGTAGTGGAAAAAAACTTTGGTCTGGAGGATGTCTAGAAATATTCTGTATTTCTTTTAGTTGGTCCTGACACCTTCTCCGCTTTACCACGTGTGATCCTGCCTTGGTTTGGCTGCTTTACTTTGGTTTCTTCAGTTTGGCTAGGCTCGCTTTGCCCTCCTGTGGCTGACAGCGGATATTCAAGAGGTCTGCATGGTGGCTGCCCCGGACTGACTGATCCCCGACAGCAGTGTCCTCCAGGGCTGGAGTTGCCCACAAGCCCAACTCTTCTGCTCAAAACAACTCCTTGATGGTTGCGCTCAGTATTTAGTACTCGCTTTTATGGGTAAACACAAATGTCTTGTCTTATCATTTAATGAAGAGTTGTAAACTGATTAGTTATTGCCTGTACTATTTTTAACATCACTAACTGGCGTAGCTAACAGATATAATTGGTTTAGGATTTATTTCCTCACCGAATTCTTATGAAGAGAAACCCACTGACAGTTCTTTCTCTGAACCCAAATAATTATAACTTCAGACGAAAGAATTCACAATAACAAAAGCTTCCTTGGTAGGAGATGAAGCATTCAAATTCACTTCTTGAAATATGTGTAATTCTACCCCAAAATAATGTTAATATTGTTAACCTCCTGCAGAACTATTGCATCCTCAGCTCTTCAGATCTGTGGCTACTTCAGACACCTATTGATGTTGATTCAGTTGCCGATTTGTTTTCAGTTGCCGATTTGTTTTCAGTTGCCGATTTGTTTTCAGAAGGTAGTAAAATATACTGAGAGGGATAAGGCTGGGGAATTGCTCACTGGCTCTGCAGGCTGTTGCCTTCTCCGATGCTGCAGGGGCGAGCTGTGTCGGCAGTGCGCAGGATGGCTTGAGCAGGTGCACAGAAACCCACCGCTTCACGTGGCCCCCGTGACGGCAGCACGTGGCTTTCTCCATCTGTCTCAGGCAGGCATGAGGACGCCATCTCCTAGTCACTCTGATTAAGCAGCTGGGACTGCAGAGTGATGTTAGATTGACTTTCTCCTGAGAAACTGGAGGTGTCACATGTGAGAGTGGGGAACGGCTTCCAAATTTATAGCTGCTGCATGTCAGGCTGACTTACTGGAAGTGGAAGGTTTGGTTTTTTTTCATTGGCAGGTAGGATTTTTAATGTGAAGATAAGAAAAATCTCTTGTTTTGAGAGCGATGAAGAGAAAATTGCTGAAATAAGGGAAGTTGATGATCTTTGCGTTTGACCCAACTGGGGTCAGCAGGTACTTGTTGGCTACGTTTCCAGTTTCAGCATGGTTCAAGGATATCATTGGCATATTTTGACTTCTGGGTGGGGAAATGAGAGGACAGCGAGAACACACATAAAATAAAGCCTTCTTAAGAAATATGTCTTTAAAATACTGTAAATGGATTAGTAATTAACTGATACTTCATTTGAGATAGCTGAAATCTAAGCAGCTTAGGTCAGGTAAGGGTTCTTATTCTCTGGCACATCTGTAGTTCCCTACAAATCTCTTAACTGTAAGGTTTGTGGAGAGGAAAAAGGGAAGGATAAGGAGAGCAAACTTTGAGGTGTATGAATTGCAACACTTTAAAATAAATAAAAGCAACCACTTAAGATAAATGCAATAGATGAAAGAAAGCCAACTGATAATGCAAGGAAAAGCAGTTATTAAAGCAAGTAGGAGCTCTTCCTTTCCCCACTGTGCAAAAGCTGCTACCCCGGGTAAGCTGCTTTCATTTGGTACCACATGCTCGTTTCTCTGGCTACGGTGCCAGCCAAGGGTGACTATTTTCCATGCAGAAGTCTGCCTTGTAGAGATCTGAAGTTAGGTGAGAGTAATCCCACCACATATGTCATATGCTCCATAGTATTAGGATAAGATTTTTAGTGGATCCTTTTCTCATATTTCTGAGCTTTAATTACTGTTGCAAGCATCTGCTATTGGCTATGCATCCTTCTGGCAAAATTCCTGAAACATGTTCTTGCAGTTTGTTGAGGATGAATTCTGGGAAAAGTTGGGAATTTCTGTTCAAAGCTTAGCCAAAATCATGTGTTCGATGAATTTTGCGTATAATAACTCAGAGTTTGGGGGTAAAATTGTTTTTCCCTGTTCTACCATAATCGTAGGTAACCACAACTTCTTGTCCCTCCTACAGATACAGCATACTTGTTCTATTGCTAAGCTCCAAAAAACCCAAGCATTATAACTTCTTTGAGAGTGACAGTAACAAAATCTCTCCATTTAATGCTGGAGCCGTATTCCTTTTTTGCACCTCTTTAATAAAGAGGGTGTTGAGGATTCTGCACCATATGGCTTTTGCAGCCAAAAGTCCAGATGCGGTAACTGGTGCATTCAAATGGTGAAGAACCAGTTTCTTGGCTGCGGCAATAATGATTGCATATGGCTTAACCAAAGACGGGTGCTGTGCATTGGAAGATATGTCCCTGCCTGCAGCCATGAAATTTCCAAAGCAGGACTGGGGCCCGAATGTGATTATAATGTGAGTCAGAACGTAATTATGAATGCAGTAGGGGATGTGGGAGTGCAAACTGTGTTTGATATGGTAAAATCTTTGGCGTGCTGCAGTTCTCAGCCTGAAGTTCTGCACTCATTGAAGATTTCCGAAGTTGGAGCTCAGGAGTTGCTTTAATGTGAAATATTTATTTTTACATTACAAAGAAAATAATGGCCTAGGAAAAAAAACCAAAAACCTAGGGAAAGTGTTCACAAAACACCAGGATTAGGACTGTGAAAAATTGCATGGAAAATTGCTTTCAGGTCCACATTTCAGAGCCAAAGTGGCATGAGTTCTCAGATGTGACAAGCAATCACCAGCTCCTCTTAGACTCTACAGGAGCTGCTGAGTGCTCAGTGTGTGTTTGAAAATGAAGCCACTGATTTAGGCTTCTGTGTAGGGACTTAATGGCCTGATCTGAGGCATCCACTTCAGAAAGTTTTGACCGGATTCACATAAACCCTTCAAGTCAGAGTACATAATTCCATATTTCCTGTGGCCAGTCAGAGACTTAACTCCAGTTTTGCATTTCATATGCAGAGGTTGTTTACAGCCCTGGGAGGAAGGGAAGTATTTAAAGCAGCGTTGTTCTGAGGACTGGTCAACCTCTTAAAACTCACTGGGTGTTTCTGGTCCTGCAGGCTGAGGGCAGCAAAAAGCTGAGGGGATGCTTGATGATGACTTGGGGACGAGTTGACTCGGCAGCATCCTGGCTCCCACCCTTGCCAGTGAACAGAACTGGAGGCTCAGTGCTGCATCTAGTCCCACCATCTCATCCAGCTACAGGTATGTCTGGCATTCCTGGCAAGGATTTGTCCAGCCTGCTGTTACCAGCATCTGATGATGGAGACTCCTCAGCCTCCCTGAGCAATCTTGCTAGTGCTTCATGGTGGCTACTGTTAAAAAGCATCCCCTCACCCCGTCTGATGTTCACTCTAGCTCTTTGCTGACATCACAGGCCATTACTTTTCCCCCTTCCTTTAAGGAGATAATGACTAGATGATCCCTTCCTAGTTTTGTAAAGTCCTTCTCATAACTGACCACTAATAAGTTTTCCTCTGATCTTTGTGCAGGAAGGTCGAAAGAATTATGACAAACATATCATGTATTTTCTGTTCCTTTGACACTTTTGGCTCTCTCCAGTTGGCCCGTAGCTTTCTAAATGTAGTATTTCAGCTGAGGTCTAAGGACTGCTGGGTTTGCTGTTATTGTTACTCCATGGGGATTACTTATAGATACTGCCTTTTTATGATGTAAGTCTTTTTGCAGCAGCATCACTTTGACTCATGTGCATTTTATGAATCCTTGCAAACATCCCAGAAGCATTCCTGCACCGCTGCCTTGCCCCTCCCTGTTTCATACAGGTGCTTATTCTGACTAAGTGTAGGCCACTGCATTTTTCTTCACTAGATTACAAACTGAGTTACACTTTTAAGACTTACATTTTTAAGACTGTTTATTCTTCTGATTTGCCAAGATCATGTTCATTCTAGCTCTGTCTTCAAACTTCCTTAAAGCTTTTGTCATCTGCAGAATTAGTAAGCATGTTCTTTTCCATCATCCAAATTATTTATGAAAGTGTTCAAGTCACTCAAGACAGATTATCATGGAAAAAATCCTTTCAATTTGACAGTGAAACCACTGATACTGCTCTCTGAGGACAGAGTATCTTCTGCACTCTAGGTAATATGTCCTTCCTTTTTTTATGATTATATCTGCAAAGAAAGCCTTGCTGAAGGCAAAATATGTATCATCACTCCTTTTTTAATAAGAAGGGGAGCACAAGATGATCATGGATTGGCATGCAAGGTTTGCGCTGTCCTACTATCTGATCCCATTAAGCCAGGGACAAACTTGATGGACAGGCCAAGGTGGAAGGAATGGCCACAGGGGATTTTCCTTTCCACATTTCTTTTCCTCTGAGTCCTATGGGATTTGGATGACCAAGGCTAAGATAGAAGAGTACATTCTCACGTTAGGCAGCGTATGGGTGAGTCTGTTTCCCTTGGTTCCTTAGGTGTAATCCTGTACCACGTCCTGACCAGGCTGCCTTTACACAAACCCAAGGCACTATCGCATTGGCTGGACATGCTCTCGCATTACCCTGCCAGCCCCGACCTGCTAAACAAGGCCTGGGACCTTGGGAGCTCAGCACCACGCTAGCAGTTTTAATTGCTTTCAACCAGGACTTGGAACGCAGCCAGAAAACGCACCACCTCTGAAAGTTGCTGTCTCAGCAGGGCTGTATTAAAAGGAGATTTAATGAGGGGAATATGGATGGAAAGCCGCCAGGGAACCGCTGCCAGAGCGCTGGTCGTTTTTAGCCCTTTTTGCCGCTGGTGCCCCACAGGGCAAGAAGGGCCTTTGCCCCTGCCAGCCCGCAGTCTACGGCGACACAGAGAGGTCTGAGGAAGACAACCTGGAGCCGGGGGAGCCAGGTTTATCGGCCCCGTCCCCTCCCTGGGGTCACTGCAGCCTGCAGGGTGACCTTCATCAGACAGGGCTTGGGCGATGGGAATGAGCAGCCTGGCGGCGTGGAGGGGCCATGGTTGGGCTCCCGTTGCCGTGGGGCTATGGAGGGGGCAGCCGGCAGGCCTCAGTGGGAGCCCCCCAGCCCCGGGGCCGGAGGAGCCCGGAGGAAACACTCGCCAGGGTAACCGGCTTCCAGACGAGGCGTTACAGCACCCGCAGGGCCAGAGGCCTGGCGGACGGGCGGCGCCGTCGGCCGAACGCCGACGAGCGAGCGCGGCCTCCCCCGCGCCTCGTGCAAGCTGCCGGCGAGGCGCCAGGGGGCGCCGCAGTGCCGCGGCGGCGGGCGCTGCCCCGCGGGGCCGGCGGGCGGCTCCGTCCCTGCGGCTGCCGCCGCCTCAGGGTGGCCGCCGCCCCGGCCCGGGCCGGGGCCGTCCTCAGCGCGGTCTGTCGGGGCCAAAAGCCAGCTGGAGGACCGCCGGGGCTCGCAGTCGGCCAGGCCGCCGGCGGGTGGTGCGGAGGGTGGAGGCTTCAGCCCGCCGGGCTGTCAGACCTCTGTTTCCTCCGTGGAAAGGCAGCCCGGGGACACCCGTGGCCTGTACGCCGTGGATGGCCTTGGCGCTGCAGCGTGGGGAGCTTGTATCGGAACAGGCTGTGTTTTTGCCAGAGGGGCAGGCGCTCAGGGGGAGGAGAGGCTGCAGGCCGTCCTGGAGCTGGGCGAGGAGGGAGCTCACGGGGGTCAGGCCGGGCTTTTCCAGCCGCGGGAGCTGGGTGCTGTTTGCCTGTGAAATGGCTGCACCGTGACTTCGTGCTACCAGATGCACAGTAAACACTGTTCCTAGAAAAGATGCGTCTACTCAACATACTGTAATTTTAAGCACAAGACTTGTGGAAGGAAGGTATAGCCTTTACATGAACGCGTACTGACTCACTCCAAATTTTGCAGGTCAAAAAATTGCTGGCCTGAGGGCGTAGCACGGACCTGCCCTTCGCTGGCACGAAACCTGGGTTTTTTCGAAGCGTTTCCAACCCGTGGTCCCCTAAACGACCTTGAAGATCTGTAGTGGTAGAGGAAGGGGAAATCCTGTGAGCTGAGCCCCACCTATAAGCAGAAAAGAAAACGCAGAGGGTGAACTTGAATGTGTCCTTGGATTTTGCCTGTGCTACACGGCATCCCACATAAATTAGTGGTGAATCATAACACAGTGACAAATTCCAGTCCCCGCGACTGCCCCTCTTCCCTTACTTATCTGCTGGCTGCCGCCTTGCTTCATGCTGAGCGGGTCACCAGACCATAATAGTTCAGTGGTTTTTGCATAGACAACTTGAAAGTATGGGCTGGGGAAGGAAGAAAAGAATAGTGCTACTAATTATTAAAAGTGTGGCATAACTCTAGTCCTGTAATAAGAAGAGATTTCATACCATGAACGTTAGCCACCAGTAACAGGAAGCATCATGTATAAATAACATTCCCATCTGGTTAAATATTTGCCACTGAAAGGTAATTCCCGACTACACTCTTTTTCCCGAAGCAGACGCTGTCTCCCGCTTTGGCCCGATGCTTCGCTGTGCAGGCATGCGGTCTGTTGATAGTATGTAGTGAGGCATGTTAAGCATTTTGCACCATATTCTTATCTTAATTGATATTCATAACCCTCCGACTCTTTCATGGGGAGGGGGGGAGAAGGCAGAGCTATGAACTAAAAGCACCTGCATACGTCAGGAATACAAAGAATGTTGATTTCTAATAGTTTCATCTTGCAAGGTATAATATAAGCCAAGCTGGAGAGTAATGCTAGTTGTTTCATCTCCTGAGGCACTTGACTCACCTTTGTGCTATCGGAGGGCAGATTTTCAGTTGAATTCAAGTGCAATAGTGGAACTAGCAATAATAATAATAATTCTTACTTTTGTATTGTTTCAGTAAGTGGTGCTAAGGACCTGTTCCTCGGTTCCCTCTCCTGTACTTTCAGGGTGAGTTAGATGGATCTGACATTCACAGCTTGTTAATCACTAGAACCCCAGGTAAAAATAACTGGATACTTTAAGTGCTGTAAGATTTTCTACTGACACTTAATAACACCCTGGATGTTTTTCTTAGGTCTTGTACTGTGTGTGCATTGTCGTAGTTTCATCATTGCAGCATAAACGTGTCTTTAGCCACATCGAGATGGAGCGGGAAATGGGGTGGATGTTTGAAGCTGCAAAAATGGCTTTACCAGTTTTTGTTACATTTGGTGGTTTTGTTCCAATACATTTTATTTGGCTTATTGTGAGTGGGGAAAAATACAGTCCTTGAAAGCGCAGTGTTTCAAGCCACACAAAAAGGAGCTATGCAGTAAGGAGCATTATGGACCTCAGTGCATCCTACCACTCTTTTGCACGGAAGGACAAATGACATGTAAATTTTATTTGTTTACTCTTAGATTCTGTTCCTGTTTTGACATCAGGGACACCCTTGTATTCACTTGATATTTTCACTTTTGAGTCACCGTTCTCATAGCAAAAAGAAAGATGCATTTTGGAAACGGTGAATTTCAGATGGTAGGATTGTTGTAGATCGAAGGACCACAATGGTGAAGAAGAGGAAGATGGTCTTTAAGTTTTTTTTTTTACATATCTACTTTGACACTAAAATCAGAAATTGCATAGTCTGATTTCTGTCATATGTATTCAGGGTACTCTTGTCTTTAACTATAACACAGCTAAGATAGAATAGCTAGGCTCTGTGGCCTGCCTTCTGGGGAGCAGCTAAGAAATCTCGATGGCTGTTACGTTATCAGATTCTTCAGTATTAGTTGGTGTTACAGGGCATTGGTTGTCAGGTGATATTCTCATTGTTATAGATGTGATAAGCCTCTGCCAATATTTGGCTGGCATGCAGTTGCACGGACCCAGCTTGAATTGAGAGGGATTGCTAGTTAAACGCTGGTTGAAGTTCCCACCTGGAAGTTCAGGAAAATTAAACCAAACTACTTGGTGCTTAATAAGCTAATTTTCCTCACTTGCAAACACAAATCAATTGGTTTAACAAGCAGTACTTTATTAAAGGGAATTAAGTTCCCCTAGTTGGTACTGCTTTCATCTGCCCACATCATTCCAGAAAGCAGATGTTTGGCTTTAGTTTTCCCATAGATGTAGTATTTTTGCATGCCTGAAGCCCACAGAGTACCCATAAATGCTCATCTTCATCTGGTGGGAGATCCTGCCATGTCAGGTGCTCACCAGTGTGGGCAAGAGCTGCCTGATCAGAGCCCCGTGTCATCTGAGTTGGAGAAATTCATGATCTCATGACCTCTTTTGGGTCTCTCTACTAGGGACCACTTCCATATTGCCTAGCTTCATTTACACAAAGTGTTTGGCCAGTATCCCTGATGAGAGCTGACTTGTAACTCTAAAGCATTGGAAAATACTGCAGGCCTTGTCCATGCGTTGTTTATTGCATTCCTTATATTGACGCTGCATGACATAAATTCATTCCTGGAGATGCAAACTCTGCTGTAGTTGTACTAGTTTTAGTTCTAGGGAATGCATATATTGGAGAGAAAGATTTACACGTCAGGCATGTCTTTGAATTGCAGAGCACTCCCATATTAATAGTTCTAGGTTTTAATATTGCTGTGATAGTGTGCTGAAAAACAGATGTATACATCCTCACAAACACCGATACATGAAAATTTCCCTGTAAGCTGAGGGAAGCGGCTAATTTAGTTTTGCTCTACGTTCATGCCTTTCAAGCATCATAAGCAGCAGCGCTAGCCACAACTGACGTCACAGAGTCCATGGCTAATAAGCAGGAAAGAAAACCAGTGTTTTCACAGCCTTGTAATGCTCTATTTATTTATGTAATAGATTGAATGTCATGTAAAGTTTGAAACTGCACTTAGCTTTTCTCAGCTCCCTTGATCTGTCTCGCAGCTGCGGTAGATGGTTCTCTCAGCTGTTGTTGCTGCCTCTCTAATCTGTGCTTTGATTTTGTAGGCATTTCTTATCTGCTGGTTGTGGTCTCTTTGACACGTCCAGCTATGAAAAGAATAACAGACTGTTGAGAACTTGTGTGATAATACTTCTGCCCCAGGATAAAGGAACTTTATGTTCCTTGGGAACTTGCCATATGGGTGCAAAACTGCATGTCTTAAAAAAAATCTTATAAGCACTGAGTTATAAAACGCCAGCGTTACCCTAATGTATTTTGCCCTTGATTTTCAGTGGGCATGAGCTGATATATCTCTGTTGGTATTGATGAAGCTATATGTGTTGTCAGAGTATACCTCAGAGCTGTGTAGTTCCTGGAGCTTTGCAATGACCTGGTTTTACTAAACCTGTTCATGATGATTAATATTTTTGCCTGTATGTCTGTATCCTGAGGGCTGAGCCTGGGTTCCCTAAAGGTCAGGCTGACCCTGGAGACAAAACCCTGGAATCAGAAGCTGCATTGGACCACGTGGGATCCAGATGCCTGAGCACAGCCTGCGCTGCCCAGGTTGCTGCTGACTGCCCGCAGGTGGTATACAGGCTGCCCCTGCAGCTGAACTGGGGTGGGTTACAGGGTGCGCTGTGTCACGGGCAGTCTAAAGTTCGCAGCACCATAGCCATTAGCGTAGGTGTGCTGTTCATCCTGAGCAGTGATGCTGGCCATGTGACATGGCCCCAGCATGGAGCAATGTACAACTGCATGGGAAGCTCATCTGTCGTGAGGCACAGTCTCTCCCTCTCTGCAGCAGCCCTCCGTCTTCAGCACAGAATCTGTTTCATCTAGGCTTGTGCAGTTTTTTAGTATATAAGTCTATTTTTTTGTGCATGAAAATTATAATTACTTTGATGTTCATAAGCAGGTTTAAAATTTGGCTTCTTTGGTTTGCTTCTAGCTCCATTCGGGAAGCCAACTACCAAAGCCCACTCTGACTACCATTTTGTCTTCTGACCTGAAAAAGCTGATGCAAAAGAAAACAAGCTGCTTCTGCTTTGCCTCCTGCTTTCCTGTGGTCTCAATGACAGAAACCTGCTCCTTCAGTGGCATAAGGCTACGGGTAAGTGTTTTGCCGGAGTTGTGATATACGTAACCAGCTGTTCATCTTCTCTAAGTGGGGAAGAAAATCACCCAGAGGAGTAATGGCTGAGGCAGTAGCTGACGTGAATTTATGAGTCTGTAGCAGACATAATCAACCTATTTAGTTTTCCCAAAGCAGGAAGCGAAGCTCTCCTGTGGGAACAGACCTTCTTTACCCTTAAGCAAAATAAATCTTGCTTCCTGGGTGATTCTACTAGACGGGACCCAAAAGCTGGGTGTTGTGCTGCTTTGGCTGCAGGAAGCTTATTTACCTGCTTGTGGAACAAGATCTGCTGAGGATGCTCAGGGCTTTATTTCACCTGGCAGGTATCACAGTCTATCCTAAACCTTTGGAAATAGCTTTCTAATGGATACTTGCCTGTCTGAGGAAAAGGCAGTACTCATCCTTTCTTTCTCACTACCTTAGGCTCTAAGCTAGCGCTAGTTTTTTCTGAAATACAGTGCTGCTTTTCCCTGAGAGGTGACCCTCATCAGCAATGACCCATTTCAGCAATGCTCCCTGCATAGACAGTAGTGTTCTGGTACAACCAATACTGTTGAACCTGGGGGCTGGTTAGAGAGCACACTGAATCTATGGCAAATAGTGCACAAGTGAGCTGTGCTGTTCGTGATTCTGGCGTTTTGTCATTTGAATTGTTTGGAGAGCAGGCAGGCTGAGCAGCAAGGGCCAGGGGTGAGCCAGGGCACAGGAAAGCGTGCGTGCGTAGCAGTGGCCCTTGAGAGGGAAATCTTCACCTCTCATGAGACTCAGGAACACAGGAACTGTTCTGAGACCAATGCCGTCTGCGCCTCTGATTGTTTGGATGCTCGCTTATCGCTGTGAGGCAAGTGCCTGGATGCAATCCTCTCAGGGGGAAACCTGTTATTGTTTCCACTATTTACTCTTTATTGTGGTAGTATCTGAGAGCTACAGTCATGGTTCAGAGCCCTCTTGTGCAGGGAATTGATCATGAGTGGAACTGGGATGAAAGGGGATGGTTCCTCAGGGACAGGCTGAAGTTTGTTATTTTTTTCTCAAGTTTTATGGAAAAATACATTAGCTTCTAAATGAGTGACAGAGCTGTTGGTATTTATGGCCAACGTGAGCGATGTAACTCCTTTCAGCATTTTACTTCAGGATATGATCAGTGGAAGGCTGAGTCCTGGGAAGAGGAGCTTGTAAGCCGAGCTCCAAAAGCATTACTGTATTCACGTGGCACATTTCAGTTGCAAATTTTGGTATTTTTACCCTATGTCTGCGGTTTCAGAAAATATTGAGGTAAAACACAAGTTTGAGAAGGTGTGGAAGTCATCTTCAAGGGACGAAATATTCACTGTCTGTTGGAAGATCTAGTAAGAGTGCATTTAAACATTTGCATGGTGCAGGATAAGGAAGCTGGTAAATGCCTGTGGAAACTTTCATTGTTTTCTGTTAAATGTGACCTTTTCTTACCCCTCTTTTTCAATTTTATTTGTTAGTTGCTTTGTTTTGTTTTGGTTTGGTTTTTTTTTTTTTGAATCAGCTCCTTGGGACTTACTTTAGATCTACTTCAAAATCTCTTTGTAAAGCAGTGGGATTTTTTGCTTGTGTAATTCATGCCGAGAAGCAGCATAGTCCACAGGAAGCACCATTAATTTCAAGGAACCATTCAGCTTTAGTAAGGCTGATTAGTTGAGAGTATTAGGTGAGAGTTTTTGCAATATTGAAAGTGTCAAGCTATTACCAAATTTTACATTGATTTTACCGATTGTCACATTTTTTGACAAGTGTTTTAATTGTTGACTGGAAAAGGAAATGAGTATTCATGTTCCTTCTTGTGCTGCCTCTCTATTTTAGAGAGAGGAGTAGTTAATTATCTTGCGGATAGAAAACAATTAAAGTGTTGTTTCTTTTATCACTGCATGATAATGGAGTAACAAAGTGGTGTCTCAGACCCGAAGTTCTTACTGGAGTTCTCGGGAGGGAGATGAGTACTGTGTGCGGCTCAGCTAGCGTAAGAAATGTCTCATTTGTCACGTGCTAAAGGGTGATTGAAATCTCCCTGTAAGCTACTCTATTAGATATGCTTATGCACTACTGAAAAAAATGCAGGCCGTAGAAGAAAATACCACTGCAAGCAAAGCCTGAATATAGTAATACTTAACTTGTAGGCAGTGTTCCACTTATCTGGCTGAGAGCCAGCTTTTTTTATGATAAAGGCATCAGCGTTTGTTTAATGTGTCCCTTATCAAATCCGAAAGCTAATATTTGAGTTAGTCCTCCATGAAGATAAACAGCAACTGTTTGAATGAGAATTAAGACATTGTGTATCATACTCCTCAGAACAGTATCTAGGTACTTTACCTTGAAACCAAAGAAATACCACGCAGATGTGTATTCAATCTGTGTTCAGAGAAAGTTCTCTTAAAAGCTAGTTTACGTAGTGAAAGTATTTGGGGAAGTTATAGCAAAGAGGGGGATCTTGGTTTTAATCAAATGCAAAGCATGCTGGAGTTGATTTGAATCCATCAATTGGCTCTCAGGTCAGGCTTTTAGTCCTGAAGGTAGTAAAGAGACTGTCTTTTGAAGAAGCTCAAATAGGGCTTCTGTTTTCCTACAAACAAGAATTCTGCAATCCCAGCCTAGCTGTGCAAGGGAGTCTGGTCCATGATCATCTTCTCTGCTACACAGCATAGACAGAGCTTACGCAGCTTCATTGGCTTCAGTGCATTCGTTCCAAAACTGCATCCATGTATAAAAGAGTAGAATTAAGCTTCGAATTAACTTAACCTCTCGCTCAGTTTAACCATTGAGGATTGTACTTCTGAAGACGGCACTTTTGCGAACCTTATGTATAAACTCAGTCAGATTTGAAGGCAAGCAGCAACATGAGGACTCTTACTATATGGTCGGGATAAATGTAAATAAATGGATGGTGCAACAAACGATTCCAGGATGCCACTGCTGATGGATGTCAGGACCCCACCTCCCCCATCACCACCACCACAAAAAAAAGTATAGTTAGGTGGCTGCAAAGTTTAACATGGGTTAGTAGAAGCCTGGTGAAAAACAATCTGATAATGCAAATCATGGTGGTAATGGTAGTGAAATATGGATGGAAAACAAGTAAAAAACTTAGAAGGCAGCAGCCACAGCAATGCAACTTGGGAAAGGAACAACAACAAATGATCACTGTACTAAATCCAGTTAAGAATGAAACTGTAATATATATTAAATGTGGCAGGCTTTTCCTCACCGGGCAGTATTCATGTAGCATTCAAAGCTGAACATGAAAATTTGAAAATATCATGATGCTATGTAAAGAGGATTATTGTACAAAAGAAATTTCTAGTAGTCAGGAAAATAGAGCCATTTCTCACTAAGGGCAAGCTTTAACTATTGATATAAGAACAATAACAACTGTTAATGCTGATAATCGTGAACACTTGACATCTTCAGGTTCTGGCCAGGCTCACCGCATGCTTTGTCAAGTTAAATGCTGGGAGGAAGCAATGTAGCTGGAACTTGCTGGAATTCATTAGGTGGAGAAGAGGAAACCCTATTTCCTGACAATGTTTTCAGCTAATGCTTTTTTGCAGTATTTGGCCTGCTGCATTGCTGAGTGAAAATAATATTTGGAGAAAGATGGAAGAACTCACTGAATAATATATAATCTTAAAGAATAAAATGTCCCCATCACAGTGGGGATATGGAAGTAGGCTAAAGCCTTGTCCTTACCTACACAAAGTAATTATTCTGTGTAAGCTGCTTGAATTTAATGGATCTCAGGAGTGTCAGAAAAGCATCTTGCCACTTCTTCCACCTCAAGTCCCTGTGGTCATCTGGACGACAGAGCCATGGCAGGAGAACTGCTGCTGGCAACAAATCTGACTGTCAGCTTTGCCCAGGGCCCCAGTGGATGGGCCCCCATATCATGGAGGGGCAGGCACGTGCCTTGCTGCTGAGTCCACAGCAGAGTTTAGCTGATCCCTTCTTTACTCTCATATTGGAGCCTTGTACAAAGAAAATGAGAGCAGACACCAAGGGCTGTATTGTAGTGTGACGATTAAGATTTATAGAGCCAAAATTCTCTTTCAGATTGCTCCAGTACTATGGCATCAAAGAGGAATTTTTGCCACACTTTCTGCTATAACAAGCAAATCAGATGAGTTCTGAGTAGACAATTTTTTCTCCAACTTCAGAACTTACTACAGGTAAAACATTTACCAGATGTGGTTTTTTTTGTTTTTTTTTTTTTTTTTAAATTATAGTCTGAAAATCTATTTTGTTCTATTGCTTGGCGTAGGTTAGGCATTAATGGAGCAACAGCGTAATAATACCCCCTGCAACTGCATTGTTCATGCAGGCAAAACTCTCTGGCTGCGTTGCCTAACAGTATTGTACAGGCAGAGATGATCTCACCCTGTCTGCGTTTTGAGCTGACCAGGCGTCATATGGATGCAGTTAGTGCAGTGCCCCGTTTGAGCTAATAAGAGACGTGGCATATTAGCTTGGGGCTACGTCTGACATTTAACATGTCTTCCAGTTGGCTTAAAGCATGGGCAGAGCGAGCTTGCATCTGTCTCAGTGTGAACGTTGCCTCTGCCTGAAAAATATTGCGCAAAACCGTGTGTGAGAGACTTGCAAAGTGATTTTGTGAAATCCTTATAAAGTGAAACACTCTCTGTAATATGAAATTACTCCTATTAGAGCTGCAGCTTGAGTAACTTTTGTATGTGATCAAGAACCACCAATTCAAGTTCTCTTGTCCCTAATTTCTCTCTCATTTGGATTTTGTTAGTCTCCCGCTGCTGGCATAGATTCTGACTACTGCCACACCATGTGAAAGGGGACTGCCTGAATTTGTTTAGTTTTTCAGGATGGATGCTGAATACCATGATAGCGTAGGCACTATAAGAAATGTCAGGAGGAAAACTTTTGAGGAACTTTGTCTTTATTAGTTTATAGAATGAGTTATAGGTGAGCAGATGTCTTCAAAATTAATGGGACTTGGATCCCAAATATTTGTTTTGGGGTTTAGTACATTAATTCTTGTACTAAATGGTAAGGATGGATATACAAGTGTGCATATAGAGATATATATGTCTCACGTGTGTATATGTGCATGTGTCTACATGTATGAGATACATATATGTCACTGTAGAGTTGTGTGGCAAAAAAGCAATAAAACTCCTGAGTTTCCACTGTCATTTTCAGCTCTGAATAGGTATCCTCCTTCCTCTCTTCTGTAGAAGGAAACCTTTTCAAGCACTGAAATTTGACAGCAGCAGACAAGCAGGCGAGGAGACATATCCCTTTTGGAGAGTCCTAATCCAGGTTTTCCTTGCATTGGCTCCAAAGCTCTTCATCATTTTGTCCCTATGTTTCCCTCTTCTGCATAGAAAACAATCCAAGTATGGCAGATATGAAAAACCCTGTATCCATTAACCTGCATCCTGTGAGACATTATCAGGAATTCATAGCAGAGCCTTTCATTTTATGAGAGAGTTATATAATGAACTGGAGAGCTTCTGGAAAAGCACAAGAGTATGCCAGGAAACAACCTAGGAGATGTTAGGACTGGAGCAGGAGAAAGCTGCTCCTGATCTGAGGGGAGCGTGGTAAGAATGGGACTTGAGCAGGTTCGTGCCAGTGTCAGAGCAGAACCTGGCCTCTGCTGTGCAAAGTGGCAGAAAGGCACTACTAAAAAAAGAAACTGAGGAAAGCCAGAAAGAACAAGCTGTTTCTCGGCAGATATGTGAGAATGGAGCAACTCCCACGGGAGGCCAAGCACGAAGGAGAAGTGGCCCAGCCAGCATGGCTGCCTCCTATCTTAATATAGCAGCCTTCTTGGCAAAGCAAAGGGGTGAGGCCCGGTGGAGGAGGAGAGCTGGGTTTGCTTTCCCCAAAACCTGTTTGCAATAGCGAAGAAATGCCGCTGGCTGCATTCCAGCAAACCATTAGGATTCAGTGATCTGGCAGTGAAATCCAGCTGTTGGAGGTGCATTCCTCAGCACTTCTAGCAGATCCTGCCTGCCCCTTGTCCACAGGTGGTCTGTTGCTCAGTGGGGGATTAGCTAAATGTCTGGACAACAGGAGACCCCGTTCTACTCTTAGCAGTGTCTATCCTCTTCCCCCCCAAGCCCCCTCCCCCCAAGCCTTTTTGGAAACAAGTAGGTATGGCAAATGTGTGGTGTTGTGTAAGCATACGCTGACGAGCAGGATTCAGCCCAGAATTATTTTCCTCATAAGCGCTGCAGACCGGGGAAGGGGCCATTTCCAGCGTGGGCTTCTGCAGGCTCAGGCTGAGCTGGTTTGATGTGTGTGAATAAGGTGTTGCTTTTGCCTATTCCTGACTAACTTCACTCCCTCAAAAGAAACAAAGAAATCCAAGCAAAAGAAAATCATTCAAGCAAAACAAAAAGCATTGACAACATTGCACAATAAAAATCACTTCTAGACCTAAATCCTGGGCACTGCCTCTGCATAACAGATTGGCAGGTAGGGAGATGACAAAATATTGTGCTTTTTGCTCACTGTTGCCGTCTCTTACATGGCAGCTATCCCACAGTCTTTTCTGATTCCTTACTCTCATTTCCATCCTTTGGAACCCTAGACCTTATTGACTTTAGTTTTTCTTTATTTTCCCTGTTTTGTTGGTGCCTCTTAGTTCTATCCCATCCTTTGCTTTGAGGTCTTTGCCTCCGTTCTGGGCGCTCTGCCGGTGTTTCTTTCCCAGTAGCCTTTCAGTTCCTTCCTCTCCATTCCCCACCCTTCTCACCAACTCCTTCCCTCACACGGTCCCTCTCTCGTGCACATCCCACCATTCCATTTCTTACCCACATTTTCCTATTTGTTTTCTTTTCCCCCACACCTCTCCCTGTCTTAATTCCTCCCTCCACTCCGAGCTGGATGTCAGCTATTGTATCATTAAGAAGTAATGGGAACTAATTAAAAAACCAATCTGATGGATTGTTTTTTAGGATTGGATTTATAGGATCCTGTCAGTCTATTTCCTTTTTAGTGAAAGAATTTAAAACAATTCCAAAATCCATAAAAACATCTCCAGGTTTTCACCTTATTTGAAACTGGATGTCATGTATCTTACATATATATGTCATCCATAGTGTTTTAGAGCTTCTACATAACATGATCTTGTTTTAATTGAGATCTCCATGCTGTTAAACATAAACCAGAACTGCATACTTCCATGTACTGCAGGCTTGTCTTTTATTTGAAGAGATATGCAGTGGCATGCAGAGGATGCAGCCATTCTTCTAAAGAGCTTACGCCTGGACATGCAAACAGAAACCCCCTTCTTTTCAAATTTATGTAGGACCTATTTACACAGGTCTTACATGACATTATCACCTCTTAATGTTTTCAGTCATAACCTGTTCACTGACTTTGAATCTCCAGCAATCGTCAACAGTAAAGTGTTAAACCTTGTAGGAAAACGAAGGCTATTTAAAAGAAGTCACAGTGTGTATTGCTTTCCCTGTGATAGTGTGGAAGTGACAATTGACTCTGCAAATGCAGACAACTTCTGCGTGTTCATAATTTGTTTACTGCTAGTCAGACGTTCTCACTGTCCCTTTTTCCATGTCTCTCACAGCGCTGTGTTGAGTTGTAATGATTCAGGGACCAGGCGTCTGGTTAATGCAGCTCATGTTGTCACCCTCACGGGGCTCATTTGCCTACAGGCATGTCAGAAGGAACAAGTAATATAAGGGCATATATAACTGTAGTTGGCAGTGTACTGAAAAGATGCTGAAGCTCGCTTTAAATGAATAGCGTAGGACATCAGGAGCTAAGTAGCTGAGAAATAAGATAAATTTGCTTGAATGGAGCATTGTGTTTCTGTAGTTAGGCTGTGCCTGGTACTTGATCTAAATGAGGTATGTGCATGGTGTGCAGTGTAGACATCCCCTGTGTGCTATTTGTTCCTAGCACTGTCTTGCACGTTTTCGGTATCCAGCACAGTTCACATCACCCGGACTTGTACACAGTTTAAGCCTGATGGGAGGGAGTAAAGAAGACAGAGCCAGACTCTCCTCGCTGCAGTTAATGGCATAGGGCATTACGATGACCTGTGTTCAGGAATTTGAAGGTTTGGGTTTTTTCTCCAAACCTTTAGTGAGGAGTACACAAGTCTGTAGAGTGATTGATACTATGTTAGTTGGTGTTCTGGTCTTTAGCTGTGTGCCTGCACAAGCCTGAGCCTGTGCATGCTGCTTCATACTGGCAAGGCAAGAACGAAGCACATATCCTTTGAGTTGGTGCAATCTGAGTTTGCTTTAGCTCTTGGGGATCACATTGCAGAGCAGTGAGAGATGCAAGTTTGTTCTGTCTCTCCATTTTGGATTATGACTGTTGACTGAATATGGGTGTCCTTGGTTTTGCTAATCATTTTTCTTAGTTCTGCTCCTGCAACAGACACACTATGGGTTTTCAGAGCGCTTTGCACCAGCACGCAGCAGAGTATGTTGTAAGGGAAATGTAGGAGACAGCCACACAAAAAAAAGGCTTACAATCTCTTGCAGTGATCTAGTGTGATCATCTGTTGAGATATTCCAAGGAGCTGTATGGGTAAGTTGTTCCAAGGCCAGGTTTTCACTGAAGGGGAGTAAAGAGAATCACGATCGTTACTGAATTTGGGCTGTATATTGCAGCTGTGTTCTCTGGGAGAGGAAATGCTGGAGAGTTTAAAGCTATTGACTGGCCGAGGAGCAATGCTAGTTTGCAACCTTGCCGCCACCCAGTATAATACAGTTTCTAGTTTGGATCAGTTCCAGCTGTCAGAGCCCAATTTACTAACCATGTTGGGAAGGATGCAAGTTTTCTTTTTTTGAAGGTCAGTATCATTTAAGGTTATTGAAAGCAAGGAAACCTGTTCCACCTTTATAAGGAAAACATTGCCATGGAGTGTTTAGGAGCCACACGGTTATAATGAATAACGAATGTATGGTACTTTGTGTAGTGTTTAGCTCAGCCTGAGAAAGAGAAAATAGTGGAAGTCTCTTCTTTCTGCCTGTGTGTTCAAACGAAGGAAAATCAAAGCTGTTATACCAGAGCTATATATCAGCTAATATATTTTAGGAACTGTGGAATGATCATAATTACAAAAAAGTCCTCCAGAGAGAAATTATGACTCATAGTTTATGTTCTCTTTAGTGTTGCTATGGAAAAAGAGGTTAGTGCCAGTGGTCATACAGCAATATTAATCTCTGATCTGAAAGAAAAATAAATAACAATCTCTAGCTTAACCCAAAGCAGATTTATTCTCAGTTACTGCAGCACACTCCATTAAAGGGGATAACCATGTAAGAAAAATTAAAGATGACATTGATTATCAGTTCTCAACATGCAGTTAGAGTTCCTTATTTGAATTAGTGTGCACTTCAGACTCCTGCAAACGACTTGGCGGAGTGAGAGGAAGGGAAAAAAGGCATTTTGATCAAAAGGAGGGCAGGAAAGATCAGCCACCACCGACAGCTGCAAGTATGCTGATTAAAATTTCTTTATGCATGCAGTTAGACTCAGCCTGGGGTTGATGCTGGTTCAACTGCAGATCCTGAAACAAAACCGTAGCAACAGGCAGTTTAAAGTGGTGGAAAGTGGCTATCAGCCATTTTCCATTTATTGGGGAAAGTGAGGGCAGTGAGTCAGAGAGTGGTGGATACTTAGGTGCTGAGTCAGCACCCTTCGGGCTGCTCTGGCAGTTGTTTCCTGCCAGTTGTTTAGTTGCCTAGGCAAAACCCTAACCAGGACTGGGGCCAAACAGCTGTGTGCTTGCTTTGCTCGCGTGGTGAATCTTTTTCTTTGCATGCAGGAAAACTACCTGACACCTTCTTCTTGACACCCAGAGTGAGCGTGTGTGTCTTAGTGGGTCACAGTAAACCTTTTCTACCTGCATACTTGACTTTTTGTTTTCAGGAGCTGGAGCTACACTTGCTCCGTTGCATGCCGTTACTGACAGCAAAGACCTTGCAGTCAGAACTTAGCTTGAAATTTTGCTCACAGTGCACCCTGCGAAGCAGGCTATAGCCTTCCTTTCTGCCACACTGTCGCATCTGCCGTGCTGATGGCAGTAAAACTTTTTATTCTGTTGATGAGCTAAGCAGATTGGACTGGGGAGATACACAGACCTCATGTCCTGCATCTATGCACACAGGTCTTACTGATGGTCACAGGAGTTGTACATGTGGCCCAAAAACCTTGTATGGCTTTGAGTCAGCTGAAGGCTTTTCACTGACTTTCAGGGTTGGACTGGTCCCAGGGTGAACAGTTTGCCCTCTAACAAATTAGCATTACTTCACTAATTCTTCTGAGGTTACCTCTTTTAAGTGTGTGACTATCAGTCATCAGTCACGTAACTGTTTGGCCTTACAGTCTATAACAACAATTGGTTTTCATTGCATCAGTGTGAAGGTCATACAGGTATATTTTGCCTTCTGATCATTTTCTTCTTCTTCCCTTTCTTCTGTCTCTTTAATCATTAAACATGCTTCAGTCAGGCCCGTACGAGGGCTTTGAGTGCACTCTCTTATTTGACAGCGAAATGGTCCAGAAAGCCTGTTTCTGTGCCTTTTCACAGAGGAGCCGGCTCATGGATTAGCACGTGGGGGTCAACAGGATGCTCTTTGCCCTTTCCCCTAAAAGGGGACAGAAATGTCAGCTGGTTTTCTGGCATTGAAAATGGAAGTATCAGCAGCCGCTGAGTGCTGTTAGTTTAAATATTTATACCATAAGGACTTTATCACACCCTCTAGAAAGAGGCAAAAGTGCAAAGCTCCCGCCGATTTCAGTAGAGGTCGAACTCTGAATCCGCGCAGCAGCTAACAGGTTGGGTCTTCCAAGGAATAATGGTACGAGTGGAGCTCACAGGCAGGCGCTGTACCTGTGTTATTGTGTTAAGAAGGGTAAACAACCAGTTTTTTTCAAACAGTAATTATGTAGACAAACCTGCCAGCACAAGCATGGAATACCCGTGCATATGCTTGACATCTGCCAGCCTGACAAGAGCCAGGCACATACTTCAGATACTTGAAAGAATACAGTGCTGCTGGTGCTGCAGTCTGTCTCCTCCCTGAAACACTAAGTTTTGCAGACTCATGTTTTTAGTCAGGACTCGAGAATGGAAGGAGAGGGGAGGAAACAACTTGGGGGACATCTTGGGATCCTGAGCTTGCTTCGTCCTCTGGTTTGTAAGATAGCACAAAAGCAGACATTTGTGAGTTGCGTAAACATTTTTCTCTCTTGCAAAGCATGCTTTCTTATGTTTGTTAGGATTACGGGCCCGCTTGTCCTTGTAAATGTGTGACTGTGACGGAAAAAATGTTTAATTCTAGTCCTGCAACCAATGGCTGTGTGTTTAGTGTGTCCTGAAGTGAGTATTTGAATTAATTCTCACAGATGCTCAGTATCTGCATTTCCAATGGTTTTACTGGATGGCATTGTAATGCTCTTAAAACACTGCACATGGGATTCGCTTCAGCATCTCTAAAACTGGATAAAGCATGGCCAGGGGTATTGTTTGAATTAAAGCTTAGCAGGACAAACAAACCAGGCATATCTGAAAGCGAAATGTAAACATGATGCTGGGGTTCCTGGTTAGCGCTTGGTGGCTGCGGGAAGTTGACAGCTGTTACATAAAGGTTAAACGTGCATTCTTTGGTCTGTCAGTAAAATTAAGCCTCCTAAAGACTATGTGGCACTCCGGAAGACATGAATTTATCTGTGTGCATAAACAGAATATACACTTCAATATAAATATGCTTTCAGGACTATTTAAAGTATTAGAAGTATGATCCAGTCCCATAAAAAATGCAGATGGAGCTAGCAGATTTTGGGAAGTGCCTGACTACATTCAGATGGGCTAGAGAGCTGACGAGTGTCTGGAAAGCAAAGGTGTTTGCGTTGCTAAATAACAGCAGAGGATGAGAAAGAAAATGGTATAGGCGCAACAGGGATATGAACTGAACTAATAAATGCTTGACCTTTAAATTTCATCTTTGCCAGCTTCTCAGACTGCTTCTCCCAAAGACTGACATGACTGTGTTTTATGTTATGCTTTTATTTGCCATATTTGTAGTTAGTTACAAGTAAAAATGATTGAAATCCATTGTAGTTAATACAAAATAAAAATATAGCTGCACGGGTTATGCCATGATTTTTCTTACAAACAGTATCTCCTATATGATACCATACACTTAAGAGCTTGACTCTTAATAGTACTCACCTACACTAAGCTCTTATTGACTAACTTCCAGTGTGATTTACTGGTTACAGATATTACCCCTGTGGAGTAACATCTGTTAATAATTTCATAACGGTATTTTTGCTGTAGTTTTTATTTCCCCTGTAATTTGTGATTCTAAATACAAGTTGAAGGAAGCAACCTTTTAGTGCAATGTTAAGTATCAGTAGAATTTTATATATATATATATATAAAATAAAAATAACCCACTGCATAAACAAACAAGGATGTAAGGTAACTGTTGTGGGTATTGTGCTTCCCTTTCCTCCCCTCCCCCTTACCTTTGTTAAGTGACAGGAATGAACATTCATGGTGAACAAACTACCCTGTAACCTCTCATTTTCAATGAATTTTGAAAAATTACAGACTTGTAATTTTGAGAGCAGGTAGGTGGCTTTGATGAAAGTTATTAGCAGAGAATCAAATCCTGTGGCTTTGCAGACTCATCCTTACGTAAACTCATCCCTGCCATGAAGTTCAATCCATGACACATTGTTCCCTTTAGACATGCCTAAGAGAGTATTTCACCTTTTTGAAAAAATTGTCCTTACATCCCTGTAATTATCTAACTCTTCTGTGTAGATATAGTTCTATATATGAAATAATTTGTAAAAAGATAAATTATGCTATTTTCAAAATACTCTGAGATACAAAGTTGTGCAGGTGCAAGTTTGATAGTATATTGCTATAAAGACTAAGAATTAATTAATTAGTGTTATCTGAGTATATATTCTTTAAGCTGGGAGTACAGATTTAATATTGTGGGGTTTTATTTTTGCTTTTTTTACATTTCATAGCATTTCATACTTTCTTCAGACTATCTCCATGTTTCTATCAAATTCCTTCTATTTTTTTTTTATTTTTCCATTTCTGATCCCTTAAAGGTACAGTAGCTGATCACACAGTCATGGTTGTCACTAATGTATTTCCATAACTCTGGTAGACTGAAACACATCTTTTCATTTCCACCCTAAACACAGTCATTTCTTCTAAGTGAATAGCGAGAGGCTTCTGGCAAAAATCTTTTCCCCTGTTGAAACTGATGGAACCAACTTTTCAGCTTTGCCCTTTTAAGTACTCTGCTCTTCTAGGCTTACAGCGTCGTGGGGCAAAGCCCCAAACAAACTACATGTATGCACAGTTACCGAGGCTGTTAGTATTCATGGAGCATAGCACGGAAACCGAAATCGAATGTTCTCATTGGTATTTCTACATTTACATACAAAACTACTCACAGTGCTGTGAAATACTGAAAGAGAAGAAAACAGACCAGAAATGTTTGGGTTTTGACTACTCTCCACGAATTCCTCTGACCTAAGTATAAGAAAGCCAGCTGACCAGCTTGCTTCTACTAGACATACTCTTTTCCTGCTAGTCTCTTACGCCAGCTGACAGCATCTCTAACTTAATGAACACCAGTAACTCGGCCTAAAACAGAGCGTATTGCAGCCTGTGTCATTGACCTTGTTCACTCTGCATTCCAACACAATGCAATAAATTACCACTGCAGAGAAAAGGATGGAAGAAACTGAATTGCTACTACCGCCTGTGTAGCAGAAACCAGTTACTCGCCTAAGTAAAACTGTGCATATCTGGAAGGCGAAGGAAGGCTCAGGTAGATTACGCTGTTTGGTCTATCTGCAGGACAGCTGCTTGGGTCGTTTCTTCGTCAGATTGTTCTGTTTCCCCGCCGACTGGTTTGTTTCTTTCATCATACAGTTTCTGGCTAGAAACTTCTAGAGGTGTCCCATACTCTTCATCATCTTCAACAATGGACAGCTCGATGTTGTTGTTCATCATGGCGTTCCCTTTCATTCTGGCTTCCTTCTCTAGAGAATCGGCTACTGCTTTGCCCTCCTCGGTCAGCGAGGTGGTAGGTGTCATATCCGAGTGCATGTCGGCAAATGACACTTCATCCTCATTCTCCGCTTGGTCGTTGCTTGTAGTTTCTGTTGGTCTGTCCTCAGCTTCAGCAGGGCTTTCTTCTTCACGGGCTTTCTTCACGTTGAATGTGAGGGGAGATACTTTGAAAGCCGAACTCTTTGAAGAGGAGGATTTCTGATGATGTACAGTAAGTGATTTCTTGATCTTTTCTCTCCGTTCAGGTGAGACAATCTTTGTGCTGATCTTGTTCATCTTCTTCTCGATGTTTTGGCGGGAAAATGCTTTCTTGAGGCTGTCTACCTTCTTGAGGCTGGATCTTTTAATTTTCTCAGCTCTCGATTCTTCTGTTTTCTCCTCTGCACTGTCATCCACATCATCTTCCTCATGAAACATTTCATCATCTGAACACAGCTCCACTGTGTGCAAGGTTTCTTCCAGTGTTTTGTTCTCATCCACAGGCTCCTCTTTTCCTTCGGTAATGCTGGGAATAGGCTCTTTTGCAAAAACACTGGCAGGGATCTCATTTTCCTCCTGAAAGAATTGACAATATTTGAGTTTCATAGTTCACAGGACACAAATTTAATAAACAAAGCACAACCCTGAACAATTACTTTTTTTTCCCCCCCATGATGAGATGAAGGATGCTGAACATTTCTTGTTGTTTCAGTATATTTAACCAGTAACAAGCCACTCAAAGCCCACTGAACCATTATCTGATACAGTTTAAGACTAATGAGCTGTCAGCTGGAAGATTTCTCTTTCAGAGTGACTTGGAATGTATACAGAATGGAAATCCCGTTCTTTGTCATTTAAATCAGATACTCTTATTAAAGAGCTTAGCTGTAAAGTTGTACACCTATCCCTGGGGAGAAGGGATGGTATGGTGGCTAAGGAGGTCGTACTAGAGACTCCTGCGTAGACCTACAGAAGTCATGTAACCCCAGAGCTTTCAGTTTCTCTAGCCAAAGATTGGGATTATCTCTGCAGAGATGTTGGGTGCATCCGAGAGGTACCTTAGATGACAAACGCAGTTAGTGCTCCCACTGTATTTCAGAGAAATGTATGTAGCTGTTAAAACTAGATTGTGGGTACTGAGCAGCCATGCAGTCTATGATGTTTAGAGTATGTGTTATTTCCCACCTATTTACAGCACAAAAAAAAAAAAAAGTAAATTTTGTTGGTAAATTGGTAAATATTAAAAATATTTACCAGGGCAACTCCTTGAAAAATAATAAAAAAACCATTTATGGCATACAAAAATAAACAGACATTGTACCACATAGAAAACACTAGTAGTCACTTCTAGCTAAGAGGAAAATGATCACTTTTTAGGAACAAAACCAAGAAAGGGCATGGAAAGAAAGAAGGTATCTGAAAACAAAACAGGCTGAACAAAGGCAGAAGCTGCAACTCGTAACGAAACCTCTGAGACGACTGAGCACAGCAGCTCTGCAACACCCAGCAGTTCAGAAGCAGCACAATGAACGCTCTGTTCTGCGGTAGGTTTTGCAGGCATCTGCCAATGCAAAGAAAACGAGGCTCCTTGCACGCTCCCTTTTCTTTCCAGAATTGTTACGCCTTAGATCTGCATGTTCTCTATTTATTACCTTTTTTATCACCTTCAGACAGAGTGCATGCAATATCACCTAGTGTTATGGATTGGAAGGATTTTTTTTAATTCCCCCCTGTACTTATCTTTCTTTAGATACAAAAAGTAGTAAGTGCTGAGTGAAATGGTTGTAATAGTCTCAGATCTGTCCCTAGTGGGCCTGAGTGTACAGTTAAGGGGAAAAAAGGCCACATACACTTTGAAGTTCATGCTCATTATTTCAGGACTGAGCATACAGTTGTGATCACTGGAGAGAATAGTGTCTCGAGTTAAATTTGCTGTCAAGACTGTATAAGGATGTCTTTATGAATATACCACAGTACTTTGTACATGGTTGTTTTTAAAAACAAAATTCTCCCAACTACCTTGTAGCGCTTCTGGAGCTCAAGAATATGCATGTGGACAGGGAGAATCATTTTATACCACACATACACAGTATATAATCATATATACTGTGATTAAAGTGTGTTGATGAATATCCCTTGGGGATATAAAAATGAAAAGTATGAAAAAATTGATGGCTGTTTGACAGTTTGTATGTGCTTTGCTTCTACGGTTTCCGCACACCTTCCTGGACTAGCGGCTTCAGTTGGATACACTGACACAGATGAAGCTTTCCAAGCCCTTTGCCTGCAGTGGAACATCTAATAAAGCCACTGTTCTTCTCCCAACACCTATAATGTTGTTGCAACTATCGGCAACAGTGACCAAGATAACAAAACAAAGAAAACCTGCACCAGCTTTAAGTGAAAACAGCTGTAACTGCAGTACAAATATTTATATTTTCTCTCCACTGCAGTTAATGAAATGTGGATTACATGAGTGGGTGCAGTGTTAAATTATTCCCCAGAGCATGAGAACTCAGTATAAAGCATAATTAACGTGTCTTGTGCATTCTTTCCAAACCTAGGTAATCGCATACAGTTTTAAGCATCTCAACATGCAGGTGTAAGTGCCTGAATGGCATAGAAAACTCTGATTTTAATGAGTAAAGACGGGTTGTAACTTTTAAAGTATTTAGTCTAGGAAAGTGGTGTCGTATGAGATTGATCACAGGGCAGTCTGAGCCAGAGATGGGCCTGTGTGACTCATCTCAAGGTCAGTTTAGCTCTGTGTCTACAGTATTCACGTTAGACTGAAGTAGTGCATGCAGTCTCTAAAAGAATATGGACATAGATTTTATTTCAATTTTTATCAAATTTGTGACTGAGTAGAAGGGAGATTGTCAAACTACCCATATTTATAAAGGAAAAAAAAAAGCAAACAAAAATATACTACATAATAGTGAGCTAATGATTCAATTAAAAGCAGATCCTAGGTGGTCTTTGGCTATCAGACAGTACTGGCATTCAAGAAATCACCTCTTTGTCTAAGCTTCCTGCATGGCCCTGGAAAACATCAGGCTCTGGGCATCTATTACTCTGCTTGTAAAAATGGGAATGACATGCTTTCCTATCTCACGTTTTTAAAAGACCTTAGGATCACAGGAACTATTAAAATGCAAATGAAAATAAATTAAGTAAAACGCTTTGGAACTACAAAAGGTAGTATAGTAGGAATGCTCTGTGGTGGAACAGATGTTTCTGTTTCAAATACACTTACTGATAACATGTTGTAAGTGGGCTATTGGTAACTTTTTGGTCTAACAAGTTTATATGACACCTATATTTTGTTTTGATACATTTTTCAAGCAGTCTAGTGTTTTGTTTAGGAAGACTAGAACAATACACTGAAAAATGCCAACTGTTACAAAGTGCATAACTATTTTCCATGCCAAAAAAAGTAGAACTTTGATCTTTTCATCTTGATCTAATCTAAAATTCTGAGAAAGCAATACATCTTTTTATTTTCCATATCTGAGTTCAAAAACAGCACTTGCATTTTCTCAGATGAGCTTGGCTGTAGGTAGCTAGCTCCTCTGAATTTTATTTTTCCGTGTAGGAGCCGAATAGACTTGTGCAAGTTCTCTGTGTAAAACAACTCTTGCTAATACTAGTAATACTTGCAAAGTTAAAATCAGTGCCTTCCCTGTGGCTTTGATCAGCCGTTCTCGGGAACTTTCTATAGGTCATAATCTCAACCCTCTCTTTTACCAGAAAGAAAGACAAGATCCATAATGGCATACTACAAAACCGGACAGCCTGAGTGCACAGGTAGTTAATTTACTCAGGAGTGCTGAATCTCTGATGCCACATAAGGGAAATCAGTGTGCTTTGGTTTGGATTTTTGTTAGATTTGTGGTAAGAGGCCATGGCCTTCAAGAAGGGGAGATGGCATTTTCCATGCTTACAGCAGTCCAGGCTCCTCTGTACTTTTTAGATGCTGTTATAGGCCTAAATGGTTACTAGTCTAAAACTTGTTTTGCTACACAAAATAGGCCAAACGATGACAAATCCTTCTAAAAACATCTACAGCTCCACCTACTTTCCTTCAGACAAATAAATGCTCTTCAGACCTGGATGTCACCATGGGGAGGGAGGAGGGCAGGGACCAGGCTGGGACCACGGGCAAGGAGGAGGAAACTTCCGGCTGCCCATTTGCACGTCCTGTGCAGGCTGGGGAGTTTTGGGAGCGGGTTGTGAGTTTGGCTGGACCATCCCCCTGACCTCCCACAGCACAGCTGGGTCCAGTCCTAAGAGCCATGTGAGATATTTTTGTCATTAATCAATATAAGAGTATTTTCCCTGCAAGGCTCCAGTGGGAAATTTAGTAGTTAGATAATAGCATTATCAGTTTGTAATTTTTCTGTTTCCCTCACTTGTTCATTTTTGAGTTTGAAGTTGCTTTTGCGAAAGATTATTACAGTGACCCAAACAAGATAAAACGAAATGGCTGATTTCCTCTGCCTTCCTCTTGCTTCATTTCAGGATGAAGCATTTAACAAGAGCAGCATCTGAAAGGGGCTTGAATATCAGTGTGCTTGACCCCAAGCTATAACTTTGACTTATTTTATCTGTCCTATTTACCAGTAAACATGACATTTAATTGCAAAATTAAACATGAGCCTTTTTTATCTTGCATTTTGCTTCTGCAGCTAAAATAGCAAACAAAACTCCCACCAAACCAGAACCAAAAAGCTGGTCATGTGGCAAGAACAAAATAGAGGGGAACAATGCCAAAGCTTAACAAGGATTTTTAAAACAGTCACTTCAGTGTTTTGCTAAATTGCTGTGTCACTTGTGGCATTTGTAATAACTTTTGCATCCTCAAATGCTTGGAATGGAGCTCCATTAAAATACATCACCAATTAAAGAAATATATGCAAACTAGGAACAATGCAGACAGTCTAGGGAGAGAAAACTAAGAGCATTTTAATGGAAAATATGTAAATAGCTGAACTTTTCTAAACGCAGTTCATTCTCAGTGTGTACGCTGAGGGAAAGCTGATGCTGGCGAGTGGCAGCATGGTTTCATAAAATACAGAGCTGGAGCTCAGTCATGTGATTTGGCTATGCTCAGTGCTCCCACCAAGTATCAGGGAGTTTGAGCTATACAGTGAATGCAGAACTGAATGACAAATGTGTATTTTTATTTTCATACGGAGCTGTCTTCCTAAGCTGGAAAAGCGGGTCCTAATGAGAAACACGCTGTGTGAAGTTTGGGATTGGTTTTTTTCAGTGGAAAAGAAGAATCCCCCAAGTGAAGAGAAGTCTCATATATCCAGGTTTCCCTTTTGTTTTTACAGAAATCTGGCGTCAATATGGCTTCATTGCTGCGACTTCTCCTTCCTGCAATTGTTTTTCCATGGATTCCTGTTCGGGGCGGTACAAAAACCCAGCCAGCCTTCTGCTCTTTTCCCTCTGTACAATTGTCCTAGCAAGGTAGTGGCCCCGCTGACTGCCAGGTCACCCCACCTCCACCTTGCAAGGAGACCCTGCCGGGAGGTTTCGAGGAGGAGGGCATGCAGGTAAGGTGCCTGCCCGGGCTGGCAGCGGGCATACAGGCACAGCATCATGAGCACCCGCTATCCCTTTGGGTGCGGCCGCTTCCCCAGTGGAAAATCCCAGCTCCTCCCAGGCCGTTGCTGGAGAAGGCCCTGGGTGCTGCCTGCCCCAGCCACCCTCCCACGCCCTGGGAAGCCCTGCCGGCAGCCCTGGTTTTCCAGACAGCCACGCTGCCTTTTAGCAACAGGCCAGTGCCAGAAGCAATTCCCAGCTGACAGCTGAATTTTTTTTTTTTACTGAATTTAACTGCAGTATTTCTTTTCTAAGGCTTATGTTCCTGATCTGCAGCGGCTTGGGATCAGTTAAGTTCACCTCCCCCCCACCATGGCAACATATTTCCCAGTCATTGATTCCTGTTGATGGGAACACAGTCAACTAAATCCTTCTAAAGGCAACAAAGACTAGACCTCCTGTCCAAAGGTACCACCCCAGTGACGGGCTGTGGAGAAGCAGTGGGTTTTCTTTAGCTGTTGTTCTGGGACACAGACCTGTGGTGTTTGGTTTGGGTTTGTGCACTTCAGTATTACGGAAAGGCTTGGAGGTTTAAATAGGCCTTAGCTTTGCAATAATATTTAGTGTCGGGAAACAAGCTAAGCCAGCTCTCCCCTGTCAGGACACTGCTTTACCCTTCAAACCCTTCTTGGCGAGTTTTACCAGTACTATGTCATCTTAATCACTATGTCATCTTAAAATGCTAAAATTTGGGTTCTCTGGAGGAAGATACTGTAGTTGCAATAGCAAGGCCTTAATTCTCATGCTTGCAGGTAGCAGAAATGCCACAAAATTACCTTCCCACAGGCCAAGCTGGTGCACCCTCCCCATGGGAAACGTTCAAGGTCTAGGTCTGAACCTGGAGGCGGGAGCCAAGCGTTAGCTAACATGGCCTGGGAGATGGCAATGTTTTGACTTACAGGAACGGATCTTAAATTACTTGGAGAAGTCCAGAGAACATGTGTCTTTTAATTTACCCACTCCCTGGAATAATTTCCACATTCCTTCAAGGGTGGAAAGCACCATGCTCAGTACATGCTGCAGCTCCTCCTCTTCTGGCTTGACAAGCCTGGACGGTAATTTGGGAGAACAATAAACAGGGAGGTGGGGGCTTCCTTTCTGGGGGAAGCGCCTGCATGCTAACCAGGCCTGCCAGCTTTTAAAATCGAGTTCTGCTCTGTTGTTTTGGGTTTGTTTAAACAGAAAAAAACCCAGCAACCCAAGGAGTAGAGTTAGCTACTGACAGATGTAACATGCAGCTGACAAGTTTAGCCTGAGGAGCTGGTGATGTGCCCGACCCGTGCTTGCTCTCCTTCCTTCCTCCGGTGTGTTGTGGAGGTCTTTTTTTTTTTTTTAAAGATGCAAAAGTCACGTCCTGTGTTTAGTTAAAGCTCACACTGTGTTCTGTCCAGACCATTGCTTAAAAAGGGGAAAATATGCAAACTGCTGCTGTCACTGGATGGACTCCCAGGAAGCGGAGTTTTTAAGCTGAATTTTTAACTCATCCCTGAATGGGCCAGAACAGCCTGAGGAGCAAAGCGGGGTGGGAGGCTGAGCGCTACAGGGAGCTGCAGCACTGCCCCTCTCCTGCTTCTGAGGGCAGATGCAAGGGCGGTTTTTAGGGGCACCGCCGCAAGTTAGCAAAATGGGCCCTTTTTTTCAAGTTTGCTAAAAAAAAAACCCAACCAAACAAAAACAAACCCACAACAAAACAACTCTTTCCCCACGTATGCTAAGAGTTAGTAAAAGATGGCTCTTTCCCCAAGTTTGCTGAGAATAAAAGGTGGCTTTTTCCCCGTTTGCTGAGAGTTAGCAAAACAAGGTCTCTTTCCTCAGGTTTGCTAAGAGTTAGTAAAAGACAGCTCTTTCACCAAGTTTGCCAGGAGTAAAAGAGGGCTCCTTCCCCACGGTTTGCTAAAAGTTAGCAAAATAAGGGCTCTTTCCCCATGTTTGCTAAGAGTTAGTGAAAAAATAAAGGGTGTTTTCCCCAAGTTTGCCAAGAGTTAGCAAAAAAGACAGCTCTTTCCCCAGGTTTGCTAGGAGTTAGCGAAGACGACTGCTCTTTCCCCAAGTTTGCCGAGGTTGAAAGAAGGTTTTCCTTCCAGCCTTGCTAAGTTAGCAGAAAGACTTTTCCAACTTTGCTAAGAGTTAGTAGTAAGTCAGCTCTTCCCCCAGTTTTTCTAGGAGTTAGCAGAAGCGGGCTCTTCCCCCGGGTCCGGGAGGAAGGTGCGGGGGGACGCAGGGCACGGTGGCCGGGGTGCAAAGGGTGGCCGCAGGGCCTCTCACCTGGAAGATGAGCACCTTGAAGCGGTCTCGCCGGAGCAGCTGTGCATGATGCTGCTCCAGGCGTCGCACCTGGTCGCATTGCCTCTCCAGCCGCTCCCGCACGGCGCGGGTGTGGGCGCACACCTTCCGCGACTTCTCCAGCAGCTTCTCCACCGCTTCCCCCGTCGCCCCGTGGCTGCGGCACAATTTCCCCAGGTCTCCCTGAATACCCCGCACCGCCCCTTCCAAACCCCGCTGCCTCTGCTCCATCTGCCGCTGTTGCCCTTCCACCGCTTCCAACATCGATACCAGTTTCTCCAACAAGGCCAGGACGGTCAGGGCGTTCACTTGCCCCCCGACCGCCTCCGACGGCGGTAGCGGGGGCACCGCGCTGCCTCCCGCCGCCTCCCCCATCGCTGCGCCGGGATGGGGACGGTGGGTGCCGGAGCCGCTCTTAAGGGCTGCGCCTTCCTCCTCCCCCGGGGAGGTTTCGGGCAGAGCCCGGCCCCGGCCCCGGCCCGCCCCGGGGCGGCCAGAGGCCGCCCGGGGCGGGCCGGGGCCGGGGCCGGGCCCCCGGTGCCTCCCCCCCTCCCCTATCCCCCCCCCCTCCCCTTTTTATAAAAGCAAAGGGTGTCTTCTCGCCCTACACTTAGCGAAATGCAGCAGTCGCCTCCTCGCAGGCATCAGTAGATGGCAGGAGATACCGCGAAATGCGGTCGGGGATGGGAGGGGGGGAAAAACAGCGGCTGCTGGAGAAGGGGTTGGGAAAAGCGGGGGGAAGGGGGGGGGGTGGTGATGGTCCGGGAGAGTTTGCGGGTGTAGACTGGAGTTAAAGCCTGTCGTTGAATCTGAAGGAGTTTAATAATAAAAAATTTTTTAAAAATTAAATTATTACTATAATCAATATAACAACCATTATCATAATCATATATTAATATTATTATGCTAGAGCAATATATAATAACATAATATTAGTATAATTATTATATAGTATCAATATAATGATAATTATGTATAATAATTGTCATAATAATTAACATAATGTATTCACACATGGTGAATCAAATCTGGCACTCCTTCCACCAAGCAAACACTCCATGCAACACCAGACTGTTTTTTTAATAATAATTTAAATTATTATTATTATTATTATTATTATTATTATTATTATTATTATTATTATTATTATGGTTTTTAATAATAATTTAGATGATGATTTTTCCATTCCATTCTAGTCTAGTCTTCTTATTTCTATTATTTAAAAAAACCCCAAACAGTCCGGTGTTGCATGGGGTACTTGCTTGGTGGAAGGAGTGCCAGGAGATTTGATTCACTGCCTGCAATGTGGAGATTAGCTGGGGCACTCTGGTTGCCCTGACTGGATTCTCCAGTGTTTCTTTGGTAAAGCATCGTAGGGTTAGAACGGCTGTTTTGGGGGAATAGCGATAAACTATCACTAGAGGTGTGGTGGCAGAGGGACAGTGTTTTCAAGCTTTTGCGAAGCACCAAAAGGAGCTACTTGGCATGAAGAAATACCAAGCTGTTTATTTAGAATAATACATAACTGTTCCCAGGTCTGATCCAAAGCTGTTACCGTCAGGGAAAATATTACAAAGTTTCACGGATTTGGGCTGCTCATCCGTAGGCTGACGTTCTCGAGCACAGTCAATTTCTTTTTATCTTCTGTTCTTGACATTTGCCTGGTAACAGGACTTCTTGCTGCAACGCAGATGTTTCTAATACTTGGGTATATAGAATTCTAATACTCGGGCAGCTGAAATATAATATTTTCTAACACTTGGGTATATATAATTCCTCCATGATTTTCCTGCACCCTGTAGATTAAAAACATCTATTTGGAGTCCAAATGGCTGTGGTCCTCACCCTTTTATTTTTGTATGTAGAAAACAAAATAGATTAATCATTTTACCATGAAAAGGAATAAAAATTAATGACTTAAAGATAATGAAAATGAGTTAGCCATTTCAATCACCACATGTTCAAGCTCCTGAATGTTCTGCATTAGTATCTGATTTTTTGGTCCTTGCTTTTTTTCAGGCTGCAACTTCCATTTCTCAAGTTGTGGGAGCTTCAAAAATGCATTTGGTGAGTGAGTTCAGTTAGGAAAAAAATCACTGAGTCTGCCAGAGTTGTCAACAAGGAAAGTATGCCGAGACTGTAAAATATGCAGGCTCAGAGGGGAGTGGACATATTTTAAAGGGAGCAACCTAAACAACCCCCTTCTGTTTCCGCTTGCTCTCCCTGGCAGCACTACCTGATACGCCCTTCCTAAGACATTCGTTTTTCCAAAGGGCTGCGGGTGCCTGCCCCTCTCGGAACAGGATTCTGCCCAGCTCGCTTGCTTGCTCTCTCCCTTTTTCTCAGCTGGGACCTCGGAGCCTGGGCCAGGGAGGAGGCATTTTTGCAGAGAGAAGCAGCTCACATTGCTCTGGCGGGGTCTAACATGCTGTCGGTGGGTGGGTGGGAGAAGGGCAGGAGTTTAAACCGGTTGCAGTTTATAGCAGAGGCGGCGCATGCTGCTGCCGGCCCTGTCTGCAGCAGAGAGGTGGGAAGCTGGGCCTCGGCTGTGGTGGCAGAGGGGAGGGATGGAGAGAGGCTGCTGCCGCCAGCAGTACCACTCGTGGCTCTCCTGGCGGCCCTCTCCCTTGCAAAGCCAGAGGAGCAGCAAGCCCAGCTCTCCCTGTCTGCATCTCAGCTCCAGTCCTTCTTCCTGTCCCTCTTTCCCCATGGAAAGAGCAGCCCAACTCTGTCCATGCCCAGCTAGGTATCTTTCCTGTGGCAGTTACTTTTTTTTTCCCCAAAAAATTAATTTTTAGTTCAGTTTTGATGAGCTGTGGCAAAGCCCTGGCCTGGCTGTGGTCCCGGCTGCTGGACAAGCTGGCTTTCCAGCCTGTCTCTGGTTTGCATTTTGGAGCCTGTCTCCCGAGCCTTTCTGCATCAGCCTTCTACTGTACGTGGCACATATGCATGCTGGAGAAGATAGGCATGCTGTCTTTGCAATCTATTAAATAGACACTCTCCTGACTCCTGTTGTGAGCCTTCTGCAAAGGTTCTGCAAGTTTTTGAGTGTTTAATACTCCCAGCCCTGTGTGCATCCTAGGGAAAAGCTGCAACACCCCATAGTAGCTGGCACAAAATCCAAAGTATGGTTTCCTGGTTAGTCCTCTGCCCCAGTAAAGCAAAGCCAGGGGCAGCAGCGTTGATGTAGCTGCAAGGGCCGTCAGCACCCACTGCCGGGAATTCCTTGGGGTCTCCATGGCTCGGGAGGTGCCGCGTTGCCCCTGCGCTCCCTGCCCAGCCGTGCCACTCGGGTCACCCGCCCTGAGGTGGTGCTGTGGGGAAAGACGGGGTGATGAGCCCAGGAATAAGATAGCCCCAAACTGGTACCTCTTCCAGCCATTCCGCTAAATTCCAGCTGCGGGTTGTGACACCAGCTGTCAGCTCCGATTACCTGTCCCGTTTGTAACAATGCTGTCAGGCTGGCTGAGCTGCCAGCGCTTGGAGGAACCAGAGACTTTTTACGCAGGTTTGGGTTTTTTTTTTTTTTTGTTTTATTGATTAATTCTGCAGGATAGCGGAGGGGTTTTCTTGCGAAGTTGCAATGCAGGTTTTACCGGTGAGAAACTTTCTAGAGGAAAACATTTTACATTTATTTAGAAAGAAGAAGCATTAAAGAGATTAAATTTATCAGGGTCATCCAATGTAAGTCAAGAGTTCTTTTCATGTAAAATCAATGTGCGTGAATTATACGGACAGAAATTGGAGGTTAACTCACTCATTAGTCACATGATGCTCAGGATAATAAATGTTTGATGCTGGAGCATTACTGATAATTTATTAGGCATGGAGTAATAGGCAAACCAATATGACAGGAAGGGATGGAGAGGGGACTTAATAGGGGAAGAAAGAACGGCAAGGACCACACAGGTCATCCTCAGCTTATTGAATTTCGTGTCCAAGCTCCCACTGGCTTTAAAGGTATGGCGTGAGGCCGTCTAACGGTGCGAATGCAGGTAGGCGAAGAGCTGGTTAATGAGAAGAGCTGTGGGAGGAGAGCCCAGCAAGGGAGGGCGGGTGCCTCGAGGGGGCTGATATTGGCTCCTGGGGGTCTAGGGGAGAAGAGAGAATACACACAGGATGGGGAGAAGTGATGCTGCATCTACTGCGCAGGGACCAGCAGCGTCTGCAGCCAGCGAGCGGCTGAAGACATGAGACTTGGTTGCCTCTTACTGGAGGGTTTCTCTTGAGGGCTGGTCCTGGGTCACAGTAACATTTCCCTCCCGTCGGTCTGCTCTTTCTGTCACGATGACATTTGTCATAGCATTGGAGCCTCTGCCTTTCAGCCAGGGTTGCTTGAAACTGGCCAAAAGCTTCTGAGGAAATGGAGGCCAGACTGGCCGGTTTGTTAAACATGCATGGTGATTGAGGGAGTTTTGTGTTATTGGGCAGGGAGGCTAAAAATGCTGATGGGATTTGTGCCAGCAGAAGGCATTTACCCCCTTTGGTCACAGGCTGCCCCTTCCCGTGGCACAGTGCAGAGAAATTAGTCCATCAATCCTTTACATTGCCTTTTGATGTTTTTTAAAATAAAATTGTATGTCTGTTACGAGCCAGTTTCACCAGCAGCACCCAGTTTGTGTTGTGCTGTAAAAGCATTAGAGAAGAAACGTAACAGGTTAGAGAAACAGTGACTGCTTTCCTGCATTGCCTTTGGCACTGAGCAACCAGTTTGGACTTGTACAACCCAACCTTGGTGATAGATGCAGTGGATTATGAACGGCCTCTCCTTTAGCAACAGTTACTAGTACTTACACTTTGAGAAGGTATTGGTATCTCAGATGCGATGTGGTGTTTTGCATGTAGGAGGAAGCGCTGGGTCAGGGAGAAGAAGTCTCTCACCGACTCACAACTCCCTGAGCGAGGGAGACAACCCTTGAGGCTGCATGCACCATGGCGAGTACACAGAATATTTAACATGAGGCGAGCAAGTGGAAGCCCACCACCTGTGTACATGGCGGATTGGGATCTGGGCAGCATGGCGGCCCTGGGACTTCTGCTGGGAGAGGGAGAGGTTGGTGAAAAGGGAGCTGTAGAAGGAGGATGCAGCAGCAGCAGCCTCGGTGCACTGGCAGCACGAGCCTTAGAGAAGCGGAGAGAGGCTTTGGGTGAGGCCCTGGCTGGAAGAGGCTCCAGGCAGAGACCGCCCCCTCCTGCTGCATCGTCCCTGGGGTGTGCAGGGGAGCAGGGCATCGCACGCTCCCCGCAAGGGCTCTGCTTGTCCCAACGGCCATCCAGCCTGCTCCCCGAAGGAGGGAGCCCCCCCGGGGCCTGGCTCCTAGCTGCTGACTTGAGCAAACGAGTAACTGTCTTTGGAGAGCTGATATATGAGAGTGGGAAATGTGGAGAGTCACTGCTGGGAGAAATTTTAATATTTGGGGAAAGAGAGAGAAGAGGCTGTCTGACGGGAAATGTATCATCATAAAGGAACATGAAACGGCAATTTTGCTCTCTTGCACAAATGGTATCCAGCGGAACTTAATATGCAACGAAGAAATCCACTTCCACTTTATCGGCCAGGCTAAATCATGTTATGCACAGGAGACTTCCTTTTGCTGTGTGCCAAATAGTAATAATTCTCTGCAGACTTGTAGACAAGGAAAAAAAATAAGCCACATAAAATTACCATATGTGCCAGGCATTTTCTATGTATTTCCTCAGACATTTGAGGAGCGCAATAATAAACTACATTTTTTTTTTCTTTGAAAAGCAAATTAAGTTTATGTGAAAGGGGAAAGAATAGTTTCCTTAACTTCAGATAACAGAGAATATTTCAGCTGCTCAGTTGGACTTTTTAGCAGCTCAGACAAAAGTGAGGTCAGGACACCAGCAGATACAAATTGAACAGCATATGGCCAGTCAGACCGCACTTGCCAATTTATTGTATTCATCTAGCGAATATGTGGGGCACAGAGCAGGGTAAGCAAGTCCCTTAATATCAGAATAAAAAAAGATATGGAGGTGATATTAAAAGGACGTGAAAAATGGCAGGATCTGCCGGCCGGGCCGTGATTACCTACAGGGAACTAGCCCTGCTTTCGGAGCAGAGAACAGCTTCATCCTCGAAACCTGCTCCCGCAGCCAAGCCTTTGTGGTGGGTGTGAGGAACTGCAAGGTCACAGGGGCCAGGGAACTGGAGCTTGAGGGTGGTTTTTTTTGTCGTCGTTTTTGGTGAAAGCCCTGGAAGGTGGGTTTTTAGGAAGTGTGATTAAAATGCTCACTGACGTTTTAAATTTCCTTCAAAGGTGCCAGGTTCTTTGGAAGAAAATGCTGGGTTTTTTCCCAATTTCAGATCAGAAACTATATATGGAAAGAAAGGTACTTTTCCCTTTCATTTTTGGACATTTCTGGAAAAAGGAGAGGTAGTTTTCAGTGAAAGGCAGAGATCACCTGTCTGCTTTCTCTTTCCTCCTCCTCTAAAAGAGAGTAAAAATTAGAAATCTTTTAATAATTTGAAGCTGAATACACACGGATGCTTTTTCTTCTGGGATACTTTTTCTTACAATACGTTCTCAACGATTTATTGTTTTTTGCAGTTTCTCAAGGAACATTTAAGAGAGCAACCTTCTTGGAAAGGAAGAGGATGGTCTGCTCCTGTGAAGACTGGCAGAGTGTTCTCTTGTTGCTCTATGGAGATTGCTCAAGGTGATGTCTCTTCCTAGCAGAGGGGGAGATTTTCTAGCGGTAAACTGGGGATTATGATCAGTATTGTGCTAAAAAGGAGTCTGCCTCTATCTGGCACATTCCTTGGGATTGTTGTTATTGGTAAAAAGCTGAAAGAAGAACTTTTCCTACTTTGAATCAGGTTGTTTGGAAGAAGATGATAATGAAATCACATTTAATGGAAGCAAATAGACCATTAATTATGTGAAAAGCAGGTGAATTGAGGAGATCTGTTTTGTGCAGATAATTGGGGAGACTCAAGTGACTTTCTGTCTGCAGACACACCGTCATTTGTATCCCTTGAATCTTTTATTTGGGATGAGCTATAATGGAACTGGCATCTAGAGAGTGTCTTTCCCTCATTGCTGAGGCATCTGTCATGTTGTGCCGTGCGACTTCATGTTGTTCAAGTGACATTGCAGGAGATAACAGTGCAATGCAAAGCCAAGCGTGATAAATATGACATGGCATGTCCAAAACAATACTTGCTTTTAGTAGATCAGTTATCCTTTAAAAGCTAGTATTTAGGTTTGTCCTTAGATAATTCGATAGCTCCCGTCTCTGGTAGGAATGATGTCAACCTGAGTTACTGTTTCTGATGAACAGCGATGATGGGACAAGATGGCATGAAAAGGATGAAAGAACAGCCGACTCCGGGTGTGCATCCCAGAGTGCTTTTCCAAGTACTTGGTCAAGGCGAGGTTTGTGGGGCTGAGCATAATGATGTGAGAAATAGTCGAACGGGATCTGTCATGGGCCAGCTGACCTCAGTGGTAGCATTTGCCCACTGCAGCACTCTTGATTTTTCTCTATCCTTTTTATCCTCAGGTCACCACTAGCATGGTGTGTTAAGGTAGTGGAAGAAGAAGGAAAGAAAAACAAACCCCTAAACATATGGTGAGTTGTGTGAATTGGATGGTAAATGAGGAACTGTTGAAATCAAACGATTAAAAAACAAACTGGAACTTAAACCTTGACCAGCCAGTGTGTCATGAAAACTACATCTGGTGTGACCTGGCAGATCTCCAAGGGAAAAAACAGCCTCTCAGCCCCCTGGGAGAGCCAGGGTTGGAGAGCCTCCAAAAAGTGGGGGGTACGTCCCAGGCCTCCAGAGTTACTTTCTCTTCACAGAGGAGTATTTTGAAAACTGTTTATTCTTGTAAACGAAAAACAGAAATCTAGGCTGGAAGGGTCTTGGATATTTGACAGTATCTTCTCTCCTTCTCTCTTGTTCTCTCCCTCTCTCTTCTGCACTCTCTCCTTGCTGTCTTATACATGCCCTATGCATGCTGCTAACTGTCAGTTCTTGACAGTAATTATTTTCAGCAATTGAAAACACTTATTAACTTAGTTATAAAAAAAGTTGCATATTTTTCAGAGCCCCTGTTGAGGTTAGAAGAAAAAAAGAAGGTTAAATCTGGTACCAAGCATCCATAGTGCGTAGTATTAATATCTTATTTATTATTGCACAGCTATTAAGTGTTTTTATTCAGAAGTATTGAATAAGCAGAAAGTCATCTACATAGGACACAGCTAAAATGTCAGGCTGCAAATTAGTTTGTTTACGCAGCGAGCCCTGAGGATTTTAGACCCGCTCTCTTGCGTGCTGTCATGCTCTAGGTTACAGGCGGTGAACCCACATTCAAATCAAAGCCATGAGCAGGGTGAACTTGGTTTTTAACCCGAGCACAGTTCACCAGGAGTTATTTACATGTATTGGCTGCAGAACTGAATCTGTGGTGCTGTTCAGTGTTTCAGATGACCACTTGCTTGTGCCCTGCAGCAGCCTGTAACTCACCCCGGTGCTGCATACCTCCTCCGGCTGTCATCTGAGAGAGTTTCCCATTGCCTACTCCAGATGCACTGAGGGGCTGTTGCGTCTGTGAAGCGGGGGTATGTCTTTCCCTGCAAAGATTTTATTTTTATTTTAGGTCGTGGATCTTTAACTACTAAGGCCTGACTCTGTCCACAGGCTCCAGGCTGTGTTGCCAGGCTTTCTGGAGATCTCTTGGACAGTAACCACAATTCAGGGTTGCAGCCATGTAAAGGTTACTCCTGCTGTAAGAAAGGATGGTGAAGTGGTTGCACTGGGTGCGCTCTGCCACTCATGGTCCTTTGCCGAAGCCCATTTTGTTTTGCCATGTTGAATGTGTTTGAACAAGATTGTGGAAGAATTTTCTGTTCTCTGGGTGGCTGCAGAAGCGGTGTGGCAGGGAAGCTTGTGGGATAGCCTTCTTCCAAGCTGGCCTCTTGCTGTGCATCAAATCTGGATGCTGTTCGTGAGCAGATCAGCCCTGAGATCTCTGCTCACGCTGCCAACACAAAGATCAATTAGTCCCTGTCATGCGGGGTACTCTAAGGAAGAGACCAGTGCACTACAAACTGGTCTGGACCTGCAGAGCCATTTCGTGTCTATCACCAAGGAACTATCAAAGAGTAATGACCTTGTCGCTAGTATGCAACTGAGATGGATGTGAAGCGATGACCCAGATGTGTAAGACTCCATCCCATAATTAGTCCTTCAAACCAACCAGCTGCTATGCCATTGCTTTTCAACTGGCTCTTGCCCCGATTGCATACCCACATGGTGCTGCTTGAATAATTTCACAAAAATTTCTCATAAGTGGCATATAAACCAGTGGCAACTGTACCTATCCCCGTCTGCACAATGCCAGCTGTAGGCAGGTCCCCAGGTCCCACGGCTTCTCCTGTGAATGGAGATTCATCTCTTCTGCTCTTCATCCCATAGAAGGGGAGGACGGAGGGAGCTCAGGGATTTAGGGCACAGGAGGAGTACGTGGGCTTAGAGTTTTCCTCAGCATAGGATTTTTTGGCAGTGCAGACCTATTGTTAAAGGGACATCATCCCTCCAAAAAAATCAAAGCATTTTCCCCTCTGAATCTTCTGACAGTATTGCAGATTGCTGAAAGAAGGGTTGAGAAAATTAATCTCCATCTAGGGAGGGCTTTTTCTCCTAGCTTGCTTTCTCCACAGAATCTCGCTTTCCAGTTTCTTTGTTGCTTGCCAGGAGTAGTAGCCACAAATCCAATTCTGAATGCGAGCAAGGAAGACCATGGAAGGGGAAAGTTGTGACTGAAGAAACGGAGCATCAGGATTTTGCTTTTTTTTCTCCAGATAAAATCCCTTTTATAAAACTTAGAGGGCCAAAAAAAAAATATTCAGTTGGCTTTGTGCTTTAGTAAAGTGCGTCCTAAAAAGTAGTACATTTAAAAGAACAAAAAAAAAAGCCTGGTTCCTGATTGCTCAACATGTTTGTCCAACCTCAGAGCTTCGCTAATAATTCTACTATGTTTCCTAGCACTAGGCATCATAGCAACTATTCTGCAGTGTATTGCTTTACAGTGCTACAGCGGGTTTGTTTGTTTCTGAATGATCTCTAGGCATCTGAGGATACCCCAGTGGGTTAAGGCAAGCAAGATGCTGTAGTGCTATTCTCCATGCTATTTAGCTTTTAACCCTCATGCAAAGAAAGCAAAAAAGCTGGCTGTTGTAAATTAGCTGCGTGTAACTCCAAGAACTAATGTGAATACAAATACTGGCTTCCTTAGCTGACTTGTGATGAAAAATATCATTTGAGGGACTCAGAAAAATATCTTCTGTTCTTGGACAACACCCAGCTGAATGGGAAGTGTAAGGGAAAAAAAGCAAGCTAAATTCTGCACTGAAACATAGCACTCTGTCCATCCTCCCTCTTTCTCTTTTTTTTAAATGCTGATAAACATTTTCCCCCTGTTTATTGTCACATTGGTCCACAGTGTTGTGTAGTGCAGCAGCACGTAATTTAGGGTAGCACAACCTAAAGAAGCAGCAGGCTTTTAAGCTATATATTTTCCCAGATTCAACATTATTCGGCCAGACAGCAGGTCTGCACCTTCTGCAGCTTTAATGAGGTTCAAGAGGACCAGGCAGACAGAGCAGAGTGTCGCTCTCCACCTGAAGCCTCTCTACGTCATTTGCCAGATCTGCATTTGTGAGAATCCCACATCCATGAGAGCTCTCCGTCTTGAGATGTAAGAGTGTGGGTGTTAATAAAAACGAAGTGGTTTTAGAAAAAAAAAGCAAAAAAAAAAAGCTTCTGGCCAAGTTGCACTCAAGGTATTTGCCATAGGGATGATGCAGGAGGTTTGCCGTGAGTTGTTGGGTGATTCGAGAAGTTAAGATCCAGACTAAAAAGAAAATAATCAAATTTTCTCCACCAAATACCTTCAGCAAATATTTCCACATCTTCTCCAGTTACTAAATAGGGTAATATTTAAAGAATTAAGAGCTGAGTGTAGGAGCATATGAAATGTCAAGTTGTAGGACGTTAAAGAAGTCTCTTGAAGTCCAACTTCCCGAATAATTTTCCTCTTGCAAAAATTTGATTGCCTTTCGAATAACCCTGTTTAGAATGCATTTACTGATCGTTATCTTGCGGGCTTACATCCTGTAATGAAATCTTCCCTGCCGTCATTCGGAGCGTGGTCCTTCCAGAGCTGGCGGGCTCGGCCGTGGCGGTGGCTGGCGTGCTGGGGTGGTATTACAGCGCCGTCTCACCCCCTTTTCCTGACACCAGCCGCTTCCCTTCCTCTCCTGCTTTTAAAAGACAGCCAAAGTGTTTCAAGTGTTGAAATCCCTGTCTCACTGAAATGGCTCTCGACTGGCTGATTTCCTTCGGCTTACAAATCGTAATTAATTAGGAAAAGGTTAATTCCGCACCTTCCAGTACCTTCTCTCCAATATTATTCAGACCATGGTTATCTGTCCCTGTCTCCCTCTTTCCTCTGGCTCTCCTGTAAAAATGGCTTTTCAGGATTAGTCAGTTTCTGATCTCAGTATTTTTCTCTGTTGCCTTGTACGTCTCTATTTAAAAGCATATTACCAGTGTCACTTCATGTGAAATCCATGTAATTATTTTTTAGGTTTGAAAGGTTTTTGCTTTTAAAGGGCAAGCAACAACTTTTTGGCAGTCTTTCCAGGTGCATTAAAACGCATGGGAATTTCCAAACACAGCGGGAGGAGAGGTTTCGCCATCAGCAGAGTGAAGCGTCTAGAAGAGCTACCTGGTGTCCCTTGACACTTCCTTTGTGGAGGATGGCGGTCGTCTGCAGAGGCTTTTCAGAGCCTAATTTTAGGAGCATTTTAAAGAAATCTCTCCTTTGGTTACAAAGAGAGACTACCCAGGCAAAGACGGATGTCTGAAATCTATTGTGTGTGCCCTTCTAGGAAAATTCAAGGTAAGAAAAGGAAGTTTTAGAAAGTGTCAAAACCTTTTCCAAAGTATTTATTTATTTCTGGGTTCAGGGTTTTGTTTTCTCATCAAAAGTATTAATCAAATTCAGCATGGCTTCACCAGTTGACGAGGTCAGTCTTAGTTGTCATTAAAGGTTATTCATTGTCTCCAGATTCTGCTGGGTATGTCCAGCAAAGTCAGGGGCCATGACGTGTTCTTCTTTTACAGATCCTTTCCCTACAGTAGTTTAGTTTTCTGTGTGCCAGGAGCACTGGGGAGCAGTGTGGTGCAGTCAGAAAGTGGTGCTCGGTTAGGGGCAAGCCACCAAATCCTGGCTGATGGCTGGCGCATCGTTGCAGCTTGCTCTCAGGAGAGATCTTCTGGCGTGGGGTGTTTGCGCTTTGAGACTGCTGCTCAGCGAGCTGGTGCCTTTCTGCTTTTCCCTTCAGGGAATGACTACAAAAAGTGGTACAGGGGCAGGGATAATCCATGTTTGAGACTATTCCGATGGGACCAGAGATTTAGTACAGGCTGGTATGTCTTAGTCTGGATAGTGTTGTGTAACATTGTTGGTATTGCTACTCCACCACGTTATGATTAACGTGTTTTGTCATCAGAGAACGTCAATATGCACCAGAAAAAAAATCTCATCTAGAAACACTAAGTAAATATATAGAGCAGCCAAAGGTACAGGGATGTGGAAGGGCGAGTCAAGCCAGCGAGAGGACCATGCAGTTGTGGGGGCTTTACGGGGAGGCAATACTGTTTTCACTGATGTGGATGAATATTGGTGAACCTCTGGCAATGTAATGTAGGGCACCTACGCAATAGGAGATATACAAATACATCCTGCATCCATTGATCTGACCTTTAATATTCTCACAATCTGGTGTGTAAAGCACACAAAGCTCCACCAACCTTCTCGTCCCTGGAGTTCTCACAAGGGTTAGATAAGGACATGGTCAAGAGGTTCCTTCACTGTCAATTCTATTTTTGATAGGAGACGGTTGGAAGTACTTCAGCTGTGCTGTTGAACTGTTTTTGAGACATCTTAGTATTTCTTAGTATTCTGGTTTTTGCTTACTTTATTCAAGTACTAATTATGGCAACATTAATATAGACCAATTTTAATACTGAACGAGCATGCACCGACATTTGTGAAGACATACTACCATGTGAATTTACAGCTGTCCTTGATGGAGGACATGATGGAGATGTACAAGGAGAAGAACTGGGAGGATTGGGAAGGGCTTTAGGGAAAACCTTGAGTCTGAAATTTGAACTAATTAGACAGGGAGAAACAAGGGAATTGTTGGCAGGAGCAGCAGGAGCAGAAGGGAGAAGTTCCCGCTCTAGTGAGTTGCTGGTTACAGGTGAGCAGAAGTCAGGAGGACATGGGAGAAAGAGAGGGGGGGGAAGACAAGGTCCCTGCACTTGCTGTTACTGCTCAAAGCAGCAGTGGGTCACTCACCACAGCATCTGTGCACTCTGGAGTCCCCAGGCTGCCTTTCCCCAGCATCGACCCAGTAGTGTTGATGGAAGAGGGCCTGTGAGTGACCGCTAGAAGCCAGCAGCAGTAAGTGTTCATCAGGGGGGCCCTGGTGAGGGACCCAACATTCTTACCCTCTGCTATTGACCGAAGTCAGCGGCGAGGCACAGGGCTGGCTGGACCTTTGGTATGCCCTGGTGGGGGGGTCCTCTGTTCTCCGTGTAGCCTCTGGCATAGCAGCTGTGACTGCCTCAGCAGGTGACGTGTGTCGGGATGAAGCAATTCGGTTCCCTAGGGGAGAAATGACAATGGTGATTTGTAGCCAGGCTTTTAAGTGCCATTTGGTAGAGCAAATGCATTTAGAAAATAATATTGTTGAAACAACAGAGCTGTATATGTTGTATTCTTGTCCTCTGAGGATTGCCTTTCTCCCAGCTCTGAGGAGAGCAGGGCCAGCTCATCAGGCTGTTCTGCAGGCATGACCCCAGCCCCACATACCTCTCTGAGCAGCACATCCTGAATGTCACTCGCCCTCTTCTGACTTGACTTCTTCACTCTCAGGCCTTGGTTTTTGACCTTCAGACTTCCACCTCCAGCATGACAAGACTTGTCAGCTTCTCAGGTGTGGGCTATAGACGACTCCAAACGGAAGGGAGTTGTCTTTTTAGCTTGTGCCAGGCTGTCCTTCAGATTAGGCTCTGGCAAGCGGGGCACGGGAAAACCATGCAATTGGTGGTGTTTGCAGAGACCATGGGTGGTGACGGGCAGACTCGGCAAAAGCAGTCCTATACAAGCCTGAAAGACAAGGGGACAAAATTAACCTTCAAGGGGGTTAATTTATTGAGGTTATTTTCAACAAACTTCATCGTTTTCTCACTTTCTTCATGCTATCTGTGGTTTTAATGCTGCCTGCAGGCATGGGGAGAATTGCCCGGGAGCAGAGGGGGTGTGAAATAAGGGGAAGAGGGGTGATTTGAGACCTCCAGCCTTTGGTGTTGGAGGGGACAGGGGTCAGCGTATGTGTGTTATGAAAAAGCACTGCAGGTAAGCATTCCTCCTGTCGTCGCTGCTCTTCTGCAGCAGCTTTTGCGATGACCGCTAGTGTTGTTTTTAAGACAGGTGGGGTCTCTGTCATTGTGACAGTCCCGCATGGGCCCAGCTCCTCTAAATTGCTGGGGCAGGCTGGCCCCCCGCCGGCCTGGCGAGCTCCATCAGCGTAATTGGGGCTCCCAGCAGGGCTCTGCCACGTGGAGCAGCTGGTGCAACCGGGGCACCCTTGGCAGCAATCGCTGCTCTTAATGAGTTTGTTGCTGTTTCATTAATGAGTGAGTGACTGGGATTTCATTTTCCCCCTGTACTGGTTTTCCAGACCCCTTCTTGAGAAAGCAGACCAAATTCAGATGAAAGCCATACTACAGTATTCTAGATAAAATAGAATACTTCCATTTTTTTCTTTTTGATTTCCTTTTAATCAGAGCAGAGTCTCTGAAGGCATCAAAATCTATATTTTTTGCATATACAGTGCTACTGCATTTGAAAGTATTTGCCCTTATTAACTAACATAGACATTTCCCTAAAAGACATTGCTATTCCTGGCTGAGTAGCATCACATATTGCCAGGGAGAATTAGGATTTTGAGGAGGAGAGGGCTTTATGTTACCAAAAACTGACTAACACGTACAAAACCCACCACGCGAACCACATCCGTTTCTTCGAATGCATTTTCCATAGACTTCTGCAACGTCTTTTTGTGAGGGGAGCAGCAGCCAGAGACCAGCTTCATGCGCCGCAAATGTCAGTGAGTGAATGAACAGCAGCAAAATCTCTCCCTCTTTGAAAAAGTGGGGACGCTTTCCTCCCCAGCCCCAGAGAAGCACACGCCAACACACTCAAGATAGGGACAAGAAAACTGCTGAGCTGGCCTGCAGAGCAAGGACTGGACCTGCATGCCGAGGGAGCCCAGGGTCTGACAGGCTGGAGGATTAGCCTGCTTATCTCGTTTTCTGGCTTTCAGTTAGGATTTAGTTAAGAATTTCCTGCATCTGCATCAGCAAGAAAAAATGGCTGTTCCCGAGATTCAGAAAGGTCAGCAATAGGCCAAAGATTTTTAAGCACACAGTTTGAGGCTTTAATGTGTTGGAAATGCATAGACTGGAGTCGTATCCTGAAAGTAGGTCCTCAGCATCAGAAAAGTATGGGAGAAGCTTCTAGCTAGGACTGCCTCTCTTTATACGTGCATTCGTGAGCAGCAGGAGGTGTACGCGCTCCGTTTTGTGCCGGCTGTTCGTCCCTCTACACCAAACCCACCCCGCTTGCTGCTCACTTTCAAACCAACAGCAAAGATCCCATGGCCTCGGGCACCGTGGGGTCTCGCTGGGCGCGTGGCATTTGGGAGACCGTCCTCCTGGGCTGGAGCTCCCCTTGCCGTGATGCCGCTGGCTGTCAGGGCCACCCCTGGCTCCCAGCCCCGGCGAGGGTTGCAGGAGCTCACCCCGCCACACCTCCGGCAGCACCCTGTCTCTGTGAAGAAAGGGGTTCAGCCAGCTGTATCCACTCACAGCCCCCTCACTTCTTCAACCCCAGCTGCGCTTTGCCCACCAGCAGGCATCTGGTAAGTGCCTGCTTTGAAGCGTTACTCCTCTGCAGGCAGAACAAGCCCCTCAGATTAATGGTCTGCCTAAAAGCTAAAAAGAAGAAGAAAAAAAATCATTTAAAACATCACATTAAAATGCCACTCCACATCTGAAAGGATCCATTAAAACTTTTATAGAGGTTTTTACATTTGTTTCCCCTATTTTACATTTTGTTCTGGATTCAGGCACTCTTCTCTTATAATTCTCCTTTGTAACAAGCATTTTTGCCTTGGTTGGCTCCGCGCTAACAGGGACCATTTGCTGTGCAGAAGGAAACGTGGGGCTTTTGCCTAGAATAGAGCTTTTCTTTCCAAAACCACCGTTCGCAGGGATCCAGTCTAGGCAGGCGCCACTGGCACCCTGGGCTCTCCCCAGGAGGTGATCCCGCACCATCGTTCTGAGAGATTTTGTGGGGTTTTGAGGGACTCGGAGAAGTGCATCTGGGCTTCACGCTCTGGTTCTCTGCTTCCAGCTCTGTCCCCAAAAGCCCGGTGGTGGCGGGGGCAGAGGGAAGGGCTGGCGCTGGGAAAGCTGCAGCATCCCGTGGCCAGGGCTGTGTTTCCCTCTCCCCCATCCCACAACGCTGCTCCCGGTCCTGCTGCCTCCGTGCACGTCCCCATCGCTTTGCCTTTCACCACCTCTCAGTCCTCACGCGTGTTCTTACTTTTCATGGTCTTTCCATTAAAAAAAAAACAGGTTAATTATAAAGTCTGCCGTGGGTAAGAGAAGGAAAAGCTTCTAAGGTTCAGCAGGAATTGGGCAGTTGTCTCCCTCCTCCGGACCACGGGCAGGGACAGGGTCACCAAGCAGTGGCTCAAGCCAGCCTCTGAAGTTGGATGAATTACTGCAGAGTAAAAGCTGCATAACCTGCTCTGTCTGCACGTCTGGTCCATGGTCCAGGCCTAGGTTTGCATTGCTCTGCTCAAAGGCATTCCTTTTTATTAAAAAAAATTATAAAAAAAATAGACCCTTCATCTGTTCAGCATTTTTTTTGGAAAAGATTTTAACTCATAAGTATTGGAAGAGTATCACATAAGCCCTGCTGCCTGCAATGGAAGCCCGGGAGCAGCGGGACGTGTCCTGCATCCCTTTCAGCCCATCCCCTCCGGCGGGGCCCGGGGAGATGCTCGCCCGCCCGGGGAGCGACAGGCAATCTGCTGCTGGTGCAGCTTTAACCCCGGGCCTCTCTAAATGAAACCTGCTCGTCACAGCACGTTGTGCATGGGGGATTGGTGATGTCAACTGTTATGTTGTTGCTTTGGAAATAATTTTGTTTAAGATCTCAAACTGAGACTAGAGTCAAGTATCCCAATAGGAAAATGCCAGCAGCTTACCTGGCTAGTCACGAGCGACCCCAGGGAGCGTGTTGTGCCTTGTATTGCCACCTCCTTGCCTTGCCTTTTCCTTCTTCTTGTGTGTGCCTGGCATTGCAAAGCCCGTCAGATGAAATCCCACTCGGCGCTCACCTGTGGTTCCCGCCTGTGAGATCTGACAGTGCATTATTTCATCCTTCCCCTTGCCTTTAGTCCCCTGCTCTACCCCTTAAACTGATTGATAGGTATTTTCGAAAGTTAAACGTTTGCAGTGAAGCCTCTGCCTGTGGGTCAGTATGCTGGCTATGGCATGGCTGCCTGGACGGGCATTTCTCGGGAGCAATAGAGGTTTAACACCGGCCTTGCCGGGGCGGTGCTGCCCTGCAGTGCTGCTCCTCGCACGGCTCCTCTTCTCGCTGTATTGCCTTGTTGCTGTTCCTGCTGCTGGGGCTTTCCTGCCCTTTCTCCAGCTGCTTGGCATCGGCACACCTGAGCCTTGCAAACTGAGGGCTGACTTCAGGAATGCAAATAATGTTCTCTGTGCATCCACACCATGTCTCTAAAAACCTTTTCATCTTGTTCCTTGTTGCCCTGGAGGATAATTACTTCAAAGAGCAGCCCCGTTGCCTGGTATTTCAGTTTATCTCATTACCATTGTGTTTGCCAAGCCAGCCAGCTTTGCCAGAAACAGAATCAAGGTTGCTGGCAGTGCTGGCTGGCTCGCATGTTCACCCTCTCTGCTGGCTGAGATGCTAATTTTTCCTTGATTGCAAACCCTGCATTCATCTTTTGTGAATTAGCTGTGCCTACAGATACGGCATAATGGCTTTAAAACCCAGGCCTGAGCCTGCGGGCTCCTCTCCACAGGCCGTCAAAGGCAGGGCTAATGGATGCTGTTAGAATATTTACTTGCCACTTTTTTGGCCAAAGGGAGCGGCTGGCTGGCAGCAACGGTTGGCAAAGGGCAGGCGGGAGCATCGCGTCGGAGAGCTGCTTGGCAGGCAGCGTGCCGAGGGGAGGAGCTGGAGGAGGCACAGAGGTGCGGATGGACGGACGGATGGACGGACTGGCGCAGGGATATATGCACCATTGCAGAGGTCATTTGTCGCAGTGCCGGCTAGTTCCAAGAACAGAGATGAGAGCTGACAGCTTCTGGCTGTAGGGGCTTCCCCAGGCTTCAGGAAGACTAGAACAGCCTCAGGATACCCTCAGGACGGTCTTAATATAATCTGATTTTGCCCTTCTAATCTTGAGTTGATTGCAGCAAACTATGTGTAAATTTTTTAGAAGCCATCAGTGCAAAACGCTGAGCTGGCAGTAGCGTAGTCACTGCCCAAACAGGCGTTCATGCTGACGTTGACTGGCGTTGGCATTGCCAGCATGGTCAGAACGGGGCACCAAGCTTTGGCTTGCTGCTTAAAATTAGTTTAATGGCCAAGGGTTATTGTATTGTTTTTAAGATCCCTGAGATTGCACATCCCTCACCCCCCCAAAAAAGAGAAAATCAGCAAAGTCTCAAGCTGTTAACCCAGGGCTGAGCAGCACTTGCAGGGATGGATGACATGGGGTGGACGGCCACAGCCCTCAGTTTTACATGGCTGTTTAGGATAAACCTGCTGTAAGTGATGCTATGGCTGTTGCTAAGCAACAAGTGATGATTGCTATAGCCAATATTCCCCTCTTAAAGGTACATTTGCAAAGAGTAATCTTTTGTGTGCGTGAAATTAATTTGCAGATGTATGGATTTATATTAGTTAATGGCAATAAACTTTGGAAATGCTTCAGTGCGGTGCTAAAATGGAATACAATGTGGCGTGGAGATATTCCGTAGCAAAAACATTAAGCCCTCCCCTTTAATTAATTGGAACTTAAAGCTGGGATATCTTACTCACCAAAATAAATTAACAGTAAATCAGGTTACAGAATAAATTAACAAATTAAATCGGGTTAGTTGGAAAGTTTAAAAGAAAGAGCATCTGTGAGCTGCCTGGATTGCAAATACAGTTAGAAAGTCTTGAGCTGGAAGGGAAGGCTCACATAAAAGTGTAACTGTTTGGGCTCTGCTTAGAAGTGACTGATTTTCAGTCTTTAGCATCAAAGGCTGGACCTGCTCTAAACATGGATTAAAACTCAGCCAGGGTGTACTGCCTGCCAGAGTCAAAGCAGCCACACCAAGAAGGGACTTCGGCTGCTTATTTTCTTCTGCTTTTGTGAATAGTTGCCATGGATTTGCAGAGGATAACGCTCCTTTTGCAGGCCATCACAAACCTCCCTTTTTCTTTTCTTTTTTTTAAGCTGCTTTTCCTTCTCTTGCTTTTCTCCACCGGCAAGGATTTCACTTTGTCTCCTGTGCTTGCAGAAGGTGCTCCCACCCCTCGCTTGCTCCCCGCGGGACGTACCCCCACTCCAACCTGAGGATGCAGCGGGTCTCATCACCCATTAACCTTGACTGATGCGCCGCTGGCTCTCGGGGCCTCCGGGAGGGACCGGCGTGGTGGTCCTGCCATGCTGCAAAACTTCCCTGCACACCTTCGGTCACCCTGGGCTCGCTCTGCCGCCGCGGCACAGCTGGAGAAACGCTCATCTGCCAGCAGCAGGGAGAAGGGGAACTGTGGCAAGGTATTTTAACTGTATTACTTTCAGGTGGTTGCTACATCTTTTCTAATTAAAATAAAATCATCTTAGGACTCCTGAAATGAATATTTGGTATAATAGATTCAGAAAGTGATGAAAATGTTTTCATTAAATAGTGAGAGAGGGAGAGAGACCCTGCAAGGCATAGCATTTTATCTCAACTCTCTAATAACATTAATAAACTCTTTAATCTTTGTCACGTTTATGACTTAATGGCAATCCTTAAAGACATGACAGACAAGTAAGAGCTGCCAGGTTCCTTTAACCTATAAGCATTCATATTCTTTGCAGGGTTTTGATTAAGTGGAAAATTCCTCTGCGACGGGCTTTATTCTCCGTGTAAAGCTGTGCTCCGCGGCCGGCGCGAGTGGCGGAGGATGCTCAGCCCCGGCCGGGACCCGGTGGTGCCAGGGGATGGTGGTGGCATCTCCCTCCTCCACGGCCAGGAGCCAGGTGGGTGCTGGCTCCTTCCCCGCCGCCTGCCAGGGGTATTTAGTGTCAGCCCCAGTGTCACCAGCCCACGCTGTTCCCCTCGTCCCACCCGTGCTGCCCAGATATGGACCTGATCCTGCTGACAGGCTTCGCTTCAGCAGTCACCTGGGGGACTTCATCCCTCCTTTACGTGAAAAGTTTGTTTGAAGGAATTGATGGCGAGCTTTATGTTGTATTCTCCACTTTCTTGGGACTACAGAGCACTGAATACTACCCACCCCCTATATCTTTGCTCACATACACATGGGTCTGTGGTGGTCTGTCATTTCAAACAAGTAATATTTGCTAAGAAGCAACATTAAAAGAGTCTCATTTGGTTGCATGGTCAAGCACTCCGGTTGTGGATGCCAGGCTGAGAGTTGCCAAGCCCAGACTTCGCTCTGCCCCTATATGCTGTTATTCTGTGGTCCAAAAGAAGCAGGTGTCCACGGGAAAAATAGTATGCAAGCGTGTAATTAGGGGGCTGCACAACAAGACGGGCACAGCTAGGAACTGAACCCAGCCTTTGTATTTTCTTTCTTTTTTTTTTTTTAATTTTTTTTCAGACGCCCAGCAATCTGGCATTTTCTGATCTTTGAGTCCTTGACTATAAAACCTAATTAATGCTCTTTTAATGCAAGGTTTTTTGCATTTAATCTCCCAGGGCTTTTTTTTTTTTTTTTAATGTTACTTGCAAGTGCAGCCTTTTTTCCTCTATCGACAGGGTTTGGACCCAGAATATCCATTACTGCAGCCGCCATCCCAGCGTTCCCCAGCTGGAAGCAGAAGGATGCTCCACTGATGGGGTGAGTCCAGAAAAGGGTCATCAGTGGCAGCTTGGCCCTTTCGCTCCCCACGGTACCCCCTGGGTACCCTGCATCCCTTCCCTGCCTGACTCGGGGCTGCGGGGGCATCTACTGTGCCCAAAAAGAATGAACTCCGCATGGTACAGATGGTATTTCATACAGATTTGGTGCGGCGTCATCTGCTGCGAACACAAATACCAGCTCTGTAACTTCACTGTTGTAAAGGATAAGCTGAAACCTCTTTGGCTGTTTTTCAGTCAAACGCCAGTAACAAAATGAAAAATCACCATTAACCCCCCCTCCTTTATTTGCATAGTTTTGATGCTGTCAAAAAAAGACAATACTCATGTAGCATAAGGAGAATTTTTAAATAGAAGTGTTGCATTTTAAAACCCTAATAAAGATAAAAGCAAAATAAACACTGAAATTTGAATTTAGAGAATGAGGAAAGAAAGATTAGTCTGTGCTGATGAAGTAATGAAGGTAGTGGCTGGTAACAATTTTTAATAGCACATTAATGCTGAATTACTTTGGAATTTCTGCAGGAGTCGAGATGACATCCACATAAACACCAAATGAATTCCAAATGGTTGGTGTTATCATAAAAAGCACCAAACGAATTAATAATGATGGAACACTTAAACTAAAACGTTATCTTCTCTAATCTGTTGTCTCTTTTATGCACTGCGCAATTCATTTTTAGCCAACTATGACCCTTTCTTTTGTTTGTCTTTTAATTTAAAAATATATGTATTTATTTTTGCACAAATGTTCTGCGTGAAGCAGGACTTGGACTAGTCCGTCTTCGTAACAGTTTTGCGTTGGCATCGCAAAATTTAAGAGATAGATGGGAAGACATCTGGACATGAGACGTATCGCTGGGAAAATGACTATGACTGATAAGAACCATAATAATAACGATTCCGCCTTGATGGTCCCACATGTGCAGAGACCTCAGGGCACCCTTAACAGCGTTTAATAAACTAAATGGCTCACTTTACAGCAACGCAATATGTCTCCCCCTCCCATGGAGAAGCCCAACGGGAGAGGAAGCCTGAACTCGCAGTCTGTGTAACTCAGCCAAAAAAGATAATGGGAGGCCGGGGCAGAGATGCCCCACGGGTGCCAGGGAGGAGCTGAGCACGAGCGCTGCGGCTACACGTGTGGGGGCTCGTGCTTCTGCCAAATGTGGGCTCCGTGGGGCAGCGGGTGGGCACAGCCTGTGGAGGGGGACACCAGCAGCAGCAGCAGCAGCAGCAGCAGCAGCAGCATCGCCTTCCCATGGGCAGCCGTGCCTCGGGGCCGGGCTGGGTGCGCTCCCTGACATATTAGCAGTCAAATGATATTTAGGGAGCACAAGTCTCACTCCCTCCTGCAGGCCAAGTAAATATCATTAGTAATGATATTAAATCTCAAATTGTGCTGCTGCACTATGGCAACCACTCAGCAAGCATTTGCTATTGCTGCTTGTTTCTAACAATTACTTTCATAGACTTTATTTCTTAGAAAACCATTACTGACCATAATCCTCTACATGGCATGCCATGAAAATAAAAAATAAGAAAAGAAGTCAGCCCAGCTTTCAGCGTGAGATTGTAGAGCTGCCAAGAGGCTGGCATGGCAGGTTTTATTTTTGTTAGGATGGTGGCGATGCTGGGTGCTGCACTGGGAAGCCGGGCAGGGCAAAGCTTTTCTCGCCAGTTAGCCTGGATTGCTTTAAAGCAGCACGTGCTCCAAGGCAATCAGCTTGCTCTCCTCTACAGTAGCCGTCACACAAATATATACACACATATAAAAAAATTATATTTATTATATTTTTATATTATATTATACATATATGTGTATATAGTTATGTATATATGTGTGTGTATATTAGTGTGTGTATATACACACGTACCTATACACACACAACCTCTTAGCTGTTGGCTTTTCTTTGCTGCAGAAGTGTTTTCTGGGCTGTCACAGGCTGCCGGTGGCAGCGGCGGGCTGCTGGCCCGTCACACGTGCTTCGCTGCTGTCACAGAAGCAACATATAATTATATTACAAATTAACTTGCAAATGCTGGTAGAGATGTACTCCGCAGGAAAAAAAAAATAATAATCTGTTTCATCTTCTCTTGTGTCTTGTAGCTGGTCTCTCCAGCACAGTCGGCATCTTCAGGATCCGTGTCCTGGGAGCACTAATCATTTTTATTAACCATTAAACAAGAAGATCCTTTTTATTTGAAAATGTAAAACATGCAGGAAGCACTATCTATAGCCGCTAATTCAGGTCACATTAAACCGCTCTTCCTCACCTCGCGGCTCGTCCCTGTTCTGCTGAAAGCTCCTCGCCGTAAAACCTGCCGCTGCCCCGCTTCCCCGTCGGGGTGATGGTCTGCTGCGCGCGTTTGCAGTTAGAAGCTGGATTTTATCTTGAATAATTACACTTCATTTCTGAGTGACCCGATGTAAAGCAAGCCCCTTTTAAAGCATCGCTCACGGCAAGTTTATGAGGTGTTACCACATTTTCTTAACATTTTTCACCTTCCAATCCTTTTTATTTCATGTTGGGGTGGTGACATGTGAAGTGCTGTGACCCCAGAAAAGTGAGCCGGAGGACGGCAGTGGCTGGGGCCACGTCTGCGTCCGTGGGGTTTGGTCCCTGGTGGGACGAAGCCCCGCTCCTGCCCCCTTCCCCGGCAAGGAACAGCCACACGGGGCTAATGGCAACCGCAGCCCAGGGAAGCTCCAACGGGAGAGAGGCTGAAATCGGGGCTCCTACCTGGGCTCTGCTCTTCCTAAGCTGAGCAAAACGGGCCTGGCGTTTTATTTACAAAGCCGTGGCTGATGCTACCTAGTTAGCATTATAGAACAGATTCCTCACATGTTTTTTTATTAAGCAGCTTGGCGGCTGCTGTGTGAGACTGCGGAATATTTTACTGCTTTGTGGCTCGCATTCAATACGGGAAAAAAAAAAAAAAGGAAAAGTTGACAAAATTCCTGCCTTTTTTTTTTTTTTTTAAATGCATCTTTGTTTTCAACAGGCCTCCTGCTGTGACAAAACTGTTAATTAAACTGAAACTAAAATAAATTAAGCCAACCTGATATGAAAATCATTTGAAGGCAAAGCATCAGCTTAAAGACTGGCCAGGCAGGAGCTGGTTGTGCCTGCCCCTCCTGCCCGCGGGTGCCGGCAGGGGCTGCTTTGGTGGCACTGGCAGGGCGCAGCATCCCAGGGTAAAAAAATGAGACTTTCGGCTCCTGTGTCAAACAGAGCACAATATAACAGCCAGGTTGTGCCCTGTCCAGACCAGAACTTCAGATAAAATACTATTATTATTAATAAAATGGCTCTAAAGACTTACTCGTAATGGCCAGCATGTCTCCATCTACCTCTAAGTCCAGCTGAGGTTACTGATGACCCACCAGCACCACCAACTGTGGGCATTCCCGCCTCCAGCTTGCCTTACAAACCTGCGGGGGCTGATGTCTGTAAATACCCCCCTGGCCCGGCCACGTACCTATAAATAAAAGAAAGGGCAGGCCTGGCCGAGGCACGGTGCCTACTTTGATGTGCGGTAATGGCCTTTGCTTTTAATTTGGGGTTGTAACTTCCATCCCAATGCAAAACTGGGAGCTGCAGAAAAGCTGCATGCATAATAAAGGGTGAAAGCAAGGATGCGGCGCGAGATGTGTCTGATGTTGGATGAGAGGGAAGATAGCCTTTAATCATTTTGTTTTCAAAGAAGCTTTAGAGAGCTCTTTGAAGATGAGGCTTTTTGAGAGCTGCTTCTGGAAAATAGGAGGCAGCGATACACGGCGCCCACCCCCTCGGTTAACCTGCGCGTGGGACGCACGCGGCCCTCCGGGCTGGCACCCGGGAAACTTCTGCAAAGCTGAGCTGATCTCGTGCTGCCCGGAGAGGTGAGACCCTGACGGCTAGAGCAGCAAGGAAAAACTGCCCCGGTGTCTTTTCATTTGAGGTAATCACGGGTCCTCAGCATGCAGAGGCAGGCAAGTAAAGGGACCAGTGGCTAGAATAATCCCTTTAATAATAATAGTATTTTTGTAATGATACCGTTCTGTGAATCATGTCTTACTATCGTTGGATGAAAGGGAATGATAATGAACATCTGATCAGACTTTATTTTAAGGAAAAGCAGCATGACGGAGATGCGTGGAAGCTGTGCTTGTCCTGTAGTGAAGCATTTGGGGTGGGAGAAGGTGAGAGTCGTGTGTCACCCACCTGCTGCAGTCAGGCCCTGTGGTACCTGCACAGGCGGCTTCTTTATGGGCTGGGATCTGGCACAGCAGGCTTGTTTGCCTGCATCGGAAGGCACCGAGGGGTTGAACATCATCGCAACATCCCAGGCTGGGGAGGGTGGGTGAGCTCTGCTCACCAGCACTCAGCCTGTGCCAGTAGCGCGCCTGGTTTATTTTGAGGACCAGGGTCAGGATGCTGTTGTGTTAAATATGTCACGTGCAAAATAAACACATGGTCTCTTGCTCCAAAAATGTTACAGGCTGAGAGGAAAAGCCTTGGGGAACGGGTGTGCCAGCAGTCCTATTTTTACCTATTTTTACCAAGTGGTTTGGCCTCAGTAAAACAGCAGCCAGGCTGGCAAGTGACCGCAGGGTGCTGGGACATCGGTGGCATGTCCTGCCCCTAAGCAATCGCACTGGGACTTGCCAGTGGTTTTGTACGTCTAGGTCTTCTCTCGTGTGGTTTGTAAAGTGTGTGCTGGTATTTGAGGTTATTTACAGGTGCCACAGTGCCATGGACAAAAAAAGCCTATGAAACAGCCAAAATAAATGAATTACTGTCCCCCGTGGATAAGGAATGAGCCCACACCCATTGGCATTGCAAGGAGCCTTGTTCTGGCTGGTGTAAGAGCGCGCTGAGAAGCGGACAAACAGCAACACATCGGCCCCCTCCCTGTGACACCAGGCGGAGGAGCTGGGCTCTGCCTCCGCACGTGGCACCGTCCCCACCCGCCGCTTCGCCCCGCCGGGTCCTTATGTGCCCAGCCCACCTGCCTTCATTTTGTGAAGTTAAGCTGCACAAAGATTTTCACATCTTGAGTTCTGGTCAGCGTATGGCTCTGACAAATGCACTTTCCAGTCCCTTCAGAAAAGGAAAAAGCAAGCCCAAATCCACATCTCCAAATTCGCTGCTGCATTTGGTACAAGTTCTGCAAATGTTTTCTGTAGAAATCTCCATTCCTGTACGTACAACCCCACGGCACTATTATTTTCAGGCTGTGTGCCCATACCAGCATGTTGAAGGTTAAGTTTGAAAGGCCCAAAGAGGTCTAACGTTCGGTGGGACGTGTCCTCTGTGCATTAAAACCAGAATCACTTTCCCCTTTCTGCCCTCTGGTCTGCAGCAGGTACTTAAAAACCGGCCTTGTTTTCGGAGGTGTGAAGGCTTGCGACAGGCACTGCAGCTGGGGATGCAGCTAATAACACCTCGCAAACGCAGGCTGCTTAGGGATGAAATGTGGCGGTGCATGGTAAAAGCAAGGCAAATAACTTTGCGAAGTTTGGTGTGTCGGACTCCTATTTTCACTTCTAAGCGATGCTATGCTATTTTAGGCTGGGCCGAGCCTTGCCTTTTTTTAATTGGGCTTATTGCTATAGCTACATGGTGGTGTGTATGTGTTAACATTTGATTTTTGTATCCAATGTAAGTGACTGAAATAAACAATCCAGACCTGATAGTCCCAGCGGGGGGACTGACATTTGGATTCGGCTCAAAATCTGTGCTTTTGACGCTTGTTAGACTCCACCACCTCACGCAGAAAGCACAAAGCGTGGAGGGGGGAGGGCTGCAGGGCAGAGCTACGCTTGCCACCCCCAACCTAATCCTCAACTTCACGCTGAAGGGCTCCTCGGAGGCGCTTGCTGCCATGGCTGCGTCGGCTTTAGCTGATGGAGGGATCTGAAGAGGGGCGTTACGATGCCACTTAGGTACCAGTTTAATTAACAGCGCTTGCAAAGTCTCCCTCGAAGGGATTTTGTGCCACCAAACCTGTACAGCCCAGCGCTGCTGCACCTGGGTTCCTCTCCATGTCCTACCACCCCTGCTGAGCCTGTGTGTGGGAGACAAAACCAGCAAGGACTGGGACAAAGAGGAGTATTTTACAGTGGGTTTGAGCAGGGGAGTGTCCCTGTGCTCCGGCGAGCCAGGATCACGCCTGCTTGCTGCCTCTCCGCTGCTCGCTCCTACCCCGCGCCATCACTCTTCTAATTTGAAAACAAGCCTCAGCGATCGGAGAGCTGGGGGTGAGGGCGGAGGAGCAGGGAGCGGCCGTACAGCCCCCCTCTCCCTCGCCCCAGCCCACGGCTCCGGGAAGCAGATGGTCCCTGCAGGGCCGGTAGCCCGGCGCCGGAGAGCTGCCACACGCCATCGTCTGCCCCGCTGCCTGCGAAAGCACCGCACTCCCACTCCCATCAATCAGCACAGACCAGGTGCCTGGAAGCATCTCTTGCCAATCGCCTTTTATTACCTTTGAAAAGCCAAGAAACCCAGAACAAGACAAAAACTGAGACCGTGTGAACATCATGCAATGGATTCACTTTAAAGCAGGCTGTGGGGGGGACAACCAAAAGCCGTGTTAGAGTAGAAGTATCGCTTCACCCCTGTCTGAAGGCCAGATCGGGTAGACTGTCACTGGTGGGGTTGGTGGCGACTGTTGTGACTGACCAAACCGAAGCTGAAGAGGAAATGGCAACCCACTCATCAGCCATCATCCCAGGTAACCCCAGAGCCGATTCCGACCCAAATGCAATTTCTGCTGTGGTGATGACAGTGAGAAGCACACCTAACTCTTGGCACGGGAACTTTCTGCCTAGGCACAGTCTCTTTGGAAAGGAGCAGCACAACGAATGCTGTTACAAGGGGGTTTTAGTTCAATTCTGTTATTTAGTGTGACTAGTACTCCGGCAGTCAGTTAGTGGAGTGGATGTTATCCAGCAGGAGTGTAGTTACCGCACTCTGCCCTTCTGTCTCACTCTGTCGTCTTCAAAATCCATAGCACAAACTAGAGTAATATTAGCTTCTCAAAAGAATGTGTTTTGGAGAGTTTCAGCTACCATGGAAATACCTTTGCATCTTGTCCATCATGTGGAAGTGACAAAACACATGCCCTTATTTTCCTGAGGTATAGCCAACATTTGAGTTCATTACATTTAATAGAGTAGGGTCACCCATAAAGTTACTCATAAGGTATTCTCTGAGTGGTTTTCACCTTCTCTTTGAAAAAAGAAATTATATCAGCATGTTCACGAGGTACAAATGGTGCTGGCATTTCAGCTGTTATTACGTTATTAACTTTTTTAACCTAATAATTTTCAATCAACAGTGAGAAGCAATTTTCACTCACTCCAGCGACCAGAGTTGAAGATTCTGCAAAGTGTTCTCGGAGGGTTCACCTTGACAGACACCTGATTCCCTCCCAAATCGAAACGGTACCCCCGACACCCCCATCGCGGTTACCGAGAATTTCCATTTCCCCTTCGGTTAGGATTTAATTTAGAAGGCAAAGACTTCCTAAACTATGGGAGAGTAAAGATAGATGGTATGGGAGAAGAAGGCTGATGAAATGTAGTTGACTCCGGATCTGAAATATTTTATCCCTCCTCAATGTAGGTTAAATTATTCTTCACCTTTCCCACATCCATAATTGTCGCTGATCTTGGACCAACTCAAAACCCTACTACTGAGTTCAGTAGACTCAAAATTGCCACTAGAACTGGAAAAAGAAAAAAAAAAAAGAAGAGATTTGTTAGTGTCCATGTACAATATCCCAAGACTATACACAGCTATGAGATACAGCAAATTTAAGAAAGGCAATTTTTTTCTCATCACTGAGTATTTATTATATATAACAAATACATGAAAAAGAAAAAACTATATTGTGTGATATAAATAGTTTATTTACATTACAGAAAAACATCAAGACAATGTATACTATTTCAAATATATCCATACATAATCAAATATAGCTGTAGTACATGTTCTCATTGGTGTAGTTTACCACAAATGCAAGGCAACATGTGTAGATCTTGTCTTAATCTTTTGTCTATAATACTGTATTTTGTAGTCCAAGCTCTCTGCAGTTAGTTTTGCCATTGTGGAAACATGCGCTCTTTAAATTAACCTTGTCGATGCTCTTGTTGTGTTGTCTGAACTGTAGTGCCCTGTGTTTTGCTTCTGTCTGTGGATTCTGTTGCTCCTGGGACATTTCCTGGAAAAGAGAGTTGTGAGAATACACAGCTCTTAACAAGGGGGCTGCTCGAGAGGCGGCGCGGGCAGCAGGGGATGTGAGGGTGAGAGAGGGATCCGCTGGCCCCCAGCACGTTTCCTCTTCAGCGAAATGAAACGGGCTGGCTAATGGCAGCGGTACCACAAAAAAAAAAACCCCACAAAACCCTCAAAACATACTGCAAACGAAAATATGGCAAGGGAAGTTTTAAGATTCCTGCTCCTTACTGGTGAGCAGCAGCGACTCTGCCACATTGCAACAGCCCCAACTGCACCGCATCTCTTCAAATAACAGATTAGTTTTCAGCGAGACGCAGGTGGAAGATTTAGGACGGTCTCGTGCTCACCCGCTCTGTGTCCCAGGTCTGTGAAGTATTTACAAAGTGGCTGCGGGGGCTGCCTTTCTGAGGAGCTAAGCATCCGCAATCCCTACGAGTCTCCATGGAAATGCTCCATGCTCAGGTCATTAGCGAGCAGCTACTTTACTTACGGGTGCCTGCACCGCGCTACGCTCCTCACACGACTGCTTGGCTTAGTGTGGAAAGCAATTGCACTGGAAAGACCAAAATCTTATTTCCCTTTGGATGGCTGCAAAAGCAAATCTCTTCTGCCTCAGGACCTCACGGTGCTCCTCAGCAAGGGCACGTTGCAACCTTTTACCTGCAGCAACGTCGGCTATGGGGGCTGCTACGAAGCGTTTCCTGCTAATGGAAAGGTAATAGCGTGCTTCTGGTTTCCTCCCATGGAAAGGTACCCTCAGACAGAAAGCACGGAGAAGCTTAGCCCCAGGCTGAGGCTGCAGGAAGTTCTGAGCAGCTGAAAGCCAAGGGGCTTACGGCAGGAATTGCTGGGCAAGCAGAACCACAGCAGGGTGACCAACACCCTCTAAAAACGCTCGCACTTTTTGCATTTGTGGTACCAGTAGGAAAATGGTGAGCTACAGACAACCAACCAGGAATACAAACGGTCCTATACCCAGGGTGACCTAGTTAACATTTTGCACAGGAGGAGGAAGAAGCTATTACTAATTCGGCCACGCGTTTCTGCTCTTTCTTCAGCTGAAGCCCAGTACGAGTTTTTAGCCTGGGTAAAAAAAAAGAGCCTCTTTCTGCCCTCCGCATGGGCAGCTACACAAGAAAGACTGAAACGCCCGCGTGGAGTGGCATAACAGAAAGCCCCACGATACTCCAGACCATACTGACACGGAAAAAAAATCCCTTTGTATTGGGGTAACTTGTTTTTCTGTTACAGGGAGGCTTTCAGCGGCACCTTGTGAAACCCTCTGGGTTATGCACTGGGCTCTCGCCCACCCTCTCAGTGCAGTGAGAGCCCAAAGCACTTGCCTTCAGCTCTCTGTCAAATAACTAACAGCAAAATAGAGTGCAATAAATTTTTACTGACCCCTTAAAATCAAAAAGGCCTTTTTTTCCCCCCCTATTGAATGGGAGTGAGGCTATAGTTTTGTGATGCCAACTGAAACGCTAAACAAGAGCAAGAGCATAAGGACTTAGGAAGCATTTCAAAATGCTGAAATACAATTATCTAAGTGTCTAACAAAATATGGGTCAGATTGTCCTGACTTGCCTCATTTTTAAGCCAACAGGACCACCCCCTCACGAGAAACTGTATGGCTGCGCGGTATGTTTTGCCTCATTCCTTTCTTGGAAGCAGTAAAGTAGGCTGCTACCATTACTCCAGGAAAAATAAGCCCGCGTCTCCAGCGCTCTCGGAGGTCATGGCAGAGCTTTCATTATGAAACTAACGCAGACTGGTTCGCTGGTTCGCGATTTCATGACAAACTCATTATTTGCTGCGTGTTCCTAAAAAGGCGATCAAACTTTCTGTGTGAGTCAGGGAGCCGTTGTTAGCAAACACAGGGCTGATTCATTCAGCCGCATGTCATGTGCTGACAGCCTCCCAGCCCCGACTGTCCCCAAGCGGCCTCTCCTGCCCATTCAGCCGGAGACTGCACAGCAGGACCTCGCAGGGCTCCACGGGAGACAGCACCGACACCTCGACACGCTGAGAGACGGCACTGCTAAGTCCTGCTGCAGCGGCCAGCAGCCACCCGGGCTGACCAAGGTACCAGGGGTTCCTCCCGAGTCCCAGTGGATGAGGATTTACACCAGAAGGCGCGGCCCTGCTTTGCCCCAGCGCTCAGCCATGCGAAGCAGGGTTGGGGAACCAGGCGTGGGAAGCCCCAGTGGGCACAACTGAACTGGTTTCTTAAGAAACATGGAGGTACCAGGTGGCTGGGGGATGACCAGGATGGTCAGCAATCCCAGGGGATGCAGCCGGGCATTCCCAGAGAACAGTGGATACCAACTGCTCCAGCTCGAAGCAAGGACCTGAGCATTTCACAGGCACTTTCCCAAAACTGACAGTATCTATACGGTCACTTAGTCTGAGGTCAAAAGAAATCGATGCGAATGTGGAGATTACTCAAATTAAGATGATGAAAAAACATATTTTAACCAAAAATGCCCATGTTTTAATTGCATAATACACTACGCTACCAATTGATGGAAGCCTGGGAAGGCTGCAGGGCCAAGTACTGACACCATGACTGCTTAAATGCAATGCTACTGCATTTACAGGTAGGTTGTATCTGAAGTGCATCTGGGTTTCCTAAGAGGGGTGCTGGCATTTAACCAGCTTTTTAGACTTAATCATCTGCTAAAATTGAGTAACAGCTTTTCCGTGGTCCTTAAACTCTTTCATCAAAAGTTCTTTGTAGTGCTCTGTGTGGGGGATGCTTTCATTTATGAACACAGCAGTTTTATCAATGTAAACTAGGTACTGGAGCACAGGCTGCCTGCCCTCCCTCCATTGAAGCTTGCTCGCAAGCTTGAGTTACTCACAATGTGATTCATAGCAGGTAAAACACATTATGCATTCATTTTTAATCAAGTTATTTCTTCACATAAATAAGACTGCTGTGACTAAACATTAGGGAAGCACTAAAAATGCAAAGCTGTAAAGAAAACTGCTGAGAATCATTATGACACTAGGCCATACCTATATTATTTACCATCCTCCTTCACTTTTATCATTGCTTCTCTTTTGCCTTACCTCTGAGCCAAAAGTCCTTGAGCATAGGGACTGTGCCTCACTGCTCCACCTCCTCCCCTCTGTACCTCTTGGCCTCTGGCTCCCTACTCTTCCGCCCCAGCCGCTTATCCCCATTACTGGCACTGGCGATGAGTAGCCAGGCGGCCAATCTCATCAAGGAATCGAGCCGCTTAAAAACAAATAATCAGTTTTGTTGGTTGAGTTTTCAGCTGAATCTGTCCCCTGACCAGGTTCGTTGTGTGGCTACACAAACGCTAATGGTGGCACAAGAGCATTGGCAGGATCAAGTGCCCCGGAGCCAGGGGAGGGGGCGAGGGCAGACCGCCCCTGCCAGCAGCACAGCTCATTTATCCAGGTTAAAGTCTCTGTGCAACAACGGCCCTAAATGAGCCCGGGAACTGCTCAGAGCCTTCCAGCAATGGAGGACACCCTGTAGATTTGCACCACTGTACAGGTATGATTTTAACAGCAACAACAGTAACGATAGCTGAAAGATTTACAATGGTAGTCTTACTCAAATGCAGGGTTTGGACAAGGTGCACCAAATTCATTTGATAAATTAATTAGGTGAAGCCGCACTGAAATGAGCAGCAAAGAATTTGGCCGCAGCAGCCTCTGAGTGAGTGAAGTTTCCCTTCTTTCTCCGAGGAACCTGGTAGGGTGGTTTTAGCGCTTTCAAGAGTTCAGGGTGTGGAGTTCAAACCAGTACAGTCAGGTTCTCCAAAGCAGATGGCTTCAAAAGCTCAATTACTTATGCATATGCTGCCACAACGCTCTCTTGTCATGTGGGTTTCTCTTAGGCCACTTAAGAGTACACTTTTGCAAATGTATCTCGAATCATTATGCTGGGATGGAGGATGCTCTGCAGTAATTACATGCATTACAGAAAAAAGTCAAAAGATCATAAATTAACTTGGTTACGAAGTGTGCGGGAAAAAGTACCATCTATGTATGAAAACAGTGTGATGGGTAATTTGCATTACAGTACCAGATCACTCAGAGCACAGCCTTCGTTCTTCATGATAAAGTACTCTGCGTTACTACGTCAAGGTGACAAAACTAGAGTCACTCAACAAAATGATACAGAGCATTTGTTCCATTATCAGTTACTACACTATCTTCTTTTTCTTACTACACACTACATTTTTGGTTGTTTGAATTACTTCTGTGATTATCACCGCAAAATAATCTATTGCCTCATTCGGCATTTACTGTTGAGTTGATGATGATTTACCTGGGCCAAAAAAATACCCATGTTTCATCAGATGGTTTTGTTTTATGCCTTTAGGCCAGAGAAGGACTTTTTTTTTTTTTCTTTTTCTGTATTTTCTAGAAACAAATGCTACACTTGTCTTCCAGCCAGGTAGTGCAACATAGGGACTGAGATATATTAAAGATTTTATTTTCTACAGAGGTATGATACCTGGCTTTTATTTTTTTTTTTGTCTTTTTAAAAGAAATGTATTTGTAAAAGAGTGATTTATCAGTGTTGCTAGCTGGGTGAATTTAACCTCATGATTTCTGAGAGAAGCCTGAAGACGCCTGAAGTTCAGAACTCACCCCAAGCCCTCCCAGAGACAGTAACACAGTTCAGTGGGGAAACAGAGCAACAGGTGTAGGAGGGGAAGGATTGCATTTACCCCTCTCGTTCTGAACCACCCCAGGGCTGTCGTTTCCATTCAAACAAACCCTTCCTCCTCATTAAAAAAAAAACAAAACAAACATATAAGGCCTGGTGTGTCACCATCTAGTGAAGACCTTAAAACACGTCCGTTACCTTTGAACACGTATACAAGCCTAATGAAATCATTTAATCAATGGGATTGCAAACAGGCTTAAAAGTTTGTATGCTTTGCCTGATTAGGACTAAGGGAATGGGCCCTTGAGGAAACCAGATGGAGATATGATTAGTTTTATTAAGTGTTGATCCAGCTGCTGTATTTATATTCCCCTTATTTATATGAACATTATTTGTCCAAGCATCTGAATACAAAACAGGAAACTTCATTTGCTGTAGGCACCTACCTAAGTTTGATTAAGACGGAAGTAAAAATTCAGTTATAATAATAAAGCAGCACTGGCTGGCTGGACCAGACGATATCTTCTGTTTGTTGGTGAATTAAATAGCATTTGTTATCAGTAGTGTCACTGCAGAAATCTGTATAATCAGTGCACAAAGCAGGAAAAACAAAAGTCTCTTCTTTTTCTATTGCAAAGTATCAGAGATACTGACCTTGTAATACAGAGGACTACAACACAGATGATAGCAATCTGGATGGTTCCAATCACAGCTGCTATTAAGACATACTGAAATCGTACTGGACCTGGAACCACATATAAAACGCTGTAGTCCTTTTTTTCACAGTGTTGTCCAGTATAGCCGGCATCACATCTGAAATGAAAAATATTTCTTCTGGTTATACCTGCTGCTTTTGAAGAATGCTGAAACAAATTATACCTAAAAAAAATAGTATCAGTGGCTTAAGCACATGCTTATATATTGTTTTTTGAAGGATGGGCCCCCCAGAGAGAGCACCGGTGCCTCCTCGGACCTCTCAGAGAGAAACTTTCAGGTCCTCAGTGTCACTGAGGTCTGCAAGAGTGAACGACGCTGCAACAGTGCCAGGACGTGGCCAGGGGACAAGGACTTGTCTAGGACCAAGTGGAACTTCTTGTATGTCATGATGAGAATCTATTTAGTTCCTTGCACAACATATTTTAGATTTCTCCCTTTCTTTGGGGAGGTGGGGGAGGGTGAAAAGGCATCTAGTTGTGGCTCCTTATGCAGATTACCCCTAAGGAAGTGATAAGCAATCATCCAAGCTCCATATGAAATGTGATTAGATGTTCCTGCAAGAGGATACATCATTTACATTTTGGCTGGTTGCTATAAAAAAACCCTCTGTTGATGCTGCAACCGTCCACCCCAATGCCGCCTGCTATGCTGCTCACCAGTTCCCATCCTGCAGCCTGACATCTCCCCTCTGTGATTTTGGGGAACAGACAGTGGTTGTCCCTCTTTCCCCTAAAAAGCCCAAGCAGGAAGGTGTGAAAATCCAGGTCAATGGCAGCAGCAACCATAAGCCACCGAGCCAGATTGCTTGGGCTCCTCCCTAGTGGGGCACTAACCCTGATGGGTTAAGTCTTGAGCTCCCACCCTTTTCCTCTCCTGCATTCCCACAGCAGCCAGCAGCTTCAGGAAAGCACATTTTCCGGCTGAATGGAGAACCTAAAATGTATCAATCAGCTGCAAAGAGCAAGACGTGCCTTGGCTGTTTGAGGGAGCTGGAAGAAGCTGGCTTGAGGATCTGCCCTGGGGGATAAGCCTGGTCTGTATCTTAGCTCTCCCAGTCCAGCGTCCCCATGCTTCATGCATCATAGTCCTTTTCTTTGCCACCAGGCCGCTGGCTGGACTTCAGAATATCCTCACCTCTGCAGGGAGGCATTCGCTGCAGAAACACGTGCTTTCACTGTTACTCCTCCCTGCCCTAACCTCCTCCAAAGCCACCTCCCACACGGAGGAGCCATCTTCACCCCAGCTTGCTGCCCCACAAGCATCACTCCTGCCACAGCAGGGACGCATCCCTGGTGGCACTCCTATCCTTCAGACTGAGGAGGCTATCTAGCAGCTGTTTGAGCACTTTGTGAAGTGCTTTTTAAATATATCTAAACATAACTGAAGGTTACTGACTGTTTTTACAATCAATTAACATTGTGCCTAACTCAGTACACTTTTGCTACATAAAAAGGGGACTTTGTTGAATAATTAAAGTCTAATGGGTTTCGTAGTATAAAGGGCCATAGTTACCATTATTTTCCATAGTTTATCTAGATTAAGTGTTTTCGTAAGACAATGTTTTCATGTGTGTAGCCTTTCATCCTTGATAGGAAAAGTGTTACCTGCAAGACGGTTCCAGCATGTTAGTGGAGTGCTCACACTTGCCGTGCATGCAGAAGCCATTGTAATGCTCTGGACAAGGGATGTAGATCCCTCTTGCACTTTCTTCCAGTTTATTTGCATTCTCTGTGAACACAGGTGAAGAGAACAATAACCTGACAATGCAGGATAAGGTGAAACGACAAAAGAACGGAAAATCAGAAGAACAAGATGCGGAAGATGTTTATGGGAAACAAGAGCAAGGGTTTGAGCATCTAATTCCTGTCAAGTTACAGCAAATGAGACACCGGAAAAAATAATTTGACTGTTAAAAACTGATTACAGAATAGCACATGAAAAATGCCTAATCATTTCTGGTATCCTCTACGGACTGTCTCCTAGCATCCAGGCGAGGCTAGGAGGAAGACTCGGGACATTTGCCTGTAATATACCGTTACAATACATTTGGTGATCTAATTCTATTAATCACTAATCTTGTAGGCTACCAAGGTGTTAAATCTGGGCAATTTTGGCAAATTCTTCCATTTAACCAATACTTTGATATCTCAAATGGTAAAAATCCTTTGTCTGTGATAGTATCATCTAGCCACAATTAATTAAAAACAGAAGAAAAAAATCTCATGATAGATGTCTGAGGAAATGTAGGTTGCACACAAGTACGTTGAAGCGTTTGTATCTTCCAAAGGAAGTCCCCCAGTGTTATAAAACAATTGCAATTTGTGTTCTGCCTCCAAGCCAGTCATGCTGACGGTAGGTACGCTTAGGTATTATCCCACCTTTGGGAAAAGTGTGTGTGGCAGATCCAAGATTCAGATTTTCATAATTAATTTCTTTCCTATGGCTGCTGTCCAAGGAGAGTTTTAAAAGTCTCTAACAACTTGCACTAATAAAGTTGGTTATATTGTCCTCATGTTAAAACAGGCGAGGACAAGCTCCCAGCAAACAAGAATGACAGGGCAACCTCTACATCCCTGTAGACAGCATTAACTTCTATTTTGTCATTAGGACTTCCAGGACCTCTGCACTATGGACCATCACTGAATCTTTTTAAATGCACATATGCTGAACACAAACCTGTCTGCCTCTCCTGGTTCCCTGCTTACAACAGGATATCTGTGGGAGGCTGCCATGAAGGCTGGTAATGACAACGCAGCGCAGAAGCGGGCGTCACGGTGCAGTGACGATTCCTGGGCTTCGGGCTGACAGCTGTCTCTGGGATGGCACAGACAGGATGGGATGACAGAAGGCATGCTATAGGCATGGCATAACCTCCTTCGAGAGCTTGCCCAGGAATTTCTGCTACTGGAAACAGGTGGGAGTAGAAGATCCATTTGGTCTGGCATTAAACACTTTTTGGCTACCTATCACCCTCTAGGTGAGGCACTGGCTACCAGCATGTGAAATATATACATAGAAAGAGTTATAATCCCACCAGGACTTCATGCATGTTCCTTTTTTCCACTTGGAAATCTTCCTGGAATAGAAAAACACTGTGTGACATATGCCAGCTATCAATGCACTTGCCCAGCATACACAGGTAGATCCTGATATGCTCAGGACTTGTGGGACTCCATACATATGTAGTGATCATCTGTGCACCATGCCTGATGGCTTCTGGGTGTGCTGGACCTCTACTGTGGTCCACATTCAAATATATGTCTGTCCTGAAAATTGCAGCAAGAAATATAGGATCCTTATTAATACACGTTTTTTCTATGGTGGAACCTATTACGCTGTTTCCTACAGATCTTTCATTAGTGGGAGTTTGCTTCCTTTCTGAAGAAGAGGAAACTGCTCTGCGTGTGCGTGCGTGTGCAACTCCAACCCTTCCTTCTCAGGTACCAAGACATCTCTGTGATGTCCGTGCGCCACCACCAACCAGCGTGAGAATCCCTCCTCTCTCAGATGAGCCGGCAGTGTTGCTAAAACGGTAGGATACCATTTGGTTTCTTTTTTTTTTTAAAGGCACGCTTCAGGATGGTGAGGGAAATTGTTACTTTCAGGACAGACTAATCCGCTAGGACTTGAAAGGGGGACCAGGACCTCTCCCAGACTTGCAGATGCTCTCAGTGTGTGTAGGCTGTAGGGCTGGTAAAAAGAGGAATGATTTTTCCTCCTCCTGCAATCGTGTGGGTAGAAACCATGTTTTCTTTAAAAAGGTCTCTAGCATACTTTAAAGTAAATCTAGGATCCCGCAGAACTTGTAATTACACCTCTAAGTGTAATGTTATGATGGAAAATGCTCTACTGAATCAAAAATGAGATGGCCCAAGCTTTGCTAGCACTTCACAGGATAAACACTTCATACAGGAACACCTGTCATCTGGCTAGGAAGAAACCACAAAACTTAGACATGAATTGTCTGTAGTCCTGCATTTTGACTGATGACTCCTCTAAAAAGAGTTAGGGATTGAACATAAAGGCAGAAAAGGGGAAAAAACTTGTATTTATTTTGATCTGCCATTTTGGTCGTTTGAGAGACAGACCACAATGAAAGCATCGTTTACTTCAGACAAAGAAGTTCCCTTCCTCTTCCGGCACATTTTTGAATTCACCCAAAATAATTCCCTGCCTCAAAACAGGTTATTTTTCTCATTACACAAAACATCTTTTCAGGTTTGAAACAGAGACCCAAACACTAAGCTATGCTTTAAAAGTTCCTTCATGTTAAAACTGACTGCTCTCATTCCTGACGGATCTGAGCACTTTCCATTAATCCAGCCATCGATGAGATACTAACTATCATGAATGCATCACAGGGTTTACATCACTATGAAACAAGAACTATAAATCATTTCCAAGAAGAGAGGATATGAATAAAAAACATGTTTAAATGATTAATCAAAAGAACTGTACAAAGTTCAAAAAAGTAAAACTAAATGAAATAAATTAAGACTCCCCCCCTTATTATAATTTTGGATTATTTATAAATTCAGTACTGGAGGCAACCCTCACTCCTCAGGTTATAGTATCACTGAACTAGGGAGCCCCTCTACCACACCAACCTCACACCTACAGAGAGCAAAGCTGAAATACAAAGTTATCCACTTTTTTCCAAGCACAGCAGATCGCTATTCACAGAGCAACAATACAGACCAAATTCAAAGTTAATCAGGCTTCACTAAATGAAATTCAGTTAAATTCAGTAGCTCCTCTTCAAACATTAGACTTGCTGCATTGGTATTGGCAACTATGTTTGAAAGGTTTTTTTGCACCAAAACGATAGATTTGTACCTTTTTGTGATGACGAGAATTTGAGACAGAAGCTGTAAAGCCTAAAGATAAAAATTGGACTGACTGGGTCCGTCTCTCCTATCTCTGGACAAATGTAATTCCCGTCTCATTTTTCAAAATGCTTCCCCTTTTTATTTTAAAAAGAAATACACCCTCACCCTCCAGATCAACTGTATTCAGAAACCTTTTTCGTGAAGCATTTTTCTGAGAGAAAATGTCACTTTGATGACGGCAACATCTTTTGCATTTCTGCAACATTTTTTGCATCTTTAGCCTAACATGACATTTCGTATTGTTTACATCTTTTGTTAGTGCCAGAACATGACATGATAGCCTATCATATAAGATACACTAGTCAAAACAGATTATTTTTAAATGCATTGGGGCCAGACGCTACTTTGTGTAGACTAAAACAGCTTATCATCTTGCTTACTAGAAGTCTCCCAGTTGAACACTTGCTCTCCAACCTTTCTGTGGATGGCAGAGAAATGCTGAGACGATGAGCTGTTTTTCGCTGGGGTAAGAAATTGGATCCTGAAAAGTTATCCAGTGTGACTAACCACCCACTCAGTGATCTTGCTTTTGCTGATGGATTATCTTCTGAAACGTTAAATAAATTATTTAAAGCTACCTTGTCTAGATTCCTTAATACCTATGGCTGTTCCTGCTCTCTGTTAAGAAGCAGTGGAAGAATGATTTCAAATATATTTTGTATTCTTTTTATTTTGATTTCTAGTTTAGCTATGCCTTTACTTCTAACTTTTTGGAAGCTGAATGTGCACCATTAGGATTCTCAGGTAAATATCTCAGTAAAGGCTGAAATTCAAAAGCCGAAACAGTCTGCCCGGTTGCAGGACCCAACTCTGCGAGTGATGGGAACAACGCAGCCAGATTCTTCTCTGGGCAGCCCTCACCAGTCCCCAGCTCCCATCTGAGCTAGTGCGGAGCTTCTGTTGCACAACTGAACATGTGGAGTGGCTCCGCTGACAAACGAATAAATCCATTAGTGCCCTTGACGAGGATTATATGAAGTGCCGCCTGGAGTGCCCAGAAAATTCTTTCCAGACATAAGTTCTTGCAATCCACTTTGGAGAAATTAGATAAAAATCTAGGCAAAAATAGGATGCTTACGTCCAAAAGTTGACTGCCAGGCACTTAACAATCAGTTCTGCAGGGCTGATAATTCTGTCGTTCTTTACGTTTGAATCAGTGAGACTTTCTAAGTGATTTCAGGCAAGCAAAGTAGAGGCCCACAGCCTGTAAATTTGCATGTTAGCATTTTCACTGGTGTACAGTGCGTAATGTTGGAGCTTATGGAAATAATAACTGCCCATACGAGAAAATACCGGCTCATGCACAGTGTTAATACCTTGTGTACAGTCATCACTGGACTGAGGGAGGTCCTGCAAATACATATATATACATATATTTAATCAAATAAGGGACGGGATGGTGAATGATGTGCAGTGAAAGCTACTTTGACACCTGTCTCATTGGAAACAGTGGTTAAGGAGAATTGACTTACGTAATAATTTAATCTTTTAATACTGCTGAGGTCAGTCAAATTTGCAGCCGAAAGCTCTCGCTGATAGTGAGGTAGTGACTCCTTACACATCACATTTTCAGAGGATTTATGAAGGGGGAAAGGGATTCTTGGGTCAAACGTATGCCCTTAACCTTCTCAACCCCTTTTGGAATTGTGTCCCCCCCGCTCCTTTTACCTCCTTGGCAGCTCTCCCAAAGACACGCTGCAGAGCATAGCATTGGGAACTTACTTAACAAAGCTCTTCTGCTCTGCATGATAGAGACTTAGTGCGGCAATTCTTATTTGAAATCAAAATAAAGGTCCAGAGTGTATCAACCTGTGGAGCAAAGGTAGAGGATGCCCTGAGTTTTGTGGAAGAGCTTCAGTGATTGACCAGGGGTGGGAATCTGAATCCTATGGATGAGCCTAGGGACAGTCTATGTTACTCATCTGCAGTCTTCACAGAGTCAGCAACTGCTGCTCTTTGGGGGGAAGAGGGAGCTTCCTCAGCCCAGCAACCTTTGCAGCATCTGCAGAGGTTTGAAGGTCCCTCTGCAAAGTCAGGAGGAAAAGGGGTGGTAATGGTGTTGCTCCCTCTGCAAGTGCAGAATTGCTTTAGCAGGTTTTGTGGTACTTCCCCCCCCTTTAATAGCATCTAACAAGAATTGAGGTCCCACAGCAACTTATGAGAATGAAGTCCTTAAGCAGGCTTCCTACTTACTCATAATAAAGAAACATGCTGATAAATCCCAGCTCAGACCCGGCTGTGATGAGCGAAAAGAGATTTCTCTTGAGTCTTTGCTCAACAGCTCCAGACACCCTGCCCTTGACAAAGCTGCCAGCAGCCTCACTGCCGTCCACCACCACAGCCATACCTCGTCATTAACAGCTGCTCAGATCTGACCTATTAATTATCTTGACACAGTATGTTCCCTTCTTTTAACACCTTTAAAACCCTGCTCTGGATCTTACAAATATAGGCTGTCTCTTTACAACGAACAAAATGTGCACAAGCAACTCGCCTGGAAATCACTGTTTGGGTGGGCGTTGGAGTGAAAATTCAGAAGGAAGTGCTTGCTGCCGCTCGAGGGGGAGCTCACCAGCCCACCCTCCCTGAGAGCTAGTGGAAAGTGAGACACCAAATGTCAGCTGAAAACGTCTGGCACCACTATGCTGCAGCCCGAGCCTAAATTCATCCTGCAGCCACTCCAAGTACGAACTTCAAGCTAGTCCTTCTACATAAACTGCACAAAAAATACCATCCCCATGTTAGCTACTTTACCAAGAGGAAAAAAAGAAATGGAACTTTGTGAATTAAATTACGTTCACTTCTTTTCTCAGGCACAAAATAGGCTTGCTCAACACAGTAATTTATTAATTTTAAATGTCCCTATGCAAATGAGTTCCCTGGAATAAGATAACATCCACTCTCCTTTTTAAAAATAATCTAGTGCTTTTTATGTTTGAGATGATGGCAAGATGTCCTAGTGCACTTGGAAAAAAAAATACTGTGCTCTGTCTTTTGCAGCAATGTATCATAATTATTCAGCCTGCTGCCGTAATTAATAATAGAAACCAATGAATTAAGACACTAATAATCCCCAGATGTTCAAATGGAAAACAAAATACTTTCAGCTTGTCAGCATATATATGTGGGCTATACTATATATGTTAAAGCTGTCTCCGAACTTTTGAAATTGAGAAGTATTTTTATTTACATCATCTGTGAATGTATCTTCCTTATTTGAAAAGACTGCTTGAAATTAGGCAACTTGTTAATCATTTTCCTGTACATAAAAAGACCATTTGTCTACTGAAAACTGAACATATCCTTTTTTTTTAACCCTCACTTGTTTTTTCAGTGGCCATAGCCCACCTGTATTCACTGGCTAGGCACAGCCACCTTACCCTAGAGACTGTATAGACCCCTAGCAGCCGAGGCCCTACACACACGAGTAGGTGCTACCAGGTAGCTACTGCAATACAAGGGGCAACACAACCCCAAAATAGCACAGCGATGCAAGTACACGCTAGCAACCATTGCTCACATGTCTGAACAGGAACAATATTAGCCAAGCTGAAAGAGAAAACAAAAAAACTGCCACATAGGCTAACGTGCCGCTCCAAGCATTTTCTCAGTGTTCAGGTGCTCACATTAGACACAACTCCTCCCTGGGGTGACCATTTCATTCACGGAGGTAAAGCAGGCTGTTGTCTCACCTTGTCTGACCTCCTCTGCTTCCCCACCACCACATTTCATCCATTGACCCCTACCGAGGCTCCTGGTAAAAGCAGCAGTCACTGCTGTTTAAAGCAGGTGCTGCCAAGCACCTCCACAGATGATGTGAGGACATCAAGAGGTGATGCACTGACCTCTTCCTTCAGCAGCTTCACGGAGTGGTTCATCGCTGCGTGTGAATGGCACCTGCCTGCTTTCCAGTCCAGTAAACTGGAAAGGTCTTCAGCTCCCCTTATCGTCTCTGTGTTAGCTGCCACCAAGCCACCTCTCCATACTTTTGTGGATAAACTACACAGACGGAGCTCTTTAAGACCGCCGCCACAGCGGCCAGTCTCGAGGCCTGCGATCATTGCTATGGATGTGATTTAATGATGTGGGGCCGTATTGTGGATTTATCAAAGCCCTGGGTAAAGGGGCCCTTACAGTTTGTGCTTCCTTCTTTTGTGCCAGGATTGAATAAATCTGCGTTAACCCCATTCCTAGAATAGATTAAATCCCTCTTTGTGCTAACTCAGCTAGTCTTTGTTTTTGGCACGCCGCTGATGTTCTCTTCACTCAGATCCCCCTGTCTAAGAGAGATGCCGCCGGCCCCATGGGAGCGGCTTCCTCCCCCTTCAGAAACCAGCCATGTAAAGGAAAAAAGTCGTAGTTTTTTGTATGCTTATGATCTCCTTAGGCAGCTCATGACAGAGCCCTTAGAGGATGAGTTAACCTTATTATTATTGTAATTCTGTGTTGAAAAGAAGTTGGTGTCAGTTTAGAGATTTGTGAGGTTCCCTCCAATTAGGCTGCGTGCCTGAAGGCAGAGGGGTGAATGCGGTATCCATCACACGTGGCACGGCACGAGTGGAGCGGGTGTCACCCCTCTGTGAGAAATTCCTCCCAATGGCTTGGCCGACGGCTCGCTTTCCCTCCCATCTGCCTCTCCTCGAGCTACTCATTAGTGCCAATGCTAGAGGTGGTCAAAAACAGACAGTGGGAACCAGACCAAAGCTCCTCTCTGAAAAAGTATGCCTGAGAGTTGCAATTTACTCTTTAATACCAGATTAAACAGAGATGGAAATACCATCCCAGCATGTGGATGTTAGCAGCAGAAGATGCTGCTTTATATGACCAAATCGTGTCTCCTTCAGAGCAAGGAAGCACGGATCTACAGAACGAGGCAGAGTGGCTAGGAGGGATGCTGACAGAGGAAGCATCTCTACGTTCAGCGCTGTCTTCTGGGGCACAGGAGCCAGACCGCCGTCCCTACCGCACAGCCCCACACAGCACGTACAAACACACGCTTCTCCTTAGCAGCAAAACCAAACAGCAGCTATTCACAACTGGTCTCGGTCTAACACGCAGCGACACAGCAATATTAGTTAACTTAGTTAAGTGGTGATTAAGGAACAAAACTCCCCGAACTTGACCGAGTGGCATCCTGCTGTTTCTGCTTTGTGTGCTACTATGCAATTTCTATATCAAAGCAGCCTTGCTAGTGCAGCAGTCAGAGAGTGGCTTATTTATATGTAGATGCAGCCATATGACATTTCCAAATGCCATACATTTGCATATGAAGGTTCCACTTTTTTTTCCCCCTTCGAGTAAACAGAGTCTGCTGCGACTCCAAATCAGTGCTTTCACTCAGTTGGAGCTTTCTGAGAACCATCCTCCTTAAGAAGCTTAAAAAACCCGGAACCACCTCATTTTCATAACTTGGCAACCTTGGCTATCAATAGTGTCTATGGGCAGGTCTTTTGATTTATAGCTGTACCTTTGATACCAAACCAAGCACGGAGAGCAAAACTGCAAGACCTTAAGATTTCATATGAAATGGCTACAGATAATCTGCAATACAAATCAATATTTGCAAATAGGCCTCAGACATATGATGGAAGCTTGCGGTCACCCTAAAAAAGGCTGTGGGTCACATTCATTATAGCTATGAAGATGGTATTGATTTTTGTCACTGCTCTTTCACTTGAAAACAAGAGCAGGAGCTTGTTGCAAGAGCTGTTGGGGAGCTCTGAAACTGCAAACCTAACATGAAACCTCAACCTTATGTAATGCCGGGAAAGCCAACTGGACGTTATGTATTCAGCTTTCTTGTCAAAGAAAGAAGGCTGAAGCAGATGGTATGTGGGCAAAGTTTCAACCTGAATACACTGCCTTCTAAAAAGCAACAGTGCTAGGAAAACATCCCAATTTTGTGGCACGAGGCGGACGAACACGTTACCTGCACGTTAAAGAGCCACCCGATGCGGGACCTCGACGTACGTGTTACGGAGGAGCTGGAAGAGCTTCCCGTTGGCAACGCGTGTATGGAAAAATAAGAATCTCAACACTTCTCACGTACCACCTAGCATGAGTAGTATGAATTATGTATAATACACAGATTGAGCCCCGTCCTCGTACACATTTGTGCTGGGACGCGCAGCCAAGGGTGTAAGCTGAAGGAAGCGGTCTTTCAGCATCACCAGGTGGCGTGGGAGTGCTGATGGCATGCAGAGCGGATGGCGAAGTCACCAGACATCAGCTGTCCCCTCTCTCATAGCTCCATAGCTGTGAGCAGACCTCCTCCACATCCCTGCTACCCCGTGGGTGGGCAAATGCTGAGGTGAGGATGAACTGCCCCCTCAAGCCCCTGCTCTGCCTACTGTTGGGGGACAGCGACAGGCGCTTCCCGACTGTGACAACAAGCACAACTACCCCCGTGGAGTTGCCTTTAACCATCACTGCGGTCTTAGCTTATGGAGCTTCACCCATCCGCCACTGCGTTTCTGAAGGACTTCATCCTCCTCCCCTGCTGACTGGTAGATAGCATCAAATATGACAAATGGGATGAGGTGCCAGAAAGCTGATAAATACTTTTGATACGGCCCTAAAAATAGCGAAGGGATATTTGTACCCTTCTGACGCTTTTCCAACAGTAGATGGATATGCATGACCTAAGTTTTAAGATGGGTGTCAAGAATATTGATGTGTGGAGGGAGCAAGATCATTTTGCTGGCACCATCCCGGGGGACAGTCGCATGACTAATGATGCTTCCCATCTCTCAGCCATGGGTGTGCGGGCAGGGGGCTTGGGGAGGGCTGTGCCTTCAGTGCCCATCCAGAGAAAGAGGATTCTGGTTGCCAGAGCAGCTCTGCCCACCTAGGACGTGCCTTTTCCTCCGTGAGGATGATGAAATGGGAGAACAGGGTGCAAGTGCTCTCAGTGCCCGGTGGGACTCTGCATGGCTGGCTGGCACAGGGCTTGCACTAGTGCAGGCTGTGCCCGACTGCAACTACTGTATGGCTCTGAAGGACTACACAGAAATTAAACTGCCTAAGGGCTTATTTCATAAACACAATGGGATAAAATATGCAGCATGGTTCTGATGGAAGAAAATGATAAACTGGGTAAGAGTTACAGACAACACCTTTGGTGCAGGTTTGTTCTGGAGAACTAGTAAAACAGGGTGTTGTAGTGCCCTAAGTTACGGCCTCGCAATTGCCCCCAGACTAACTCATGCTCAAGACTGGTGCGTTTCTGGGGGTACACTCTGTAAATTTAATTTAGGATTTCCAAACCATCTCTGGAAATGTGGAAGTCAAACTCAGTTTCTTCCTCTCCTCTCCAATCCCTACAATAATGTAGACTCCAAAGGTCTCCAATTCATAGATGCGATCCCACTGTCCTGAAGTTAGTCCCTCTTTGGCACCTACACAGGTGGCTGGCAGGAATGTAAGTACTGATGCAACTAGTGGCTCTTCCAATTTTTAAGGACTACATTGATAAAAATTGCTTTTAAGCAATTTAACTGTGGATTAACAAAGCATGTTTCCATGTTTGTATGGAGATGCACTTGTCATCTGTATTCATCTGACGATATTCAGAGGAACACGCACATCTTATTTAACACGAAGCTGCATCTTCCAACAATCCTTGCCCTGTCTCTTCAGCTATGTCAGTGGCTTTTACTGGCAGAAAGATTGGGCAGGCAATCAATGAAACAAAACAGAAGCTTCGTTTGGAGAAATGCACCCTAATCCAATTACCAGGCTGTCCCCTAATTTCCAATAGGAGCTCCAGGTCTGAATGGATTGTTTTCTGCAGAGATCAATGGATGGCAAGTAGCTGTATTTGAAAAGGTCTCCAACTTATTTTTAGGCCTGCCAGCATGACGTTATGAGAATTTACTGTTTGGTTGCACAGTTCAAACAAATTCAAAAAATTACAACTGAAAGCAAGCATGAATGGCAAAACTGTCAGAGAGGTTTGATGGAAAGCACGGAGACGGAAAGGTTACCCAAGTACGTGGCAGCGTGGACAAGTAGGCCAGGGACGTCATTTTGGCCACAAGGCGTTTCCTTCAGCCGTTCTGACAACCTGAAGGTTTCATAGCCCTAGTTTTGCACTAATTTTATATTCAGTTTTGATTACTAAAAGCAGTCTTTTTTTTTTCTTTCTTTTTTTGGGGTGCATGTCAGTAAGGTGCTGCCAAGCTGGAGCGTGACACCCATTTGGCGCCTTTCCCTCCTTTCTTTTTTTCCAAAGTAGCATCTGTGCTTTAAAAGCATGCCGCCTGAGAGAATTCATCCAGGAAACTGAAGAAAGAGTTGCAGAATTTGGGGGAAGCGTGTGTAAGAAAATAGGAGACTGAAATTAAAAAACGTAACTCCTGTATATGGTATTTTGAATGCTTCTGGAACCACATGCCTGGCAAATCCCTTGTGCAAATCTTGGTTATTTTAGTTACCAGAACATGACCCTGAATGGCCTGTGACTACTCAGAGGTATATCTATTGTTGGCTAAAAGCACCTTTTCAGCCATGCTTTTCACTGCTTTTGTTTGGGCTATTCAGAAAAATAAATGCAATTTATTGGCATGTTGCAAAACTGTGATCACTCTTCCAGACAAAGCAAAGCCCCACACTTGCTGAGGGAGGAATCCTGCTCAGTTTGCCTCTATTTTTACTCACCTGTCTCCCCCGAGTGCTGCATTATTAAACTGTGATGGTAATGGGTCCACACAGTCTACAACTTCGCTTTCTCTATCTGCCCAGTTCTATTGTTAAAATCTTTTGTGGCTGCTCAGTGGATCACTTTTTAGCAGACTATATGTCAGAAATTCCTACTCGGCGATCGGGAGTTCAATATGTTTCTTTTCCCATGCCTGAAGCTGGAAAGACATCCCTTGCTATTCCCAATTTTAAGTGTAGGAGAAAATGGTAAAACAAGAAAATGGTAAAACAATACAAAATGCCACTGCAGCAAAACCTGCTATATTCTTTTACCCAATTTACCAAAGATACACTTTGTTTCCCATTTGTCATGAAACCGTGCAATGGCAGGACAAAGCCAAAACCTCTGCATGTTCTTGGTTTTGCAACAAAAGGGTCCAATCCTGATGTACAAATTTAAGCTTTCTGTCTATTACTCAAATGCGAAAAGTCTATCAGGCAATAGCTGGTCTCTGAGATGCGGAGAGGAGATCACCCAATGCTGCAGAACATACTCTGTGCCTATCAGCAGCCTCGGGAGCCAAAAGAGACCCCCCTCCAGGGTGCACATCACACTGAAGACACTGTTACGGAGCCGTCACCTCTCCTTGTCTGATGACTGCAAACTCTTCCAGAAGCACAATGTCCTTAAAGTGACTTCTCCATGGACCCAGCTCACACTCTGCCTGAAGTAAGCCACCTGCAGATGGGCTCTGGTTGCCTTATGATGTCCATCTCCCATCAAACTCTTCAGACCCCATGGCTCCCCCCGCCTCCACATGTCGATGTATTTTGGTGTGACAGGACACAACGCGAGCGCAGAGCTTGCCCTGCTATTTCTTTCCATGAAGAGCAGAATAGCTTCTCTACACCACAGAGGTCCTGATGTTCATCACGGGTCACACAGCCCATTTTGAAGCACAGCCAGAAAAGTCTATTAAGAACATCTTTTTTATAAATGAATACCTGCATTTACTATTTTTATAACCGCACACCCATTATTGTTATTGTCTTACAGAAGTGCCACGGAAGCGAGCTGTAGAGATGGCATTTGTGTAAATAAAGGCTTTGGTATTTTATCTCAGCGCTCACTCCTAGAGCTAATATTCAAAGTGGGAGAAGCTGAATGGAAACGAAAGGGCAATTTCGGGAAATGGAAAATTTACTAAGAATAAAAATGGATGAAAAAGCCATACAGAGAAATCACGAAGCCATTAAACTCAATGACCATTCTCCCACTAGCTTCAGCGAGGCCAGAATTTTACCTACTGCCTCTTTAAATCTTATTCACTCTTATAACAGTATCTTAAACCAAACAGCTGACATCCTTCTGCCCAGCCAAGGCCCTTTAAATCACTGAAATGCAGGAGCGAAAAAAATCTGCAATGCCAGATGTGTCTAAAAACAGTCACAGTTCTTGTTGAGGCAATCTGCAGAGGAAAATGTTTAGCATATAATATGCCTGACAAAACACTAATAGTTTATCAGTTTTGATATTATAGACTAATAACGAGCCCTTCCATGGCTACTTCATTTGCAGAGCACAGAGACAGGCTAGAGTAATGCTACTTGATTTTAGAGCAGTGTTTTTTATTTAATCCTTTCCCATCCTAGCTAGATGGAAGTACACTTCCATTATCAAATGAAATTGTAAATGAAATACCCTGGGGAGGGGGTGTTTTTGATGTACACCTGACACAGCTTTAAACCATAGACAAAATGAAAGAGGGAGATTAAAACCATAGGGAGAGCTTTAATTTTTTTTTTCCTCCTGAAAAATATTTTGCCATTATGTAACGCTGTCTAAAACGGCTAAGGCTGGTGATAGCAGCAGTAGGCAAAGAAGTGCATTTCGATTCAGTGCTGATAACATTCTGAAATGCACTGCCGCTGGTTCTGTAATAGCACATATCGTTTACAGCTGTTGTATTTATGGGAAGAGAGTTTCACGCTAACTTCATGCTCATGGGTACATGGTAAAATGACAGCCCAAGTGTGTAAGAAGTCACCTTGCTAAGCAGGTAAATGCTGCATTTCAAATCTTGAGTTTTTAAGAACGCTTCCACTTGCTCGGTGGTACAGATGTGTGCCTCAAACTGCCAAGGTTGGGTTTCTCCCAAATGCAGAGAAATGCTTCTATGGAAAGCAGCAGTGGTACTGCTGATATTCAAAATGCTGCATTTCCCACAGCATTTTCTACTGCCTATAAACCATTTCCACTTTTCTTAAGTAACAATTTTCTGTCACTAGTCGTTTCAGTACCTCATAGGTATGTCACATTGCTCGAACAATCAGTGCAAGCTACAGGTTTCAGCAGATGCATTCCATGAAAAGAAGTGGAACCATCAGCAAAGTGAAAATGATGCAGCAAGATATTTGTCTGTCTTTGCTTTCTTTACTCAAATCTATTAAACTAGGCAAAAATTGCCACTTTTCTTCATGTAGTCTAATTCTGAAGGTCTATTAAAAATAAATACACCAGCTCCTTCTTTTCTTCCCCAACTGTATTTCTTTTCATTCTACCAGATGCATTTATATTTCCTGAGTCTAGGTGAAAGCCTTTGTTATCTTAAGGCTCAGGTTACCATTTCACGTGTCTAAATGATCAAATTATCTTGTGTTTGTAATTGTAATTTGACATGGTGATACTTCTTCTAGAAAAGATGATGTTTCAGTCAGTTCTAAGTAGCAACTTTCCTTACTATACAACTTACTTATTACAATTGTCATATGCTTTCATCTCATGATATTCTAACATTTCATAAAGAATGCCAAAACATCCCATGAAACAAAATTCTGAAGAAATTCAGTTCTATGAATATTTCAAAATAATTTTTTTTACATTTCAGACTAGATCAAACACAAATATTTAAATGCTGATGTTTCCTGAAAACAGATACTCTAGCATCTCATTATAACTTTAACTCTCAAATCCTTGGGAAGGCTCTGTAATTCCTAACAGCACATTTACAGAAACTAGGCCTAAAATAGAGCTGCTAGGCACAAAAATACACTGTGGTACTCCTTAATATCCATTAACTAATTCAAACTAGTGTCACGAATGGCAAACAGCTGCTGTGCACCATCTTGAACAGTGTCCTTCAAGGACGACTCGAGTTAATCAAAGCGCCTGGAGCCCAGAGGAAGGGTGGAACCGAGGGTGAGCAAAATTCCTCCCAAATCCAGACAGCAGGATTAATTTTCCCAGCCTTTTCCTTGGGGGAGATTGACAAGAGTCTTGTCTCAAATACTTCTTTTACTTTCCTTTCTTGTAGGGGAGGCAGGCGGACTGAGAAGGGAAAGAAGATGCTATCAAGAGGGAACTGCCTTCACCAAGATGTCAAAAGGCCAAAGACAGTTGGTATCTACCATCTTCCTGGCACGTGATGAAGTGCTAGGAGTTACAGACCAATACCTAAAACAGAGCCACAGCTGACACAGGGTGAAACCCAGCCATTGTAGCAGAGTATCAGAAGAGTCACACATGCCACCATCCTGCAACACAGTACATCTCAGACTGTACCTACACGGCTTTCGTTGGTCCTACATAAGAACCAGGCTGCACATTTTTTCTAGACCCCAAAAGAAGAAGAATCTAAGCTTCCCTGTGATTTCTGATATGAAGTGGGTTTGAGGCTGTCTACAGTAAATTTACGTACAGATCGGTGAAAGCCACTTCATGGCTGGACTCTTCCTGCATTTTTAGATGGAGTTAATATAGAGCCCTGTTATTTAGTGCGGGTATATCTCAAAGGAGAGGCCTGCAAGTGGGGGGTATCTCATCTAAGAAGTGGCAAAGATACAGTATTGACTAGGTGCCACAATGTGATTTAGTCAAATATAAAATGACCTTTTTTTGATAACTGTAAATCCTTTCACAATGGCGGAGTCCATGTGCGCTGTGGGGCCAAATATTATGGTGCGTATTTCATATGTTCAAGGCAGCTGAACAGTGGTTGTAGATCATGTTGCTGGATCTTCATTTCCATAAACCTCTGAAAACAAAGGTTGGGAAAAACAAATTCTGGGAGTGGCTTTAACTAGAGCATATCAACTAGCATGACTGTAAACCATGGAAGTGTTTTTTCCAAGGGTCCCTTCCCGCATTCATTTCTTCTGGGTATCCCTTGCCATTAGAGCTCCTATTTAGAAAGAAGGTATCTGGTTAAAGACAACTTGAGAAACCAGGCACAATTCAAGTTGCGTTGAGTTTTAGGGATCACATTTTTATGTGTAAGCAGGAAAGTGTCTTTTTATTTCTGCAAGCTTTGCCTCCCTTTGAGCTTATTCATTCTTCTGATCAAAACACAGATACTGAGTGGAGGACAAAAAGATCAGTGGGTACCGAAAGGCTCAGATTTGCTCAGGAAGATGGATTTCTATGCTCCAAATAAGACAAAGCATATGTAAATGATACATGACGTGTTTATGGACTGGGACACAAACTGAAGAATCTGTAGGAATGCCTACATGAACTCAGGTCTGCTCATCTATATTGCACATACAATTTCTGGTTTTATCCATAACCTTTAACATAGCAAAATGTTACAGAGGACTGCTTACATGATATTACAAAGGAAAAAACAACCAGTAAAGTACACAGTCTTGGGGGATCAGAAGTGGGAGCCAGTGTCTGGAGCAAGCTTTATGAATTTTGCACAGTTGTGATGTAAACCCCAGATGGAAAAATATACTTGCATTACAAACACCACCCTCACCCCAAATCTTGACACCTGAATTCATTTCTAGGACTTAAATATTTCAGGGATGCTGCCAATAGTAAAATAGCCTGGTCTGACTTTGTATTTTTTAGGCTGCCCATGCCAATATTGGTGTTACAAGTTGCTACCTGCTCTGCCTGTTTACTTCCTACAGATCAAGTTCTTTGCCTGGACATACTAAATTTTCAAGCTACCGAGCTTCTACACAAATCAAAAAGCTTTCTTTATAATGTTCACTCACAACATTACTGAATTTGTTTATCATGGGAAGAAAGCACAAATGAATTCTGCAACTTTTGATTCACATTCATTAGTGACTAAATTAAGGGCTAAGCTTTAAAGGCACAAATGGAAATGCTCTTTTTCCTTGAGCTACATCAGTCTACGCAAAGAGATGTCTAGCAGTTCACCTGAGACCTAATTTAAGTTTTAATGCTAACAATTACAGGTTCCATGAGCATGACACTGGGAAATTGTAAGTAATGAAAAGGTAAAATTTCTCTCATTATAAAACCACAAAAAAAACAGAAATCCAAAAAAACAGGGCACATTTTACCAAGCTTAGCATATGGGATTCAAAGTTAAAGGAGAACTCTCATAAAAAGTGAGTTATTCTCTTGAGACTGGCAGATTAAATGAGCAATATTTCTCTCTCCCTATTGCTTGTTTTTAAAATCTCCATAAGCCTGTTTTCATTTTGCATGCTCCTCAGGAAAAGTCTGTTAGGAGTAAGTGCTGTTAAATCACACGTCACGGCGCTCTGGAGTGCTGCAGCTTCCTTCCTGGCACGGGACTTGTTTGTGAGGCTCCTGCGTGACCTCTACCTCAGTGTGTCTGCTCCCTCTTCCAAAAAAAATCACGTAGATTTTAGTAAGATGGAGCCTAGCAGGATTGAGAATGTTCTATAGAAGAAAAACATTTAGGGTAGCCCATGCTGCAGTGCCCACCGCTAGACAATTGCATTAATGCCCCAGTTTTTCATATTTTAGAAATATGGTCCTCCTGATGACACAGAAAAAGGCTGAAGTAGGACTTTCTGCACTCCACCTTTTGAAAACCAGGAGTTAAATTATAAAAAGAAGCAGCTGTAATTTTTCATTTAAAAAAGCACTCAGGACAAGTGAAGGTTTGGGGGCCAAGCGAGTAGTTGGGACTGACACTGCTGGCTACTCAGACTTTAGTTCAGAAGTAGCTGACAGTAAGATTTATTAACCTACCAGTTGGCCTCTACCTCTACTTTTTAATTTTTTTTCTGGATATCCACAACAGCGGAGGAGCTGCAAGGCAGTGGAAGGGCTGGAGACCCACTGTGCTATCAGAACATCGTGATCTCTCTCTCACCTTTGAAAATCACTCAGAAGAACCCCAGCATAGCAATAGTTTTCTTATCTGTGTTTTATAGCACTGCATAAATTAAACTAAGCTAAACACAGTTATTATTCCCGAGTAAACGCTATACTGCTTTCCACGATGGTAAATTTGAGCTTGATTTTTGGAAACCTCCAGGTTCCATGCAACGAGCTGAGACACCTCCTCTGTTCTACTTTTTGAAAACTTTTCTATCAGGAGTGCCTGGATTAGGTAGACAAAACAAGACCAAAATACCTTCTCCACCTGCCTTTATTAGGAAATTATTTTAGAAGTGGAGACTGGCTCTGTCCTTACATCATCTTCCATTTATGTGCCCCAGACTTCAGCTGTTTGTAGACATCTACGCTTCTGAATGATCAAACATCTTAAAGGACATTCAGGCATGTGGGGCATAATATGGTCACATCTCCCGGAGGGAGATGTCCTCATTGCTTTCCTCAAGTCACAGGCCAAAAAAACCCTAAATTGTACAGCCCGAAATACAATCCATACTGTTTTTTCTTCTTTGTTTTGTAGAGCTCATCTGCCACCTTTTGTGGACTTTCACTGTGCATAAAACTTACGTGTATTTTCATAAAACCTTGCACTTATAAATGCAACTAACAACTGCAGCAACATTTAAAAGCTCCACATTTTTAAAGAAATATATCGATTGTATTATTCTTGTACTCCCAAACGCCAGGAGTGTGCATGCCTATGTGTGTGAGTGCAGGCAGAGGCCGCAGCTAGACAGCATGCATGCTGCCACACAGCTGTCAAACTATTAAAATGTGTTTTTTTCAATTTTTAAGTGATTTGATGGAAACACAGGAATGCTTCCTAAATAATCTATTTGTTTAGTGTGACAACCTCTGACTTGGAGGCTGCGGAATTGAAAGCCAAGCAAATCTGCATATGCAAGGATGCAATTTCCCCGGCATTTTCACAAAGCTGCAGATGAGAAATGGTTTCTCTCTAGCAGTGATGGATGCGCGGTGCTCAGCTCTATGTCTCACTTGCTAATTCCATTAAGAAGAAAGGAAAGCTTGGTTCACAAAGGCAGAGCAAAACTGCAGGATAGTTTATTTCCCATAGCTAAGCTCTGGGGCTTTATTATTCTTCACCAGTTTAGGAAATGGCTGACGTGGTAGTAGACACAAAATTTTATTTAAAGGGACAATGTCAAGTGGTTTACACTGGAGAAGGAATCTAGTCTGAAGTTCTCATATTTTGTTTCTGGCGGGAGGGAAAAAAAAAGCCACTCTACAGAAATCCACCGCTGCTGTTCCGATTCCTGGCCCCTCTCCAGGCCTATTACAGACAATGAAGACGACTGTGACTGAATTCGGCAGGGTCTGTATTGAGCCTGTGAAGAAAGGGATGCATCACACCCCAGCGCTTCTCACATGTGCTGGGTCAGTGCACCGCTGCCAGTTCTCCACATTTTCTTTGATAGGCATGGCTTGTTCTCCCTTTCAAAGGGATTAGAAGTTAACGATGCAGAGTGGTGGGTTTTGGTAAAGTTTTAGGATAGTTTTCTTTTCTCAAACATAAATATTACGTTGTATTTATTTTGGCATCCAAGACTCTTGGACCTTTGAAAAGACTCTTTGAAGAGTCCAAGACTCTTCTTTATCCTAGCAGTGGGGAATCTGTGGTGGCTCCCATGGCCTTCATCCCACAGCCCTGGCCCAGCCAAGGGAAGATGATGTGTTGACACAGATGGATTTTGCCCTTTTTGGTGGAGCATTCAGTTTGCTTGGGCAACACAGCCATCTGCCGGATTACTCGCCTGAGCACCTCCGGTAGTGCCAGGAAGGCCCCAGTGCCAGAAAACGGTCTGAATAAGATCCAAGACTGTCGTGTAGATTTGAGATCCCATGGGAAACCAGGGGGGAGAGCAGGGAACAGAGCAGCCATGAGCAGACATGCAGCATTTTGCGCTCGTTAGCATTTCCCTGGCACAGCAACAGCATCAGTAAGAGAGGCCATGGCGCTGCCTGCAAGAGAGTCCTCAGACTAGCCAAGACTGCAGAAGGCACCACCGGAGGCTGCTGCCAAGGGAGAGTTTACCACCATCGAGGAACCCAAAAATACGACTCAAACTGACCATTCGCGGATGTGCATTTTTCACCAAAGGAGACTATCGGGCCTGAAAACGCCTTCTTCCCCTTTCCATCAGCTTTGCTGCGCTGCTGGCGTTCAGCTGCTGAGACTTGATCTAATCAATGCTCATATAGGGAGGTCTGTCTGGCCTGGAAGATGATATTATTGAATAGGTCTATCAAATTTGTCAGTGTCTTTGCTGACAATTTTCATGAATATATAACATTGAAATATAGCTCATCCGTACTGACTTGTTCTTTATAGTGCTCAAAATGGCCTGAAAAAAATCTCTGTAATTTGATAATAAGAAAGGATAAAATCAGTTAGGGGGATAATTGCTAATATCCAGATCCTAAGAAAGAAATATAAATATTGAAGAATAAAAATAAATAGGCAAATGAATAAACAAGATGAAAACTCCTTGATTGCCTAGACTCTGAATGCAAAAACGCCACCAAAACAGCCGACTTCTTTACGCATAGAACGGGGAAATTCAAGAAAACATCAATCACAGGACTTTCAGCTCAGACACTACATTCCAAAACATATATTACACTTAAAATGTTTAAAAATGGTCTTTCAGGGAAATGACAAGATAAAGTGTATTTCTATTGGATTTGAGGGAAAAATCCCACCCATTCATTTATTGACTAAAACCAAATCTTATTTCACAAACTTGATTAACATCAACAATCTGCCATTTGTTGAAAAGAGTGAAAATCCCCCCCAGTCTGATAAATACTTTGGGGTTTTGATAAAATGAGAGGCCAGAATTGCACAGAGACACAAACACACGCATGCACAGATGCTGTGCTGACATGGCACATGGCAAGAGTGGACTGGTGAACCTGGAAGGGCCACCTACAGCTCACTCTCCCCATGTTTGCTTTGCTGAAAAAGGGGATGCTACTTTTTGGGTGTCTCTGACATTAGTCAAACATTTCCAATATTAAGAGTAAATCTTGCCTCTATGAAGTAAGAGCCCTTAAAAAAACCAAGGTGACATAAACTTAATGCAAAGATTTATGCTCCAAAGGAATGAGTACTCTTGGTTTTGCAAACTGAAAGATTTGTGCATTATTTGCAAGGATCAACAGGCTTGAAAGAACAGGAGGGAGCAAAGACACTGATTGAATGGACAGTTTGAATAGTTCAATATGAAAAAAATCAGCTGGGTGTTGGGACTTGCGGTTGTTCGCAAAGCTGCTGCCTTCCTGGGACCCCACATTGAGCGTGTGGGGGTGTTTATGGAAAAAGCCGCACCACTCAGCTACCACAATCTCTGCAAAGAGCATTTGGCACTGCTACATTATCATAATTGACAACATCAATTATGCCCACTGCTATTTTCTCCCTTGGGAAAGTCAGCCCATACGAGTCAGTGTTTTTAAAAGCGTATAGTGCTCACGGTCTCGGAGATTTTTAGTGCTATTAAATGGGAGAGAACAAAGGTATTCTCTGGAAAGGCGCAGGCTCAGGGAAATTGCTTCAGAGACACAACGGCTGAGGAACTGCTCCTTTTTCACACAAAGCCCCCCATGGTCAGGACGGCATTTCCCTTCCGAGGAGATACGAAGGTGGGAAAAAACTAGTACATACCACATTCCTATAATAGCCATCATCAAATGTTTCTGCACTTGAAAGAACATGAGGATGGCATGGAGCTTCCTGCCTGGCAAACGCTGAAGCCTGAATGTTCACTGAGCCTCAGTTTTATACTGCTGTTTTCTTTTTCACCAACTATTTCCGAAAGGCTGGAGTTGTTACAGCTTTTTGATACAGCAGTCCCTTTGCCCTAGGGTCTCCCGGCAGGGTTATGCCACAAACATTTGGGGACACTGGAGACATGTGGATTGCCCTGCATGAACTTGCAACTTGCACCCTACATGCTGTCACCATATGTAAAAGTGAAATTTAAGCACATAAAAAGAAGACATCGGCTGGTGAAAGTGACTGTGGATGGTACCTGATGAGACCCACCCAGGGGACACAGTCGTTGCCCTCAAGAAGCCCGCTGGGGCCTGCACCACACCAGAAACCTCAAGGAGCTGCTTGCTAAGGTGCAATGATGGTGCCGTTCTGTGCCAAGGAGGTACCTACTGGACCTCACTGATGCTTCAGGACGTTTCCCTCCCTCCCATGGCTCTAGGGGAGTGAGGTGCCCTGTCTCCTCTCCACAGGCCCCCGTCACCTCTTGCTGGACCATCTGTTCCCCGGCTCCTTCTGACCTCTTGGCACTTGAAGACCATCACCACTACAGACCCGCTCCTCTGTGCCGTAGCTCTTACCCTCCTCCCTGCCCAGTAACCCAGTTTCCTCCTCTGTTCCCTGCTTGACTCCCAACCCCTGACAACATTTTGCTGCAATCAATTTTCTTCTACCCACCATCTCTCCTTTCAAGTGTGGGCTGAAATATCATCTCTCTCCTAAGCAAGAGCTGTTCTCTTCCTCCTGCCCACTTGAGCTGAAGGTGCCTTCTGTGCGCCTCTTCCTCTGTGACCCGTGACTTGGCTTTCTCTTGTCATCGCTGTGATCTCCTCCTCCTCCCTAATCCTCAACCCGGCTTTTACTCCTTTCTTGTTACAACTCAGTTGCTTCACGCTTAAATGTGCTGTCTCCTCCCTAAGTGATGTGGGTCACTGCCATCCTGAAGCTAAACCACCAGACAGCAGCAGAGTAGGACAGGTTGCATAACATTTAAAAAGGGGCTGCAGGCCTTCATTTTGACTTGGGGATGCCAGTGCTCTCCTCAGTTCTCCAGCAAGGAAGGTAAAGGATTTAACACGACAGTATTACTTGCCCTTACTTCTCACTTAAAAGAAATCATTTTGCCCTACATGGCCATATCTCCTGCCCACGGCAGGATACAACCTCAGCCCTTCCAGCCTTTTAAGAAAACTGACTGCTGCCTCCCAGAAAAAAGCTGAGAGTAATCAAGGGTTTTGGGGGAAGAGACTGAAGACTTTGCTCTCTTTGCATGACTCTTTCTTCACCCATGGAAGGGCTCCTTGGCAGTAGGAAATATCTGGACCATGGCTCATCTTTGATCTTTTGGAAATTAATCCCAGCATTTACTTTCCATAGAAATTTCTACCCTCGCTACTTCGTGCTGCAGCCACCCTCAACACCTAGCACTCCTCTGCCTCACTGAGACATCATTTATTCATAGCTCTGTGTTTTAATCATCACGCACCATTTTTAAGTAGGAACAGAACAATCATTTCTAATGGCTGGGTACCCTATTACCGCAGGGATGTCATGCACAAAGCGCCCTCACAAGAGATGACCAGCCAAATTAACTCGTGTCAGAGGACTCTCCCGGTAAGAAATGTTAAGACCTGTGAAACCATCAGCTGGCTTTCACCTAAGCCATGCAGCAAGCTGCTCAGGTAAACCCAGTGATCTGCACCTACTCTCTCTAAATACTTTCAAAACACGAAAATATCACAAACTTAAGCAACGAATGCATCACCTGACCCATTTTCACAATACCTTCCCAAAGGCTTGAATTCTCAGTGCGAGCTGTGAATATTTGCATGCACGTGCACGCGCACACACACATTCAATTTCTAAATCAATCCTCCCAGGCAAAGGGTGCAAAAAACGTCTCCCAAACCTCCTAGTATTTACATGCTTTTAATTTCAAATGCCGCATAAGGCTATTCAGCCATTATATTTTATTGTAGCTTCTGAATAAATTAAACCCATTTATCACTTAAAAAAAACATTTTAGAGAACCTTATTAACTTCATAGTTAAACACCGACAGGTAATATTATCTATTATGGCAATGTTTCACGGTATCACAGCTGTGCTATGCTCTGGATTTTCACGTTCTTAAACCTGTATATTGTGGCAAAAATATGCATAATCTAGTGCACTGATTCAGTAATTTTCAATAATGTCTGCTAATTCTGGCAAATAGTTTACAATACTTATTTCCACTATCAGAACAGGTGTTTTATGGCTAGAAATCTGTACTTTGACAAAAATGGAAGAAGCCCATTTATTAAGAAGAAAGACAGTTTCTAGCAAAAGAAAGAGTAATGCAAAGACAGTGTTTTCTTAAAGTAAACCAAGAAAACCATACTTGAAGATGAGGACACCTCACCTTAGCAAATGGAGGAGAAAAGAGACTTAGACAGTTCCTGTGAATTGTGATTCTCACAGAACAGGAACCATACCTGCATAATCTGTTCTTGCGTAATGCCCATCTTCTGATTTTGTAGTCGTTGTAGTATTATCTGTGTGAAAAGAAATATGTTGAGTTGCTTAGGGAGCCTGTACTTGATACAGACTATGCCCCAGCAGCCAGTGCCCAGGCAAACGTAGCTTCGCTTGCATGCACGGCATCGCTGCTGGCTGCAAGGCTCCCCTGGGCCTGCCAGGTGAAAACAGCAGGATTCAGCTTTTTGGAATGAAACATGAAACATCTTCCATTAAAAAAACACATTTTTTTCTAACAATATGTGATAACAGATTGCAGCTGGGATAAATATATCAGTATGAAGCAGGAGTTGTTATTTCTGCTCTATTTGAAGTAATTGGGGAGTTTTAATATGTACCCTGAAATGAACTGCCACATAGGGTGGTTAACTTTAAAGAGATAGAAATAAACTAGAATGTGCTTAATACACCTGTATAGTATGGCCTTAGAGGTACTGAGGATTTATAGGTCAGAAGCTAAGGGGAAAAAAGCTATTAAGAGTCTGAGCCTCAGTAGACACTTTATTTATGGGAGCTATTTAAAGGCAAATTTTCTTCATTTTTATTTTAGAACAAAATAGAGTTTTTAAAGTCAACTCAAGGGTTACAGGTGATGTAGTAGCCCATGAGCTGGGCACAGAGAGCATGGCATTCATGGAGAAACACAGAGAGTCTTGAGCTGCTATTGGCAAAATTTCCTTCCAGGCACCTTTGGCATCTTGTGGGCCCAGCGCAGGTCACATCAGAAACGAGCACCAGCACCACGTCTGGGAGCACGTCTTTGGCCTCCTGAGATTGCTTTATGATGCTGCAGTTAAGGGAGCAACAGAGGATCCATCCTGGGTGGCAAAACATATCTGAGGGGCTCTCCTGTTTGTCCTGCTCCGACTCCTACCCAGAGGGCAGAGCTCTGGGCAAGCTGCTCTGGGCAAAATCCAGGTGCCTGATTTTGGCGCCAGTGCAGCGCTGGACAGTCCCTGGCCGCTATGGGCAGGGTGTGGGAAGGGTTACGCACATCACTCCTCGCACCTCGCTTGGCATCTGTACCACAGAGAGCTCTGCCCCCTCCCCCAGCCTGCGCTCTACAACATAAATTGCAAGAGTCTAATGGAAACGTAAGAAGTGCCAAATAAGCCAGCCCTGTTTTTTTTTTTTTCCGGAACAAAAATTGAAAACATTCTTTGAAATGAGTTTTGTTATGAGAGTTACCTTGACATCGACCCAAAGACATGACTTCAATTTTCTCCTGTTTCTGGCATGATGCCTCTTTGATTTGACATGCATTATCGTAAGATTTCCCATCGGAAGCACAAAGAGGATTGAAGTTCGTTTGAGAACAGTCAATGTTGCACACACACCTGAAATGATAAAGAAAGAGAAAAAAAGAAGAGGCTAATATGAGAAAGTTTTTTCATGACATCATAAATACATCTCAGAAATAAAAGTGTTTGCATTTTCCTGACTGCACAATGCAAATCAACAGAATGAAAGTGGAAAGTTCTGTCAAGAGGTCACTTGTATTTCTGGATGGAAATGAAATGCAGGGAGAGGGAAGAGACAGAAAAGCAAGCAAAAGGAACGATAAAAAAGAGTGTCATACGTGGAAAACTATGCCAAAGCATTACCACTTGTAATTTCTTGTAAATCAAAGAACACCCAAGCAGATATGCAGATAATTCAAGCTGCTGCACCCTCTTGCAATTAAAGAAGCCACAAAATTCACCTCTGTTGAGGTGCTGCCCATTGTATGTAACACTGCGTAAGTGTGGTTTTATATTGATTTATTATTTAATTCTGATAATAGCTACAGCACCTATAGGCGCTCTGATCATAATAAAAGATGTGATGCCGAAGCCTCGTCTCACCCTGCTGGGATAAAACCACCTGCCAAGACTGAGACTCACACTAGCGATGCAACTGCACCCTGCTCTGTGCCTAGGGGTGGTGGGATCTCCCCTGGCTCCTGGATGCGGTGGGCCTACTCAGTATTAAAACAAGGGGAATGCTGATTCCAGGAGAGACTTTGTACACAAGCACTTTCTGAAGCATTTGAATAACTTGGCAACCAAAAAGCCTTACCCAGGTGTCACCCAGGAGGTCAGTGCCCACTCCCAACCTGGCCATGTGCTCTGTGTGGGGAGAAGGGTCCCATGGCCAAGACCAGAGCGTGGGCAAGCGTGGGCAAGGCAGCGGCAGCCCTGTCCTCGGGGGGTTTACAGGCATCTCCAGAGCCACTACGACTCAGCTCGTGAGCTCCTCGGCTGCCCTGAGACATGAACCAAAGCACAGTGGGGGATTCACTTAAAAAGGCTGGCCCGGATCTGAATGAACACACTACTATGGACACATCTTGACCCCAGCAAGCCTCACCATTGCTCAGAAGATGGACAAGCCTAATTACTTTTACCACCAGCAGGCTGCAGTCTTTTTTCTTTAGGTTTCTCCTATTTCATTATCATTAGCGATGTTAGACACCCTTGGGCATCAGCAAGGGAAAGGCATGCTAATCTTCCACCCCTGCCGACTGTGCCATGCAACAGACAGCTCAGCCTCAGCAGCACTTACATTAACACTGGTGCAATCCTGCTCAGGGACAAAGCCAGAGGTCTAACCTGGCAGCTGCTTCAGCTCTTCTGAGCATGTAATTGTGCACATGCTGCTATCTAAACTCTTCCTTGGCTCCTTCTGACATTTAAGGCAAAGTAATGCGACCAATGCTCTATCTCCAGCCCACTGGTTGCACTGAACCTCACACCATCGACTCCACAGCTCTCCCTTTGGAAAGTTAAGTAATGGAAATATCAGCCTCTAGCCTTGCTGCTTGATTTAAGAAAGTGTTTAAAAGTCAGTTCACCTCCCATTCACAGCAAGCATCTGGACACCTTCAACCACTGGAAGTGCAGAGGGATATACGCAAGACAAAAACTTCGGTGGAAAGAGGAAGCATAGGAAATTAGACAGCGTGGGTTTCTCCGCCACCCCCTTTGGCCTCTGGCCTCTGCAAACGTGCCCAGGGTGATGAAAATCAGTGGAACCAGTACTCGTCTTCTTTTAGACTTTCTTTACATTTGGTAGACCTATTTTCCCCAAAAGGTTCACAAAATACAGACAATGTCAGTGCAAAAAGATGCCAAAGGTGAAAAGCTCTGGTTATAAATTAAATTACATGATTTCGTAACTAGCAGAAGAAAAGAGTCTGGCTCCCTGTGTAACAACTTCCCCACACCGATGAACATACAGAATATAAGAAAAAAATCCAGTCAATTTCCTAAGAACCTCCTTATCAGCGGAATAGGAATGTTCTGCTCCACTGAAATATTAACTGTCGTCATTTCTTCCCGCAGCCGTTTCCAGTTTCCCACCTTAGTCAAACTCACTTCATTAGGAAGCATTTACTGCTCAAGTAATAGTAATTCTTCCCACGTAGCTCCACCATTTGCATTTCAGATGGGACACAATCAGCCATATGCTCCTTTTTTGCAATAAAACAGCTCAGAAACAGCTTCACTTTTCTACATTTTAGTACAAAAAATGAGTGTAGGTTAATATATATTATGTCTCAAGTCAAGAGAAAATTAAGTCAATAAGAAAATTAAAACAAAAGAGTGCTCTTTTGGGGAAATCTGTGCAACTTTGGATGCAATTTCAAAAATGCCTAAGGGACATAGGAACCTATGCTCAGAGTTAGGCACTTAAGAGACATATTTTTAAAGGCGTTTAGATGCTTAAAGATGCATGCAAACACTTTGTGTGGGATTTCTGAAATCTCAGAGACCTATCTCCCACTGATTTCAAAGACCATTTCAGAGCCCATTAGGCATTTATTTGCATCTTTTGATACCTTCCAAAAAAACAAAGTTCCAAAATGACTTTTCTGACCTCCTTCAGTAAAAGTGAGAAGAGAACCAAGATTTTTCTCAACTCCATTCTAAAATCTTAACTGCAAGACCAGCCTTTCTTTCCAAGCGAGATCTCTGTAGCCTCACCCTGCATTAAGAGGACGCACCATACGAGCACCATGAACCACGCGCTACTTGTGCTGAGGTTGGATTGCTTGTGTGCAAGGAGAGCAGAAAGGGACAACCTCGGGATGACATTATATGCTCAAGTCTTATACGATCTCCTGTGTGAAGCCTGATTTTCAGGGTTGACTAGATGGGCAGTAAAAAACCACTACAATAAACTTGTCACCTCCATCTCCTTGCTGCAAGGATCTGTGCATCATCCACCCCTTGCACAGTTTTCAGTGGACAGCTTCTAGCTTGCATCTGCAGTTTCTTACTGCTTTTGCACTTATATACTCAAAACCTACTTTAAGGCTGCACAATTAAGTCAACATCAAATATATGTCAGGAAATGTTAAAGGTAGGATTGCATCGGGAAGATTAATGTACCTGGGTTGCTGACTCTGTTTAATTTATAGTGCTCTCTTATCAGAGAAAATGACATATTCAAACACATTTTTTCAAACTAGAGAAATAAGCAGCCTGCTATTTCAACCATGCCCCTGAAGTCCAGAAAAGTAAATTACAGAGGAGAAGGCGGGGCATTTACTCCAAACGTGCACGCCCAGGCACACGTGGCCATAGAGCATACATCATCCTTAAGCAGGATCCACTGGTGATGTAATACATACAGAATGAACAGTACTTGATGTATTTGATTAAATGAAATCCTATAGCCATAGGTAAAGGTGCCTTCACTTCTTGAAGCATTATAAAATGCTGAAGTGGGACTGCCTCCTGTTAAATAAGCAGAACCAAACTGTGACATCCCCGCTTGGACCCAAGGGCGCACATTAGGTGAGAGTCCTAATGGTGTTTAAGACTTGAGATCCTGTGGGACTCATGAATCCCCTACCCCAAAGAGAGACTCGCCCCAACACTTGTCATGCCCAGACATCCCATCCTGCTCCTAGCTAGCACCCAGCGCCAGCGCTTCCCCTCTCACTCAACCTGCAAGCTGGCCATGTCCAGGCTCTGTCCCGTTACCTTCTTGTTCTTTCACAAGTGACAAAATTGGAGCGGCCTCATCTCTTTTGGTTGTTGGCTGTACTGGTCGTGGGGTCCCCTCAGGTCTCTCTGCCTGCGTGGGGCTGGAAACACACATCCCCCTGCTACAGGGCTGACCGTCAGGTCGGCTGCCTGCCCGCAGCTTCTCAGTCCCCGAGGCACTTGAGTACGCCTCTAATTCTAAGTAATTTGACCGTTTGACCATTTTATCATCCTGGCTATGACTTCTGATTATAGTTATATCAATAAATCTATTTGGTTTCTGTGTTCCTGAGTGTAGCGCTGAAGAAAGCTTGGCAATATAAAGGCTGACTGAGCTTTCCTCAGGCTCAAGAAGCTGTGAGAAGGTCAATGAGGTCTCCTAGGGGGTCACAGGATGAAACTGAACCCAAGAGCATACACAAAATACATGTGTAAGGCTTAACTATGACTTCTGCAGTCAGAAAAGCAGCTTTAAAAGCATCTGTGAGGAAGGAGTGCTTCCAAGATGTCAGCCGATACCCTGCAGCTCCCCTGAGAAAGGAAGAAATACTGAATGCTGTCCCACAGGCATATCACATCTTTCACGTAATGGGCTTATAGATTAATTGATTAAAATTTGGGCTGTCACTGTAAACAATCATTAAACAAGGCTCACTTTCTTATGTCTACTCTTCCAGGTCATTATGATCGTCTATGATAAATTCCACTTCTTTTATATGCTTTATTTTGTTCCACTTAATTTCATATGATGAAAATCTTGGAGGAGCTGAACATCCAGCAATCCACTTAGTTATTTTGGTGATCACAAAAGCAAAAAAATCAGAACAGACTAAAAAGACAACAGGCAAACCTGGGCACCTCCTTGGGGGATTTTCGGCTAACTCCCCCAGGCGCATCCTGCAGCACAGCTTGGTGACATTGCCGGACCCTCTGATGAGAGCATCACGTCCAGGCAGAACTGGAAGGTCTCTGCAGACAGAGGTGATATTGGCTAACACGTCGGAGAAGCCCTCGAGGCTGCCCACGGGAGAGCTGGCAGAGCTGAACTAAGCCTGTGGCAGGCAAGATGCTGGCAGGCACCTCCTTGTGCCTCACTACTGACTTGTAGGGTGCGAGTCGCTGCACTTCTGTCTCTGAGCTTCTGCCAAGGCAGTAACTGCAATAAATGTACTAAACAGCACAGGGGAACCCATGTGCATTTTGGGAGTGGTTGTCACTATTTCACCTGCGTAACACGCTTCTCTTCGCAGGGAAACAAGAGAAGACCGCAGAAGTAGACTGGTAGTTATTTCCTGTACAGACCTTCACCATGAAAAAAAAGCTGCCCAGACCTCAGAGAGGTCTGCGTCCCGGCAGTGATGGCAATGTGCTGCACCAGGCTGCTTGGCCAAGTTGGAGCAGCCAACTTGGCCTGTTGAATCAGTCTCTGTAAAAATTAATGGGGTCAATAAACCAGGCACGGGTGAGTACACCGGTGAGCGCACAGGCTCCTAACTCCCCACTCTTCTGCAAGTAACATATGGTATTATTTTCTGGGCGCAGAGAGCACCTTTGCCTGCAGAGAGCATGCCATTGAAGACAGGATTCATGGCTATGAAGGACTGTCCCTGGAGGGAGGAACAGAGTTTTAAGGAGGCGTCTCAATAAAACGAGAGAATGGTTCTTCGCCCATAAAGTGTAGGGGAATGCTATAATTATATTTCCTTAGTTCATGAATAAAGTATAATCATTAGTGACACAGTGATGATAAAAAGAACCCCACTCTATGCTTTATCTCTACTCCTAAGACAACTATTCAGTCTTTGTTTTCAGCAATGTAGTACTGAAAAGCAATCTAAAAAAAATTACTATGCAATATCTGCGTGTAGCACGAGGAAGGTTTCGTATGTAGCTCTGATGGGAAGGAAGGAGGATAAACAAGACAATGCTTCTAAAAGAGCGGTTTTACTGGGAACAGATGCAGGCACATTTTTGTCAGAGCGAGATGGCAATGGCAATTCTTCCCTATTCAACATCTTTTAATTAGCCCTCTGCAGTTTGGAAACCTGAGAGCATTGTTGGTACTGCCTCTGTTTATTAAAGATTCATATTCAGACTTTGTTGGCCATGGGTCATTTGCTTTTTGGAACCAGAGCAACAGAAAATTGTGTCTGAGATATCTGCAAAAAAGTACTTAATGAAATGACTAACGTCTTCAGCCAAGTGTCTAGTTGATTACAGGGTCCAAACAGCAGAACAGCAATAAATCTGCCACAAAGAGAATTGTCAGTCAAGAAAAAAGGCATAAAACCAAACAGACAGGGAAGCGAGAGCTAAAAATGTGAAAATGCAAATCTAGTGTTATTTTTACTAGTCAGAGCTCTGATATTTGAGCGCATATGCTAATTTGGTCAAGTGTGAGATCCCACCATGTCTCAGTGAGCACTATTTTACAGGGAAAGTGATGTTCCATTCTGCAATCATTTTAAACATGTCGTATATTTTCTCCAGGCAAAAATAAAAAAGCAAGGAAAAAACCAACAACATTTTGCAGCATAAAAAAGCCCAAAGCCTTCCCTTTGCCATAAAACAGTGTATAAATAAAAACACGGTTGTTGTACATTTATGATATTTCCACCAGAGACATTTCTTATCTTCCTCTGTTCTGACTAGAAAACAATGATCAGAAACTCAAAATTTCTGGTTGGATGTCGGTACGGTCCTCTCCAAGCCCCCTGCCCCTCCAAGTCGGACATTAAATGCCCATTTAAAGCTAACCTGGCAGTATATGCCTGCATAAAGAGCCTGGCAAACAGTCCCAAATGCCTTCTCTATCATTTGGATTCCTGCAAGGTTTTTCTTTCTGGTACACAGGGCACCTTTGTTGACATTACCAGCAGGCAAGTTGAAATGAAGCCAGGCTTAACATTACGCCTCAACATTCGAACACGCATTGTACCGTGGTTCAGCCGTGTGTCAGGAGGCTGGTGGGAGCGCTCGTTTACCCAGGCAGCTTTGGGTATGTTTAATATGTCTCAACACAACGCCACGCAGAGATACTTGAACTAGCTCTAAGCAGGGACTGGCAAGGTTAACCAGGCTGGGCAGACCTGTGCTCACACGCATCCGCCGCCTCCGGGAGCTCAGCTAGCCTGTTCAGACCGTCTGTGTGCTGCTGCATCGCGCCTTGTTAAAACACACTGCCTGCGATACGCCTTTACTGGGGAGCAGCGACAGGTCACCTCTGCTACCCACCTCTGCACCACATCAGTCATCCTCAAAGCTGCCCGCACATACAGGCAGCTAAATTGTATTGCTGCAGGGGGCTTGCACGCACCTTCTTTTCGACATCAGACTCAAAAGGACTACATAAATACCAGCTTCTTTCTCTGAGCCTCAGCCCATTTACAAGTATACCATTAAGTTTTACAGTAATCTTATACAGCCCTATGGCAGCAATGACTTGGTGCTATTATACCCATTTTAGAGAGAGGTAAATTTTAATGTAAAGTCCTGGCACCCTCAACAGAGAGTCACCAGGGACTTTTGGTAGCTTGGCCAAGCTCAGGTATGCTACAGCGGTCTCTGCAGCTTGTGGGGCACAGCCCAAGAGGACAGCACCAAAAGATGCCTCCAGCCAGGAGACAAAACTGCCTGGTTTCACATACAGCTGAACATCAGGTACACAGACATATATATATATATATATATAAAATAGTATATATAAAATATATCCTTAATGCACACAGGCACACAATTTTTTACACTTTCTATGAATCATACCCTACAACCTGCCTGTGCTTGCCAGGAGACTGAAATCTTATCACCACACTCTTAAGAACATCATTAAGAGGCTTAAAGAATAGAGACGCTGTGTGTCTCCTTCAACACAAACTTTGCTGTATTTTTGAGGCTGATGCAAAACTTCAGCTGCAGTGCAGAACAATAAACAATACATATTTTATAACGGCAGCACAAAAATAGCATGCGATATTTCTTTCCGGGGTCTGCTAGTGCTGCTCTTCTGCTTTAAGATCACAAGAGAAGAAAAAGCACAGCTTATTTTGAGTGCCTTCCATTCAACGTTCTTTATTATTTATTTATTTATTTATCTAACTTATTTTTCCTTTTTGTCCTTTGCAGCCCAGCTTCTGCACTAAGGGCTTTAGCACATCTACTTTTCACAGTGGCTTCCCTGGGATATTTTACCTATTTCGCCTCTTCAAATGTTTATCTTCACCAGGCGTAAAAGAAGAAAAGCTTGATTCCCTCCGGGTGATGCAATGTTTCTGCATGGCATTTCAATAGCATCCTGTTATTCAAACAATTAGAAATCACAGAGACCATGCACGGAATTATCAGCATACTGCACAGAGATTTTTATTATTATGTAGTGCATAATGAAAATGATTTGAAGGACCCCAAAGCACCATAACAGAAGGAAGCGCTGAATAATCAGGTGATTTTTTTTTTTTTTTTGGACTGCAAGAGACCAAAACATTGGTTACTGGACATATGTCAAGCTAAAATGCTCTAAAGTGGTGAATATATTTATTGCTGCCCTTCCTTGCATACCAAATGCAACATAATCTGGGAGTCTAGCTGGAGTGCAGAGCCAGGAGCTAGGGCAATTGCCGTACAGCTGCCACGCTGCTGCTGCTTAATAGCAGGGAGTGACTGGCAAGGCTTAAAAATACGTATGGATTTTTCAGAGCACATTTGTTATGACAGGTCACAGAGGTTGTTTCAAAATGGTTTCATGGACCGGTCCTGGAGGCACCTCGCCTTACAGCTGTGAGGAGAGCAGCCTGGGTGCTGGCTCCTTTCCGGAGCCAGACCAGCTTGGTGAGGAGCTGGTCCCATGCTCCACCAGTTTTCAAGGCTTCATCCTGGAGACTGCAGCTCATGAAAACTGCTTTAATCTGCTGTGCAAGACACTGCAACTTGATTCCTAATTGTCCTTTTGTTTTTCCTGTAACTTTCTTTCCTAAATTTCTGACAAAAAAACATCACAAACTTCACCTTTGCTTCCCTCTTACAATTCAAAGCACCAATTATAATGTGACCTTCATCTGGCTTCCCAATGCCTCTAGTGCCCTCAACAGTACATTGAATTGTATGCTAACACCTTTAGGGCAAAATAAATGTCTCATTTTATTTTTTTTTAAATATCATTCCTATTTAAAAGGAACTAAGTTGTGTAAAGCAGTCTTTGCTAGACTGGATGCCTTAAACCCAAATGGAGAAACTAGAGAATTACAAGGCTGACAACTGGGTTTGAAGGGCTATGGAAAAATCCTCACGCTAGCTGTGTGACTAGAGAAGAAAATTCTAATTCTGTTCACGTGCCAATTCAAGTGTCTGCAGGTATCTAATGTGTGAAGTTTATTTAAAGCCCATAGAATAAAATAAATGCCTTTTTATGGTTTGCCTACACTTGGTGTCCTTCATGTCTCTACAGTCTGTGTTAAAACAAAGCTTTGCTGACTGTTTCTCTCCCTCTGTAAACATTTGAGGCTGTCCTTCACGAACGTTTTATCGCTGTGTGCCTCAGACTGCTGATATTGTTCGCTCCTGTCTTGAAGCCAGCAGAATAATGAGAATCGTTCCCACAAATCCCAGCATTTCACCCCAGCCTGCAACAGCCAGTGGGAATATTGCAATGTCTGGTGGGAAGCATGGGACAACCATCTAGCTGCATGCAGGTCCTGGCATGGACCTTGCCATGCAGCAAGGCTCGGTCTGCTCACGAAGAACTGTGGTATCAACTGGGATGGGACCAATGGCAAATTTCTGGTAACAGCTTTGTTAACTACACCAGAAGTTACTTCTGAACGCAGACCCTGATTTACCAGTGAGACTAAAGGGATGACAGCCCTCCTGCCAGCAGAGACCAGCGCATTGCAAGCCCCGTCCCACGCAGCACGTGAGCCATCCGTTGCCAGTGGGGAAGGCAAGGCAGGCTTAGAACTGACCTTCCTAAAACTAGTGCGAAGACGACAATGGTAAAATAATCCTTCCTTGTAAAGGCTCCCTCCACACGTGCAAAATCAGACTAACTCTCACCATAAACTGCTCTGCATCCTCCAACACGTGTGCCTCCTGCTTCTGAGGAGACCTGCCTGAGGCAGCACCATCTGAACTGGCTGCGTACTCCAGGCTATCCTGCTTGGTAGGGTGACTTAAATTACAAAACAAAATCCAGTCCAGCTATTTAATAAAATTTTAAGAGGATACTCCAGGCTTTCCTTCAGACCTTGTTTGCACCTCCTGCACAGACAGAAGTAAGGCAAGATAACCTCATGTCATCCTGCACAGTGATGAAATGAGATCTCGGCCCATAGGTATGAGACTGGGACTGATGCAACCCCATTCAAATCACTGCACGTGCAAGAAGGAGAGAGCAGTAGTAACCCTCTTTTTCCTCAGAGCATTCAGGTCTGTAGGTGAAAGCTGCTGTACAAAAGTAGATATTACTAATGGCTGGGGACGCTGCCTCTTGTCTTGCTGTCTCATGATGACCACAGCAGCTAACTGCCTTTGGGATCAAGCCCCAGGGGGAAAGTACCACTGCCAGGGAAAGGAAGATGAACAAATGAATGAAACGTGCCGTCTCAAGAGCACGTCCTTGCCAGCAAACTAACCAGATGAGAGTAACCATCTTCAGGTCTGGGACAGGGAGCACTGGAATCCACCTGCAGCTCCCGAAAGGGACACGCTGCAAGCACTGCACCCTGGCCGGGACGGGTGTCCCTGGGGCACCCGTGCTCCTCCGCATGGGAGAGCTTCGTTACAAAATGGGCAGGCTGAGAGACAGCAATTAAGCCTGTACATCTAGACGCATCTCACACAGGCTTTTAGCTGTGACTTGCACGTGGGAAAGGACCAGGGCAGTAGATGGATGCCGTGGGGAAGGGACACCTGCCACCCTGCAGGGGCCGTGAGAGCCGAGGTCAGCCCTTGCGCGTCAGCTCCTATTGAGTTCTCCTGAGGCTCATATTTAATGCATGGGATGTATTTTTAATGGCTTAGATGTGTGAACAAATCATGGCCTTGATGTTCTAACATGGGTGTGTGAAGGAGCCTCCGACCTTCTGCAATGGATGCAGTTTTAATTTAATAGTTAACATAAAGTGGGATGGAAGAGATGAAGCATTCTACTAAGACATTTGATAATAAATTGGAAAGTGCTTTCCCAGTACTTTACATAGTTATTCTCTCTGCTGATCTAGTTAGCCAACACATGTAATTCTGAGCTACAAAGTTGTATTCCTGCTTTCGTAAACATACTTACATAAAACTCAATAACAACACAGTCTATTTATTGCTAAAATGCTAGTAGGAAATTGGAAAAGGTATAAATACAATTCATTGCTGGTGATCTCCTGCCCCCTGAAGGCACTGTAAGGCTCCAAATCTTGCTCAGTTCACAGCATCATAAAACCGAAGCAATAAACGTCACTCCTTTCTTGATTGCACATTAGGCCAATCGGCTTTTTATTGCGACTAAATAGGCCGTCACGAAGGCGCTGCTCAGTTTACTACTAGGGTGTGACTTTGGCTAAATGGGGGGGACAGACAGGGAGGAAAGATTATTTTTAAATAACAAAAAGGGGAAAAGAAAACAGGGAAAAAAGGTGCAAAAGTGCATTCCTCTCCAAGGTCTCTGCACTTGCTCTTCCGTGCTGTAATGCCCTGATGTACACAGACGATTATGTGTCAATGCACATTAATATTTGATGTGCATTATCATATTATCCCTTCTGTGCACTTTCACAACCTGGTGAGCCCAGGCTCTCCCAGCCACGAGGTTACACAACCAAGTGGTGGCTTTGCCTCGGAGCACCCGCGCACAGCTCTGCCCTTGCAGAGCCAAAAGGGATCCTTTCGTATACCTCCCACAAAGCAGCAGGAGCTAGGCATGATCTTTACGACGCCCTGTATTACAGCAAGAGCACAAAACAGACTGCCAAAACCGTTCCTTCAAATGCAAATAAAGGTGTGAGCTCAGAAGGCTGCTACATTTTCCTACCTAGGACTGAAAACTGCAGTCACAGCTGATGTCAGAGGAGTGAAAAAAAAAAACCTCCTGGGTTCATTTGCTCCCCTGTTAAACTGGGCACATAAAGTGGTTGCTTTCTGCCATGCTGTCACTTGTATATGTTGTATATAGAAATTTCCTGAAAATAGAGAGGGATGCTGTTGCTGTCTCACACAATGCCCAGCCATGCACGTGCACCCTTGTAACACGCACAGATCGGCGTTAACGCAGTCCACAGCCACAGCCTCAATGCTAGCCGAGCTGCTATCCCACACATCCTCCAGCTGTCCCTGCCACATAAACGTTTACCTGCTCCACGCTGGGCGTGCCATTTCAGCCTCCAAGCCAGGCAGAGGGAAGGCAGGTGAGGAGAACCTCCCTGCTGCCTTCAGCTAGTGTCCCCAAAACCCTCCCGAGCCTCTGTGCATGGGCAGTTGCTGCGGCTCCTCCCTGCTCTCCCGCAAACAACAAAATGGACTAGCCGCAAGTCAGCTTTAGGTTTTTTTCCCTGGTCCCACAGTCCTCTGTCCTTTCCCAGCCCATTTCCCCAGACTTCTCTGCCATGACCATCCATCCCTCTGTGCCTCCATGCCTCCCGTCCACACACCACATGCTGAATGTAGGGGTAGGAATCTTGGCCGTGGAAACCTAACAGGAAAATTTGGCTATTTTGAGCCATGCTTTTCAAATTATTGCAGCTTTTTTTTTTTTTTTTCCAACTCTAATGTTGACAGACTAGTAACTGTGAAGACAAACAGCAGCTCTACATGTCTAACAAGCCTTCCCCCCCTTAAATTTCAGAAGAATTTGTGTCTTGCTCCTACAGGAGCATAGCACCATGATAATACAAGAAAACCCCCAAAAGTCTTAGAAGTTATGTTTGGCTTTTCACAAATCAGTATTTCCTCTGAAGCAGCTGAAGGAGTCAGTAAGCCAACTTCTGCTTTTATCATCACAATTTCCAACTTATTCCTTTGCACTCTGTGAACAACTACACATTTACACTCCAACAGAGTCTGTTCTCCCTTCTGCCAGCAAAAGGCTCTACTGGCTACTGAGAAGTTACGCCACGGTTATGATACCGGGAGAGAACTTTTGTTTCACTGAAGTCAGTGGAAAAACTTTTACTGACTTCCATAAGCTGGAAGTTCACTTTCTGAAACTAAAACACAAGTTTAGATCACCATCTGAAAAGAGGTGCACAAGGAAAAAAATCTATAAGCTTTATGACTGTGTAGGGTATTATCCCCTGGACACACAGCGAGTTTTGCTGTAATTGCAAAAGATGTTTTTTATTACAAAACCAAACGTTAGGGATTCTGGTTTTTGGATAAGAGATGTATGTGTCATATAGGGTCCCTAAAAGACCTACTTGGGTGAGTAGTACAGATTGAACACAATGTGGGTTTGCATTTATCTGAGAACATTTAGAGCCGTGATGTATAGTCTACATGACAGACTTCCTCAATGTATAGAGAAAATATAGCCAATTTCTTTGTGTAGGCTGAATTATTTACTAGAGTGTTCCAAAGTGTATTGGTAATAAAACACTATGAAGTATAAGTAACTCCACACAATCTTGGCTTATGTTAAAACCATTTTTTTTAGAGAATGTTATTAAGAAAATAAATCCTGAGAATCTGGAAAGGCAGGAGTTTGTCAAATGAACATAAACCTCTGAAGGACTGAGTTGACTCAATGGATAGAAAGGTCAAATTCTCCAAACCACCATCCTAAGGGAGCTGGGAATCAGTCTCACTTCAAAATTAAATAGGCTATTTTGGCACAGGATGAAGGACACAAAGATGGTAAGGCGATTTTGTGAAACTTACCTGACTGGGAAAAATGGCTGGTTTTAACTAAAAACAAATCAAATGTATGTAGAGTAAACCAATTTCACCAGATGGCCAAACAAGCCATCATTTTTCCAAGCATTAACTTTCTAGCCAAGCACTTTCTAGTACTGCATTCAGTTGAGAAATACAACGTGCTCATTCCTGCCTCCTGCTCCTCAAAAAGACTGGATCATAAGCTGCTCTTAGAGAATCATCCTCTGAAGATAAAGCTGATTTCTTGTTCCCTGATCTTCCCTTGCTCTTTCTGCAGACTCATTGCTGAGAAAGAGGAAAACCACATATTTTTGGTTTGATTTAAGGTCTTTCAGAAGTCAGTGGGGATCTTTCTCTGGCTATGGTTGGACACAAAGTCACTTTTTCACCTGGGCTAGTTTTATGTTGAAACCATTCACTGAGAGAGTCCTACAATATCTCAGTAGCTTGCCAGCAAGAAACCTGATAGGAACTGGGGTGTTCATGCAATGTTCACCTGGGGACCTTATTTTCTGACTCTTACATGATGTTTAGACAGTGGTTGCTAGTAAGCCTGAAGCTTTCACCTAAGCTGGAACTGCTGAAGCTTTCTTCTTGTTTGTGCTGTGGACAGTTCAAGCTATGCTTTTGTATTTTGCTAGTTTTCGTGCTTTTGTGCCAGTTCACATGGCATTTCTTTGTACAGCCCAAATGAAGGAACATGTCCAGGTTCTTTATTCAACTCTCACGCCCCAGACAGCAGGTCTTGCTGACCAGCCTCTGATGGAAGCCACCAACCTGTCCCTTCCTCTGAGCAGGTTTCATAATTAAAATATCATGTATGGACAGGTAGGTGTCATCTTGCTTTTTTTCTAATGTTCCCAATGTTTTGTCTTTCATTGTAAATCCTTCATTGACCAATTTCCAGTTCAAATCTTGTTGCTTGGGCTACATTTTTACAGTATTGCTGCCTCTTAGCCCACTGCATGGTATGTCTACAGTTATCTCAACATGGCGTCTCAACAGTTACGCTAGAAGTCAGCTGCTTTCTTTTTATTTCAAAATCTTTTAACCATAGAAAATGCACCAAATGAAATGTTTACAGTTAAGTGGGCTAATTTCTGCACAGACACTGGAGGTAGCTCTGTTATTAGGCTGGGGTTAAGATAAGTGACAAGGGTGTAAGAGGGTGTAAGCCACTTGGCCGTCTCCTGCTGTGCAATGCAGAGATTGCATACTGTAGTCCCTTTAACTGTCCTCTGTAAACCCTTGCCTGGATTGTTATTAGATATGACTACTAAGCTCCACATGAAGATTTATGCAGCAGCAGCTTCACTTTGTGCCTTAGGTACGATCTCAAGTTAAGCAGAAATTTAAGTCTTTGCAGGGTTGCTTTTTTTTAATGATATGATTCCATTACTCTGTTTATTTGAACCACAAGTCCAATGAGTATGTTGAAGTGTTATCCCTAGCCATGAACGAAGATCTACTTTTTCTCTAAAAGAGAAACGAAAGCAGCAGAAAATGGCAATATATCTACTGTATAATGCACGGGACATTTCAGATGTTAAAGTAGCTCGTTGTTTCTGCATCTGGAACAAGTAGGTCACACATAGTTATTATACACACTGCTGAACATGAAGCAGCCAATACCCGTGTAATGTATGTGAGTTTTCAAGCTACCTTTTAGTACTTTATAGTAGTACAGCATCTTGTTTGCAGATGCTGCGGTTGAGAGCAACTGATTGAAGGGGGAAGGGACCCAAAGCTGACTGACCTAATTGCTGTGTGGATTGAGAAGCTGGCAAAATCATTAGTTTCTTTTATACGTTTTCTTTCTATACTATAATAAAGATAAATATTGATTGCTAGAGCAATATTGATTGTAGGGGTCACTGCTGATGGCAGCTGCATGATTTGCACAAATATCTCCCATGTACAGTGTCGCTTATTTGCATGAGAATGCAGTTTCACCATCCTCATGTGTTGCAGACTGTTCACTTGCCTATAGGAGCATTTACCCAAACTATATATATCAGTGATTAGCAGTAAAATATGAAACGAAGGATTGAAACAGTTCATCTTCTTAATATGTTCTGTGTGTGTGACTGTCTGCTGCGGGTAAGTGGAGTTTATTGTCCCAGCCTTGCGGAAAGAAGTGCAGGACACAAGGGACCTGCTGTAATTATGCTGCAACATCACCACCTCACTTGGGAATACCACTCAGCTGCACAGCACGCCTGAGACTGATGCTTGTTCCTTCACCCACTGACCTAGACACTGAACATACCAAGCCCCTTCATTCAGGCCTGGATGCCTGCTCCCAGTTTTGGGCCCTCAGGGACACAGTGTCCCCACAGAATGGCTTCAGCGTCTTCTCCTGAGCGGAACCTGCCCGGTGGGATCCTTGTCCATTTGTGAGAAATGGAAAAGGCTCCTCCAGCATGGGCCAAGCTCGTGAGGAGGGAGAAAAGTTGCCTACCACAAGCATGGTGCCTATGGTAGAGCACAAAACCCTAGGCAGAGCCAAGGAGGAGTCCTTGGGGTGTGTGGGACCAAGTTGCGGGAAGCAGCAGGGGTATTTACACCCCTTTTTATCACTGGTGCAGACCCCTGAGTGGCCCATTCGAGGTCAGGCACCTCCTGCCAGGGATACTGCTGCTTCTCTCCTCCACCTGCAGCCTCCAGGAAGGAGGAAGGGGAAGGCAGAGGAGCAATCTGCAGAGATGGCCTCCTCACCTCCTCGGACACTGCCAGGCTGCACGGAAAGCACTCTCTCCTGAGCACGTTATACATCTCTGCATGTCTCTCTTCTAGCTAGGAAACTGCATCTTATTCTGGGCAATCCTGCACTTTGAGACTGCTGCTGGCTGACCTGCTGATATTGAAATTCAAAGGAAAAGCATGCATATTTAACCCCAATTCATCATTTTGATTTTGATTAACTCTACAAGTCAGAGGTTTGCAGGCTTTAATCTTGTTTTAAGAAAATACTCCTGTCCTCTCTTCTCGGCATTTTCCAACAGGAAATTCAACAGAAGGGTTTTTCCTATTATTTATCTCCTTCCACTTACTTGGACACATCGTGGGCCTCTGAAATAGCTGCCCAGTATCTATCCGAACCATGGCTTGTCCAGTGTAGAGTGCTCTTATTTCCTCAGTGGCCCATAAGGAGGAGATTAATACTGGAATCCAGGTTTCTGACATAGTTATGCACTGACACTAAGCCACTTCAGCAGATGAGCAGGCACTCCATTTGGTGAGTACTATTTATATACAGTGAGTGAGTATTTCATAGATGCTTTTTGGAAGATCTTAGAACTACACCACGGTTCACAATGTTACGCTTCATTCTTTATTTCCTTTCAAGTACATCTCTCGGGGTGTAATGTTGAGTAGTCCTGTCTTACAAAATCAATTATTCCTTAGCCAGTTCAGAAATAAAACCCAAAGTAAGCAACACCAAATGTCTGATTTACCAATAGATTGCAATCCAGTGCTAAAGAGCATAGCCACTGCCCTGCTTTAAATATTCATGAAGCCCACTGGTGCAAAATGCATTAAAGGTGGGAATAATGCCAGTAATACACGATCCTCTTAGTGACAAGAAGCTTTCACATATTAAAGTAGCAAGATGTTAAAGACTTTCAACTGAACAGTCTTTGTTTTTAACCTAGAGAAAGAGATTCACTAACGGAATGCCAAATTCCATTCACTCTCGTGATATTAGACTGCAGAATAGGATAATGATACATGTGTGCTTTACCATGCCGTGGAAAACCTGTTATTACAGTGGATTCTTTTCTGCCTTTTCTTTGTACTTTCCAGAAAATTTTCACACACATATTTTACCCCTTTGAGTAGTCTTCTATGTGCCAAACCCCCTATCAGAATCCCAGGAGTCTAGCCATTAACAGATTGTTTTTATGCAAATAAAAAGATTTAAAAATAATGGTGACACAGTACAATAGCACAATTTAGCTGAGTGACAACTGGCAATGAATAACAAAAAAAAAAAAAAAAAGAAAGAGTTAAACCAGAGACAAGGGACTGCAGAATAACAGACTGTGGCAATGCAGAATAATGTTAATTGTCACTTTAAATCATCAGCAGCCCAACCACATCTGCTATCACACCTGTGCTCTCTTCTCTGATCTACTCTGGCACCCTAGAAATATTAGGCAAACAGCCAGCCTCGTACCTGCAGCTCTCTGTGGTCTGGCTCTGCTACCAGCTTGCATCCCTCTTACCTGGAATGGATCAGGCACTGACCCTGCACCCTCAAACTGTTTCTGATTGATAGGGGACACTGCTGGTGCTGGGCTTGTCACCCTGTAACAACAGGTCCCGGGGCCACTGGGACTCACTGACCCCATTTGGATTTTACAAACCTCATCACTCAGGTGAGATAGCTAAAGGAGCCCTGCTTACATCTGAAATCTGATCCACATAAAAATAGTGATAAAATAATAAACTGATTTTTTTTTTTTCCCCACTTAATCTAAGGACATTTTCTGCACACCAAATCTTGGCAGGGGGAGCAGGAGAATATGTCTATCTGGTGCCAAACATGGAAATTCAATTAACGTACATTGGAAAGAGGGATCTAGGTCTCCCATACATACTCCGCTTTTATTCTAGAAATAAGAATAACAAAGAGCTAACAGCCAGAAGGCTCATTTTTTAGAAAGACGTTTATCCAAGACTAATCAGGGGGCAGGGACAGGAAAACAGGGCTCTGTTACGGCATATGAAGTTGTTTACTTCAAAGCAGACCTTTAACAGGCTTTACATGGTCTTTGTACTTCTGGTCGGAAATCTGCTTTCCTGCCTTTTAACAGTTTGTCTGGTAGCATCTTCCTAGTAAATGCCCTTCGCTGCTTCCCGCCCCAAGAAGCATCCTCCCCTGCAGAAAGACGGGCTGTCAATAAAGATTGAGAACTTCAGCTCCTGCAGTCATTACGCTGCTCCATATAAGCGAAGTTGTTTTAAAGGGGAGGAATTACATAGTGCCAAAGCTGCAGTGGGAACATTACTGGGGTAAGTTGGATTGGGCTATTTTATCGAGCTATTTCTGGAAAAAAATAAACACTGCTACTCAGTGCTTATGATTAATAATGTTATCTTGTAGCTAATTTTATTCCTTGCCCCTCTCTTCTCCTGCCTTCCAATTTGGAAGTGCACTTAATTATGAAAACATGAGCACTAGACTGTGAATTTTGATATATTAATTTTACCATGGTTTTGTTTCTACACTGCACACCAAAACTCTCAAGGACAACCGGTGAAGGATGCAATGAAAATCCTGACACCTGGCCTAACTTCCTTAAGCAAAGTCAAAACCAAGCAATTTCTTCCATACAAATCTCATTACGTTATTGCAAACCTATAACCATGATGCATCTTGCTCCTGTTTTTCAACACCCCAATTTCTTTTGATGACTGGAGCCAGAGCAAGGCCTCTGTGCTTTGTTTACTTGGTGTTTTTTAAAGACTAGAACTAGAGGTTATTAAACGCCTGGCAAGACAAAACCAAAACGAGCACAAATGGATGACCATATTCCTAAGCTTCTTCACTGAACAGCAGAAATGTTCATAATTTCATTCCTGACCAGCAGTGCAAGGATGCCTTGCCTGGATGAGGTGCCCAACACTGGGCCCAGTTATCATGTTCACCATTCATTCATTGACTCCTCTCTCTGCTCCATTCCTACCGTGCAAGTTAGAGTTCGGACAATATTGCGTTACTGACATCTCACTGCCCAGTCTCTGTATCCATCCTTTAGCTACCACCAGCCCACAGCTGCAGAAGCATCATCCAGACCACAGCTCTAACATTTGCATGATTATTTTGTTGTCTTTCTAAATTTGTATGAATTACTTAGATAGAAATATGAGGCTTGGCATTAAGGCAGCGTTAGAAGTACAGCTCTGTGAATAGCGACTTTTTTGATCTATTGGCTGTTCCAAAATCACAATGAAATGATTAGCTTAAAGTTGACTTAATATATGTTTGCATAGTTTCTAAGCAAAAAAATAATAAAAAAAAAATTCTGAGTAGATAGAGTTATTTTCCTTCAGCTTATGTGATTAAGGTTTAAAATAATAATTAAAAAAAAGTTTTTTTGAAACCTCTTCTAAAAAATAAAAAATAAAACAATTCCCATTGAGAAAATGTCTAAATGTACACTCTAATTATTTCAAACATTCAAGGGTTAGGTCTTCAACTCCAGCAACTAGGAAAAATCGAGACAGATTTCCCAGCGTGTCTAATGCCACACATGAATTAACATGATGATAACACTAATGATATTTTTTAACTGGAAAAGCTTTAGGTCAATTATTTTTCCCAATTCTATTTTTACCAAAGTATAAAGCTGTAAAACCCCAGATGGAATAACGTAAGTTATAACAGCAACAAAATGGATAACTGTGTTTATAGACTTTGTCTAAATTGTGCATGTTCCAAAATTATAAACCAGACTGTTTTATACATTTTTTTCAGAGTAATAACCACTTCAATCACTGTGTGATGAATCTCTGGGTGCGGAAAATTGAATATCTAATATTTTTAATGCTTTCTAAGCCACAGTACCTTTAAATAATAAAACATTCATTAAAATAGAAGAGTAGACCAAATTACTGTACCAAACATCTTCTGCATCTTCGTCACACTCTGCCCCAAACTGGCAAATGTCACAGGTCGATGTCTCTTTTTGATTGGTTTCACCTGAGCCTTCATTGACTGTTTAATGGAAAGCAGAAGAATATACATTAGTAAAGACAGCACTGTAGCAAAGCACTTCTCTCTTTCTAGAAAAATCTATTCACCGCGTCAGCTCAATGTGCTGCTCACTGAGCCGATGCCTGGCCAACAGACAGTGTTTTTGAATGGGGCCAACGCAGAGATTTCCATGTTGGTCTGTGATAAATTCCCTGAATTATGGAGTAAAAGGAAAACTGGAGAAAGACCCTTCCTCTTCCTTTTCCACTTAAACAATGATCCCTTCAAGCTGCAGCTCGGGCAGGTTGTGTCACCACGGAGCCTCACCGCTTTCTTCCCTGGGAAAATAATGGAGGTGTATAGATAGCATCACACGCTGCCTTGTGTCTTTTACCGGTGACGGCCTTGAGATGGACCCGAGAGGAAGTTTTCCTCGAAAATGTTTTGAAATTACCTGCCATGTGGTGCAATCTAGTCCATTCCAAAGGCAAAACATTTTTCTCTTCAGAAGCACAGCTACCAGCCCCAAGGACTAGTTATCTCTGGCAGGAAAGATTTAGTGCTGTCCAGAGGAGGGGACGATCTCCAGCATAGGTTAAATCTGAAACCCAGGAAAGTCAACACCCTTGTCTGCAATTGTGTAAGGTTTGTAACTGGCCCTTAAGTCAAAAACATGAAGGTACTGAGGGGAAAATAAAAATACGGGTATAAGAGGACTGCAAAAAAATGTTGACGGCTGAGTACTGAAAGAGAGAAAGAGACCACTAAGGCAGGCACCCAGAAGAGGGTTTGTTAAAAGATCTAAAAGAAACATCATCTATGTTTTTATTGAAGTATATAAGCACCTTCTGATATCTTTCAATAGGTGCTGCTTTCTAGCAAGACACAGTACCTAGCGATATCCTTCTGCCGGTTACAGAATAATTAAACTAACCCAGACTTAAAGTATCAATCAGCTTTGACTGATGTTATCTGCATAAACAGCCTCTGCAGTGTCATCCTTTCATTCGGAGTCAGCACTGTGGCGCAGGCTTACTGCACATTTGGGTCCAGCCTACCAAGGCTGGTGGACACGCTGAAGCGTGTCGGTAGCCCCACTGACACTGATGGGACAAATCACCTGCCTGATGTCGTGCATCCACTGCATGAGACCCCGTTAACCTGGGTGTTACTGGAGGCTCCCGGGTTGGAGTGCTCTGACTTCAAATATGCTGCTTTTATTATTTCCCCAAGAAAGAAGAACAGTCCCAAGCTTTCACAAAGCTGTTGGAGGAGAAAGGGCTTTTGCCCCTAAAAGAGAAAGTGTGACCCCAATGTCTGATTTCTTAACCTGGACAAGTTATTTAACCTCTGTCCTGTTCCCCACTGTGTAAAATGGGAATAATACCACTTTCTACCAACAAAGAATATGGAAACAAGTTTATTAAAGATTGTGATATGCTTAGATACTACAGTGACACAGACCACAGAAATAACTAAGGTAGATGGTTTGTCTCCGTAGGTTTTTCCCAAGGCTTAATATAGTCAAAGAAAATGTTGATATGTTTAGGTATGAGCTATGCCGCAGCAATTTCTTATCAGTCTTACTTGAATTTAGACTATATTCAAATTAAAAAAAAATTACCTATGATGAGCATTATGATGATCCTAAAAGGAAAAAAAAATAGGGGTTTGCCCCATTTGTAGAACTTTGCTTACCTTTATATCCACAAAGTTCATGTACAAAAAACCCAAAGGGGAAACTCAGAAAACATAGTCTGGATTTTTGTTCTACTGCATTGTCAGGTTTTGTAGGGAGGGTCTGAGCTGTGGTTTTTCTGTTTCCTTAAATGACTGAGGAATTCTTCAGGCTCATATTTTATAACAGCCAACATACGAAGGTGGACAGGGTGTCCAAGGGCCATGTCCTCACACCATTAGCATCTTCATGTGCCAAGTGTGTGATCCTGACCCAACAGCACTGGGAGGCTCACGCTGCTGTACAGCTCCTCCCCACTTCTCTGCAGCTGCATCCAGGCCCGGGTTTTTCACTGAGTTTCATTTATATGTTAAATTTGAAATATTTTTTTCCTAGGAGATAACTTTGACAGCCAATTTTGGCAGGGAATTTCCAGTGGTTAAGACATTAGACAGGACACATGATCTGCTGCTTTGCTGTGCCACAGTTTCACCAGCTGTGAAAGGGGAACAGAATATTTGGCAGATACTTTGGGAGCTGTAACGAATGACTGCATGGAAGGTACAACGGGACATACAGGCAGAAGACTTCCTATGACAGCGGAGCACTCCCTACCTACCAGGAATATAACAATTGCTCCAGTTCAGGAGGATGAAAACATATTTTTTATGGAAAAGACCTATATTTTTTAAATGCTGTTATTCTGCAAATCACTTTCCTTATATTTCCTTTTAATTAAAAACATATGCCCTATTTTTTTTTTCCTCCTTGTAATGTTTCTATTTATAACTGTCCATCCGGTGTGGTTTGACCAGGGACTTCACATGGTTCCACATCACAAGCTGACTAAAACAACTATTTAAGTCATTAAAGGAAGGCATTTGAAAGATTGAGCATTCTGAAGAAAACTGATTTAGAGAGGAACATCCACATTAAGGCACAATGCAGTTCTTAATTTCTGCTAGAAAATAACAGGTCACTCCTTCATATTTTTCTGAAGAAGCTCTGCATCCAGCGTTCCACAATGAATGTGCACATTGCCATTAAATGTCCGAGCATGCAGCGGTCTTGATTGAAAAAGACAGCTGTTTATCTCTCTCTCTCTCTCTCTCCCCTTCTGTTTTCAATAACCACAGATAATATTATTCTTTACACTTCCTTAAGGTGTGTTTTTTCTCCCTACACAAACATATACACTGGCAAGCACACCCACACCCACAACTGACACACGCGAGGGTTTGTTTTCTCCATGCTGTGCAGGTAAGTGCTTTGATAAATCTGGACATCTTAGAAAGAGTTATTTTCCCAATATTTCCTGCTGCTTTTTAGCTTGAGGACTAGTAGATGCTCATTTTCTAAGGTGACTCTTTCCTTTTTTTTTTCTTGCTGCACTTGCTGATTTGCACTTGCTTTCATATCTCAACTGAAAAAAAAAAAGTTAGCAAAAATAATCTAGTTTCTGGATTCCTCTTCTAAAAATAAAAGGAGTACGATTCTCTTTTCCGCATGCACGTTACGTAGTTCTCATATTAGCAACATGTTGTGGTTTATCACCAAGACCCTGTAGGAACACAGTAGGGCTCCAGAGAGCTGAAGCTCACTGCTTATTACTCACCCAATTGAGAAATGTTAAGCTGCAAGTACCTATTTGTATTAGCAAGATTAGCAACTTCCAGAGTTCCAGGAAATGTGCTAACATGGGTTAGAAGGTCACTAACATTATCTGAAAGTCACTTCAAAGACTATCTCAATCTCCTAAGCAATATAAATTCTTTAGCTGGGAAGGCACTACACACAATTTACAGAGTCAATGGACTGTGGTAACCACAACAGCTCCTGTTTTAATCATTTGGTCCTTTTCTGGCGTTCTGACTGCGCTCAGATCAGGTAGTTGTGATTTCAAGAATATCTGTATTGCTTGCAAGTCCCACAAGAAAGAAACCATTTTGGAGACATTTTACTTTGTTTCCATAGCTGAAAAAACAGAGTGAAAGTATCACCGGTAGATTGGTTTGACTCTGTCCTTATCTCTCTGACTTGACTCCTCATGGTGGTGTATCTTTGCCATTGTTGAAAGAAGAACTTCAAACAAAGCTTGCTCTAGCTCATCCTAACAGGATATCCACTTTTTAGCGGATAAAATATAGGTAATAATAAAAATCACATGGAGATGCAGGTTGATGGCCATTTTTGTATTTTGGAATGAAAGACAATGTGCAAATTAAAATGAGGAGGGGAAGAATGCTCTTCAGAGCAGCTGAGGTGATCTCGCCACAGGCTTCAGTCCTAACAGGACTGCTCTGGGCACGTGACAAGGCGAGTGGACAACGTGAGAAAGCTCTGTGAAACCAGGGCAGAGAAGCCAGCAGAATTTACTAAACGTGTTAGAACAAACACTACCTGCACCTCTACCAAATGGCTAAAAACACCTCACAAACTTGACCAATAAAAGCCCAGATGCTGCAAGCAACTTCAGTCTAATCAATAAGTCTTTTTTCCTGAAAGCATTAGCTCGGTCAAAACCTGCAAAGTGAGAAAAATGAAGGGTGCGAAGCAGGGGGTCAACTCATGAATGACTCTGCTCTCCAAGTCTGGCAGAGGCTCAGAATGGCATTACGGTCAAAATGAAAAGAAAATGGCCTACCGTATGGGTAATAAATCCAAACTCTGACATGCCTTGTTCTGCTTTACTCCTGCCGTCTGGCTCCATCTCAATAAGTACAAATTTGCTCTCTCTCACACACACAAACATGCTGGGGAAATTACTTATCGCATAAGAAAATGGTGTCTACCCAGCTCAGGACCCGACTCAGAACTTCTTACAGAGAACTGAAATATTCTCCTTCACACCAACGGGCCTTTGATACATTTCTCCATACCACCAAGGGTCAGTCCTTGAAACCACCTCCCCACTATCGATGGGCAGGTTATTTAAATGGTGTCAGGGTTGTGCCATACCTGAGCTGGCTGCCCAGGAAACCAGACCACCTTTCCCAGTGTCTATATTGCTTCAGGCCCATCCTGGGTACCTCCAAGTTGCCATTCTCAGCCAAGTGCTGGAAAAGGTTAATAGGATGACTTCAGCGTGATGCAAATACCTAACAGGGTTTTCAGGGAGGAACTAGATGTATCCAGCCAGCTCAGATTGCTGATAAAATGTGCTCTTATCTTCTCACTAAAGACCATGTAGATACAGCCTGACACTGCTTTGATGTCGGTCAGACTCAATTTGCAGTGTTTTCCAGCTCTCATATTTCTACTGTGACTCTCAGGTTATATTTTTTCTTAAAATCACAGCCAGTGGATCATCTCAATGTGTAAGAATCTCAGTTTCTACGTATATTTGTTTTGAAAGGTATGTCTAACCTTTAGGGCTGTGGAGAAAAAGCTTGCGAGTGTATTAAACACCAGAACCTATTGAATTTATAATTTTTAAAAACAAATTCTTTTTGTAGCGCTGATTCATGTTTTTTCAGTCCTGTGCAATGCTGAGTTTATGTTGGACAGGAAAGAAGTACTTCTGAAACAGCTCGCTCTTGTGCAAGGCCCTGTGCTGAGCTCACCCGCACCTTGTGCTGAAGGCTCAGATTCTGCCCTGAATTAAGTCTAATTAGTGCAAGAAAACAGTGTCTGGGAACTGCCCTGAGTTCAGTAAATAACAAGTATAAAAACTGTTTCACATTATGACTAAGCGCCGCTGCTCTCTAGTTCTGTCTTTATTTTTTACCTCCTGTCTTGCTTCCTCTCGTGCCTTCCTTCCCATTCTCTTTTGGCTTCTTTCCTTTCCCTGCCACCCCCAATTTTTCAGTTGCAATTACCCTAACGCAGGCCCCGGCACGGAGCAGCTCTGGCAGCCCTGCAGACGAGGTGCTACTGCTGTGAGGAGAGGCATGGGCCCATGCAAAGCCGCATGCCTCTCACTTTGCACAGCTCAATGTCTTAGAAACCTTAGAAGCCTTCTCCAGCTGTCACCCAGTCCAGGGGCTTGGAGGCCTCCCCTGGCAAGATGGGTAGCCTTCACACCCTCTGAACATCATTTATTGTGGCTAAAAGTGGATGGCACAGGAACGGTTTCACAGGAACAGCATTGCTCCTCTGCATCTATCTGATTGCGGTTCTCTCCTTTCAGCAGGCACAACTGGAGGTCTCCAGGAGCATCCGGCTCTGAAGTCAGGACGACCCCCTAGAGACCTCTGTAGGGACTTGCCTGTATTTGTACAACCGTGGCCAGGAGGGAATGGATTCAATTCTTACTCAAAGTTTATTTATTCTAAATAAAACACCATTTGCTTGTTTCTGTCTCATGCATATCCCTGCTGCTCCCGCAGTGCATTTGATAAAAAATTAAATACGATTAGTCGAGGCCAGTTTCTCCTAGCAAATATCTCTAATGGCATTTCAAAAGGAATGGCTCATTGAATAAAACCCTATTGTAAGCTTTCTGAATGCTGACATGAAACAGCTGTGATTATTGCACCCTTGTGCGGTCCCCCTACAAAATTTGATGTTTGCCTGGTGTATGTGGGATGCCAACATTGCAGATTTATGAAGGTGTACGATGACCACCACTGACAGTATTTGCCAGCTTGAGGAAGAGGAGGCTCATTTAAATTTTGCCAAGAGCTTCCCCTCATAAACATCTTTGAGTAAAAAGCCAAATAGCACGTGGGGACTATTCATCTCTGCCTTGCATTAATTTAATTTTAAAGAGAAATCACTTTCTTGCAGGAGAATTTTCAAGGAATAGATACAGCTTGTTGTAAAAACATGTCTGCAATGCTGCCAAAGCTTTTGTGGCATCAGTCCCTGCTCTCATGTATTTCAATAAGTCCAACAGCGCGAACAAAGCAACCAAGTGGACATGCCCACACAGCTGGATGGATGCAGTGTGACGGGTCACCAATCAAGGCCGTTATTAAAGAGCCTGGAAGGAGATTACTGTAGTCCTAATTGCAAAGACCAGAAGATTTTTCAGGATCAAAGAGAAAGATGATGTCTGATTCCTCCCTCAGGTTGACTTGCCTGGCCACACAGATCATTAAACTTAAGCGCTGTGTCAAGGCAGATGGGAAGCTGCAGTTCAGGAAAATACCCAATATCATAATGCTTTTTTTATTTGTCAGAAAAACTGCCATCAAAGGTTACTCAGGGGGAGAGTCAAGTGTGAGTCACTTGTGGCTAGCTGGCTCTATGTGCCAGAAGGGAGGGGAGCGCGCCAGGCTCAAAACGCTCTTCATCCCTTCTGTGAACTGCCAAACACCCTGTCCCTGTGGACCTGAAAGAGCCCCAGCATCTTCGGGATTTGCTGAAAAGCAGGGACTGGTTCTGGCCCCTCCTCTTCCTCTTGTGTGTCTGGGCAGAAGGTGCATCCCATACTGCCTGAAACAGGAGCTTACTGCTGGATACCTTATGCCTGATGCACTAAACACATGATGCAAAGATAATCTGATGGACGGAACATATGGACTATATACATGCTGTAACATTGCATTTACAGCAAATTCTATCAAGCAAATACTGCATTAGATATAGGTTCAGTTGGAGGAATATGAGTCAGCAGTGCCTTCTGCTGCAGGGGAAGATGCTACAGTTGGACGTATACCACAGAAATTACCTGTCTGTGCTTTCCCTGACCTCTGTCAAGAATCCACATCCCACCTGAGGTTCTAAGCACTTTTATTCATTCTAGGCAGAGAGGAACCTGGATCAGTGAACTTAGAGAAATTCAGTGAAAAAAATAAGGAAGGATCCAGCCCATGGCTTCACAAAGCCTACAATAAGGAAGTTCCAAATGGGTGATATGACTTTCCAGGGCTTCCCGCACTGAAAGGGTGCTTTTGCCAGCTTCCTACCTGGTGGAAAGATTAACAGAAGACTTGAATGTGAACCCTTACAGCTACTCATCTTTCAAGAAACAGAATGAAAGGAACAAAGATAAAACCTAAAAGAGCTGTCTAGCATCCACTTGGTGACTACTTTGGTTTTAAGGTCTTTGTCACTTTGCTCTTGATTTAAGTCTGTGTATCCTTTTGAATATTAGTATGGCTAGCAAGATAGCAACATCATACATAAAAATGTTCTTTATTCCAGAAGAGATGAAACTCCCAGTGGTAAAAGAAGATTTAGGTATCTCTGAAGATTTCTTATCGCTGTGCAACATAACTCTCTAATGGTTCAGTGCCTTGGAGGGTCATCTGAGATCACCTATCACATAAATCAAATAGGTGGCAGGCTACAAGAGTGGAAGCCTATAGCAATTTCATGTCTTTGCTCACAGACATCAAATCTATCTTTTAGGCAGACTATAGAGGAGATAATATGCCACTCTATTTAAGCCACTGAAGAAACCCAAATCTGGGTATTAACCAATATTAGGAAGCTGCTCCTAGTCTTGACTGCACCACAATTATCTTGGGAAATGACTGGTTTTAAATCCTAAAACGCAGACTGCAGACACTGGTCCTGGTTCTAATTTACGCTAAGGCTTCTGTATATCATTCTGGCAATAGAAGGGAGTGCCAGAGCCAGTGAAAGTCCAATTTACTTTATGTCCCATTTACATAATCAGGGTGGTGTGAAGTGGCTCTACTGTAAAAATGACTTGGGTCTACCTTTCACTGAACTCAACAAGAGGAGTGCAGTTTTCTTCCCCCACTCCACTTTTTTTCCATGTTATACTCCACTCTGTTTATTTCTGTGGTGTTAATGCAGGTTACACACACGAGTCACTGAGAGCAGGCGCAGCCCCGGAGCTCAGAAGTCGAGAAGACACGTGCCAAGCTCGTGCTCTGCAATGGGGTCTCAGAAGGAGGCAGCTCAGTCAGGTGCCAAAACTGGCAGTCAAAAACCATGTTCAGCCAGGCTGTACCATCGTGGTTGGGAGCCACAACGGATCGCTCCTTACCTGCCTCTTCCTCCACCAGCTCAGCGCTCAGCCTGTATCCAAAGGGCAATCCCCAATCCCCCTTCACATCTCCTGCCCCAGAAGAAGTTAACATTTCTGCAGTAGCACTCCCTGATCTGCAATTGTCACTGCTGAGCTGATCCTCTAAACTTGCACAAGCAGGGCTCACCCCTGTGTTTGAGTCTTTCTCTATAAGTGAGAATTTCCATTTAAAGAAAAAAGAAAATCTGGCTCAGAGCTAGTTGTCAAAATATCCCTCCTGACACGTGTAACGGTATTTCTGCCTTCCCAGGCCTGTAGCTAGGCAGTCCTTGGGCCTCTGCTGTAGCTCAGGGTCCACAGGAGTGCGGGCACCCAAGGAACTTGCTAGAAGCTAAGATAAGGGCACCTGCAAAGTTTCTAAGTCCTGTAGGAGGAGATACAATATTTATGCGACATAGATCCTGTCTTTTATATAACCCTATTCTTCAACAAATGCGTAAATATACTGTACTAGTTAATTGCATGAAAAAGTCCAGGAATAAGATGACCTTTCAGGACAAATTGGAAAAAATCAGTTGAACTGTGTTTTTCCTTTTTATTTCCATTATTAGTGGGAAGTTGAGGCACTGCGTGGCTAGCACCATTACTGGCTTATTGTACTCCTTGGTTTACAGTTTATGCAGCAGAATAGTCATGTCCACAGTACAAAAACCATGCCAAATACTGGCAGAACCGCTGAAAGCCTTAGCGGAAAGGCAAGGGAGCTCATGAGTAGCACAGCCACTCCTGGTAGGGTGGCAAAGATTTAGGAGACGAAGCCTTCATGGGCCAGGTCTGTGGATAAACTGGGGATCTATTTTTGTGCTGTCACCCAGAATTTACGTGACTATGTAGGGAAAAACCTCCCAGACCTCCACTAACAGGACAAACAAGTTGAGTGCGGCACGCCAAACTCAGCCTTGATGCGAGCAGCAGAGAAGCATGGATTTGAATCCATTTATACCAGAACAATGTTGCCCTTCTGAGTATAATTTTAAAGATGTGTTTATGATATAGGGGGAGCCATATGGCACGAAAGGTTTAAACATTTAATCTCACTTAGCTTCAATACACTGCACATACAGAAAATTGGAAGCCCAGCAGGAAAATGCCAGATTTCATTCTCACTTAGTTGTGATTAACCTTTACGAGCTCGCTCACAGTCACCTGCGAAGTCAGTCAGGGCAGGCAGGCTGTGAAAGCCCTGACTTTCCGCTCTGGCCAAGGCACCGCAACCCTTGAGCTTGAGCTCTCCGAGGGCTGTGCTGCCCCAAATGTGGGCCTCTTCCAGCTGAACGGCAGCACACCCTGTTCCATACCTTCCCGCGGGTATGGAAAGTGCAGAAGGGAACTATAGGGAGCAAATGACCTGGAGGGACTCTCCCCATTCTCTTCCTACAACTGCACTTCTCTGCATGGCTCAGGTGGGCCAAGTTTAGAGCAGCCGTACACTGGCAGATGGATGCAAAGCAAATAGCTGATACATATCTCACTTTGCAAGTATGCTCTTTCTCATTAATATTGATTCCCACACACAAACACTTTAGCTATATTCACTGATTGCATTACCATTGCAGAAGTGTAATTAACAAATTAAAAGGGAGGACTGTGATTCAGTTTAATTTGGGGAAAATCTTAAAAAAAAAAAAAAAAAAAAAAAGAAAGAAAAAGGAGGAGAGTCTGATGTTTGAGGATCATTCCCCTCTGCTATTCATTTTGATGCCTTGGACATGCTCTAAGAGAAATGCTTTCATCAAAACAAACATGTCCTGAGTATGCTGCAGTACTGGCATACACGGGCACTTGAAGAAGCATCAACGAGACAAAAAACAAACAAATGAAAGAAATCATGACAGATGCTAAACAAGTTACTAGATTGCAAATGAAGGTGTATCATCATGGAGAGAGGAAGGGGGAAAATGCCAGTTGGAAGCTGCTCAGACTCATCTGAGACTGCCAGCTTATTCACAAAAACTTATGAAAAGCAACACAGAACACGCACACCATCAGAAGCCAAAGTTTCACTGCTCTTCTCTCCAAAAGACAACTGAGCACACCTGGAAGAATGGCTGCAAAACGATATCTACTTCCCCTCCTATCTCCTATGAAAAACACCTTTCAGGTGATCTAGCATTATGAGAAACCATAATCATTAAGGATTGATCATGCTAATATAATTTTCTGGATGGCTTATTAACCTACTAAGACATGTTTTTCTCTACTTCCCTTCATTAGCGACAGCAATAATTAGGTAAGGACAGAGTAACAAAATTGATCATATGCTACTGCCGAAGGGGACAGAGAATGTATCGTGGACATTTAGCATAATGTTTTCCAAAGTCGAGATGCATTAATTCTATTTAGTAACACAGCTATTTTCTGCCTTTGATAGAAGGAATCTATTAACGTAGATATTGTATAACAGAAGCTGTATTGTCCTATTCCAAAATGGAATCTTCTTTTTTCTTTAAAGTTCATAACACAAAATGAGACGAGACAAGAAAACATCATGGTCTCAAGTATCTACCAATACCACATCCTTTTCTTATGTCAGTCTTGACTACCAGTCTCGTCACGAAAGCAGTGCTTTAAAAGCAGAGTGGCCGCAGAGCTCTGGCTAGGAAGCAAAGCAGTGAGTTATACTGTCACCTCCCGGACAATAATCCCCAGAGACACTTCCCTCATTTTTTTGGACCAGCTTCAGCCAGCCTTCCCTCTGCCTGCCACCCCGGTCACCAGAACAAAGCATCTGTAGCTTACGCTTAGGCAACACTACTCACAATACGTGTATACTAACATACACAAATTTTATAAATTTACAGAGGTGATTGAGTAGCGGCTGTACTCTGAGCCCATGTTAAGGTCCTGCTTCCCTGTCTGTAACATCAACAGCAGAAGCACCGCCAACGTGCGGGCTGGGGGATGAAGGAGCAGCCACACGAAGCGTTAGTGCCTGCGTGCTGCCCCTCGCCTTCCCGACCTGCGACCCCAGCGTCATGGCCCCAAACCCCGCAGCAGCCGCCCCGACCCTTGAAAGAGAAACTGCCAGTTAAGGGATCACCCCCGTCACAGCTGTGATGTGTGGCGAGAGGGACCGGTGTCAACCCACGATGGGGGCTGCCGGCTTGACCTCGCAGCTCCACAAGACCTGCAGCATTAACTTTCCCGCACCACCCTGCTAGCGCGGGAAGCGCGTGTAAGCGTGAGCGCGACAAAGGGATCGCAGCGATGATGAATTTTTATATATTTTTTAAAATGCCAGCGACTGGCTTTCCCTGAGCTCTCCCTCCATGTGAGCAGTAGGCAGCTTTCTGTAGATAAAAGCATTGCAGGGAGCTGAAAAGAGTTGACATTACAAACTTGGCACTCCGATGGCATGCTGCACAAACAGGCAGAGGGAGGATCTGCCAAAGTGAGAGCCAGAGATAATGTGAAAAGCATAAACCCAACATATTGACCTTATTTAAGTCCAAACAGCATAACACTAGGATACTTAACGCAAAAATGTCGAAAACATTCTTTATTCCACACACACATGAATGTTTTCTTTAAATATGCAATTCACTTGATATCTGCAATCCCCCCTCTTCAGATGCAAAATCCAAAATAATGATTATATCAGTCACTGCTTAATACATCCAACTGTGGCCCTGATTTTCATGCATGAATGGTCATTTACATATCATTACCCATCATGCCATCCACTCAGATTTTTCTTTCTAAAAAGAGTAATACATTTAAAGTTGTCATTTTAAAACAAAAATGCTTAAAAAGGGGACTTTCATTTCGTGGTATCTTAGCAGCTTATCTCTGTGCTCTTAGCGGCTAATAGACCAGAATATTAAAATGGAGAATTCTCAGTGTGTGTGACAACTGCTACAGTGAGAAGATCTTAGAGAAGAGGCAATTATCAAGGGATTTTTCTCAACTTTGGAAACACAGATAAATATGAACAGAAAAGCCAAAGCAAGCCAACCAGAAGCAAAACAGTAATTATAGTAGGTTCTTCTATTTTCTTAACACAAGTCCTTGTTGGGGGCACAGCTAGTTCCATGTTAGGGAAATCACTGCAGACATGAGGTGCAGTTAGAAGCTTTGCATGAATAAATTACAATTTTTCAATTAATATTGCCCATGCCCACAATAGAGGAAAGATTTTTTTTTGCCCTCTTCCTGCTACTTTTAAAGTAATTTTCTGCTATGTTTAATTAGGAAATTTCTCTACAGAAGGGAATGTGATAGAAGATTAATTCTCTATTTCCTCACCCACTGTGTCAGTAGACTCAAGTGGACACTATAAACCCCAGTTAAATACGACGAGGATGATCAAGCACGGAGCTCCTTTCAAGAGGTCGCGTCTGCAGACTGTAGATCTCATTTCAAAACAATAGAAACGAGTTAGAAAATGGTATCTCTCCGTGGCGCAGCGCCACAGAGGAACAATTACAAGTGCTTCATGGTGCGAGGGTTCACCATGCCGGCTGAGAGGGTTCGCTATCACAGCTAATGATACCGAATGCCGCCGAGTGAGAAATAGCATTTCCAGAACCACTGATGTTTGGGGTCTTTTTCTCCCGTTCACCACCGATAATTATTCCTCTAGAAGTCTCATCCTATTTTACAACTATTATGCCAAGTATGAAACAGCAATTAAACAATAAATAATGAAATGTTCGCTGGTAGGCAATAGAGTAAAGGGTTGTTTGGTTTTTTTTAGGGGAACAAAGGGCTCAAACTGTATTTGTTTTTAATGAAAAATGAAGGGAATGAGCTGTTTACCGTCAGGACATAAAATCCTATGAATGGTCTACTGCTGCCAATGCTGAGTAAATATCGGGTTAATGCTTTTTTAAATTGAAATCCAAGCCAGAGTAAGAACAATTATTTAGGGGAAACTCAGACCTACAAGATACTGGAACATGCAAGATGCTATCCTTTGACAGAGAGAGTAAGCAATTTTCTCAGAAGTTTTATTAATGGAGTGGCTGAACATCAAAACAGAAAAAGCATGAACGATTTAGAGGAGGAAACGCAGACATGTAGCCTAGTAGAGACAGAGAGCCTTGCTCATTGATTAACTAGGACCAGATTGTTTTAATACAATAGAAGTTGTCAGTACATACCTCCTGGGGACAGGAAAGGTCAAAACAGGACAACTGGCAGAAAAAACGTGTAATGCAGAAGAAACTTCACTCCCAATTTTATTCTGGGCTTAAAAAAACATAAACCAACATTTTGGCTAGTCTGATGCTTATGTATCCCCCCCCCCCCCGTTTTGACATGTTTATAAGACATTCTTATCCCACTCTGCTTGATGCTGTTCTGGTTTCACGTAGAGAAATGCTCCAGCAGAGCATTTAAGAAGGGGCAGCCACCTTTGCAGAGTCCAAGGGAGAGCAGCAAGGATGACATGATTCAGAAAACACGACTTCCACGGTGAGCTTAGGGGAATGGAAATTTTTTACTTTGGAAAAGAGAAGACTGAAAAGAGACTAGTCATCTGATATAAAAAGGAATGTTAAAAAGGCTGCTATAAAAAGAAGGATAATCAATTGTTCTCCACATCCGCTATTTCTGAGACAAGAAATAATTGATATAATTTACAGCAAAGGAGATTTAAGTTAGATATTAGGATTTTTTTTTTTTCCCCCCAACTTCTAAGAATTACCATGCGCTGGAACAGGCTGCACCGGAATGAAGCAGGTGTGCTCAGAAGCGGCTTCTGAGACCAGTCCATGCAAATCTCAGCAAGGGGCAGTCTAACTATAGTTGTTCCCATCAGACTTGAGAAGGATGGATGAGATGATCAGTGGAAGCTACTTCCAGAACTATGTATCTACAACCATATCATCCCTTTTCTTCAGGTTAGGCAATGGCTGCGCTCCATACTATACACGATTCAATCTTTACTTGTACAAATTCCCATTGTAAGCATGGGGCATTTTTTGGTAACATAATTAAAGCATCTTCATGTCAGCTGGGTGTGTGATGTCTGCCCACGTATGGGGCCAGTATATATTTTTGCGTAATCTCTAAAAGTTCCTGACTCCTGCAAATTCGGAGGATTTGGTTACACCTAGGACCTTGTGGACAAGACTTCAGCTCTTCTTCTGATCCTGAAGAAGTAGGAGAGCCAACTGCATCTTCTTCCTCCCTCAGGAGAGAGGTTTCTTTTTTCAGACACAGTGGTTTGAAATTATCTGTTCCAGTTGACCAAGTTTTGGTTCCATTACAATAAAACACCTTTTAGAGAAAAGGCATAGATCTCTTTAAAGGGAAAACATTTTAAAAAATTTTGTTAAGTGGGTTGCAAAATCTGTGTTAATACAGAAATACAGGTAATGCAGTGCATTTCCCAGAGCAGTCAGCAATGAGTTTCCAGTGTTATCACTCAGCTTGTCACTACATAGGTAAAACCCGGGGAGCCACTCCTGCTCAGGGTGGGGTCCTGCCCAGCAGCCTGCCACCCTCATGCCAAACTGATGCTACCCGTCACGGACCCTGTGGCGGCTGCACCCCCGATGCAAAGGGCAGAAGGTGGTGGAGCGAATGAAGCTCCTCATGCCAGCTCCAAATCTGCAGATGGCAAAGCTGGGCATGTCGGGGAGCCCTACTTTCAACCAGAGCAGACTGCCACTGCCCGAATGTGTGTCAGGAGCCTCAGCGGCCCGTGCAACAGTCGAGAGTCACGCGGCGCAGAGGGCTTGCAGCCACCTTTGTTCTGCGTCCCCTGGAGCTGCGCTTTCTGTGCCATAGCTGCCGGAGGCACTGCACAAAATCTGTCCCCTCTGTTCCCATTTCCAAGGAGTGAGCAGCCTTTTTACAGCAAAGCCAGTCTTCAGAGGTTCCTCAGCCTCTGGTATTTGCAGCTAGAGCCCACGCTATGCAGCTGCCTAGGTGCGCACAGGGTGCGCTTTTTTCCCCTCCTTTTTCCTTTGTGAGCAGTCAGGCCCGGGGCAGAATTACAGTTTATTTGCACAGTGATAACGTAGCCTTTCAGAAAGGAAATATAAAATGATGAATCAGAGGTCCGGACACATCCATCTGTCATATCCAATAAGCATGTGTGTGCCATGTGAATGCCTGGTCGCTCTTGTAATTAGCTGTTAAAGCTGAATGGGCAATTTTCAGCCAGAAGTGCATGAAATGCATGAACATTTTAACGATGCACAGAACAATTAAGAATATTACATGCATAGTTCCTGATCACCTTGAGATTTTCTCTCTACTTAGTGTTGGGGGAACTCAACCTCTTTAACCCTATTAGAGCAAGAGGGCACAGCTGGAGGCAGGAAATGGTGAGCTGAATAAATTGCAGCAAGGCAGGCTCTTTTTAAAACGCAACTTTTCCTTCCAAGAACTCTTAGATAATGATGGAAAAAATGTCTGCAGTGAATTCTGATGAAAAAAAGAAAGAAAGGCCAGAATAATAAATGTGTCCCATGTGACAGCCGGGAAAAATGAAGGGTCTGATTCAGGTCCTGTTCTAATCAACGGGACTCCCTCCATTACCTCTGCTAACAATCACATTAAGCCCTTTATGTTTGGTTGAGTAGATACAGCACAGAGGTAAGAAGCAAGAAAGCCTAGTCCCTGAAATGGCAGCTAAGCATCAGGTAAGCCACCTGAACTCACCCTGATGCAGTAAATCTTCATGCATGAATACATAGAGAACACATACAGATGGTATGGATGCTATTTCAGCAGAGAGCAAACCCCCTGTGTCTTCCCCCCAAACATGGGAAGAGGGGATCTGGACCAAAAAAAAAAAAAAAAAAAAAATCACACAGAAGGCAGCCAGGCCCTGTAAGCCTAACCAAGCAATGTAAACGTAGCTAAGCAGTGCAACCCCATGTCTACATACACAGAGACAGAAAAAAAGGACGTGGCCCAGTGTGGTGGGGAAAAGTCTTAACACTGTCACATATTAAGTATTTGCAATAGAAGATGCAACGTTGTTCTTGCTCAAAACACTGTGTAAATTTGGCTTCAGGAAAACCCCCCAGATAAATTCCATCTGGCATGTGCCAGTCTAAAACGCAAGAAATGCTGTGGCCTCAGACATACAGCATGGTGAGGGAGGAGGAAATGCCTCCTAGCTCACGGAGCGGAGGTCAGCTTTCAGCTCCTCTCAGGTGGGTGCCCACTTGACTTCGGCAGAGCAGAGCTGCCTCTAACAGGTTGGGACTAAGCCCTGGGGTGTTCACCACAAAAATTTCTTAGGAAAAGTTAATTAGCGTATAGTAGATATGGGTACATTTCTTTGCAAAAGCCTGTTCGGAGTGGAAGAAGCGTAAACATCACCTAACCTAACCACTGCTTTCATGTACCTTATTTTTACACTGAGTTGCTATAAACTATCCCCGTAGTATTTTGTTGTAATTACATGCAGTAAAAGGAACAACCGAGTAATTACCTCAGACTCTGCAATAATATTTCCACATTAAAATGTAAGCGCAAGGTGCATAGCTCGTGTCCGTGTTTTAACCATAGGAAGAACAGAAGACTACTCATTTGAGGGGAAAACCACACATTAAAAAGCTCTCTGCCAGCTACCAGTGGTCCGCGGCTGTCCCAATTTAGCCTGGGTGCCTGCCTCTGGGTGCTCTGCCTTATAACTCTGCTGATAGCAATGCATGGTTTTAAAAACAACCAGGTGTGTCTCCAAGGGGCATTTATCCTCCCTGGGAGCCTGGCATTCCTGAAGCGTGCACAGGCGAGCTTAAAGGAGACCATTTACACAGGGAGAGAAGTACTGGAGAAACGGGCTTTCTGACCCCGGTCCCCGGGCACACCACGGGCTGGGATTAACAAGGGCTGCTGACCTCTCACGCCGCTCTCAGGCAGCAATTGCAAATGTTGTGGGGGAAGGTGGTGTTAGATTAGCCGTATTTCACCTCTTCCACGTTGAAGGATTTTCTGTCTTTCACAAGCTTTTGTGCTTCATTTAAGCCCTAAATAAAGCACAAATAGCCCACGGGAGTAAACTTTACTCTCTACCTGTCAGAATAATTTCCTACCTGAATTAACTTGTGAATACACTTTAAAAAAAACAGACGCATCTTCTCTGTAACCTGATTATTTGCCTGCTTTATTTTCCAAATTTTTTTTTATGCTGCTTTTCCATTTTGGGTGCAAGTGGAATCATGTTAATGGACTGATGGGGTGAAGAACGAACACAGGCTCGGACTTTGTATGGCATATGTGATCTGTTTATACAGCCCTCCCCCCAGGCATGACTACTCTTCACTTAATAGTACTCACATGGGCTCTGCGCCTGCCTAATTTTTCAGCACCTGCATGCTTTGCAGACATTCTTGCAAAGAGTTCTTGCCATGGGAATTGTGAATCCTCTCATCATTTTGCATCAGGAAGGGCTACACAAGCCCCCGCAGCCTTGCCTGGCTGAGCAGGAGGAGGAACTTTAGGGATACCCCATCACAAACCTCAGAAAGACAAACTTCAAAGAGCAAAAATGAAAGAAAAAAAGAAAAAGAAGAAAGAAAGAAGAAAAACCAGTTGTTAAATATCAGTATTCAAGATGCAGATAGTAAAAAACGACAAGGAGGTACCACTGAACAGACACGGTTCATTCAGGCTTTGTTCTGAGAGGCAGGGGCCATGTCAGCCCCTTTCTGAAGGGTGGGCCCATCCCTGCTCACACCCCTGGCAGCCCTGTTGAGTTGTGGCCCTCCAGACAGAGGTGATTAATCAAACCCACCCAGATCTCCAACCCACCATCTGATAAGGCTTCTTTCAGCTTAACAAAACTTAGCATCTGTGTCACATCTCTCATTCCAGGTTTTCAAATAAATGCTCTCGGTGCTGGCTCCTCCTGCCTCTGTTTCATGGCGGGAGCGGCAGCGTGCTGCCTGCAGCGCCACGGGAAGGCAGCAAGCAAGCCCCTGCCACCACCGTCTGCCATCAGCTCGGGCCACACTCTCAACTGCAGGCAGCATCACCTTTCTGATCACGTCAGCCAAACAAAACAGCAACAATTACCAGTTTTGATTTATGCTTTCTAGTTTCTTTTTAGCCTGAACACTCATGGGGGACCAGTTCAAGGAGGATGGCACAGGTTTTTGCATTGCTGCCTGAGATCTGGACAGGCCACAAAACCCAGCCACCCAAACCAGAGCTGACGGCCTGTTTCTAAAATACCCGTGGATGTATGAAGTTTGCAGATAGTCTTGCTTTTTGGTAGAGCAGAACTCTTCCTCCACTCTCCAAGATTTTGGTGAGACCATCAATAGCCTGCCACGGACAGCTGCAGAAGTCGGGAAAGGGCTGGTGGGCAGCAGGAGGCCATCTGAGAGGATCCCAGCTGCACCACACAACCAGCATCTACCAGATGCTCTGCCTAGCTCCGTGTTACTGCTTTATTTATGAAAACAGAAATCGTCTCTTCCAGCCTTACTATCACAGGTCGTTTAATCAAAGAGCTAACGAAGCAAGCGGGGAAAACACAGCCACGCGTTGCGCTAGTTCCAAGAAAGATGCTTTAGAGGAACGGAAACCTCCAGCGCCCTGACAGTTGGTGGTTGAGCTGGCTGCAAAACAGGCGACCCGACTCTGCCAACACGATGGGCCACTTCTAGGAGCTAAGCCTGCAAAGAGCTCCAAGTCCCTGCCAGTATATCCAAAACCCTGCAGCAGAGCATGAAACGTGGTTCTCTCTTCTCTCAAGCAACCTAGTATTTATCACTCTTAAATCAGCCACAGCCTGTTTTCATCACATCCCACCTTCTTGCCTGGATTTGGGTTCACTTTCTTCACTGTTTCCCATCTCAGAGCCCACGCTGACAGAGGCACAATGCCTGCCCCTGTAGGGTTTGGGTCTGTGTATAGGGGATGGTTCTTCTCAAAGACCTCCTCCCAACTTGCAAATTCCCACGGTAGTATTTCTCTCTTAGTTCACATTTCTAAAATGGGATTTTTTTACGGGGAGCATCTCCCTAACATCTGAGCAGCTTCATGGTCTTACACCGTGCCTGTCTGCTTCGTTAACACTGCTGTTTTCCTAACAATATTTCTGTGCTAAAATGAAATTCACACACTTTGCATCCCCTGAACAGTAAAAGACTTTTCAGGGGATAAAATATAATTGCTCAGTGCATCAAGCATGATTGATCCCTCTGCATTTCCTGGTAATTACCCTCAAGAACAGTGTGCATTAGACACTCTCTGCTATTGGAAGTAGTGTCTAGGGTCTTGTGGTCAGGTTTACTAAAATACCCCCTGCAGTATGTAACCTATAACACATATATGCATATCCTACTTAAGTGGATTCCATTTTGCTCTTGGATTTGCATCTGATCAAAGGAAAAACGTCCATAAAGCTATTCTACCACACTACTGTTATTTAGAACAAGTAAAAAAACCCCAAAATCCAGCATTATGTTTTCTCTCAGCTTCTATGTTTTTTTTCTTACTCATTTTAGTCTTGCCCTTTACAAAATATATTTACAAACAAAAGTCCATATTTAGACTCGATTCTGGATATTAATGCTTACAGAGCATCTATTTTCCCTCTGGAAGCATAAGGTTTTTTAATGGTTACTTTTTATTTACAACTGAAATAGATTAACAGAAGTTATGCAGTATCAGAAAGCTTCATCTCAGCTTTGGGTCACGTGTGCCTGTGGGATAGGTACCTATCTTTCCCCTATTTTGTACAGCACCATCTATACCTACTGATGGTCACTGCCTCTCTGACAGGTCCGGAATAGGTTATTCTTGCTCTGAACCGACCCCTATTCAAATACAGGATCTGATGCTGAAATATTTTACCACTTCCCCAGTAGTACTATTACTTTAACTTTGCTTTGAATCACATTATTTCTGATCCTTCTAAAACAGTGGCAAACCTAAGCATCTGAGCAAATGCCGTCCTGAATCATTTTTGCTCTTTCACCATTACCAAAGTAAGACAGTGCACCTGCTTTACACTTCCTTCTGTAATATTTGGTTCAGAGCCAACAAGGACATTAAGCAGCTGAAAAATGTTATAATCAGCCGCAAAAATCCTTGCCAGGCCGTAAACACCATGTCTTTGTGAGCTACTCTTCCCTCTTGCTACCAGTATCCAAATGGATGGATCTAAATAGTCCAACCAGCTGAGCTCTAAATCACATCAAAGGTACCATTAACAAATGGAAAAAATTATACAGGTCCTTCTAGAAGACATCCAATTTCCTGTAGCCTATCCTCATTCTTTCTTTACACTATTTTGGCTTGAGATCCCGGACACTTGACCAGAGTTCAGTGATTTATTCCCAGAGAGTCTTTGGTCATGTTGTTCCATTTTTTATCTTTTGCAACTGGCCTTACACCAGCAGACATTCCCCAGCACCTATATAATGTTTCATTGCACCATTCACTGGTGCACACTGTGCGAAAGACCAAACCTTCGTGATATTCCCCCTTTCTGTGCCGCTCTGACTGAGCAGCCGCCAGCCTCCCTGTCTGCCCGTGCTCTCCAGCAAGCCCATAAACCAGTCCCGCAATCCTGAATAGGCCTCGTGACACCATGGCTTCTTCCTTAATTGCTTCCACAAATTTTAAACACCACTATTGCCTCTTACTTTGGAGTTAGATGGGAAGGAGCAAACCACAACCTCCACCAACTACTCAGAACACAGTATTTGTTGCAGATCTATTTTTTCAGACCTCTCAAGTACACTTGTAATTCATAGGAATTTTGTATACTGCCTGCACAGAACAGGCTGAAGGGTGCAGATAATGCTTTTATGCTATTGCTAATATATTTTTCTTCTCTCTACGTGTTCTAGCACCCTTCCCCATGCCTTAATTGGGTTTTGGATTTTAGGTGCTGAAATTATTGTTTCTAGGACTAGGCAGGCATTTGTAAGCTTTAAAGGTAACCCCTCTGTTACCAGATGAAGAATCTGCCAGAAAAGCTCAAAAGAGAAATAAAGATGTCACCTGTTGATACATGGTAGCAGATCCCACCATTATCCCACAATGGCTAAGTGCCGTGGACCCACACCAAAGAGCTCATCCACTGAAGGGGTGACACTGGAGGTGTCCCCTGAGCCCAAGGACATTTATTCTGTCAGGATGACTACCGTAACCAAAACATAGCTACCACGTTTTCATTTACCTGTCATCTGCTCTCAAAGCTGTTGAATGCCAGAGGAGAAATCGGCAATAGCATCACGGAAGGACCTACTCCCATGCACACATTAGCAACCAGAGGCAGCCAGGTGAGTCCCGGAATGAGGAAAGGGGTGGGTTTGCACAGGAGAACAGTGGTTGCTGGATGCTGAAGGCAATGGAAAGTGACAGAGGATGGTTTTGATGACCATTCACAGTGTCTCACTGGCTCTTAGTTGTCGTTTTGGTTCCTAGCTTTCTATTGCAATGTATCTCGTAGCTATATAGTCCCACTGAGCATCTTAAATATTTTTATCTATCTACATGGAGCATCTCCTAGAGAGAAGAGCATCATCGTCCACATTTCACATGAAGAGGCCTAAGCAGGGAGGCTACGCCGAAGCTGCCTGCTGCATGGGCACTGCACTGCTGTGTGCTCCCACTGTCCAGCCTGATGGACTTGGCTTCTTTCTGGGGCCACAAACCTGGATTTTCCCACTTTGCACATACTGAGGGTAGGGGCTCAGATTATGCACCATATGCCGTCCTTACATAGGGACAGGATATGGCCACTCTCAGCACAGTCTTCAGGAGTAAAACTCTGAGCTCAACTCTGCAAAAGTCCAGGCTAATGTTCTCACTGCCAGCCAGCGTTCCTCTTGAAGATTAGCATCCCAGTGTGGAGCAGAAGGCTTTGTAGAAGATAGGGCTTGCGGTGATGAAATCGGGTAAATGTTTCACAGACAGGTAAGAAGAAATTACTATGGCAACACCACACGATTTCATTAGAGGTGGAAGAGCTCTTTTCAGGAGAGCAGCATGTTCTATAAGGCCTAATGCAAACTTTTCTTCATGGCTACAGTTGGAGAATACCTGAGAAAAATAGGTGGGTGTGTGGCTAACTAGAAAATTGGCCTATACTGCCAGAGCACACGGAAAGCACAGTATAAAAGGACAAAGAATACCAGAGCCTCCATCATCAGGTTTTGGAGGAGCAATGCTAGCTACACCAAGATTTGTGCCTTGCCCACCTAAGTAAGACCATATATCTTCACCTGTTAAAACTACCAACTTAGTAAGCTCAACTACAAAGTTCGTATTTCTATGAATTTTGCATTTCTAAGGCCATCCAGGATACTGTCAGCAATTTAATGAATTTATAGCAAATACATACAGGCCTACTGTAGCAACACTGTCTGGATAGCAGTTTTGCATGCTCTGAATATAAATGGCTATTAAGAGGGCCAAAAGCAAGAGTTAATTACGGCATTTAAAAGAAAAAACACACCTCTGCCTATGATTAATTTCATAGACTTCAGCATTTCATGAAGCTAGGCACGTAGTTGAGTAAATAAGTCTTGTGGGCTCAATTTGAACCATTTGTAGAAATGAAGAAGGGTGGGTACTGTATTTCCTTGAGTAGGGAAGGAAAGTCATCACATTAAGGAAGGAGGTTTGGCTATGTGTGAATAAAACTCGGCTGCCACTGCATATATTGGAACATGATCTGAAATCAGATTTGCAGTCGTGCTGCCAGGAGACTGAAGAGGTCGGCTGTTTGTTTTATAAACTGCTGATGTTTTCCCCTCTCCTTGCCTCCTCCAGCCTCACCAGAAAGCAGCATGATGGATGGGAGAAGGTCTCCCTGCTCCCAAAAACCCCTGCAATGGAGGCTGCAGGCAGGCTGTCACCTCTGTCTGTCACTCCTGCCAGCGCAAGGCACTCCAAAATACCTTCTGTGCCAAGGGTCCCTGATTAGCCCCACATTCACCACAAAGCCATCGTTATCCTTGCTCCTTGGGCCATGATTGTTATACCCGACGGTCCTCTGAAGACATTTATAAGCTGTGTCTCAGATAATATAATACTGCCTGTTGAGTGGCAATGCTCCGCAAGAGAGGAGACAGCACTGCCTGGAAAATGCCTGCACCCCTTCTGCAGGCAGCAGATCTAGTCGACCCCACATAAGCCCTACAGAAAGACACGCTGCTCGGACACGTCAAATACCAAATAGGTTATGTGCCCATGAAGAGGGGCCACAGGCTGACGGTAGAAAAAGGTTAAGAAAACTTCCCCAGTCTGTGCACATGGAAGTCTGAAAACTTTCAGACTTTTTGGATGAAAGGTGTTTTTAAGCATCTTCCCTCTGAAGAGACTGGCAGAATAAAGACGCTGTTGGAGCGCTCGAACTTTCTACTCTCAAACTCCCCAAGGTCCACAGGGAGCACCGCGCTGCCTTTGGTCAGCTTTGGATCAAGCCATGGATGCCAGCAAAAGCCATCCCAAGAGTAGCATTGCTTGTGCTGGTGCAGTCTGCCCGCATCACACAAGAAAAAATCAAGGAGAAGTATTGAAAATTATCTGAAGGGAAAATAATCCTGAATTTACACTTGGGCAAAGCACAAAGCTTTATCTTTATTACCCCTCTCCCTAGGCAGATCTTTTCTCTCCTCTTTCACATTCCCCCTTGAATTCTCTGTTTTCTGGGGATGCAGGCAGGTTTTGACTCTCACGGTATATATTACTCAGAGAACAATAAACAGGTGATTGTCTCCTTCAGGTGCCTGAAACTTTCCTTAATGTTTCATTACAAGCACATACAGCTGGCTTGCAGCGTGCACAGTACAACTTGAAAAGAACTGCAGGTCGAAGTATCTCACAGCAGAATATTACTGTGGATTTAGCACTAATTCCAGCTTTATTCCTTTCCTAATTCCTGTATCACATAGCCTTATCTACACAGATAAAGCCCCTTGAAGTGCACTTGCTTTGATGCATGGATGGAAGGCTTCTGTCAAAAAAGGGTAAGATTTGCTTAGAAAACAATCACTGCTATATTTAGACCACAGTCCACTCCAAACTCCCCCGACAGGTTTCAGTGCAAACAAGCAAAGGCTTCCCTTGGCTGACTACAAAAGTTACATTTCAGACAAGCCAGTAGTTTACCAGGGTGATGAATTTTAACCTCTTGTAGTATTTCAAGCATGGCCACGGTCTCTTAAAGCTAACACCACCATTACCAGCACAGTATTTGCACACCACGTAGCTAACTCCCCGACTGCCTCAGAGCATCAGTGTCCCTGAAGGGCATACTATTGATCCGTAGGTAGATTATGCTAGTTGCTTGGCTTTGGGAGATACGCACTCTGTCTCCGACATCCTTGCAGAAAATGGCTGTATTTAATGCACACTCTGCCTAGGTTTTCAGGAGCTCTTCAAGCCAAATCGTAATGGTGCAAGGCATAGATCTTTTGATGTCAAATCCTGTATGATTTTACAGCTGGCAACAAAGAAAATTTACATTTGTAGTAGACAGCAACTTTCAGCCAGGAGGATTTCAAAGCACTTTATGAACTATCATTCAAAACAAATAATGCTGAATGAAGACATTTCTGGGTTGAGATACAGAAAATATTGAACAGAACTACTCAGCAGCTCAGGGTAAAAGGTGAAGAATACCCCATCCAATTGAACGTGTGCAATGCAATTTTAGTCAGGCAGGATGCAATTACAAAAGCTGGCGTCTGGCCAAGCCACCAAGGTTAACTACTCTACTTTTTCAAAAAGTATCATGGGATTTTTCTAATGACCACAAGTTAATGATGTTGTGTCTGGAAGTCAGCACCTCTCCCCTTACAGTGGCCTTTACAATCATTTAATAGCAACGGCCCAACACTAGATCCAATGAGAAAATCCCAAACCACCATTCCCACCATCTCAGAAATTTGCTTCTCTTAGAAAAATGGGTTTGGAAAGGATCAAGCGAGTCACTAGGTCCAGTTGTCTACAATCACAGGAAAGATCACACGTATTATCACATCACTGATATTAAGTCTAGGAAGCTCGATACACCTTCTTGGAGACTGACTGCAAAGTTATGAACATCATAAACTTAGTACCTTTCACAAAAGGAGCTACAGAGACCTGTGATAAATTCAGCTTAGTAGCATTCTTCAATACTTTAAAGTATAACGTGCATCATGAACTTTGTGGTAATTTGCAATACATATATTCTTGGACTATGCAACAGAAGGATCTAAGACTACACAATTACCACATCGGACTGCTATGGACTACAGTAGGAATAGCTACATGGGTTACTTAAGTAATAAAGGGACTGTGGCAACCTATCCTTTATTAATCCATCAAATCAGAGATACTACTAATAATTATAATTAGTAAGAACATATCCCTGTGTGACACAATGAAAAAACGTCTTGTAAGTCAAACAGGACTATTAGAAAATCATGCATGGCGAGCCAACTTTAATATGGTCATTAACACAAGAGATACTGTATGCTCTTTGCACTAATTTTCTTATCTTCAGATATCAATGTTGAAGTACAAATCTTCAGTTGAAAAAATGACAAATAAATCACGTACAATTTTTATTTTTCCATGCATGCCTTTGGATTTATCTTGGCCAATCCATTTCTTTTAAAGGGACTTCTAGACCATTCACTCAGACGGGTGGTGACCTGTGTTTTCAATTGTTTGCTAGACAAATCATTACAAATAAAATGCAGAATTGAATTTTGATAACAAATGGTACTTTAAAAAAGAGGTATGGAAAAACTAGAAATCCCAAAGGCCTTTATAATCTTCCATTCAGATCCTGAGTATTGCTCATGCAGACCAAACCATCAGGTGGTACTTGCTGGTGAACATATATAGCATTCTTCAGATATAAAAACTGCATGTGTCGGTAAACATTAGAAATGACAGGTATGATCTACCAAAATCAACAGAGGTTTTTATGTTGATCTCTGTGTGCTCTGACCCTCACATACCAGATTATTACCATCTGCAGAGCAGCATTTGCACAGTTCATTGTCTCATGTCCCTTTGTTGAGTGTTGATCTGATTAGGTAAATGAGATACTATGACTGACCTTTTAGAAAGTTTTTTTTATGCTTTTCTTGAGCAGGATATTAGATAAAGAAATCATAATAGCCCGTGGCAGCCTGGCCTCAAAAAAATCTAGTATTCTAAAACAAACAAAGGCAAAATAAATCAGGCGTGGAGAAGTTGGGGCAATTTCTCAGGTGGAATAAATCAGAGAGCTCCTCTGTCAGCCATGAAGATCGCACCTGCCATCAATGAACTGAGCAGCTAGCCTACAGGATCTATCTTGTGTTAATTCATTAAATTCTAAGCAAACCGTACAATAGCTTCACTGTTACTTTTAACACTTAGCACGTTATACCGTCATTTGCCAACAGTTACTTTTTCTTGGTGCCAACATTAAACTTGCAGCCCTAATGAGAACTTAATGGGACTAAGATTCACATCAAGCTTGCCAGAGATTTCAGGTTTTGACACATTTTAAGGTCACTGGTAGATGGTTCTTTGAGTTCTCACTTGTTTCATTGTTTACAGGTGAAATGGTAAATCTGATCTTTGCTCTTATGTTAGTTGGAAGTGAGCATACATTTGTGAGAATCTGTCAAGAATTTTTCATCTGGGAATTCATTTCCTGTAGACGAAAAAGCTACCTTCTGGTCCTAATACTCTGATCTTTATTTGATTAAAAGGATTCATTCAGATTTATTTCCCTGTGATACTGCATAATATCACGGTGCCCTGTCTTTTTTGTGAGATCTCTTCAGAGGTCACTTCTCGGCCCTCCTCCGAGTCCCCCACCTCAAAAGTACCACTATGGGCACACGGCCGATTTTGCTCACAGTCTTGAAATATGTGAAGATGTTTAAGTATGCAGGCAATGCAGCCAAGCTATATTCAAAGGTCTCTTCTGTCATCTGAACTGAGAATCTAAAACCTGATGTTAATATTAATCAAAAGTGGTTCATGAATGTAAGTTCCTGCTGAAAACAGAGGGATGTGCATATTCTCTTAGTTTGGATCAAACCTTTGATACTGAAATATTTTTCAGCTAGAGGGACCAAACAGAAACAAAAAAAGAGTGAAGAAAACGTAGTTGTTAGGACTGCCTTTTCTCCCAGCAAGGAGGGTTTAACAGCTGTGCATTTGGAGAAGGAAAAAAAAAACCCACAACGTTTATGTACCTTGGTATGAGTGCAATATCTCAGCAATAACCCAGCACATAAAAAAGGAACGCACAAAAGGCTTCGGGTGAAACTCTCTGCTGCGCAGATTGCTTGTCTGCTTTGCTGGTTCACCCTCCAGCTCTCCGCAAAGACAATTTTAGGCCTGGGAGATGGAATGGATCACACTCAGGCTTTGCCCATTAAAAGCAGCACTGACAGCTGTCTTCAGATATTTGGTGCTCTATACTCAAACCCAAACTTGAACACAGCAACCAAAGGCAGCATAGACACAGCTAATGTGCTTGATGAATAGATAGATGGATGGATGGATGAAAAATGAAAGCATAAGAAACTAAATTTGACTGAAAATTTAACATGTTCCTTCAATAAAAAGTCCTCTTTAATGAAAATGTGGCTTTCAATGCAAAAGTTTCTGCTTCAAATGAAAACTTTCACATTGTTTTTTTGTGCAAGAACTCAAACTTATTTTCTTATTTAGGTGACTCTAAATGTACATTTTTACAATGGTGTCAGGCTCATTGCAAATAACTGACGTTTTCAGGGTTTCTTCTTAAGGACAACACCCCCTGCCATCCCCAGCCATTACAACATATTTATTCTACCGCTGTGCTATGAGTAAGTGAACAGGCATAAGCAGCAATTCAGTTGGCATTTTGCTTGTATTAGAAATATCTGGGATCAATTTTGTGCTACATAACTTCTTAGTGTGGTGATGCCAGTAGGACTTGCACTTGTGTATCTCTACAGACAGCAAAGATGAAAAAGTATTTATTCTCTTAAAAGATAATAATGCAGAACTGTAACTAGAGCAAGGCAGAAGAATAAAGGTCTTTATATTCAAAAACTAAAACTATCTGGGGGTGGCTGAGAACCTACGTTCGTTAAGAGCCTCAAACTTAAATCCAGATTTTTTGTGATAAAGCCACTGGAATAATTTTTTAAAAATTAAAACAATAACAGAAGTCAAAGTGTAAGTGCAACTTCACATCTGGAAAATGTTGTTCCTTTTTCCTCTTTTTTTCTAAGCAATATCCTCTCATGTTTGTGGAAACCTTGCTTAGCTGAGCTTTCTAGGAATCACAGATTGTTCTGCTTCTGATTACATTGGGAACATTCTTTTTTTTTTTTAAATTTTGGCATGAAAGCAGCTGATCTAAACACTGAAGTGGTTTTGGCAGCACAAGTTTTACATCTCATAGCAAACAAAACGTTTTTGTCATTGCACCTCCTATCAGACATGTGGCTAGAATTAATGTGGCCAATCCCCTCACGTCTCCGAACAGTCATTTGAAGAGGGTGAAGTGTGTGCACCATATATTCTTGTGTATAAAGTGGGAGCAACATGCTGAAATGTCAACAGAGCTTCTATAGACATGAAAACCACACAAAAAAGAGCTGTCAGTCTGTTAAACAGTTCTTCAGACACCAACTTTAGGAAAAGAATAATATTCCAGAGAATGGAATAAATCCCAGAGACGTCGCACTTCCCCAGGAGGAAAGAAACCACCTGCCCAAACCCGCCACTGATCAGAACTTTTTGGAGCTCCTGCTGTCTTGCATCACACAGTGGGGATCTTCCTCCATCCCTCATTTCTTGCTTCTAGAAGAAGTCTACCTTATTTGGGATTTCATTACTTTCCATGCAGTCTTACAGCCTAGCTCTCTAACACTGCAAACACAAACACCTCTTTGCCGGTGAAAACATTCTCAAACCAGTGTTTTGACCAGCCTTCCCCTTTTCCAGGGTGCAATATTGCTTTTACATTACACCTCCTTCAGCAGCACGACACTTTTCCCCCGCCCCCCTGACACGTTTGAATCCCTGGCATCTTCCTGGTCATCTGGTGTCCATCCCATTCCCTTCTCATCCCTCTGGCTCTTACAAGCATTACAAACCCATACATCCATTGCTTTGTTCCTTTCATAGAAAACCTATAAAGTCAATAAACCTTCACGACACCTCTCCTGAACATCATTTTCTGATGTGAATCATACTTGAAAAGAGAAAAAAAATCAGCAATGCAGTAAGAGGGAAGCTGCTACATTAAGGTGTGACCACAAACAATTTTTACAGTTTTGCTTGCATCCTGCTGCCTTTCTGTAATGAGAGTCTCCACTTACTCACCTTTCTACTTTCAGACTTTGAACTCTGTGAGTCTTCTTTTTCAGCCAGAAGGATCTTAACACAGTATGGATATTATCATAATAAATAATAAAATAGTCGTATAATATAGTCATCTAGATCAGTAGACAAGCACAAATCTTTTCTAGGTGCTCCTACAGAGCATTTCTTCTTTAACGCTGAACTGGGATTTATATAGTAACGCAAGCTCCGATCCCCAGACATATTAGACACCGCGGTTTTAATGGGAGTTTAACAGTCTGATGCATTATTTGATTTCCAAATGCAGTCAGCACCAGCCCATCATTAGACATCAAGGCAATAATGTGGCCCCAGGGAATGCTTCTCCCTAGGCCCTAGTAATCACTGTTGGCCCTTAAATTTCATGCCAAAGTGTTAGTTCATTCAACATTTTGCTCTTTTTTGTTACAGCTTAAAGAAAAGGACAGAGGGTAATTTCATACACAAATGTACAAGAGATTTGGTGTTCATCTGGTGTGAAGAAGGTAATTTAAAAGCTCTTTTATTTAGAAAATCTAAATATAAGAAACTTTGGCCTTCGTTTATTGGGATTCAGAATCAGGTCTGGAGACCAATAATAGTTCAGCTCACAAACCATAAAGAGATGTAAGCCCCACTAATTTCATGCTCCTTTAATCTGCTTTCATCAACTGTGTGGATTTTGTAAAAGCACTCAAAAATTAAATGTTACCATTTAGCAAAAGCATTGACTGATTTCTAAAGGGTTAGCTTGCAGCACTGCTGAAAACATTAGTGACACGGCAAATAATCCAGTGCTACGAGCTTCCCAGCACTACATGATTTCTATTCTAGCAACATAAATATTACTGTATGAAAGTTATTCTATTCTCTTAATAAAGGGAGAGAAAAAAAGCTTGGCCTGGATGTTGATCTGCTTCCGATGAGATTATAAATAAACTGTTACTCATAGTCTCCAAGACAAACCAGTCTGGATGTGCTCAAATATCATATTCATTAACATAGATTGTATTTACACAAATAGAAAAAAAGACAATAGCGAACAAGGCCATTGATTTCAATGTAACAAGCAACACAAAGCAATTTGATGCTGTTAAGCAACAATGTGAGCAATATTGCTTTTACCAGTTTTATAATACATTTTTTCAACATGTATTTTCTTCATTTCTATGATCATTGTTATCATGAATAATTGCATTAAGAGTGCCGTTTCATCAAATTAACTTACAACTGCAATAACCTTTCATGAAGATTTTTAGGATAATAGTTACTGTGAATATATAGAGAGCTGAGTTCTGAGAAAAAAACCCAAACAGCTTAGCACAAATGAAAACATATTGCGTACAGCAGATCCCGGCACTGTGCAGGTACAGTTACAAAGAGCATTAATGGAGAGCAAGCCTGATGCCATCCAGCTCATCAACTATCATCAGTTTCTTGACTAGAAAAACCAACATCATCTCCATTCTTCTACCCCAACTCAGCAAAACACTGAAAATGCTTCTATGAGCAACAGCCACAGCGCATGTCAAAGCACAGCCCACTGTTCATGTTATCCATCAGGAAGTATCTGTGACAATATTAAGACACCCCCATGTGTGGTCCTATGCCTGACCTGCATTCCTTCCCTCCTTGGAGATGAGTGACACAGGAGAACAACTTGCCATCAGCCAAAGTGGTAGATGGACACTAAAAAACTTGCTACACGCTGCATGGGCACAAAACCTCCCCATGAAGTCAACAGGAAAGTTACTTCCAGCATCAAGTAACTTCCAGTGATATCCGAGCATCCAGACTTCAGTGTCAAATTTAGATGGCGGCAGCAATGACCACAACTCCCCCAGTCATGAGAAACACTGCGGATATAGCAACATCACAGGGGTAATGAGGCAGTGACGGACAGACCATGACACATCTGGCTGCGATGCCACTGTGAGGAAGGCGATAAAATTTTAGGATTTCTGAGATGACATATTTTCACCATGAGAAGAAACAGAGAAGTATTAATACTATTATTGGAGTGCTATGCTAAGCTCTAGTTAGCCATGCTCAAGGAATCCTAATTCCTGAATCTAACTGACTATGGATAAGGGGAAATAGAGAAAATACATGAGACTGTGGCCTGTTTGACCTAAGACAGAGGTCGAGGAGAAGTGTGATGTGGCTATCATGGGACATTGTGGGAGTAGAGAGAGAGGAGATGTGTCAGGGAGTGGAAAGAACTGGGACCGATGAGCCATCTGGTTTCTACCACCTCTGTATGTAGCTACTCAGCTGGCTCTCATCGGAGGAGATCTGGAAGGTGACGTTAGCCAACTTCTTTCCTGATAGAAGATACACACCCAGAAATTCCCAGGAGATTCAACTTTTCTGTTTGAATTTTTACATTAAACTTTTCACCCCTCTGGAATAATTTACATCATTTCTGTAAGGTTTTAAAACCTGCTACAGAATCGTCCAAAGTGGGAAAAAAGAAAGCACAAGAGAGAAGGAAAAGCACGTGGAAATATTATACCTTGCTGAAATCAATGGATATTGGTTTTGCTAACATTACAGTGTATCGGTCATGTCCCCCTCCCTCCCCCTGAATGGGACCAGTGAAATTCTGACACTACGAACTCAGCTGAAACCCTGCTCTGATTACTGTATGATCTCTGCAATAATGAGATCCAGGCTGGGTTAATGTTTTCAAAGGAATGGAAGGTATTAAAAATTTTTAACCCGAAGACTGCTGCTAAAATTAGTACTATGTTCATTTTGATTGCTTCAGTGTTCAGAACAGATGGGCTCTGGTGATTTTATCACAGTCCCAGTATGGCTGAAACTCACTGGAAAGAAAAATCACCCATTTCACAGCTGCTTCGAGAATCAATTGGTAAAGCCCTTTATAAACAGAAAGCAGGGGAGGTGAGCAAAAGCACTACATGTATTTGTTCAAAGTACAAAATGTACAAGTCAGATCTAAGGAAATATTACATGACGACTGGGTTGGAACTATGCAAGGCCAACCTTTTCTATACTGTCTAGAGATCCCGTGTTCATAACCTCGGGCTACTATCAGCACTGTGATGCCTGCAACAAAGTACTATGTGCATATCAGTACTTGATGAACTGAATGAATAAATGTTAAATCCCAAAGCAAGATGTTCCTTGTGATCTCTGTTAAAAGTCTGCAACCCTTTAAAACAAGAGCCTTAACATCATAATCTCTGTGGCATCTAAATCATCATGAGAAACGAGTTCATTTTCCGTACACCGTGTTCTGCCAAGCAAAGTTATTTTTCCGAATACTTATTATGTAACTGTTCAATGGGAAAGGCGAGACTGGAGCTAATCCTGTGCGTGCTCAGCGCTCAGCTCAGCCTGATGAGACGCCTTCTGCTAATTGGAGCAAGTTCCTGTTCAGGTTCCACCCTCCTTTGGCTCTTCATCTTCTTTGTACTCTCTCAGTCAAAGCACTGGCAGAGGCCGTGAGCGATAAGCAGCTCCTCCACTACTCGGGCAGTACTGGAACAACCGCCTTGTACTGGGAACCTGCTGTTTATCTCCCGAAATGTATTCATGTCAAAGTACTTTATCAAGATTCAGACTCAAAGAAAGAGAACAGGACATCTGTGTTCAGGGTCTGATCTGCAATTAAAAGATTTCTGTTTGGACTGAGTCCCTGAAGCTGCCTTTCTCCAGCTACTTTTCTCCGTTTTAAACACAGGCTTCATTTAGGCCTTTCTGTGTTTCCACTCTTTGTAGTCACCTTGGATGACCGTAAACTGGGTGAACACAGGATAAAATACGTTAGTACCCAGCACTGCTAAGAGGAGTGAGAAAGCAAAGCAGCATGGCCGCAAAGCAAAGGTTCAGCGAACAAGGACAAGAATTCAAGACTGATGAGGGAGGACCCAGGAACCACGAGACCAGCTTAAAATACGTCTTTCATCAAAAATACTAAATCTGAGGCCCGCCTTTTCCCCCCTGCGTTTCCAGACTGCATTGCCAGCTTGCTTTCTACCACAGAGGGGCAAGAGAATCTCCTTAAAAACAGTCAAAGAAAGCTCAGATCTTCCATAAATCACATGTAGAGGATCCTAAGCTTGTGTATAAATTCAAAATACCACAGAACCCATGACAAAACCACAAAACTTGGCAGCAAGTGCCACCCCTTGCTATGCACAGCTGGGAAAGAAGCCATCTGCCCAAAGCATTTATTTACAGCTCTCTTGACAATACATACCTATGCCTGAACCCCAATTAAGCCAATATCGGCGTTCCCAGTGCTTTTAATGATCTCCGGAGCAGGCCTCTGGAGACAGCCAGTCTCTGAGCCACGGAAGAGAAAACCAGCGGTGTTGAGATGGAGGTTTTTTCAGACCCCAGAGGCAAGATGTGTGGCAGCTCCCAAAAGCTTTTGATTTCCCTGACACGGACCCAAAAGCGAGCCTGTACTCGGACTAGACCAGTCAGACTGAAAGCAAGCTCTGATTCTGGCATAAATCAAGAGGCGACAGTACGAGGCCTACGGGGAGCAAAGGAAAGATGGAATCAGGAAACCACAATTCATCATTTATCTTCTCAATATCCTGCTAACAATGCAAACTTCCAAACTAATGATTATTTGAATGCAGCCTTACACGCAATGTATCATCACTGAACAGAGTATTAAAACACCAAATAAAGACTTCCAAGATTAACAGGATGTTTACAAATAATTATTAGGAGGCGATTGCCTAATTTTGGACTTTGGTTTGGTGTATTTACCTTCTTATATTCAAATATATCTGTACTTTGTAGTATTTACATATATCTAGTTTGTGGCTTCATATGGTATCGCTATAAAAATGCTGATTTACTATTTATGCAGACACAGTACACATTTTACTGTGCTGCAAATGCAATTTGCCAAGCTGTTTCATTCCTCCTTTTGTAGTGGTGTGATTAATTATTTTGATTTTCCTTTATTTATTTTGCTTAATAAACTTTCGTGCATTTTGTTCAACAAATAAAAAACTTTGGTTCTAGTTAAAAAAATATAATTTCTAAAAGGAAAAGAAGGTCTTTCCTATCAGTCTTTAAGTTTATCACTTGGTCTAAATATTACCCCTCTATACTACGAGAATTACTGTGTTGAACACTCATAAAATGCCATACTTAGTACATGAACCACATAATTTTCTGTCCAGGTTTGGTTATGAACAGTTGCAAGAAAAAGGGAACTGCTATGTACGCAACCCAATATTGGTCAATCTGATTTACGGGCTGATAGTTCACCACTAAATAAGGCTGGAACGTGCCCTCCAAAGGCATAAGAGGGGCACTGGCGATGTGGGAGGTTCTTACTATCCTTTGAGGACACGGCTCAGTTGTGACAGGCACTGCACGTGGACCTCCTGACAACAGCACCGAGAAGGTCAAAACTTTCCCCACACCAGCGTATGGGACACCAATGTAGGACAAACTATCCCTTCTGCCTGCCCTGGATTATGGCTTTTTGCACAGGGGAGGAGAGGGCAACGCTTGCCCAGATCTGGGCAGGTAGGTCCAGCGTGGTGGAGAGGGGCCAGGCCTTGATGCGATCTCCCCACGGGGCTGCCAGCAGAGATGAAGCAGTAGGTGCTCACAGACACTTCTCCCCTTCAGACACCCTAGCTTTGGTACCTGTTACCTCTAAGGCCCCATATATCTCAACAGGCAGAGAGACTTTGGAGGGTATACAGCAATTCAGAGGAAGAGCTTAATTTGAGTGCTCTGAATGTCCTCTGGCCCAGCCTGCCCCACTTGCCGTTGTGCGCAGGGGTAACTGCAGAGGCTGAGCTTCCCCTGCAGGCACCTACATTTAGAGGCAAGTGGACAATGCGACTGCCTCCCTTTGCCCTTTGGCGGGGATCGTAACAGGTCATCTCCCTGGCATGAGTATAGTATCAAAAGTAACACATTATCAAGGGAGAAGCAGGTAAGGAGCTGTGATTCTGTGTGCTTTTTGGTTAACGATACACCATCCCTTCAAAAGGCAAAACACAATTCTGCCACTATGCCTATGTGAAAATGTACGTACATACCAGCATTTATGGTGATTACAAACCAATACTGCTTCTTACTACATAATTTTGATCAAGGGAGAGTATTAATAAATACAAACACTTTCTACTCCACTGTAGGAAATGCTTAGAAACCTAATTCTAGGTACAAAGAACGATGCTTCTGAAAGCACCTATCTGGGACAGTTATGGATGCTTTCTTACACACATCCAGTGATTTCCATTTTCTCTATTCTTGCATAAATCTTTTCCCTCCATTAGCTCATTTAGTCAGGGTCAGATTTATGAGGGGTGAACTGGCTCTCTCAAAACTCCTTCTACGATCTCAGGAAAACTATTATACTTATCTATATCTCAATTACTTATTTGTAAAATTAAAATAGCTGTACTCTTCTCATAGAGGAACTTAACTTCATCACAAGAAGACATACACTGACTGCTAACACTGTAATATCCTTCTTTAAGCCATAATAATGATGACATTTTACTAGTGTTTCACTCTTCCCCTCTCAGAATTGTTAGAGCTAAAAACCAATGCTTCATACCATGTACTGAAATGCCAAGGAAAAGAGTATGATATAAATATACAGATACGAAACAGCATCTAAAAATGATGATTTTGATCTTTCAAAAGACAAATCACTAATCTCTGGCTCTAATGAGATATGGGATGATAAAGGTCATGCTGACTAAAGGACTAAGCTGACGGATCAGTCCAAAAGTTTCAAAACTGATATTGCTGCCCTTGTCCTGTTGGAGGGGAAAAAAGCGATCCTTTGTATGTATTGCAGCAGACTGTTAGAGGCACATTAAAGAGACCCATTAACTGTGCTTAACGCAAGGACAATTCCAAACTCACCCAAGGATGGGCAGACTGAAGCATGGTACTGTGGTATTTTAAATGCCACAAAATCATTCCATTTATTTTTTCAAAATACACTTTCAGTCTGAAACCAGTAAAAGCTCTTTTTTATAAGGATTATTAATGTGATACAGTAGAAGTTGCCAGGTGACTGTGAAAGGACCTTTGGTCAACAGTAACTTGAATTAGCTGCTGACATGACAAAAGAAATGCAGAGTAACACAGCTTTATACAATTTGGGACTTGCTAGTTTAGGACTTGATGCAAATCTGATACAGAATTGCCAACAAATAAGAGCACCTCAGCAGAGCACTACCGTAATCCTTGACTTACACCTTTCATCCTCAACATTTTTAGCACTTCACGGTCGCTCCTATTGGGTTGCCAACTGGTGTTTGGCACTCCTTGCAGAGCTCTGCAAAGAGTGGATCTCTTTGTTTCACTGGCTGATGTTTTTTCGGTGTTTCCTTTGCTCGCGTGAGCTGGGTGCTGTCTTATAAAACTCCGCCCATGGTGCTTTCTGCTACAGTAAGAGCAATAAAGATCTGTGACCTCTCACACCGACAGAAGCTGGTACAGAACTGCTGGACTTCACCTGCTGCTCCTCTCTAGTTAGTCTCCACTGAACTGGCTTGTCCATCGCTTTTAAGATCTTTGATGAAAGCTAATGTTCTAACACTAAATAAGCAAAAAGTCTGAGAAAACAGCCAAACCTTTTCCTTTGAAGAGTTTATTCCTCTATGTCCTCGACTGAACAAACGCTGTAAGGTGTAGCTCAAAAAGTGTCTCGCTCTCTACTTTTCTTTCAGAAGCTACTTTAAGCTTACTCCGAGTTAATTTTGTAACTGTGCTCTTAGGTAAAGATCAGTTTACAATACACTAATCAGGTTCAGCAGACTGCACAGACAAAGACTGAGGGAGCTGACCTGCAAACCAGAGAAGGCAGAGAGAGGAAGAAGTGGGGAAGAGAAAATGAGGGTACATTTTGGGGGAAGCTGTAAAGCAAGGCAGTTTTACTCTTCTGTTTTATCTGCCACCCAAGTGAGCTCATTATTGCATGCAGAATTTGAGGGAGATTGATTAATTGCAAAAGGGCCTAGAATGGACATGGTTATTGTCATTTAATTCTAAACGAATACAGTATCATACAAATTGCATCTAAGGGGAACAAAAAAATCTTTTGCCCCTCTCAGCAGTAAGGAAAATACTAAGTAAACAGTGTTAATAATAGAAACAAAGGGATGGAGTCTAGCAGAGCTTTTAGGTCACTGACTCCATTCATAGAAGGGGGAAAGAAAGGAGGGTAAGGTACAATCTAACCTAATTATGGCTTTGTAAAAATTATTTTTGAGCCATTAACTGAGATTTGGCCTACTTAGATTGTGGACTTCTGGGGGCAAAGACTTGTTCTCCGTACTTGTGTGTCTTGCAAAATGCGGTCCATGTCCCTGCCAAGAGTTCCTGGGCCCCAGTATATTAGCCCACCATGCCATGAAGGTGAGCCAGCCTCCGCTAGCCACGTGCCAGCAGCTGGGCCCACTGCCAGACGACCTCTGAAGCTCTCACTTGGCATTAACAGCTAGCAAGGTAGAATGTGGTTTGAGATTTATGAGGTATAGTGGGAAGAATTAAACTCTTCAGTTTAATAATTGGCCCTCCCATGAAATCCCAGTACCTCTGGTGTTAAAACAGGTAACCATCCTCTCCGTGCAGAGATCAGCGTTGAGTCAGGAGCCAGGCCAGGAAAAACTTCTCCTGAGAACTCAGGGGTATACACATGGTCCTACCCAAAATCAGTCATCCAGAATCTGGGTCAGTGTAAAAAAAAAAAATTGGAAGAGTTACAAAGTCGAGGGGGGGAAGACCTCCTGGGGAATGATCCCAACTATCTTTCAGGCTGAAAGTGCTATTCACTGAGAATGAGCACATTCTTTTTGATTTTCTATTTCTTCCAGGTCAGCTGCCTGCATAACCTGCCATACGCAGAGAACTGCTTATTATCATGGTTCTGTTGTGATGTGTATGATATCTGCTGGTCTTGTGCAGGCCTCGGTTGCTGGAACCAAGAAAACAAACAAGTGATTTCATGGAGTGGGTGGGGGAAGGACTAGGGAGGAGTCCTGCCCAACTCTATGACTGCAGAGAAAAAAACTTTAAAATATAAATGCACCCTTAAAGATCCTGAAAGGGAATAATAGAACTGAAACACACTATTTCAAAACAAGCTGATTTAGAGTCATTCCTGATTTTGAAATGTGCTGTGAGGGACTGCGCAGCATAGAAATTCTGTGTTCTTAAATGGCCCACACCTCCCAGCACCACGGTGATTACATTTCAATTGCAGGTGAAGAAGTTCCACGGTGTAATTTATAAGTCATCTCCAATCTGTGGAAGGCTCTGGTATATTACAGGTAAAAGCGCCTCGCTTCTTACACGGCAATCATCAGATGTCAGGAGTACAAGTGCTTCATTCTACCGGTATTCAGCCTCATGCATAGGTTTGAAAAACACGTGCAGAAGATTTGGCCAGGAGCATTATTTTTTAATTAAGAGGGGAAAAAAAAAATCTTTCGAAAGCATCTTAAACTGACAAGGTGAGGTGTGTGGAATGACCTAAGACAGACAGGAACTGATTGAAAGCCATTGAGGTAATTCCAGAAGTAATTAAATCTTTGGACAACAAAGTGATGAAACAGGACAAATGACCTTTTCTCATTCGCACACTACCAGCTTATTTTTCTGATTTGTTTCACTCTCCAGGAACAGTATTTCTTTTAAATACTAGCAGAAAAAAAATATGGCTACAGCACTGAGCTGGGATGCAGAATATGTGGATTCAGTGCCTGGCTCTGCTGCAGATTTCCAATATGACCTTGGGCACATCCATTAATCTCTTGCATCTCAGTTCTTTAGCAGTAAAACGGAAGGAGAGCTACTACTTTTTCCTTGCCCGCTTGCTTGTCTTCTCTGTGGAGCCTGTAAGTGTTTTTGGAGCAGAGAGTTTCCTGGCATAACCATGTCTATAAATTTAGCAGAGGCCATGTAAGTCAAACAACGTGCTAAAAGTCAAGCACGGAGAGGCCAAAGGCAGCATTTGGAAGCACTCCCTGGTCCCCATACTACCTGTACCTGGGTCTTTGCTCCAGCCTGGGACCAGGTCCTCAGGCTGTCCTCTGCCCAGCTCAGTGCTGGAGGGAGAAGCGCTGCCGGCGAGGGCAGGAGATGACACCCTGCTACCCACCTGCCTGCTCACCGCAGGTAACCCAGTGGCGGTGCATTTGAGAGGTGGTTCCCATGACCTCAAAACCCCACTTGAAATACTTGAAATACCGAATTTACCAACTTTTTAGAGCAGAGGCAGAAGACAGGATTTAGGCCTAAGCCACACGGTGACTTATTTATATAAAATACAGTATCAGATAATTACAGATTGGCCTTACAAAGTTATTGTGAAAATGTACCATCCTTGGCATCTAATCACCACTTTGCTGCGTCTGTGAGAGAGCAAATATATAAATATGCACTCAGACACTGACATACACATTCTGTCTGTATACAATATGCAGAGATACCTATGTGTGTATGCATACATATCATTACACTCCCACACATGATCACATTTCAACATAGAGAGGAATGTCAGAGTTGGTTTACCATCAGAATAAATATCCAACTTGACACATTTTTCGCAAGACCTCTGTGAATTCAGTATAATTACATTTTTGACGATGTATTTTGCAAATGTGCCAGATAATGCCAGAAGCACAGCTTTGAGCTGACTGCATTCTTACTCCCACCAGTGTCCTTGCTATGACAGTTTTGATACAAACAGTGTGTATTAGATCATTAGTACAGAGACAACCCTCTCTCCCTGCCATGCTTTTGAAGCTCAGTCTGATGAATGGGAACTTGCTCCTTTTGCGTTGAGCTCGGCCAATATATCAGAAAGCTGTGCCCAGGGAATGACATCTAGATTGCCTCCGACCATGCTTCTGGGGTGTTCCCCATCAGCAGAAACAAACAAACAAAAATACACAACATGCTTACAATCGATCAAGGTATAATTTTATAGAGGCATACAGAAGGTCTATTGACTAATAAGGCAGCCAATTATCCAGGGTCCATTAAGTTGTATGAGCACTCAAACCTCCACCCGCATCTGTAAGATTTCTCAGTGCCCCATGCAGACAGGAGCATGTTTGCATGCCTCCCTGTGTCTGCTGCAGTTCTTCTTTGACAGGAGAACGATATTTAACTTATGGAAATGTGCAAAGAATAATGACTCAAAGATTTCTGTGCACAAACCAGGAATGAGGGTGGGGGGCCTTTTGTTTGTTTTTTAAATATTAAATACTTGCAGAATATTTCAAAAGGCAAAATTTGTAAAATCTCTTCCTTTGCATGAAATGACCTGGCAGAGGTGATAGTAATTACAATCAGAAGTTGTCCAACGATGCAGCCTTACGCTCTGCATCACCCTTTTGCTAATCAAGTCGCTGTATTGATCACCTCTCCTTGGATGCTTTCCCTTTTACCCCAGGGCCCATGCAGTGCTCTCCATGTGGGCTGTAACTTGAGCTTTCACAACTCCATTACAGCAAGGCACTGAATTTGATTTGGAATAGAGTGGGGCAGCCCTGCACCACAAATACCACAGATGCCTACAAATACAAAAATCTTTTAGCTCTTCTATAGTTAAATTTGCCCTCCAGAGATCACATGCCATTTCTATCACTGTTAGAGAAGCACAATAACTTTTTGATTTTCTCTTTCCGTCAGTCTCTGCATGACTCCCACAACTTTTGGATCAGATTTTAAAAGAATACTAATTCCCTACAAGCCTCATGAGAATAAGCGGCTTCATTCAGATGAGATACCCCAACCGGAGCTCCCACTGGTGGAAAGGCTGTACTAAGAAATTGTTCTGTACTTGCAACATTAAGGAGCTTTGGAGGAGAGAGCTGCTGTGAATTCAAACGACAGGAACTGGCTTTATACATTCTTCTGACCATGAAAGCATTTGGAAATAGGAATTTTAGCTATTTTTGCAAAAAGCAAAAAAGAAGGCCTCCTTACATCCGTATTTATGGACTTCGTTATTATTAATTTCTGTTCGAGATCTAATTCTGGCATAAACTGGCTCTTCTCTGTTGACTTTGCAATTTCACACAACGCTTACACAGGCTCCACATTGACCCTGCTGATCCTCCTTGTCATTTCTTCCTGACTTGCTCCTGTGCAATCTCTGCTCTGAATATGGCAACGATGATCAGCTACATCTTAGAATCAGCGACCAGTTTAAAAAGATTTGTCCCAACTTCAATTAAAAAGAGGTATTACAGTCACATTTGAAATTCAGTCATTCTTTTTTAAAAAAAGAAAAAAAAACAAAACCAAACCACCCAGTTTCTTTTCTGCTATGCTAATAAAATTGGAAAAATTCTGCAGGAAAGTTCTAATGATAACACTGTATATTTAAATTTCAAGACACACTATGTTTAGAACAAGATAATGTGGCATTTTAATTATGGTTTTTCTATTTATATATTTCCTATGTGGCACAAGACCCCTTTAATGAAAGCACGTTTTAGAGTAGCTTCAACACCCAGCATTATTGCAAGTTTCTGAATGTGCCAGAAGCTTATCAGCTAAAATATGTTAATTTCTCTAATGGGGTAATGAAGTCTAAATGCTTTCAGGAAGACATTGCTATGATAATGGGTCTACTTAAAACACAACATTAGGAGAACCTTGATTACAGGTTGCTCAGTAGTTTCTGCCTTTCTTAGGAACCAGTTTGTTCCATACCTAATTTGCTGCAAGAGCTGCTGGGAAGGAAGCTCATTTCCATTTACTTAGTCAATCACCTTCGATAACATAACCAAAACAGCTGCTTGAAAAAAAAAATCTGTTAATACAATTGCATGACCCAGACTTAGAGACCGACTTAGAGCTGCAAAGGCTTTGAGGATGAAATGAGTCCGAGCCACGTGCAGGGGAGCACGTGGATGGTGAGGTGGTGGCACTTACGTAAGAAGCAGACGGACAGTCAAAATGAAGTGACAGGTTCGATGAGAGGAGAAAAAGGCAGGGGAAGAGTTATGTAAAGCAATGAAGAGGGCATGCCCGCTAAGGAAAGTGCCTGGTCAATGTCTGTGCACATCTCTGAAACAAGACTCTCCATTTCTGCTTGTGCAACGCTTGGTAACTGGGAGACTCTCCCATCAGAGCCTTGTATTTTCTAATACACTTGTATTTTCTAATGTGGGAGCTCCTCTTGGCTTTACAAACCTGTTGACTTCCCAAGACTTGAACCTTATCAACATGCGTTTCTTCCACCTTCAATGCATACACGCAGCCCTCAGTGCTAGCTTTTTAATTCTCCTCTGTTTCAGTCCCATACGAAGCAGGATAACCTCACACTACTTTCGATCAGGAAGGCACAGAACCAGAGCAGTGGCATCTGCTTTGTGTCCCCCAGCCAACACCTTTACACAAAACACTACGCAGCAAAGCCCTGGACAGCTTAATCTTGCACCCGCCTTTGCTTCAGGGCTGCGGGATGCAATGCACCTATGTATTTTACCATCTTGCGACATCAGTATAAGGCCTTTTGCCCTCATTGCTCACTACTGCACCTGCTGCAGAGCCAGTGACCACTGCCTTGCATCTTGGTTTTGCTGGGCTGTCAGCTGCCTGGCCTGATCACATACACATGTTTCTTCATTTCTCCATGTATCCTACCAACTGCAGGATCAGGCCACAACTGGATCAGTCACGCCAGCTATGGTTCAGCTTGTTGCCGAATGGGAGAAAAGGTACATGGTGTGTAGAGAAGTTTCTTGTCAAGCAGCACCCTATGTACAAGCTAGCAAGCTTATACTGAAAATTAGATAAAAACCTACCAAAAAAAAAAAAAGATACTTCTCAACTTCCCAATGCATCACACCAAGTTCTGACCTCAGACATCACATCTGATTTCCATTATAAGAAAATCAAGAAAGTCTGACCCTGTTGTACAGATACACTCTTTGAAAGGAAAAGAGCTTGATATTTGTCTTGATGTGTTCAGCTGGGACTATGCTCTCCCTCGTTTTGGAAACAAATTACTCTGTAAATCCAGCAGTATCGAGCTCAGCATGATCTAGAGTGAACTAAATATTCTAGCTTGGTATTTGCATTTTCCCTTTTATCAAAACAAATAGTAATCCACTCATTAAATCCAGTATTTCTGTAATTAATTTGCAGTCATTACAAATCACCTTTAATTGGATTAGCTATAATTACAATAAAATAATTCCCAGAAATCATAAGTTATATTTGTGGGTTTTTTTAGGTTTTGGATTTTTAGAGATATGAACTTTAGGTGAACATATAAGAGATAAGAAACATTTCAGAGGCAAATATTAAAACCCCCTCACTCATATTTTCACTGAGCTTGTCTGTGTATTGCCTCCTTTTGTCCCCAGTGATCTTGTCTTGTACTCGGACTTGCAGACCCCAATTAGCCGAAACGGTGATTCATTGCTGCTCCTCTGCCACCTGACCTGGCCCACACTGCAGCAAGCAGTGGCAGCTGGTGTGGGTCCGCAGGAGTTTGATGGCCATCATGACTCTCAAGTGTCAGTCTGTCCCTGACATTAATCACCTTGTTCTGACGAAGGAGGATCAAAGCCATCCCTCCATTTTCGTATTGGGTTTGTGTGGCAAGGTTTTGGTAGCAGGGGGACTACAGGGGTGGCTTCTGTCAGAAGCTGCTAGAAGCTTCCCCTATGTCCCACAGAGCCAATGCCAGCCGGCTCCAAGATGGACCCGCTGCTGGCCAAGGCCGAGCCCATCAGCGATGGTGGTAATGCCTCTGGGATAACCTATTTAAGAAGGGGCAAAAAAACCCGGCTGGGCAATCAATGGCAGGGGAAAGGAGTGAGGATATGGGAGAAGAACAACTCTGCAGACACCAAGGTCAGTGAAGAAGGAGGGGGAGGAGGTGCTCCAGGTGCCAGAGCAGAGATTCCCCTGCAGCCCATGGTGAAGACCATGGTGAGGCAGGCTGTCCCCCTGCAGCCCATGGAGGTTAATGGTGGAGCAGATGTCCTGTGGAGGACCGCACGCCGGAACAGGCGGATGCCTGAAGGAGGCTGTGACCCCATCAGAAGTCTGCGCTGGCGCAGGCTCCTGGCAGGACCTGTGGACCCGTGGGGAGAGGAGACCACGCTGGGGCAGGTTTGCTGGCAGGACTTGTGACCCCATGGGGGACCCACGCTGGAACAGTCTTGTTCCTGAAGGACTGCACCATGTGGAAGGGACCCACACTGGAGCAGTTCGTGAAGAACTGCAGCCTGTGGGAAGGACTGACAATGGAGAAGTTCATGGAGGACTGTCTCCCATGGGAGAGACCCCATGCTGGAGCAGGAGAGGAGTGTGAGGAGTTCTCCCCCTGAGGAGGAAGGAGCGGCAGAGACAATGTGTGATGAACTGACTGCAACCCCCATTCCCCGTCCCCCTGCACCGCTCGGGGGGAGGAGATGGAGAAGATCGGGAGTGAAGTTGAGCCCGGGAAGAAGGGAGGGGTGGGGAGAAGGTGTTTTTAAGATTTGGTTTTATTTCTCATTACTTTACTCTGATTTGACTGGTAATAAATTAAACTAATTTCCCCAAGTCGAGTTTGTTTTGCCCATGACAGTAATTGGTGAGTGATCTCTCCCTGTCCTTATCTCAACCCATGAGCCTTTCATTATATTTTCTCTCCCCTGTCCAGCTGAGGAGGAGAGTGACAGAGCAGCTTTGGCGGACACCTGGTGTCCAACCAAGGTCAACCCACCACAGTTTTAAAAACGGAGAGGCATTTTCCTTGGCATAGCATGGTATGACTTTAAGGAGCCAATTCCTCTGAAAACTCAAGTTTTTCTGGCAAAATGGGTCCCTTCACAATGGCTCAAGTTAGGCACCCACAAACTACTTACCACGCTCTTTGACTAATCGCCATATTAATAACACATCCCTGGCCCAGGCCTGCAGTGTAGATAGTACCATGATTTTTGGTATGAATTCCAACCCAACTAACACTCCGTTTTTTGGAGGGATTATTTCATAGCCAAGGGTGCCACCGACCAAATATGCCTCTAGGGTTAGGCTCTTCCTCTGCTTACATACAACACCACAGCTCCAGCTACTTCAGTCAACACCAGCTGAAGATGTGGAGCACACTATGTACAAAAGGGACAGTCCCTTGCACTGTACATGATTTTACAGCTTCAGAAGTCATCTAGGTTTCTCTGCTCATATTCTGAGATGAAATCAAATGTCGTGTAAGGAAGAAATCAAACAAAAAGGGGGCAATGACCTATGGGCATAGCTGACCCCAGACAAATGGAATAAATTTGCTGGAAATACAGGGTTCTCATTCAAGACCTTTCATTCTTAAAATAAAATTACATGGCATGTTGGCAGGAGTACTGGCACTGCTCTGACCAACACCAGTCACAATTTCACATTTAATACATGCCGTAAAAATAGCACATTTGATTCACATGAGCATGTCATGTTACATAAATGTAACACCGTGTTGCAAGTTACATTTTCTACCACATATATAAACGTGATGCCTTCCTTTCCACTCGCTCCAGCTCTCACAGCTCCTTCGGAACAAAGGTACAGCAAGATTTAATCAGCCTGAGCAATCTGAAAACTCATTTTTTAAATAGGTGGAGTCAAATTCGTTACTAAGAAGTATCAAGCACAAAACAAAGTTATCTGGAAAAAAGAGGGAGTTGAACCAGGTGCTATATTTTAAAAAAAAACAACTCATAAATGATGTACATTTTATGCAACGTGACTTTATCTAAGGCTCTGGTGTTTCTATTTAACTAACCCCTTAAACAAAATGCGTCTCTAGGGCTTTCAACAGCATCTCCTCTTCCACCGCCGTTGCCAATACATACACTTCTGGCCTGATCCATCTCCTGCTCCCCATTTTCTACAACAGTTCAGGGCTGGTGGGTGCAACACTGACTCCGATTAAAAAGCAAGTTCTTCCATAAGGAAGAGAGAAGTGGGACTGACAACCATGATGCCTGCAGACCACTTTTTAACAGTGCAGCACAGCATCAGACACAGGCTCACCTATCCTCTCCAGCTCCACTGCTGTCCCTCTGGGGAAAGTGGGCAGCTGCCCTTCCTCAGCCCCTTCCCCGAGGCGCTTTTGGCCCTTGCCCGGCCCTGTGCTGAGCCACTTCACTGCAACGGTCAGCAGAGGACAAAGCTATGGACGCACGAGCTGTTTTCTGCTGGGTGGTGTACTGAAACCGCGCAGCGAGGGGCCGGGAAAACAGCAAGGCCAGCAAAATGCAGGGCAGGACCTCAGCAGCCCATGGTGAGATGAGCTGAGATTGCTGCGCCTGACAAAACAGCCGGATCAATATGTAAAGGAGAAAGAGGGTAGAGAAGGAGTCATTAGAAAGAAACGTTACTTTCCTCAGTTTCTCTTCAAGTTCCATGGCCAATCATGGCATAAATGATGCGGAGCTCATATATTTAGCATCTTTGTTCAAGAAACTGCGTGGCCCAATTCATTTTGCTTACAGTGTGTATATTGCTTGAAAATACAGCCTCTGACTTGATGCTCAGACATTAGGCAGACATTAAGTATGTTAATATTGCAGTTGTAATTACATGTTTTTTCTTCTAATTTTGGAAGGATAATTCTTTGGAATAATTATATAGAGGGTAACTAAGTTCTGGGAAACGTTTGAGTCACCAAGAATCACATCTGCACTCCAGCAGCAAGGCTTGTTGAAATCCTGAACATTTTTATCCCTGCTAATTGTAAGAACTGAGGAAAGCAAAAAGTTGGTTTATGCCTTTCAGGAGAAACACACAGAGTCTATCTGGAAGATGCTATAGGGATTTCCTCTAATGGAAACAGTATAGCTGCTATGACAAGTTTCTGACTTAAAATTTGCTGAAGATTTTCCATTTCACAATTACAACAGTATTTTATGTTTATTGAATACCTTCATGCTTAAAGAGCACAAGCCAAACTACAAACAACAACATCTCTCAAATCTTATAAGCTTCCCACACAGAACTCCTGCCTAGAGCCAGGGACGAAATGCGGGAGGACATGCAAATGCATGGTACGCAGGCAACTTTAGTTTGTAGTACAGTCACTGCGTAATAGGACACTAAAATACTCCCAAAAGAACCGAAGAAGAAAATTGCATACAACTGAAACTGCCATTTAAATGTCAGGCTTGCAGAATTCCAACTCTGAAGCTGCTTATTTCAGAGCAGCCAAGGACCTCTGAATACACAAACAAATGAAAAACAAATGGAACTTTTCACTGTTCAAAAATGTGATTTTAAAACCTGAAGGTCTAACGTTTTAACAAATCGATCAACAGCCAAAATAAGTTCAAGTGGAGCTGCTGTACCTTATTCTCTTCCTTCCTTGCCCAGCTGTAATGCAGATTTATTTCAGCAGCCCAGGGTTTCTTGGTAGGGTTTGTGTGCTACCCGCAGGTCTGGAGTCCTCTCTTCATTCGCATTATTTAAATAATAATACATATGTATAATCCTCCTTCCTCCTGTAACTGTTCTACTTGAAGAACCAATTAATTCCATTTGTTACTTCCTGGTGTATTATTTCCTCTCTACAAGCTGGAATCCCTTTAGGATCCTTGTCCGCCCTTGACTACTGATAATTTCCTTGGCTTTTCAATCATCAGAGCCTCTTCCCATGGATTTTGGAGCATTATTCTGATTGCCAAATTTAATAATGCGTGTTTTCATAGTCTGTGCATACTGCAGGCCTTAAAAAAAAGAAAGAAGAAAGACGAAACCTGCTTTCCATGGCTTTAAAATAAATTAAGCAATTATTTTGATTTTTTAAAAAATATAAGCAACCCAATCTTATATATTGTATGCCTGTATACTATGTGCTACATATACAAACACTGACACTCACACAGCTCTTCTCTCCGTTACTGGTCTAAGCAATAGCCACAAAGTGTCTCAATCTTTACCTTTAAATTTAGAGAGCTTCCAGAAGAACAAAGTGGGAAAAGGATCAGCCACTTAAATGCCTTTAAACAGAAGGCACTGAGCGCTAGTCGTCTTTGAATCCAGAACCTGCTGAGTAATGGCACAAGCCGTTGTATCTGATAAGGCTACCTCACAATTTTTTTCAAGACATTATGGATGAAAAACATTTAGCATATTTTCAGGAATTCAGTTGTTGTATAAACACTTGACCAAACGGTCCCTAAGCACTTGAATAAATACTTAGAGGCACACGATTCAGAAACAAAGGCATTTCCTGAGGCATCAGACTTCAGGGATCCAAGTTTCAGATTGCTTGTACTGCCTTTTCCTCTATTACACTATTAGGGAAAGCATTAAATGCCTACATACGCCCCGTGGCTGGGGGTTTCAGTCAGAGCTCTGGGGTTTCAGGCAGAGCTACACAACTGGATTCACTCCTAGAGCTGCAGCCTTGGAAGTGTCACTGGTCCTATTAGCCTGCACCCAAACCGCTCTAGCACGGAGTGGGTGAAGGCTATTAAGAATCTTCCCTACTCTTCTGCTTAGATGATCAGCACAGTACCACCTTTAGTTTCAGCAAGAGCGTCTACTGATGTTTTTGACAGCTGAATAAACACCACAAACGCAAAAAGAAACACCACTTCCTCTTAATACTCTGCCCTGTATTGCTGCCACCACGTGAAGTGGTGCTCTGGAGCTGAGAACAGGAGAGAGGTCAATGGGAAGTTTCTTCTCTTCTTTCTGCTACTTTGGCATCACTGGCCAAGGGAGGCCAAGCTCCACAGGACGTGTCTCCTGTCCTGCTGCCTGAGCGATGCTAAGGTGCCCACACAGTCCTAAAAAAACCTGTTCATTGTGGCAGTGCAAAATTAGGTGTAGATCTGAGATTCCAGTTACATCTGTCTGTAAATAAACAGCGCATCTGCTATCAGAGCTGCACAGACACTAAAAGACTGATGTTTGTGAAGTTATTCAGGACCAGCTGAGATTCAGCTCTGTCCCAGTTTTGTCCAAATAATGATTTCCAAATTAAACCCACCATAAGGCTGCTGATCAGACCAAGAGAGAGCTCATGGGCGTACTGTATCTATGAGCTTTCAAATGCTGCCTTAGTTTCTTCCTTTTAGTTACTGATCAACACAAGCATATGAGTTCATCTGTTTTGAATGAAGCGTTATTAAAAAATACCGCAAACTGCTGCCAGTTATGTCAGGTTATGGGAACGCACCACAGTCAATCGCCTAACAATTAGTAACAGTACTCCTTCTAAATAGAACTAATAATGTCCCAATAGCATAGAAAATAGTGTACAAAAAGCACAGGGAGGAAATGGGCAAGGTGAAATGATGGGAAAGAAAATGTTCTCAAGCATAGAAGTGCCTCCCTAAAATGACACATATCTTTTACAAGAGAGTTGAAGCTGAAAGGAGCAGGCAGAGGCAAACAAAATAAGGACCAGCACAGAGAAGGGTCCTCCATGTCCTGAAGGATTCAGCTTTCAGAATCCCAGGAAAAGAGGACATCCAGGGAAACAGGTTTCATTCCAGCAAAAGGATCACTATTAAGCTCATTATCGTATCGCCAGACCCCAGCATTTGGGTGTATTCACAGCTGATTCTCACATACAAACACATTTTTTTATATGAGACCATTCATGTTCACATTTGCACTCCCATCTCAATGCACAAGCCAAGCATTCGTGGGTAGATTTTAGCAAGCGATTTCCCACTAGGGTAGCTCAAGGATGAAGCTTCTTTCACCTTCTTTGGAAACAGCTGCTCCTGGCTATCACCAGTGACATGATTTGGAAATACACTGACCTCGGTCTGATTCGTGATGAATATGTACATAGGAACATATAAATTGTGGGCATGCATTTATGCACAATAATGCACACAAAATATGCATTAGGCTCCCTTGTAATGCTCATACCTACAAAAGGTTAAATAGCCGTAGGTGACAGAGAGCTATTTAAATGGACCTTTTTATAATGGCAAACAATAATGCATTCTGGTTACCTTCTGACATGGCTTACTTCCAGTCAGCATTAAGGAGAATTACTACCTGATTTTAATACATCTTGGTTCAATTTCATGCAGGCTTATTGTCTTCTAATTATCAACACAACAGTTTGATCCGCATCCAGATTAAGGCACTGCCCTGACTTCTAACACCAGAGCAACACCTGTGGTGGTGTGCCGATTTCTCAAGCAGTAAGCAGTTTGCTGTTGTCTCACATCCCCAAGGCACAAATAAGCAGATGCTGCATTAAAGCTTGTTTTACAAAACTGCTTCAGTTGTGATATACATTTTTAATATAATATACCGAGTGCATTACAGTGAAAACTGCCAGGGCCAGTAAACTCATACAAATTCATTAGCAAGACCAGCTTCTCAATTAAGCCCAGCTGAAGACTAGATCTAGTTGAAAAGAATTGTCCAGAAGCAGCTGAAATGAGTGAAAAGCTTGATCGTGTTTGCCACACGTGAGCACAGCTTAGTTTACCATTTCAGTTTTCTAAGCATCAGTTGGGATTGTTTCTCATCAAGGATAAGCTTCACTGACCTTTCTCTTCTTTTCATCACAAGGATACCGTGGTTGGCTTGAAAGCTTGAATTTTTTACAGTATTACTATTCTAAGCATAAAAGCAGAGGCACAGCTTTTCATACGCGGAATGGGTTCTACCTAGGAAACACTAGTAGCCAAATGTTTTGGAGCACTGACTGATATGCTTTCATTCATAGGTAGGTTTATAAGATCAGAAATTATATTTTGTGTTTTTGAAAGACAAGCCAAAGGAGAAAGCAGTATTTTCACTCTCTTCAGCTTATTTGCATTTCTTACCTACGCCCTTTTCCCTCAATTGACATTGTCAGCTGTAGGATGACAACTGAAGAGCACCTCTGGAGTACTCTGTAGCTAATCCTCTACAATGCCTGTAAACTATAATGGTGAATCAGCAATTGCAACAGGAGCTCTTAAAAAGCACAAATTTTGCCCTTCCTTCAACAGAGAGGAATCTTTGTTGTGCACTTTGAAGAAGCCCAAGATAGCAGAGGATTATTATTCTAAACATATTTGTTTAAAGACAATGCAACGTAAGACATACCAAAAATTAATTTGGCCAGCAGCAGACTAAGATTCACACAAAGCATCGGCTGGCTGCCTCTGGTAAAACATTACATTTGTCTTGACTGTGTTTATGGCATAACTGGCTGCTACTGCTATGAGCTGCGTTACAGCAGCCTTGTGCGACAGCTTACCTTAAAGGAAGAAAAGTTCTATAACACAGCCTTCTCCACTACATTTTCAGGATCGCTGTCTTTTATGAAGCCCTCTGGCACTAAATCTTTCCAGACAATAATAATGCAACCATAGTAAGGGGGAAGAGTTTTCACCTCTCACTACTGGTTCTTTCTTCTGTGCTTCGGTATATTCCTTCACTGCCTCTCTTGAACGTATGCAACACCCACCCCTGAGCAGCATTCCCAAAGGCTGCTCACTGGGCCAGGGTGTTCTGCAATGTCTTCTCCCTCTCTTCATTACATCTATACATGATCATGAGAGTATGCTTACTTTTGTCTCCATGACATGACGGCACCTTAATTGCAATTTATCCTCATGGGAGGTAATGAAGATGTGGGTTGCTGGAACTTTCAGCGTGTTTATAAGCTCAGCTGAGACATCAAGCTGACTCAGTCTAACCACTTATGGAAGACACTAAAAGTGACATCAAGTCCTAAAAAACACAAAGAATTTTCATTGCCGGCCTCACTCCGAGACACTGCCATTTGACAAGTGACATGCCTAAATCACTTCTCTGTGCCATTAATTTAAGACTGGAATTTGAAGGGATTTACACAGTGACATTTGTATCATACGTGCTAGCGCTTACTACCACTGTACAAGTAGCTGGGCACTAATTTAACCTGACCTTAGCAACTTGTGCAATCTGACAGCTCCCCATGCTGTTCACCTGCTGTCAGATCAGAGTCTGCTGAGGATCTCATGTTCCCTGTACATCCCTTCAAATTAATATCATATCATCAGTTAGTTCTACAATGCCATTAAACACAGAAACAGCAGAGATGACTTTCTGCGGCCCTGATCCTGAAGTCACGGCACTTTTACGGGAAGGGAGAAAATGAGGATTATACGCCTCACCACCACGTATCTCCTAAGACAAACAGGGGTGCATATTCCTAATTACAGATTGCACGAGTAATCTCTTCTAGAAAGAAGAGACTTCTGAAAAATCTCATGAAATAGGATGAAAAGATTGTGCCACCATTTTTCCTGCCCCTAGCAGCTGTTCAATTCCTTAGTTAAGACAAAGCAAAATCTCTCCTTCTTATGAATTAAGTTGAAAAGGAATGTAGCAGGAAGACCTAAAGATGAAGACAGGAAAATACGCTGAAGTAGCCTGGTGAATTTCCAGGCTACTATGTGTAGAGGCTTCTTCCCCTTTGTTTATCAACTTTGAACCTTCTTGTGCTCTATGTTTATAATTGTTTTTAAATAACTACAATGCTCTAGAAAATGACTTCAGATACTCTTTCCAATACATAAATTACTGATAGATTTTCTCAGCATTACTTCCAAATTAAGGGTACTTTTTTGCCTACTCTGGCACTGGCTTGAGACTGTAACAAAACATAGATTATTCTCAAGCTAGTTGACCTCTGTAAAACAAGCTTATCTTAACACAACTGCCTGACTGCCCAGTGAAATCAAGAGGATCTCTCTTAACTGACAAATGTTGTAGCACAGGAGTTGAGATGGAAAGGAGGTACTTAAACCTCAGGTAGAGGGTATAGGGACACAAAGAAAACATAGAAAAATCCTGTTGAAGTCTGCCCAGCACTAGCTCATGTCTGTTGAAATTGCTGTTTTCAAGCAGTAAGAATGAATGTCTTTAAAACAAAACCTTGCACTTCATACTTACTATTGTCAGTTCAAAAATGGCTCATGGTATTGTTTTCAAATAAAAAAAGAATCCAAAAAAATCCTCCTGAACAATATAAGGAAAATTTCAGCCCAAACCACCTGTCATCCAGAAAAGAGTACATTATAGCAGAGGAGCTAGAGCACACTGCGGCTTTCCAACTTGAATCTGTAAGTAACACTAATGGGTTCAGATACAGATTTACTCTACTGGTTACAAGAGTTCCTCTCCATGTAAAATGCTCTTTTTGAAAACAAACCAAAACAAACCCAACATTATTGCTGCTGCCTATAGATACTGCTTAGGCATTTGGCACCCTCACCTTTAGGAGAACGCTGAAGTGTTGAGATCGAGGGCCTCAGATTTGATCCACCCCACAGGATACAGCCTGATAGAGTATACCATGCGTATGGTAAATGAAAAAATCAAAGGAAAACACCCAAGTGCATTTTTCCAGGACCCACAGCACAGGCAAGATGCGAGCTCCCCCTGCTGACATAAGGGAACCCTGCCTGGCCCAGCCACCACTGCCACAGCAAGGGGACAGTCACCACCACCGGGGCAGGAGGGGAGAAGCCCCAGGATGAAGCCAGAAAGAGCTCCGACAGCAAGGATGGAGCCAAGCTGGGCATGGCCCTGGCACCTGACATCTCACGGTTTGACCTCATAACTCACTGAGCGCCCTCAGCTTCTTTCAGAAAACATATGTGGCCAGAAACAAGCTATGGGCAGTACCCGAGGGAGCTGGGTCAGAATAAGTTGGGATGACAAAGGTGCCTGGGTGTGGCATCAGCTGGCCTTTTCACTGCTGTTGTCTAGGTAGAAGCTCCCAGCCCAATTCCTGCACACGGGTGGCTCAGCCAGGCCATCTTTGCCATGAGATGTGCTGTCACCAAGTTGCCTGCTGAGCCTCTCCAGCACTGCCTGCAAAGGTGTCACAGGGCAATCCTCCCACCAGCTTTTAAAGGTCCCCTTCTGCTGCTTCCGTGGCACCTGACTGAACTGCAGGACTGTGCCCCTGAAGTCCTGAGCCACCTAATGCAGTCCGGTCCCACTGAACTGAGCTTTCATTTCCAGCGTGGATACTCAGGTGCATCGCCACTGATCCTGGCGGATCAGGTCATAGCAAGACAGATGGGACACCAAGGAGGGGGGCCATGGCCTCACTGAAGCTGCTCACACAAATGGGGCAGGGGAACCTGCCCTTACTTCATGACACCCTGTGCTCCAGGGCCAAGCAGCCAGCTAAGAGGGGACAGCACTGCTGTGCCAGCATGGGAAACACATGCCACGCTGTAGGGAGCCGGAGGCAGGAGCCAGGTTACAGCCCCTTAGACTCACCATGGGAAAGCTCACAGTTTGGCAAATACTCAAATCCCGTAAGTCTCAGAGATTCCTACACAAGGGCAGGTGACTGCTCTGCACATTGCTAGCAAAAGCCTTCAGAGAGCCAAGGAAGGAAGAAAAGGCTAACAAAAACTTTTAAAAATATTTGAGAAAACCTGTGCCAAAATCTCCTTAGAGATGTATCCATGACTAAGCATGAGAACTAAATTGCTGCTGTAGAGAGGGTGCTGCTTGCTGGTCACGGTCTAAAAGCACTGATGCAGCAATAAGCACTGCTTAATTGCTGAGAAGCTTATGTATTAATAGCAGAATTTTCAGTCAGAAACATGTGAAAGCCTGTAGGTTTTGGAGCAGTAAAATAGAATTGGGGCTGTATGGTGGCAGAACAAAGTCTGCTGAAGAGTGTTGTATTTTCTGCCTTTGATAGGGACTTTCCGGAGCTGTCAGCTGAGCTGCAGAATTAGAAGCCTGACGTTGCAGCAGTCAGTTTTTAGATTTCAAGCTGTTCAAATGACTTGTCTCCAGGGAGGAATATCTAGCACGCAGGAATCGATAGCGAAACAGGTAAAGATGCCAGTGTACAGGGGCAGCCACCCCAACACCGTGCCGCAGCCAGACACGCAAATCTACTGAAAAGGAGTCGTGGGAGAGGATGACGGAAAAACTTGCTCCCTCTTTGAATCAGTACAAGAGAGATGTTATAGACTATTCACCGCATTTGTGAGATTGCAGCTTGATTATATTTGATTCCACATTACAGATTGATCTTCCATACACCCTCAGTTCATGCTATACCAGTGCTCCAAGCCACTTGCTGAAGAGATTATAAAAGAGCCTATTTCATCATATCTTCACCTCTGAATGCATTACAAGTGACATCGCTTAATTTTAGCCAATCTGAACAGCTAATTAGATGTAAACAGATTGAAAAATTGTACACACAGGACAACTCATTTTTCAAAAGGCCACTAATCTAAACAAACCTGAGTCCATCAATTTACTTCAACATTTGTCTAAATGAATTACAGCATAGCCTTGTCCTGCACTGGCCTTGTGATTCATATAACCGGCTCCCTCCTCCTTTGATGAAAATTTCAGGCACTGTACAAAAGAATAAGTTATTTGTTTATCAAGGCTCTATTATAACAAAGATGAACTCTCTGTCTGCGTCTAGTGGACGACGTATGTGAGCCAAAGCAATTACAGCCTACTCTGGTACCTTCTCTCTCAGCTCCCAAACCCATCACATACACTAATACATCAAAGCTGGGGAGGCTCTTTGTAATAACAGATGAAAATCAAATGATATTTAATTGTGATCAATATGGGTTCCAACTTCAGAGCTCTTTGGGTGCAATCCTCCCCTCTGCTCTTGCCCCCTTGTGCCAGGTGAAACGGGAAGGAAAAGGATATCCTCCAGAGCGAGCTGGTGACCTTCCTCCTCCTCAGGACTCCCTCCAAGCACCAGCTAGGGGTAAACCGATAATTACACTGGGAATCAGAGCAGCACTGCAGGACAGAGAGAAGCCCAAAGGGGCCTTGTCATGACTTGGATAAGATCTGGAGCTGCTTAAGTTATCCAGTGCCAGACAACATAAAGTCTTAGGATGAAATGCAGTGTATTGTGGCCTATTTTTAAATACAGAGCAATTAGCAGAGAATTATGCATGAAGTTTTCCACTTGCTACTAAAGCCCACATCTCTTCCATTACCTGCATATGTAAATGTACACAATGAGATGGGAGAGGGCAGAGAGAAAAACACTTGTGTGGATTTTGAAATGAACAAACATATCCACATAATCAATCCCTTTCCAGACTGCTTAACACAGAAATCTTGCTGAACAAAATAGGCTAAACTCAGCCTATTTCATGTGTAAACTAATTTATGGTACCTAGAATTAAGGGTCCACTGAGCGTCTGTTGTGACCTCCCACACGACAGATGCCCAGGACTTCCAAATTCATCCCTGTTTGAGCAGAGCAATCTAGACATCCACATGTCAAAACCTCAAGTGACACAGACTCCTACATAACTTTTAATCACTTACTTCTGTGTGCTATTGCCTTCATTTACAAACATGCATCTAAACTTTACTCTGAGTTTGTCTAGCTTTAATTGCCAGCCTGGCATCTCATTATACCTTTGTCTGTCAGCATAAAGAGCCCTGCTGCTCATTTGTGTTCCCTGCACTGGTACTTACTGATCATGACCTACGCACCCCTTTCCTTTCCCTTGACAAAGCTAAGGGCATCAAAGCTTTCACGGTAAAGCTTGCTTGCCAGCCACCGCCCTTGGCTGTGCACAGCCTTCTCCCCTGCTTCTCAGTACCTTCTGGAGCTGCAGGCACCATCTCCGCTAAAGGTGAAGGTAATTGGACATCCTTACCCCTGCTCAAGAGTCTGCTTCTTAAATATACCAGGATAACAGCCCTTTGGCCCATTGTGTTCACAGAGGACTTTCACAACCAGCCCACTAGCTACCAAGGCTCCAGTTTTCTTTGTAGCATCGATGTTTCTGGGAGGGTTTCCCCACCTCACTCCTCTGGTTTCCTGTCTTTGTGCTATGGTTGTGACTTTACATTTGGCCACGTCAGAAGGCCTGCTCTTGTGCCAAGTGTACCTAGTAAATCAAATTGAGTTGTGTCAGTGAACTGTTCGTTTCTTACTTCCCCAGTTATATCTGCTGAGAACTTGATCAATGAGGAAAGGATGTGCCCACCTAGGTCACTGGTAAAACAAACAAACAAATAAATAAATAGCATAAGGCTGATCCCTGTGCTGTCCATCTAATAATGATAAATCTACTTATAATTACATTGTGAAAGGCAGTTTTTACTCCACTAATTGTGTACCACGTTAATTTTGCATGATTCTTGTTCCTTAATCATAGCGTCATGTAGTGGCATGCCAAATACTTCACTGACATCCACGTACACTGCATCAATACAGCTGTCTTTATCAAGCAAACTTGTAGCTTCATAAATAACATTTCAATTAGTTGACAAAATCTATTACATCAGCCCATATTGCTCAGCATTAGTTCTCATTTATTTCTTTATTAAGCAGGTCCGGGTCTGCATGTCCTGCTTTACCTCAATCAATGTCAGACTGACAGGCCTATAAATATCTGGATTTTTTTCCCTTACACTTTTTAATACCCACACACCTACATTCTCTCAGACCTTTTGAACTTCCCAATGTTCTCAGACTTACCGAAAACCAACATTAAAGTCCCTTAACTAGCTCTCTTTAAACTCCTGCCTGCAAGATATTTAGAGCTGCTGAGGTAAAAAGGGTCCTGCTTCAGTAGCTGCTTTTTTAATGGGTTTAAATAGGCACCATCATTATCTAACTCCCATGCAGCTAGAACAAATGAGATCAAGAAGTCCAAGGAATTAAAAAAATCATGTGAAGTATCATGGAAGAATTCTGACCTCTTCTTCCCTGAATTATGATATTTTCAAAATGCAATTTTGAGTTCTCCCTATTGTTGAGCATTTTGGGCTTCTATTCAAGTATTCTCCTGAGCAACGAGGACGAAAACCATTTTACGTGTTTGTTCTTAATGAAAAACTAAGCCATCTTCTAGAACACTATTCAAAAACTTGGGCTGAAAGACTTTTGGCAACATCTTAAGAACTGGTAGCACTGCACCATAAAACTTTAACTTGTCTGGATTTGATTATGAATTGTTCTAGATTTTTGGGCTTGCACCACACTCATTAAACTTGTCCTGTACGTGCATTTACATAAAGTAGGTGGCAATCTCCAGTTCGCTAAGTGTCTGGGAATCAGTCATGCCCTTCCTGAAGATAAACTCCCAATGACTTCAAAGACAGCAGGCAAAATATCTGGTTTTATTTCCCAATCTCTGAAAGGAAAGAAAGCCTCTTAGACAAAAGAGAATTTAAACATCCAATGCAGAATATATTAAATTTGCCAGATGCAGCTGAGGTCTGAAATGTAAGAGTTAAAGAAAAGCGAGTACATGAACCTTGAGAGAGACTTGGCAGTTTTCATCCCATTTGTTCTTTTTAAGATCTCATGAGACCATCTAACAAAATCCTGTGTCACGCCAAAAACAGTTCAAAGCAAGCACATAGTGAATCAGCTTCTTCAATCACTAAACCACAGAATATATAACTGAGACGCATGAGGATCTGAAGAAGTTCTGGTCACTCCAAGTCTGCCTCAGGCCCCACTTGCACAAAACAGCCACATTCAGAAGAAAACTTTAAAGTCAATGGCAGTTAAGCATGTGATAAAAATTAAGCATGTGCTTGAACACATGCTCTTACCCCATGAAGTAAGGCGTTCCTAGTAAGCGTGATAGAGCCATTTGAAAGCTCGAGAAGCATTTTTCTTCCCTATGGAAGAACTCCCTGCATAGGAAAGCAAACCGGTGTGCTGGTTTTGGCTGGGGTGGAGTTAATTTTCTTCATAATAGCTAGCACAGGGCTATGTTTTGGATTTGTGCTGAAAACTATTGATAGTACAGGGAAGTTTTTGTTCCTGCTGAGCAGTGCTTACACAGAGTCAAGGCCTTTTCTGCCTCTCACCCCGCCCCACCAGCGAGCAGTCTGGGGGTGCACAAGAAGCTGGGAGGGGACACAGCTGGGACAGCTGACCCCAGCTGACCAAAGGGATATTCCATACCATACGGCATCATGCTCAGCAACAAAACTAGGGGGAAAGTTGGCTGGGGGGCCACAGCTCAGGGACTGGCTAGGCATCAGTTGGTTGGTGACGAGCAATTATTTTCATTTGTATCATTTGTCTTTCTTGGGTTTTATTTCTCTCTTTGTTATTTTCCTTTTCACTACAATTTGTTATTATTATTATTTTATTTCCTGCAATTATTAAACTGTTCTTTTCTCAACCCACAAGTTTTCTCACTTTTACCCTTCCAATTCTCTTCCCCCCATCCTGCTGGGGGGGGGCGAGCAAGCGGCTGCATGGTGCTTAGTTGCCGGCTGGGGTTAAACCACAGCAGTGGGCTAGACTCGCCTCTGACTGTCATCATGGCTAATCTCCAGTAACTCCACAGTTGTCATAGGGAAAATTAATCCAGGTTTAGAGAGACGTAGAAGACAAATCTAGTCTGCTACGTCTCTCTCTTGCTGTGTTTACAACAACAGACCAATAAATGAGTATTTGTGATCCGATGCCCCTTTTTTAATCTGTTTGCTAGAGTATCATAGGATTTGTTTGCTGCTTTGATGACTTAGTTATTTGTGGATTTACAGATTGCACATGATTAGACAGCATATTCTGGATTTTTTTGCTCCACTTTGATGTGGACAGGCAATTTTGACTTTTAAAGCAAAACCAGAGTATCCTCAGTATTTTTTGATGTAGGTGAGCATTCTCCAGCTCACGGTCTCCTTGTGTAGCTCTGAACTACTTAAAAGAAGTGCTAAAAACAATAGAAGACTGGATAACCTAGGAAAGAAGCTATGAACGGATGCCATTCCTACTTCTTGCCTACAAAAGTCTGTGGATCTTTATGGCATCATTCATTTTCCTGGGTTTTGCATGAACGGCTGAAAATGGGCCACAAATCATTCACTATGGGACAACTCTTTCCCATGGTATTTCCCAGTGTTGATAGTCTGCTTGAGGGGAGCTGTGCATTCACACCAAGATCACAGCAAAGACTTGGGCCCATTAATAATAAAGCAAACACAGGGATAAAACACATAACTTCTGGGATTTTTGCATTCTAACTTCAGAAGCAGCAAGCAAAACATAGGCAGAACCCAGGCAACTAAATCAAAAAGCAGTATCTCCTAGACTGGTACTTTATATATAACCCTGGAGAGCTTCAAGTTCACAGGAGCTGTGGTGATTCGCTGGAACACCTCAGTCAGGCAGGGTCGATTAGTTGAGTACTTAGCTCAAATGAGAGCCTGAGAGGAATCCAAAAGCTGGTATTTGTGTCATTCCCATACCTTCCTATGATTTCCAAAACTGCTAATGCTTCCTACCCAGCACAAAATGCCCATGGCGGGGCCCTAAAAGTTCAGCACTTGTGAATGCCCAAGTGCTTCTCATCTAGTTAACAAAATCATAGGAACTTCATCCTTTCCTAACTTTTAAAGGCCACAAAGAGACATTAACTGCCTTTTTCTGACCTAACTCTTACATAGGTCAGATGTGCACCAGCCCTGAACTGGAAGTCATGTAATCATGTTAGGACAGTGAAGAGCCTGAGCTAATAAACCCAGCCTTTCAAAGAGCTTATTGGTTTGGGCTTGGTGCCATGCTGAGGTTAACAAGGTAAAAACCTGTTTAACAAAGGAGATGTATATTTGACCATCCACAGTCAGGTCAATCATTTAAGATTTAAACATTCCCTCCAGAGGTATTTACCCAGTCAGTGCATGCTGCTTATAGTTGATTCTGTACCTTCTGATGCTGCTTTAAATTATACCTCCCAAATGAAATTAGAGTAGAAGAAGCTTTCCTATTGCCTTATTGCAGTTGATGATAGCACGTGGGGTCAGTAGATATTCTAAACTCACATGAGAGAAGCCTGTATCACCCATTACACCCAGGCAAAGAAAGGACAGGATCTGTAGCTCAAAATACAAATGCCCTTTCTTTCAGAGGTTAAACTAGAAAACTCCCAGTATTTCGCCATATATTGAGAACATGTGTGTATGTGTATGTTTATCAGCATTGCATTTTATACACTGCTTCATTCAAACCAATATACACTCCAGGTTTTACGGTGTATTTTGGCTCAAGTGTTATTGCTAGGAGAGTGTTTACAGCAATATTCATTGTGTTCTGCATAGCCCTGCCCATCAATCAACCTTGTAATAAAGCAGAAAGGGAAATCGGTGGAAAAGCAGCAGAGCTGCTGAATTCAAGTTAGTCATACAAAACCAGCATGGAGACAAGTACAAATGCAATTGGGTCAAAGTAGCTGTTTGCCTGTTGATTAAAGAAAGAAAGATATATGTGCTGCATTACAGTTTACCTTAAAAAATAATTTAGGCTTCAAAGTGTTAATTTTTTCCTCTCTGTTTTCTCTGGGTTAGTGTTTCAAGATGACTGCTGCTCTGTACAGATTTATAATATGTATGTGTTTACTCACACATCTCTAAGCCAACAGGAAAGGCAGAGCAGAATTCCAAATCTATCATTAAATCTACATGTTGGCACCTACAAAGAGCTGCAGGACTTCAGTTTTTCTGGATAAGACTGAAAGGATAAACCAAAAGGACAAACAAACAAACAAGCCACTCTTATCCTTAAAATACACACACGAAAAGAAAGAGAGACAGAGAGGGGAAAAAAAGACTGTTTGTAAGGTGGTTGATTTCCAGGTGTGTCTACTAGTGGCAAATTAGGAATAACTTTAAGAACAGTACAATCTCCGATTCTTTCTGGATTACATATGGGTCTGCTGACAAACAGCATGGTTCAAAGGACACAGCACTGGTTTGGCTCCGAAGCGGCATGTGTTATTCCCAATTCAGCCGCTGAATTGTGATACAACTTCCAGCCTTTGCCCAACTTGGATATTCAGACTCTGCTTCACAGATTTTATTCTCTCCCTCACTGTGAAGAAGTGCCTCACAGTATCAGGGTATACCGCACTGGAGTCCTAATCTTATAATTAGCGCCTCTAGATGCTACTGTAAAATAAATGGTGACGATGATATTGATGAATTATGACTTGTTTTTTTCATTCTGCTTTAGTCTAGATCATAAAGAATTAACATAAAAATCAAACTAGGACAAGGTCCGTGTACCCAGGGGCCCCATACAATTCCCACTGAAGTCAGTAGGACCTGAAGGGAAATTGAATGAGGCTGTGAAACGAATTCAATGTAGGTGCTTACGCACTGCCGTGCTGGGGAGGCATAGAAACACCTAGTGTGATAGTCACCCACAGCAAATCCATTGGACTATGAACGCAAGCCAATCAACAGAGCTAAGAATACAGATAACGCAGGGAGGGGAAAGAAGTGTTCAATGTAAAAAAGAAACCAAGGAGAGACGTTCTTAGCACATTAAGAGCTATAATGAAATACTGCATCTTGAGTTTGTCACTGTTTGAAGGAAGCTAGGAAACGAGCAAGAATTCATTATGAAGCTGTTCAAGACCAAAACATGAATCATTGGGTTCTAAAAAAACCCGGTTGTCTAGAGAACAGCGTAGATGAAAATGAATGGAATCTCTTTAAATTACTCTCTGTATAAACTCTTTCACATTCATTCTTTCTGCCATTGATTAGTATCTTTCTGGGATATGGGTTTTTAAATAATTCCACACCGTACTCCCAGCTTCTGCAATCAAAACACAGCAACGGCTCTTGATTCTGCATTTTTAGTCTTCATTTACAGGGAAAAATGTCTTCTGCAGTAAGAAACTTGAACACCTACTGTTCTTACCCATTTACTGGATATCCCCAAAAGTGCATGCTGAAAGCTCAGTAATCAAATAAGATTAAGATTCCCCCCTCACTTTACAAATAAGAGGACTTTTGTATGCTATTGCTGCATAAAGGATTAAATCACCTCTGGAAAGTCCTCAAGATCATTAAAGTGCTAAGAAGCTGGGACCTCTCTGATCCCAGCATCCCTGACAGTAAAGCAGAAAACCCCAAATCCTAAATAATAAATTGAGAAGATTTCTCTGCAAACCCAGGTAGGAACATGCAGAAGGGAAACGTGGCAGGCGAAACATGGCCTCTGGCTATACTGTTCTGCTCTACCCAATCTTCTGAGAAAACGAGGCTTGTGTGACCACACGGTGTGTTTGTGTGCGTCTGTCCGTTGCACCGACCCCTTTCCAGCAATTTCTGAAGCATCAGCCAGTTGGCAGCATTAGGTTTATGGTTGGACTTGATGATCTTAAAGGTCTTTTCCAACCTAAATGATTGTATGATTCTATAATTTCACTTGTCAAGAGCTCCACTGAGGGAGAAGCAATACTGAGAGCTGAGCTGCTATCAGTCATGGGGGAAACCACCACAGAGCACGAAACTTGCTATGTTCCAAGAACCAGAAAAACATGATGTCCTTTACTAGTTTGCACTTTGAGTTAGTTCCCTATTAGGTATGTACCCTATCGGACCAAAGAAATCCAACCATGAGATACAACTCTGTTGAAAAGCTGGTTCCCTCATCTCACAGCTTGTGGAGCGATATACAAAACCACTAAGGGAACTCATGAGAACAATACGGAGGGGCTCCATTAAGAAGCAACATCCTTTTCTACCGACAAGTGCTGAAAGGCAGAGATTCCTGCTGCTAAGGACAGTCCTCAGCAATCCAGACTGAAGCATCAGCCTTCAAGCAGAAGTCGATTCACTCTGTCTTTTTAACCAGACTCCTAATCCCTGCCCAGGAGGCATTCCTCAGCCTGCTCATGCCCTCAGCAGCCTGCCAGGGCTCCCAGCCTCGGTGTCCCTGGCTAAGGAACCTCCCAAAGAGACCGCAACAGTCACACAAACCTGAACCTTGCCAGAAAGTCTGCCAGCTCTGAAAAACACAACACATAGAAACGCAATATAGAGCAAACAGTGATGCCGAAGTGTTGCACTAGCCTGTGTTCCACCGGCACTCGGACAGCAAGAAGGAATGGGGCAAATCAGCAAGAGAATGCTAAGGGCTCCCAGCAACCGAGATATCTCACTGCAGACATACCCAGCACCTCTGACACCCTACAGCATCCAGCACAGCACCAATTCTGCTGATTTAGGCAGAGGTATGGCCAGCTGGGAGGGTCCCTATGGCTGTAGTTTTGCAAAAAAATTATGCTGCAGTGGTTAACAGTTTGCTAAAGACAACTGCCTGAAGAAGCGTAAGAAAGGAAAACTTTCATAAAAACAGAAAACACACAAGATTGCCTAAGACCTCAAGCTTCTCATAGAAAAACATCCCACTCATGATTGTTGAAGTGGATTTTACAAGACTTACTGTGATGACATCCAAAATTTATTACAGCTTTTACAACAAGACCGTGTCTAGTAAAGAGTGATGTAGTGACAACATTTACTTGGCTGGATTTAGCTTCTTAGGGCACATAAATATACTTTTGTACTTTAAGAACAGCCGTAGCTGCCTCCTAAATCTTGAATAATACAAGGCAGCTTTGTAGACCTTTAAACACATGCACCAACTTGGTTCTGTCGCCTTCACAAATCTGCTTCCTTACTATCTGCCCAGTCAGTCCCCAAGGCCCTGTTCTGCTCATCTTTTGTCAACCTCAGCTTTTAAAATGAAACTGCTTGGAAATCATGCTTTTAAATTCCTGTGCTTTTTCAGTATGGAATTCATTACTTTTAGAAGGTGGCCAGGTTTGTTGCCCCATCTCTCCCAGTTATAAAACAAACTGGAAATCTGATCTGTTTTCCTTGGTACACACATGATGAATTTTGCATGACTTCTTTAATTTGAAAACTGGTTTATTGACCATATATGTGAAAACCCTATCATAAATATAAATTGTAGATTCCTGTTAAGCACTGAATAAGGAATTTCTTTGATCTAACAGTTTAAACAGACAATTTAAAAAAGATATTAGAGTAAAATAGGAATAGCTGGACAAAACTTTTGAAAACAAATAGCAATATTTTAGGTTGTCGTTTTTTGGGAGCCAGATTTGAAGCATCTTAAAGTGCCCTGATTTCCAGAAAACAGCCTGAGTCCAATATCGGAAAATTAGGTCCCTTCCAAGTGCCTTATGCTCATGTTGTTCACCACTTCATAGGTAAAAATAACACTTTAGCTACACTTCGTGCTCTTTAATATACTGGTTACCAAAACTACACGAGGGCCAGGTGATATTTTGCCAAATAACGGGACTGTATTTGAAAAACCTGAATCCCAGCCAGGACCAGCCATAAAACTGGGTAAGGGACCAGACCTGCTGTCTGTGTCTTATGCAGAAAGCTGGCTCAGCTCCTGGTGGTTGCCCCAGCCGGAGGCGCCCAGCAGCATCCCAGCCTGATGTTGACCTTGCTCTTCCCCTGCCATGGGGCTCCTAAAGCTTACTGCGGGGATTTGGGCAGAAATGAGGGTAACTCTTAAGGACAACCTTCCATAGCCACCCAAACTAACCCTGACCCTCTCAGCCTCCAGAGAAGCCCGATCCACCAGCCCCACCATGCAAGTAGTTCCCGAAAGTCATGTTCCCTGCCCCGAGGCAGGGCACTACCCACACCCAACACATATACTTCCAAGAAGGATCGGTCACAAACCCTAGGACCAGTGTTAAACAAGCAACTCCATAAATGACTGCACTGAAGAAATAAAGAAAAAAAAAAACCCAACTTAAATGCAAGTTTGCCTACATTTTACAGCATCCCCTGTATGCGGCAAAGGGTTTGGACTATTTCCATGTTCATTTTTGCTGCTGCTGTTCTTATAAAAACACATTGTTCTTTCCCTGTGACATGTCTTCATATCTTTGAAAGAATGCTCTCTGTTACCACAAAATATTTGGCTTGAATCCTCCAGTGAGGAGGAGCCAAGCGTTTGGTTCATGTTTTAAAAACAAAAGAAATCTTATTCTAAACATAAAACAAATGAGTGCAACTGTAACAGTAGATGGAGATAGAGCTCCTAGCACGACCTATGAATAATTCCAAGTCCTATTAGAAGTAACACAGCTTTCTGAATTTCCCTAGAAAACAGCATGTCATTATTAGGTTCCAGCTTGACTAAAATGCAAAATGTCACTTTTTTCAGAGAAAAAGCTAACCGAAAGACAATATGTAGTGTAACAACTAAACTGCAAAGCATATCCACTTACAATCTGAAATTGTGAAAGACAATGTGTGTACACATAAGCACAGAGATATTAAAAGATGGCTCTTACCTCCGTCCCCAGATCCTGAGCCAGCATCTGAGAAAAGAACAGAAAGAAATTTATATTCATGTGCTACAGTATGTCCTGTAAGCATGCAAAGCAAGACTGTTCAGTTAAGTGTATTACAGTGTACCTTACATTTGATGTCATCCCTGGGTAAATTATAGAGATCTAATCTGAACATAGTTCACTCAACCCATCTTTCTCATGGCTCAACTCTTTTTCTTTAAAGTCTCTATATCAGACTAAAGTAACGTAAGCCCTGGAGTGCTGTAACGTCCTCATAAGTCTCTGCCTTGTTTTGTTGTACTGAGACTGATAAAGCTTTGTTCTCAACAGTTGTGCAAAGTTACTTCACTTAGCCACTGCTAAACACTCACCATCAAAGAGAATTTTTTAAACCCAGTTCTTTGAGGCCAGATCAATTGTAAATTCATGTTATTATCTTTACAAAACAGTGACATCTCATCAGATCATAACTAGTTGGAATAAACCATTGAAATTATTATTATCCAAAGTCTTTAGATAAATGATTAAAATGCCATTTTTCTTGAGGTTGTAGCTGTGTTTCAAAATTGAGTGCTTTATTTTTCCTCTGCTCAATGTTTTGTTGGCTGGGATGATGAGAGTCACAAATTTAGAAAGTGTAACATCACGAAATTGCCAAGCCTGGAGCTTCATTACAAAACTTTCTAAGCAAGGCAAGGCACAGAAATGCACACACGTGTAGGGTTACCAAAAATAATCCAAAAGAGGAGTTTCTTTTTCAGGGAGGGGAGGGAGGTTGTCATCCCATCCTCCCCCTTAGTGGAGGGCTTATCCATTTATCAGCATCAAGATTAACAGAAAGAGTTTGGAAAGGCTGCTTTGGGATCCAATCACCCTATGAACTGTTAGATCTAATTTACTGACAGCAAGGTCTAGTGGATCTGAACTGGCTTGTACATGCCATCATTGCTTAAAGTTAAGAAAAGGAATACTTTTATTTAAATAAACCTGTCACAAGAATGGCTTAAAATGGTAGATTTACATAGCAAGACTGCATAGGACAGATGCGAAAGGGGGCTGGAAAAGAGAATAGAAAATGATCGTGTTTTCCCAGTGACCATCTCCTTCATTTTCCTGATCTGGTCTTCTGTCCTGATGCTCTTTCCCAAATGAGCTACTGAGGAAAGAAAGGTGTCTTCATTACAATGCCCTCATGGCTCTGGGAAGCACTGCTTTCCAGGTGTGCCAGGTCTCCCCAGCACAGAGAAAGAAATGAACACCTGCTATCACCTGCCTCCTGCAACAAACTACCATATTCTCTGGCTCTTTGGAGGAAAAGGACCTCATGTCTCTCCTCCTGCCCCTACCCTTTGATGCCCAAACCCCTGCCAGTCATGGTCAGGAGGGCTGAGCGCTGCTGGACCTCCCAGCAGCCCAGGTCTCTGCTGGGGGTCCTGCACACCCTCTCTCTGCCCCTTCCCACGGGGAAACCCTGAGGTACACAGCTGCTCCCTTCTCTGCTGAGCCTCCTCCTGAGAGAAGGAAAAAGAGGCCAAATGATCGAGACTTCAGGAAACCCCCCCCTTTTTTTTTTTCCTTCTCTGTTTCTGAAATCCACAATGTGTCTCAGACAGAATGCTTCCAACATGGCCATTGCCAGTAGGCAAGCAAGTTTAAGAAAAGATGTAGCAATGCACTGAAATGATCCCTTTAATAAAAAAGTTTGAACCAAAAAAGACCAGTTGCTGTGCTGAGAGAATTTACTAAGTTGAACAAATCCTATGCCACAATAGGCTTTGTCAGCCTGAGCTCCGTTTAATACCAATTTATAGACAAAAAAATTGCAGCCTATGTTTTTTTTCTCTTGAAAATTGTCAGGTAACAGCAGCTTCAGAGAATAACAACGTTTCCAGGGAAAGAAGTTTATTTTCTCTCAGGTGTACAAAACACAAAATTACGGCACTGCAGAAAGTTTGTCTAATGCACTTTTTATTGACTCCTCCATCCTCAGCCAAGCAAAAATTCTGCTTTAAGTTTAAAGAACTCTCTCAAGAACAAAGACTTACTCCTGTTCTTTTCAAGCTAACTTCACTGCCCACCTCTAACAGATACTGAGCACAAAAGAAAAACATCAAGAACTCAGTTTTCCTGACTGATTTTGCTCATTCAGCTTTCCAGCTGTTTCATAAAAGCAGAGATACAAATCGCTCACGATGCTCAGAGTTAAGCAAAGAGGTCGCAAATGCCAGTCAGTTTTCACATACGCTCTTCAATGAATTCTTCCAACAAGTCCAGAAAAAAACCCTGTTTCACAGACTTGTTTGTTAAGTGTGTTTTGGGCCAAATCTTCAGCTGGTATAAACTGGCAGGACTCATTACAACCTGTGGTCTGTTGAATCATACCAGCTGGGAATCTGGCCTACATGCATAAGGAAAAACCTAAGAAACTGGATTGCAGGCAATAATGCTCCAGTTCTATCTCTCCAGATTATGGAGAGGTTTGTGGTAATCCAGATGCCCATTTATCAGACATCTGCTCATTTAATCTGCTTCCAGTTACTTGTCGTAACAGCTCAGAAGTGTATGCAGTCCTCAGGATGATCAGGAAAAAAAAAGAAATCAACTTCTGTGCTGCGCTCTTCAAACCAGTGTCAAGGGTATACTGTATCATAGACTGTGAGCCTATACTAAGTTAGTTATTTAAAAGGGAAGGATGGCAGCAACTCCTTGTGCCTAAGACTGTGAAGAATTAACCCGTAATTAATTTAAAGCAGGGATTCACATGGCTTTTGCCATCCACAGGTTATTTCATTCAGGGGCACGGCAAGGTCCGCAGGCAGCCTAGAGTGCGTTATACGTACCAGTCGCACACGATCCTTCGGACACCAGGAGTATTTCGCTCTGCTGCTTGCAGGCAGCCTGTTTCAAGTAGCATTCGTTCTGGTAGGTGTCGCCGTTGGAGCCGCACACGGGCACGTAGTCATTGTTACACTGATGGGAACGGACAGAGAGCAGCAGCATTAGTCACACAAGCAGGGTGGCACAGCATCCATTTGGGTGCTCCCTCCACCCCCTTTCAGTATTAAAACCCTGCGAAAACAACAGAGAGGGAGACACTGACCCTCCTCCACCCTTACAGCTACCAGGGGAGAGAGAGGGGGGATTTTTAAAAAGACAAAAGGCAGAGGAGCATAAACCAGACTTGAACAGGTTAGGGAAAAGATAATCCCAACGGGCAAAGTGTTCAGTAAGCACCCGCAGAGAGGCCTCTCCCTGCGAGAACGAGGTGGGGGCATTCCTGGGGAAGGAATATGGGCAAGGCAAACAGCTCCTCACATCTGCAATAGCGGCTCATGTGTTTCCATTGGATGGCTGCAGACAAATTGTAGCGAACAGGCTCGCTTTTCTCCTCCTCCTGCACATACACACCCTCACTGCTACAGAGACAGCCGTTTGATACACGGAACTGTCCACCTGTGTGTGTATAACTCTCTATTTAAGTACTTAGCTATAATTAGGACTGATTGGACAAAGGAAAGTTATTTCTGAGAGACCTATAATCAAAACCTATCCCTCTTTCTGCAGAGACATTTCGGTTCCCGGCGAGCTGCGGCCAGGATGCTCTGCGAAGGTCCAAGCTCTCCCCGCGGCAGCCAGCGGGCAGGAGCGGCAGCACTGCAGCGAGCTCAGCCAGCACGCCGAAGAGCACAAAAGTTACTCACACCATGCACCCCTCCTTCGGCTCAAACTCCTGCTCAGCTCTGCAAACCACCTGCTTTGTTCCCTCTACCGCTGAAAGACAGCTTTGCCCTCTCTTGTTCATTTTAATAAAAATAATTCCATTTTATATTGAAAATTGGGCAACCTACTGGGTGCAGTTCTCATAAGATAATCACACTCTGAGGCTTAGAAATACTTGGATGTACCCTGTACATGGTAATTATACCAGGGATATGATTATCTCATGATTATCGTACTCCTGGTATGCCTCATTGTTTAATTATAACAAATGGAACGATCACAATTATTATTTACAAATGCTCACCTCTGCTTAAATCCAATTAAAAATTAAAAAGAAATCATACTTCCTATTTAGCTGTATTATGCCACAAAGTGTCTGAGGTGTGTTTGTCAGGCACAATGTAAAACGCAGAACTGAAATTCCAAGGATATAAACATCAAACATGCTTCAAAGTTAATGACTACAGAAGCGATTAACACAAACAATTGCATAGATTGCATTAATTGCAGGCCTCTACACAGAGCAGCTGCCAAGAAATTATTCATAGTTGGTCAGAGTGACATTTTGATTGGGCCAAATCAAATGACATTTTCCTTATGCATTGTATTTTCTTAAATCTTCCCAAGCTGCTGTCCACCCCCAGCGCTCTTTTCCCTTGGAACAAGAAAGAAAACCAGCAGCCACGACAGTAGAAATCCTCTCCTTCCGCTCCTAACAAAGGGGTCCTCCATGCAGAGATTTTAAACAGTTGATTAAAAAGTGTTTCTACACTGTTTTCACCATTATGTTCCAAATCTCAGTAATGTTTCAAGCAGAAAATGCCAACTTCATCCAGAAGCTCAACAGCATTTGCTGGAGGCTGATCTGGAATACTTAACCAGGACAATTAACACAACGATGCAAATTTTTTAAAGCATGAAGGATCAAATCATGCTTGCTTTAGACATACTATCTGCTTGTCACCCATGGGACTTTTTGCCAGAGCAATCTGTGCAGAATTTGGCCCACAGTATCTCAACAGGCTCTGTTACATGTAAAAACAATGTTGGATCCTGTTCTCAAGAAATACAGTGGCAAACTCTCTGCTGGTTTCGCCCAGAGCAAGAGACGATCTTTTACACTGATTCAGCTGCAAATCCAAAAGGTCAGACAGCCCTACATTAACAGCATCGAGAGTGAAATCCTGATCCACAGAAACGAGTGACAGAGCTGCTATGAGCTAGGCTGGAGCTTCTTCCAAAGCTTGGCAATTTTAAAACGCATTTGAGAGACACCCAGGCTTCAGGAAGGATTAACCCTCCTGGCAGAAGTTTCCCCATCTCTCCTGTGGCTCCTGCCACACTCAAGCTTGGCTTTGGCCAGCAAAGGTAGCGGGTACTCCATGATGAGCACAGGTGATGCAGCCTTTTCTTTCTCAAACTGTGCTGGTCAAAGATATATTTCTTCATCTGCTGCTCACTCTTCCCACCACTGCCTTTGGACAACTAGTATTTGGATGGAAAAGGCAGGAGCCACAAGGAACAAAAGAAGTAATATCTTCCAGATGGATCCTGCCTTGGTTTTGAGCTGGGATGGCTCTGAAAGCCACCAGAAAACCGTAGTGGAAGCTACCCAGGAAAGAAAACAAGACCACCGATGAGAAGGCTGTGATGTTAGTCACCAAGTTGCTCCTAACCCGCTAGAGCTAGACTCTTGTACTTGACTGTGCTGAATCCACTACTCGCAGCTCTTAACCGTCATAAAACACGTCTTGCTAGTACTGGAGAATATTAGACATTGACTGTTAGTCTCCTCAGTCTAGTGACACATTTTTGCCATTAGTTTAGGGCTCAACAGATCAAACCCTAGATGTGGGAATGATTCTCCATCCCTCATGTAAGGACTGATCAAGCACTCGGGGAAATCCACGTGAAAATTGCCACTAAATCCAGCAGCATAGTGCCATACTGTCCACTTCTCTCTTATACATGCATGTTTTTAAAATACAGCTGTAGAGCAGGGAAACAGACAGATCCAATTCAGCCAAGTATCAGTCAAGGGCTGCCTTCCTCAGCACTAGCAGACTCGAGTGCCCACTAGCACTGCCAGGGACAAACCAGCTTTGCAAGCATTGGGGTCAGTGCTGGGTGCTGAAAGCATAAGATTTTTTTTTTTTTCCCCTAAAGAAAATGGTAACTGGTGTAACTCCTCCTCCTGGTAACACTGTTTAAAAGTTTGGCCTCCTCCTACTCTCATGGATTAACTATTCCCAAAATGCCACCTACGTCTTGAACCAAGTAGCATGAAAATACATTCTGGAAATATAATATAAAGCCACAAGTTGGCCAGGTGATGTTCCAGTTCCACAAACACTGAAGCATGTCAGGGATTCAACACGCGTGAAAACAGGACTCCTTCCTCACATAAAAAACAGCGAATGTCCACAGTCTTGGTGACTAAAGAGAAAAGACACGCAACACTGATGGAAAAACCCTGGTATATTTTTGGATATGTTTGTGAAACCTAAGAGGGAAACAGAAAGAGAAGCCAGGCTGTCAGACCTACAGCTTTGGGCAGACTGGGGCACAGACCCCAGTGAGCCATGTCTCCAACCGCACGGCTGCTGGCACAGCTCTGCACCTTCTGGTGGACCTGTTGAGTTTGCTCTGTGCAGGGAGGGAAGGGGTGGTGGTTTCCCCCACACTCAGCCCCGCTGCTGGAGCCAGCACTGACCCAATGCCTTCCCTCCCTGTCAGCACCAAGGTCTGGGCTTGCCCTGAGCAGGGGACAGGTCTGCATTTACTGATCAGAGCGGGACACGGCGTTTTCCAATGCAATACGTGTCTATCGTGAGGAGTCGGTGAACGGGCTGTCATTCTGCAGTAGAGTACACCAAGAGAGCCAACCAATATGAATCCCTTTCTTAGCACATGCCTGCTAGCTCTCCAAGGATGGAAGCCTAACTCAGGTGTTCCAGAGCAGTCTGATCATATTCACCCTTTCAAATAAAAATAAATTAATTTTAACTCCACTTGGACAGGCATGATGCACCTGTGATTCCGGTTTGAAAAAACACAAACCAAGATTGCAGCAGCCTTGCTTCCCACTTCTGCCTCCCCCAGCCCCTCAAGACACAGGCTGGCCAGCCCTGGACTTTTTTCAACAGTACGGAGGCAAAATTAGCTTTCCATCCTTGTCTATTCTCTCAAGCTGCAGTTAAAGCCCCTGGCAAATTGTGGAGAAAACATAAAAAGTAATTATAGTGATGAGGAGTCTGCTATTGATTTGCTCACTATCACCCCAGAGAGCTGTCACCAAAACGGGGGACCTGAATTCTGATGGAGGACCCCCTTACTCGTGACATAAATTACCTGGCCAGCTCTGCCTTACTCGGCCAGCCTCAGACACCTCACTAGAAATTAATTTTCTACTCTGGTGGCGTATCTTTTTGGCTTGTCACATTGTCCACTGATGTTACAAGAGAAGCTAACATCCCCCCAAGCTCTGCCTGTATCAAAGTGGATGTGTTTGACTACAGAAGCCCCTAGCACCACACCGCCCTTCGCAGCACTGGCATAGGATCAGCCACAGGTAATTTGCCCTCCAAGGTCACAGTCAGCCCTGCGGCTCCACGGAGGGCCCAAATCAAGAGAAAGAGCTCCAAGTGTTTACAAGGCCTGATCCAAAGGCCACTGAAGCCAAAGATTACTGCCCATTTCAACCCATTTACTAGTCATCAGGTCCACAATTGCCCAACTCATTCTTTTGATCTCATTTACATATTCATATACCAATTATCTGATTTCCTTAAATCTGTTTCAACTACCCCCTACAGAACTGCTCAACTTGGCATCTATATAGCGTTCACTTCTCAAAGAGGAGACAACACAGCCCAGAGAGGTTTACTTAGCTTCATTTACCCTCAATCACCAGGGACCAGCATCCTGCCTTGGGAAAATGGCACTCCCAATGCCTTCTTCCCTGCCGATAGTAACTTCCGAGTTTGCTCCTTCTAGATTATGAGTCCACTGCTTTATGCCAAATGGCAACACCAAACTGGGACCAAAGACGAGACCCAAGCGCTCTCTGTGGCTGCTCCAAGTTGCCAATGCTCATGGCACAACATCTGCCCTAGCTTACCATCAGGCCAACAGGACAAGTCACAGGCATTTCACTGCATTACAGATTTTTCTTAGAAAGAAAAAACAGACCAAGCCTTAAATCACTGCACATGCTGAGCCAAGGCAAATGCTCAAAACAGCATTCTCACATTGAATTTCTGATTGCGTGCAAACTAGAAATGGAATAAAAAACCCCACCATGGTCAATATGAATTCTCTCCCAACATGGGAAACACAAGCACTTCAGCAAACAACTGTCTTGTTCTTATTACAGAAAATTCCTTCTTTGTTTTAAATGAAAGAATTTATCACTTGGTTTTTTCTCTGAAGACACATTTGGCTCTAGAAATATAAACGATACTTGTCACGCTTCAAAGCGAATAGTCTATCAAAGCTCAATAATAAATTAATCATTACAGATGTGCACGATCTTGAACTGTGCACTATTTGGCCTGCTCTACTGTAAACACTCAAATCAGCATTACAAGTTCCACAACTTCACAGATCCACATTAAAATGCAAGAAACCACAGGGGCATAAATGTACATACAACACGTGCTGGTACATGCTTAAAACTCCTTTAATTTGTTCAGTATTTATTCAGGTCATTATGTAAAGCACAGCTGTTTTGTGAGTTGGCTAAAACATATTAAATGGAATCTTTCATAATGAAATCGTCTGACTTTGAGAATGCCTGAGGTTTAGATGTAGCTGCAAGAGGGAGAGAGAAGAAATAGAAGGAAAAACCCCTACTACTCAGTAATACCCCCCCTTAAAACTATATAAAACCTAAAGGAAGTTCATGATTTTGGAACAGAGGGATTGCTCCTTAATCTGATCAGCTGGGCAGATAAACAGGCAGAAGCATTGTCACTATGCAGCCCTTCCTGAAAATATTGCATAAGCACATTACAGATCCATTTCTTTAACTAGATCAGAACTCCGAATACAATAAGCCATGATCTGTATCAGAAATGAATTTAGAAAGGACTCTAAATCCTTGCTAAAAGGGCAGAGACAAAAAATCAGAAATGCACAACCTGAAACTGCAGACCCGAAGGGACATTTAAAGCCACAGCATCTGCATTTTCCCAGATAAACTTAGGTCTTCTTGACACCAGTTGGTTCTCCTGCCAGCTTTTATATATGCTGCCAGGTTTTCCCTCTAACTTCTCTGCACGTAGAGAAATAAATTGCCAAGTGATAGGTTATAAAGGAAGATCCTTGATTTGTACTCTCATTAGTGAATTAGACAATGAAATATCAATCTTCTTACCTTGAACTGACAGACACAAGTCACACTGTCTCCAATCCTTAAACACTCCCCATCAAATTTACAGGTATTGGTGTCGCAGAGAAAGAGATCATTTTCTCTGTCATCGTAACCTCGAATGTAAAAAGTAAAAAAAAAAGTCAGCTTTGGTCTAGCAAGAGAAACAATACTGGATGATTGCATTTTAATGCTCACAGCACAATAACCTTGTTGATGAAATGACAGAGTCCAGATTTTCTTTTGTCCTCCCCTGTCCTCAGTTTTCCACTTTCTCTCTTGTTTCTCCCTCAGTCTTTCTTTTAGTCCTTATTCCCCACTACCTCACACACTTTCTTTCTATTTTGCAGGCTCCGTTTCCTTAAAAGTCACCCTGTAATTATGCTATTTCATGGCTCTGGGTTGGAAATGTCATCAACTTATCCCCGTCCGATCACAAATCTGTTGGACAAAAGTCCAAATTGGAATTTCTCCAGCCCATGATGCAACAAAGCTCCCAATAATAAAGACAAACAGGCTGTGTGTTTTCCGTGATGGTCTGCCTGATCCCAATGAAGATTGATCACCTCTAAGTTAACAGGAGAAGTGCCAGGTTCCCCACAAGCTGCTGAGTGAACCCAGCTCTTTGCCTTCATTTTCTCCAGGAAAAACTAACAGATCTGACTGAAGATTCAGTTCACGAACAGAAACATGAATTTCAGATTTCGCTAGCTGACTTCCCACTCTAACAGCGTGCAGCAAGGTATTAAACAAAACAGCTATATCAGACTCCAAACCCATTAAGATCTAAATCCATCGATTTTTTTAAAAACATCCTAGCGCTCTTAACCATACCGCTACACGTTTAAAATGAGGAGCTTACAGTGGAAATTCCCCCCTCAATCTAACATATTATGTGCGATGCACACATTACCCCAAATAACGCTCTTTCCCTTAGAAGGCTATTACAGTCTAATTTCAGAACTACTTTACGCACCGGAGAAGGACCGGCTGCCGACCTACATAGGAAACTCATTATAAGGGTCAGCCCGACTTTAAGGAACAGGCACCGGGTTCCCGGTGTCGCGGCGTCCCTACCCCGATTCGCTCTCAATTCGGTGCGCACGAAGCCAGCCGCCCGCAGGATGCGCGCACACACGGCCCGTCTCCCCGTTCCCCCTCTCCCGCAACCACCGCCGAGCCGAGCCGCCCCGTTGAAGCGCGGAGTTGCGCTCCGGCGGGGCCGGGGAGCCCTGCCGCGGGGAGCCGCCCGCAGCCGCGGCGCTGCGCACCAGCCGAGGGCGCGGCTGCCGCGCCCGGCCCCGCGAAGCAGAGGACAGCGGGGCGCCCGGGGGCTGCGGCCGCGCCGGGAACGGCGGCGAGCCCCGACGCCCGGGACTTTCTGCCTTTCTCTGTTCCCGTGTATTCGGCGGGACGCCGCATCGCCCTCTGAAGTTGCCTCCCCCGGGCTCGCCCGCGCAACTTTGAGCGCCCAGCGGGGCACAGCGGGGCTGCCGGGGCGCTCGGCGGGGCCGGGCGCGGGCTGCTCCGGTGCTTACCGGAGCAGTTCCAGCCGGTGGGCGTCTGGCAGTCGCTTAAGGAGGTAGGGAAGGCCGCCAGCTTGTCGGGGCGGGCGAGGACGAGCAGCACGGCGGGCAGCAGCAGCCAGCAGCAGCAGTCGCAGAGCGTCCAGCCGCCGCCGCACTGCCGGGGCGGGGAGGGCTCCCAGGGCACCATGACTTCCTAACTCAACTCTCCGGCGGCGGCGGCGGCAGCGTGCCCCCCGGGCGGCGCGGCGGGCGGCAGGGACGGGCGGCGGGGCCGCTGGGCATCCCGGGGCCCCGGCCGGCGGCGGCAGCGGGTCAGCGAGCGGCGGCCGAGCGCGGGCGCGACGCTGGGGCGAGCGCCGGAGCCCGGCGGGGCGGCGCGGGGGTGCGGGCGGCGGCGGGGCGGGGAGCGGCTGCCATAGGGGCCGGGCGGCGGGGAGCGGGGGGAGGGCGCGGAGGGGCCGCCGCCGCGCAGCCGCCGCCGCCGCCGCCTGCCCCGCTCTGCCGCCCGCATCCCTCTGCGCGGGGGAAGCAGCAGGTCCCGGCCCGCCGCGTCACGTGCCGCCGCCGCGCCGCCCCCATTGGCCGAGCGGGATGCGGGGCCCGGCGGGCGGGGCCGGCGGTGCCGCTGCGCCCCGCGGCAGCGCCCGGGGCAGGGCCGGGCCGGGCCGCGCCGCCGCCGGGCGGGGTAGGAGGAGCGGGGGCCGGGGCGCCGCGCCCGCCACCCCCGGGCCCAGGGCGACCCCCGCCCCACCGCTGGCTGCGGGGATGCGGGCACCCCCGACGGGGCGGGGGCCGGGCAGCGCCGCTCCCCTCCCCGCCCTGCGCGCCCGTACATGTGGGCGCCCGTACATGTGGGCGCATCGGCCCCGGCCGGCGCAGAGCCGCAGGTAGCAGGCTCACCTGGGCGGGCGAGCGGGCGGGCATGCACGTACGTGACCCCCCCACGGCGCACACACGCGCCCCGGTGCTGCCGAAGTTGCTGGCCGCGCACCCGAGTGCCGATATTTAATCACGCGCGGATGCGACGTTAGGGAAATAAAACGCCGTCGCGACCGGTGGGGTCTAGAGCGGGCACACGGCCGCCGAGGGGAAGGAACGAGCACGGCGGGGGAAGCAGTGAGAAGAGGGAGAGGGAGATCCTGCCCAGCCTCGGCAGGCAGCGGCCAAGGGCTTGCCGGGCTGCAGCACCATCCCCGCGACGGAGCCGGAGGAAAAATGCACCATCACGGCGGCGCGGAGGGCTGCTCTGCCCCCCAACGCCGAACGCACGCTCGGAGACGGCGGAGCGAGGAAGCCCCGCAGCAGCCTCCAGCCTCCCTCCGCCCCCAGCCGGCGCTTTGCCACGGGGCTGCGGGAGCCGCCTCTGCCCGCTGCGCCCGCCGCCGCGGAGCCGCCTCCTCTCTGGGGCTTTAGTTTTAGGAGGCAGCGGCCAGGACGGGCGGTGGGGGCTCCCCCACCCCCCTGGGGCGGCGGGAGCACAGCAGCGCTGTCCCCCCCCGCCCCCGCTCGGTGCTTTGCGGCCGGTGCTCAGAGCCGCTCGCTCCCGGCCCCTGCCCTGGCTCCGCCGCAGAGGTGGGGGCGGCTCAGCTTCGCCCCCTCCTCCGCGCCTCTCCGGGCCCGCGGCCACTCGCCGCCGGCGCCCCGGCGTAGCGAAGCCGACAGACACCTGCCAGGTAAACGGGACCCCCTCGCCCCCCGCCCGGCACTTAACGTGCGGCCGTGCCGGCGGTGGGATGGGGCGGCCGGCGGCAGTCGCGAAAAATAATAATAAAAAAAAAGGATCAATTTGTCCAGACGGCAGGAGGGAAGCGCTTTCCAGCCACGGGCGCCCCACCCCCGCGGACGCGGCTGCCCGTGCGCCCCGGCCGCTGCCCGATGCGCGGGGCGGCGGGAGCGCCCGCGGAGCAGCCGGGCCCGGCCCCTCCCGTCCCGCGGGCCGGGACGGCGGGGCTCGGGGCGGGCGGCCGCTCAGCAGCCCGGCTGCCCCCGCCCCTCCTCTCGCTGCGGGCGCAGCTCGGGACCCCCGGGGGCTCCGGCGCCGGGCAGCAGCGGCCCCCGGGCGGGCAGGGGCGAGCCCCGAGGGCGGCCGCTGTGGCCGGCCATAGGCACGGTTTCCCCGCGGGCCTGGAGACCCCCGAATGAGTGCCAAGCTAGAAGTTTGCTTCTCCCTTAAGCGTGACCTCCTTTTCGACCCCTAAGTTAAAGATCTAGGACTCTCTCTTTAAAAATACTGGCTGACATATTTGACGCAACCACGCCTGGAGAGGTCTATACAAATCCGTACAACAGTACTACTGCTTAGTGTCCCTTCATATGGGGGCTCTGTTCGTGGGAGCCAAGGAATATTTTATGCTCATGTAATTCCTATCTAGCTTCTCCATAAGCTGTAAGACAGGTTTTCTTCTCTCTCTGCCCCGTACATCTACATCTGCTCCCTTCTCTGCCCAGCTCCCGCTGTCTGTACTGACCTCAGCTACCCACCTGTAGTCCAGAAGCCTTTGCTACAATCAAAAGGGTACCATTTTGCACATTGCAATACGTGCTAAGGCTCTGATGAAGATCCACACAAATCCCTGTGCCTACTGTTTCCTATTGACTAATCAAGCCCTAAGCAGCACCTACCAGAAAGGAAATACTAATTTTTACTGCCTGCTAGTGGCTGCACTGAATCTTATCCTTCATCTTCTGTGGGCTTACAGAGCATCTGCCAGCTGAGCACCTGGTGCCAGATCAATTTTTTTCTTTCCCTTTAGCTCTTTATTTCACTTTTTCGTGCCATTCCATTATTCCATTTACTATCACATTCTTTCCCTTTCCCCTCTCGCCTCTTCCTTTTAGTTTTTAACTTGTTTCTTCTTTCTCGTATTCATTTTTTGCTGCTTGCTGAAACTCAGCGCTCTGCTTGGCTGATCACTGAGGTGCTTAAAAATAAAAAATGTCCTGGCTGGCCAGGTACCACAGTCACACAGCCTCACCAGGGGAATGTCCTGCTCGCTCTTCCTTTCTTCTTGCTTCCCCTCTTGTTTCTTCTTTCCACTTCCCTGGTTCCTCTATGTGGTCTCACTGCTTTATTTTCCCCTGGTTGCAACTACCATGACCCACAGTTTCTATTCTCTTTTTTTTCTTTTCCTCCCCCCTCCTCCCTTCTTCCACCCCAACCCCCCTTCGTTTCCACATAGTTACAGATCATAAAGGCGCCACTGGCCTCCTTATTTAGAGACCAGTTTAACCAGACCATACAGGGAATGAAACTGTTAGGCCAGTCTTTCCCAGTCTCACAGCCAGGCCCTCTCTGATCAGTCTCTCCTGCCACAATAACTCACGCCCAAGATGATACTGCAAGTGGATCCGGCATTCACAGAGTATCATTAAATACAGCAGCAGAAGCCCGGCTATGGCCCGTGTTCTCCCCAGAGTGCCATATAACACCGCAGCAACCGAGTCTCAGGCACACGGTTCTGACTTACATTTACCCTGCTTTATTTTCAGCCACTCAGACAACAGGCACTGCCTGGGGAGACAAAGGAGCCCCTCTATTTTTGTACTTGTTTTCTGACTCTGGAATAGGGAAGCTCCACCAGAGGTCCTGTAATTGTCACAACATGATGCTTGAACTATGAACCTGAAACTGTCTGAAGGGCAATCTGCTTAAGGCACAGTATTACAGTTTTTGCTGTGACTAGCACTAGTATTTTCCTTAAAAAGATTTTCCTCGTTGATAGGAAAACTTTACTTATAAAAACATCTCTATGATAAAAATACATCTGTCAGTGTTCCAAAAGGGACAGCTAGACCCACGAGCCCCATTTCTCCATTACCCTCTCTAGCAATTTCTTTTGAATTATAGAGGCTGAGATACAATCATTTTTTCGTGTAGTTCCTAGCTCCAAAGCATACATTCTTCTGCCCTATTAATCCGACACTGCACACACCATCTCTCGGTAACACGTTATTCCCAGCTATACTTCAACACTTAGGCTAGCTGACACCTGCATTCTTGTACTCCCTGATGTTCCCATCCCATCTCACCGCTACACAAACTACTACTTGTAAGCTACGCAACAGGTTCGCTACCACACAGGCAGCGTTATGCTAGTGTGATGTACAAATTGCGACCAGCATCTGAGGTCACAATACGCGTGCCCTGACTCCCCATTCTCCATGTCCAAACCAAGTACCAAAGACCAACAGCCATTGGTACGGTTCCTTGTGTTTGGCTCCAGTGCCAGATAAGCAGCAAAAGTGATCTGAAGCCTTCTTGAAAGGGGCATTCTAGTACGTGACGAGGGGAGACAGCTTGAGTATTAAACCCATTACTTGTGGAGCTTTTCTCAGGCCTGCACAGTTTTGAGATGCTTATACTACATGAAACAGGCTGATGAGAGGCCTCAAGGGCAGCTGATGCTGATACAGTTTTATCCAATACACATGGTCACACCACATGTACCCAGTGCTCAGAGGAGATCAGCTCCCAAATGAAAAGCAGCTGGCTGAGATGTCTCAAGTGCTCTGGAGAGCTCAAAGCAAGGGCAGGGTCTGCCCTAGCTGTGCGCTGCACTCCTTTAGCTAGGACTGGGCAGCAGTAGCCGGCAGCTGAGGCCTGGGGCCAGACTGCACCTGATCCCAGTCTCACGTAGCCACATCTGTGAGTAATGCCTTCTGTCGCTGTGCTTGGCTAGGAGATGGTGTACCAGTGACAAATTATGCAACCTCAGTTATTCACACTTGCGTTACATCTTGGCTGTGCTGCTCTTGGAAGCCTGCAGTTTCCCAAAAGTTTCCCAGAACTTGGGAGAAGCCAACTGGTACAGATGAGCGTAGCAAAACCTCCCCAGCAATACCAGTCACAGATACACAACACCTGTTCTCTTTTTGCTCAGTCTACCCAAAGACTATAAAGCTGAGTTTGTGGATCCTTATCTTTAAAACACTTTATGGCCTGTGTCTGATGTCTCTAAAGGCCCTAGGAAGGTGACTTTGGTCAAGAATACCAATGAAAAAAGGCTGCTTACAGTCCACCTAATATTCATCAACATTTTCCTTGAGTCAGCACCAAGAGTACAATATAAGGTTCCACAGCTGCTAAGAAAAATCCCACCAAATGTACAAGGGATATTCGAGTTAGCCTCTTCACGGCTTATACCGTATTGCCACATGTTTATGAAACACACATGCACAGAATTAAAAAAAAAAAATCCACTCTGCACAATTCTTGAGATGAATGACAGCCACATAGCATGTGTGAGTGACTGCAAGATCCCACCAACCAGTGTTAGTTCCTAGAAAAAAAGAGTGAAAAAAAAAAAAAAAATCTATTTCATCTACAAGAGAGTTGACCAAATAAGGCCCTAGCCAGTACCTAAAAAGAAAGGAGCGTACAGGTCACCTATTTTCAATGGCAATTCCTCTTGACAAAAGAGCAGGTCCAATTCCAAAGACCCCACCAGAAAAGGCTTGGGAGCCCAGTTGCCAGTTAGAGGACCCAGCCCAGAAGGAAAGGATGCTCCTTGTTCCAGCAGAAGACCAGCAAAGGACACACAACCTGCATGGACTTGCTGTGTATGAAGCTGGAGTTTTCCCCACCATGGAAGAGCAATGCTTATTTTAGGCCTGAGTATTTTCAGGCCTGAGTATATTCAGCCTGGTTTGACCAGAAGTTGGCAGACTTAGCCTACACACATGTTCCCGTCAGAAGTTTGTGAATCTCAAGCAGATTTTTTGATCATCTATTTTTCAAACGTGCAGGAAAAGTACCTGTGGCTTCACTCGAACACACAGGCAGTAGGGTACTCTTTGGCTATATGCAATTTCACAGATTTTATACAGCTTTCAGCTGAATCACGCATCTCAATGCAAAGTATACCACTCTTGGATATCATATGGATTTTTAATGCACTGAGGGATCCTTTGGGTCTGTAAACAACAAGTAGATTACATTCATCTACATACTGTCAGACTTTTTTTCCCCTTACTTGTGAGAGAAATATGGCTCTTATTCTTCACTTGAACTAGTGTGTAATCCAAGCACAATTCATGGCCAGTTATGAAAAAAGCATGCCATATTTTTCATTGTAATTAACTGCTTCAGAGCAAGACTCCTCATGTATAAAGATGAAGAAAGGTCTCAGCTTTTCCTGAAAGACGACTTGCCTTTCAGCAATGTGTCTCACACTTTGAGTTTTGACTGAAACATTCCACTACTTTGGTGACCTGTTATGCCAAAAAAGCTGTCTTATGTTATGCTTTACTTTCAACTGAATGTGCTGGCACATGCCAAGAAACAGAACAAAGTATTGCAATATACACTGGAACACTATTTTGCGCTGCTCCACACATGAAATGTTAGAAAAAAATGCACAAAGGGCATGGAAAATGCAAATAAATACTGTGATCCTTTTTAAATAGATGGATTGAAATGCATGGATCCTAAAGATTTATGCATCCGTTTATAGTCCATTCTGGAGTTTTAACATTTCATGCAGCTTGTAAGAAGGAGTGTATTATTTATATAAAGTCATGGTTATTCAGCAGTGTTTATTCCTGAAGAGCAACAAAACGTCTTCAAGGGAGAAGAAGAAATTCATAACTCTGGAGTACTACCAGGGCTCGCCAACTTAACAGTCTTATTTTTTGATTGATTTACAAAGAGCTTTGCTCCTACAAGCACCTTCGTAGCACTGGATATTTTGCTACCAGCAGTAGAAATCACCTCTGTCTCCCAGGACAGACAGCACTACAATGGATTAAGTGGCCTGACAGCTCTTCAAAGACTCAGATACAGAAAGAGGTGGTGGTGGTGGGGACCTTTACCATTGTAGAGATATTTGAACTTTATTTTTGCAGCTGTCTTCCCAGCACAGTACTGAATGGCGATGCAGAACTGGGGCCTGCAAGGAGAATATCCACAGCAGCTATTCGCTGGTGTCATTTCTGTGTGACATCAGTTTCTCGGCCATGTGAGCTATTTCTTCTGTCTGACGCAGTGTGATATCCGTCTCTTATTTCCCATTATTTTCCTTCTCTATCTTTGGGCTCTTTTGCCCAGAGTTGTTTTTAAGACAGAGCATGAAAGTGTTATAACGTGAAAGAGTAAGTGCAGCCTTAGCATAGCATTGTCTTTCTAGCTACTCTACCTCATTGGAATTGTAGTGGTTGCTTTTTTTCCTAGCAGGCAATAAAACTGTTTAAATGAAAAAGAAAAACAACCTGGAGACATACGACAGCATTTCCAAATGGCATTTCTCAGTCAACTTTTAGGTTCACCTTCTACGAAGGTGGATCTTGCAGAAGTTACATTCAGCTCACCCCAAACGACCACATGCTATCCTTCTACCTAGATTTGACTCCTGCAAACCACCAAGGGGAATTAATAGTTTAACTGAACAAATCCCAAGTAGTTTGACTTATCCTCTCCTGTCTCCACATAGCAATGCTGTCAACAGAAACACCTGATCTGTGTCTGTCTGTAGAGGAGAGAGGGCCCAACCGCAGACAGATGGAGTACTGCTCAACATACAGATGTATGAGCCATTTTTGTTTGTTTTCAGTAGACCCTTGAGGACAGGTAGATAGTACCGCTCAGCTGTTTAACAGATGCAGTTAAGGAGGAGTGTCGTTGCCTGCAAGAGAGGCAGCATTGCTGAAGGCCCACAGAAGACACTACACACTGTGCTGAAATACCTCTTATGGGTCCTCTGACGTGTAGCTAGGAATAGGACATCAGAGCAAGGTTACAGTGGTGTTTTCCTTGTGCTCTCGCAGGCAGCTAGAAGCTGGGACTGCTCAGGGACAAGAGCTAGTGTCTCTGTGGTTAATAGCTCCTGATAGATTTTCTTCCCATGAATTTCCCATGAACCACACAAACATATGGCAGCCAGGAAGACCTGTGGTCATGAGCTTCAGGTACTGTGTGAGAAGATAACTTTCTTAAACTTGGCACCTGCTAACATCATTTGATACTCCTACTTCATGCATTATGAAACAATAAACAATCATTTTGTATTCATTACCTTGTGCCAGCCCGTATCTGTAAAGCCCTGCTCCATGTCTCCTGATACATTGCTAAATCATTCTAACAGATAACAGCCTGTCCATGCTTTCCTTTTGCGTATGGATGGAGATCTAGCATCAGTGTCCCTACTGATGAGAAGCCAGTACGAACATCCCTGCCACAGTAACCGAGCACATGGTGTGGGTACCAGAGCATGCACCCAACATTGTTACCTGTCACACATGAAGCTTTTGGGAGCAAAGGGCACTTGTATACCCCAGGTGAATATCAAGATACGCATGAATGAGGACTTCAGTTCAGCTGCTCTGTCATGGTATCGTGCCAAAGTGACTACGCCAGAGTGGTGGTGCGGTCCTGTGCACTAAGCAGTGAAAGGCTCGTGGGCAGCCTTCATCTGGCCTGTCTCAGGTCAGAGAATGAAGGGTCATGGGAGCGTTTCTGATTGTTCTTGGGAATGGGGCATCAATGAGAATTAAGTACAACAGAAAAAGTGCTAAGACTCCAAAGGATTTGCATAAGGATTCTCACAAGGATCAGAAGTCAATATCCTTAGAAATTTTTTATAAACACCCACGTACACACACCCACATATGTGCATAAAAATTCACTATTTAGGTATTGTAAAACCAGATTCCATATCTGAGAAGGGAGAGGCCCAGAAAATCTATAGTTCTGAAAAACAGATCATACGGCATTTTCTATCTACAATCCAAAAGGGATGTTTTGTCAATACTGACATTGTACACAACAGACTACCAACACCTAGCACAGAGATGATGTTCTAAGGAAAACTAATATTGTTTCCCATTTAACATATAGCACCAATACTTAGCTAGGTATAGTATTTCATCAAGCCACACTAATCTCCTATCTGATTTGCAAGCTATCATGCATATATTTAACTGTACCTTAAATGAAACAAAACAGCAATACAGAGCAGCATTGTTGAAACCTGAAAACATTTCACTCCCTATCATGTAATTAATTTTTTTATTCCAAACGTCATTGCTTGTGTGTGATAGAAACACTTTTTATGATCAGTCAGGCAAAAGTAACTATTATTTAGAAATTATTTGAAGGCATACCAACTCAAAACAGTAAAAAATGCAAATGAAGATGCTTCACTAGCTAAAACATTGATGTCAAATGATACATATAAATGGTAACTTTAAAAAAGAAGACAGACTTGTAAAGTACATCAAGTAAAGTTCTGTAATAATAAAGAGACCCTTGCTGCCTTAAATGCAAACTTTAATAGCTTCCATTTAAAGAAAAGGGAATTAAAGGCAGAGTGCATTCCTAAATCCTACTCCTCTCTAACTCTGACAACGGTGGCACAGAGAGATTTGTATGAGATTCAACAAGGCTCAGTGCTGGGCCCTGCACTTGGGTCACAACAACCCCATGCAACGCTACAGGCTGGGGGAGGAGTGGCTGGAGAGCTGCCTGGCGGAAAAGGACCTGGGGGTGTTGGCTGACAGCTGCCTGAACATGAGCCAGCAGTGTGCCCAGGTGGCCAAGAGGGCCAATGGCATCCTGGCTTGTATCAGGAATAGTGTGGCCAGCAGGACCAGGGAGGTGATAGTGCCCCTGTACTCGGCACTGGTGAGGCCGCACCTCGAGTACTGTGTTCAGTTTTGGGCCCCTCACTACAAGAAGGACATCGAGGTGCTGGAGCGTGTCCAGAGGAGGGCAATGAAGTTGGTGAAGGGTCTAGAGAACAAGTCTTATGAGGAGCGGCTGAGGGAGCTGGGGTGGTTTAGTCTGGAGAAGAGGAGGCTGAGGGGAGACCTTATTGCTCTCTACAACTACCTGAAAGGAGGTTGTAGCGAGGTGGGGGTCGGTCTCTTCTCCCTAGTAACAAGCAATAGGACAAGAGGAAACGGCCTCAAGCTGCACCAGGGGAAGTTTAGGTTGGATATTAGGAAAAACTTCTTCACCAAAAGCGTAGTCAGGCACTGGAAGAGACTGCCCAGGGAAGTGGCTGAGTCTCCATCCCTGGAGGTATTTAAAGGATGGGTAGACGTGGTGCTTAGGGACGTGGTTTAGTGGTGGACTTGGCAGTGCTAAGTTAACGGTTCGACTTGATGATCTTAAGGGTCTTTTCCAACCTTAGCGATTCTATGATTCTATGATTTTTCATAGGTCTGTGGCATAAACAGAAAGCATCCTGGGTACTCATTGCCCAATACATGAAAATAAAACTGCCTTTTCCATCTGCTAATATTGGGAGACCCAAATTGAATGTGAACAAGATGTCTTTGCACTTGTGATATCCATGAAGTTACTCATCCTTCTCCACCACCTCTCAACTCTTTTTTTTCTCTGCTGATTATCTGTGTCTTTGCTGACACCGCTCCACTCCCAGCCCGTCCTACAAGGTTTTGAGGGACAGCACGCACCCTGCTATCCAGTGGTCCTGTGTTTCTGGGAGAAGCGGGACCTTCTGGCACAACAAGCTGGCTCCATTGAGTGTCCACCCTCCTCCTGACGCAGCCCTAGGGGAGGGTCTCAATCCCAGCTGGGTGAGCTGGGAGGAAGCAGGATACGACCAGCAAAGGCTTTTACTTCCTATGGAAATGGCACACTCGCTGCCCAGAATGCAGCCTCGCCACTTGTTTTTCCTTTGCTTCACAAAATGTGCTATGACTTCAGAATAAGGTAGCTACTATTACTATTAATTGCTGTGCAGGAGAAACACACGGCAGTTATGAAAGGTTCTCTGCAGCCCCGTGTCCTGCGTTAGCCACTGCCTCGCTGTATGGGCTGTGGACAGGGCATGGAGGAGTCCGGTGGTGTAAGGTCTCCGAGAGATCCCCTGCAGATGATTTACGAGCCTAGTCTGCTTTAAGTAGTTCTTATTTATATCACAGCAGGAAGATGTAAAATCTGCTACATGTCAGCTCTGTAACTGAGAAGGGTATGTGGATATGTAATATGTGGATAATAGATAAAGTGCCAGTAGATGGCTCTCAAGATATGAGGCCTATGGCTTTCATAGGACTGAGACAACTTCTTAGTTATTGAGTAATAGCTGCTTTTGCTGCATGCCAGGAAGAAAATAACCACTCAAACTGTATTTTGGGAAGGTGAGAGGACACAGATTGCATGAAACCGGGGCATCTTCTTTCCAGACCTGCCCAAAAATTTCAAAGTTCTTGGCTTAGTTATTTTTGATAATTCAAAGCAAAAATGCAATCCCCTTTCAGTAAAGCATGCTTGAAATTCCCTTTTAATTCTTTAAGTGAGATTTAAGGGCTGTTTAAGCAGACTGGAAAAAGCTGAGAGAATACTTCTGCAGTACCCCTGTTTCTGTGCAAGAAGAGGTATTGCCAGTCCCAGCAGGGTTATATAGATAATAAGTTAGATCTTCTAAACTAAACAGTTGAGATATGCCTATTTAGAGTTGATTTTCTCAAGCATCTGAACTAACACCCCTAAGGGGAGGGGGTCCAGGAGGGAAGCTCAGAGTTAGCAATTCTACAGAGGATTGAAATGAATTTTTAGTACTGTATGAGTGAAGTAGATAATATTTAATTGCCATTTTTGCTTTCTTTTAAAAGGAGCAGAGAAGAGAAGATCTCATTCTCAATCTAGGCAGTGATTTATATTCCAAGCCTAAATTTTGTGAATTGAGCAAAGATAGACAACAAAAGCAATCAAATTCTTCCAGCTATTTAATCACTCCTAAAGCAAGGGAGTGGATTTGCACAACATAACTTTATTCAGACAGCTGGCCATGTAGCGTATGAACTAGAAATTCTGCTTGAAAACTTATTCAAATTTTAATTAAATTTGTTTCTGTCAATGCTTTAAATGCAGTTTTTTCATATAGCATGTCCTGAGGCCTATGCCACCCAACTGTGATATATTTTCCTGGTCAGCAACCCCAGTCTATATTTATTATACTCCTTCCGTTTCTTGGTTTCATGGCAGGGACAACTGGAGTGATTGCTGACTAAATAATTAGCCAAGGGAACACTTTCTCTGTATGTATCTGTACTCATTAGGCTAGTGAGAAAATGTAACTTACTTTCATAATCTCTTTCCCTATAGGTACCTGGCACTTTCCAGGAGCAAAGTAGGGAGAAAATGTAATTGCTAAAAGCTCACACACTCATTATTAGACTAATGATACCTTTTTCTCTCAATCTTGTCTGATAAAGGCAGCTATAGAAGTAAAGGTATAGAGATGCTGCTTCCCATTATAATAGGAAGGAGAAATGCATGCAGGCTTGTAGTATTTCCCAGCCCCCCATCAAGCAATAGTGGGAGTACATAGAATATTACAGTATTATATAACAGAATAATATAATAAAATAATATTGTTGTCATACACGGCATGCCAAAACGACATACACAGCCACAAACAAAATAAGGGTGAAGGCACAGGGCATGTACTGACACTGTCCAATGTTAGGAGTCCCTTGAGTGACCACCTTCCTTCTGCGTCCTCCAGAGGGACAACACTTCCTAATTTCGGGTCCCGCTCCTAAGTCTCTGTGTGTGTGTGTGTATATGTGTCTTTCCTCTTGCTCCCTCCTACTCCACTCCTACACCAGGCTACAGAGGGAATTTAAGGAAAGCAGTTGGGTTAGTTTTGTCAGGTTAGTTAGGTGTCCCACCTGTTTTGCATGAAGGTACTTCTCATATTTCAGCCTATTTAAAAAAAACGATGAACTTTAGCTGAGAAGTTGGGCTGAGTTGAGCTAGGATCAAATTGCTTTATTTTGGTTTGGGCACTTGTGATTTTGACAGAAGATGAATGTTACTCAACCCATGATACTCTTCAAAACCTTGCATGAAATTCTGCTCTCGGGTTTAAGAAAGAACTGTTGAACTTAAACTACGTCAATGTAAATTACATCTGTGAACTGCAGCCTTTAACATATTAATAGGGTTACTATAAGCTTTGGGAGTCATGTAAAAAAGCTTCCATTCTTCCACAAGATCATAATTTCACTTTTTTTTCTAAAACTCCTCCCGTATAAGGAGGTAGAGACCGGTATTAGCATTAGTAGAAAGTTGGATGACATTCTGATCCCACTGAAATCAATGCCAGTTAGTTGTTATTTTAGTTAGCCAGGATTTTTTTCCATCAGCTTTCATGACTAATATAGTTACTCCTTGATTTACATGCTATTATCTCTGTATGAACTTTGGAGAATCTCATGCTCATTTCTTTTTATTACAGCATTAGAAACTATTAAAGGAAAGCTCACCTTGAAGTGTAGAAGACAAGGTGGTTCTTCTGCAAATACGGGCTATCTAATGAATTCATGGCTTCCCCGACAGAACTGTTCTGGTAGTGGTGAGGGATGATGGGAATTTTTGAACAGTAATTTGATAAAAAGGAAACGCAGAGTTTCACTTATTATGCTTCTCATTTTATGGATCCATGCCCTGATTCAGTCTCCCATTCTGAACATCTGGTGTGCCTTAAAAATAAGATTCTTCCACGTGGAGTCTGGTTCCTGATTTCCTCAGCTATTATTTATTGCATCGTTTGGGCTTTAGAAGGGATTGCTGAACCAGTGTGGATAATCTAAAAAATAAACTTAATCTAAAACTAATACAAACTGTACAGCATAGGAGATTTAGAAAAGCCTACTTAGCAGTCAAGTAAAACCCTTTCATTTATCTTGGTACTTCCCGAATCCAGCTCCGAACAGATATGGGACCACAAGAGAAAAAAAAGTACTTTGAGTGACCAGAAGGCAGAAATTCTGCACAGAAGACTACTTGAAAAAGATTGTGCAAGCAATGTTTAGGGATCAGAGTGGTTTGAACTTCCTGACGTTGTTCAGTGCCTGCCCTCTTCAGCCTGCTGACCCTCTCGAAGTCAAGCGCATCCCAGTTACACCCGACACCAACGTGGGTGGGAAATGTGGGCGAGGGAGATGTAAACAGTAGGAAAAGCTCATTGTGTGAGCGCACGGACCATGTCTCAGTTGCAGGGTGGCATCAGGAAGTTTCAATCCTTGTTTTGAGAACAGTGTCTATTATCCACACTTAAGCCGAAGCATCTTTTTTAATTTAAATGATGGCTGCCTTAATAGCTTACTGCCTGAAATGTTCTTTGATACTGAGGCATAACGCCTTCCAACTGTGCACAATCAAATATAAGGGGCCTGTTAATGCTGCGTGCTGGCACAAACCGTATTTGGGAGATAGAAAGGTGATTAGCACCTTCTAAGCTCTATCCAAATAGAAAGCTAAAACAATCTGGATTGGATATGAACATTGCATGCAAAATTCTTTAGCATCACGTGTCTTCAGAGTCGAGGTTAGTGCCAATGGCTTCAGCAAATGAAGCAAAAGAATCACAGATTCAAAGCTTTCAGGAATGTGAAAGGCAGAACTATTGGTAACAGCAGTACTGCTCTTAAACCGCTCATTAAATGCGATGTCATAACATGAATCCTCAAGAGCTCATGAACCCAGATGGAGTATTTCTTCTGCAGTCTTGCAGTAATGGACGCTGACTCTAAGCAGGGACAGGTGGCCCTTGTACTAGGTGTTGTACAACAGACCTTGGCAGCATTGGGGATTTTCCACACCTCAAGCAGCAAGTTTTATGTACAACTATTCACTTTTTTTCCAGAGTAAGTTGCTCTTTTTTGTGTCAATAATACTTATTTCAAGCAAAGATTATTTGACTATAATAAAACACTTGTTTCTTTTTTTTCTTAGGCTTAACAACTGTGAAGAGTTTGCATTGCCATAGCAGTGCATTGTTTTGCAATAGTAATGAGGAAGATCCAGTCCAAACCCTCTTCCCAATCCTATTCATCTGTTCTACATATACCCATGGCTTTTGCATGTATCATTCAGAGAACCTAAAATGGCCCAAAAGATGTGAGGAGCGAGGTCTGGATTGCCTGGTCAGATTGTCTTTACTATTATTACAAGCACATTTGGGTTATTTTGGTGAACCAAAATTAACTATTTTCTTGTTTGACCTTCAAGGGCACTTTTAACCAACTTGGCACCTTGAAATATAGAGAAAACATTTTCTTAAAAACAACAGTGTGTCTGCACCACTACATTTCTATACGGTATCTAAAGACAGCATACAAGCACTTTACTGCAGAAATTTGTTCTGTGCTAGAAAGCAGCTCCAGTACAGATTTAAAAGACAACATCTCTCTGCCTCATTAAGAAAAGCTGTACAGGGCAGACCTGAGCTGCCCACCGTCGCTCACCCGAGTCACATCCGCTGGGTACAGCTTACCCAAAGAGGTGGGAAGCCATGGATCTAAACTTAGGAACACTTCCCAAATCTGGGTTCAAATGTACTTTCTGACTTCACACCGGGGGAAAACTTGAGCACGTGGCCTGTCCCTCCCCTGTGCCAGGTGGTTCTGCAGCAAGCGTGGCATGAGCGCCACGAGAGCTGGTGGTATGGTCTGGCTGGGTTCCCAGCCCAGATCAGCAGTGACCGAGGGCATACGTGAGCCTGTGGAGGAGCAATAGAGCCAAGACTACTTATCTAAACAACCCCTACCCGCGAGAGATGGTGCTCCAGAGGCAGACGCTCTATTGCATTCTGCAAACGATATGTTTGTTAAAGACCATCAAACAGCTTAGAAGTAAGATTTCTGGAAAATGTACAAAATGAAAGCAAAATTACAGCGCTGCTGTAGATAGTGACAAAGCATGAAGATACATCAGCATTAAGTAAATAGCTAGCTTGGGGTTTTCAATTGCAATTGCCACATACTCTCTCTGTTTCTAATACCTAGGAGACCCATACCACATTACAGAATTTTGTTAATTACTAAGTAAGTAAAGAAAGAGAAAAAAAAATACTGTGACCAAAATATATATTGTGTATTGATTTAGAGAACTGTAATTTAGGTTTACTAATTTATCATTCCTCTTAACAGGCTACACTGTATTTTATAAAAAGTAATGAAACCTTAGGAATACAGAAGAAATCACTTCACCCTCTGTCACTTGTTCTATGCTGAGAAATGGTAAGGAGTGGTTTGTCTTCCCATTGCCCTATTTATAAAATGTGCAGCTTGGCAAAGAGTAGATTAGCAAGATTACAGACTTTTCTTTGTTGTTATTTATCATGCAACAGTGGACAAGATAGTAACTGGGGTTTGATGTTAAGAGAGTCTTCCCAGGTAATACCCTCAGGAAGTAATCACAGGAGCACTCCAAACGATGACAATCATTGTCCCATCAATTTGAGCAGTTCAAACCAGAAGGAGTTGCTTGGCTTGTTGAATGATAATGAGATCATCTCGCTATTGCTAGAAAAGCTAAGTCACTCAAATCGGTACTTCCACTAGTACTAGAACACTGCAAGCTATTAATGAAATCACCGTTGGTTCATGTCTAACTGCAGGAATAATGACATGAAAACTAACTTGTCATGAGAAATTATTTATCCCTGTTACAACACACATATACATCTGCAGCATTAGACTGCTTTGAGTGTATGTGCCCATTTGGGCTAAATAATTTCATAAAAGAGCACTGTGAAAACTTCAGGGAAAAAAGAACATACAGAACTTCAAGCAACCAACAAGCGTTAAGTTCTTATGTGTGCTTTCTTTGTAGAGGTATTAGTCATTTTCATTTATTGCTCATTTTTAGCTCAGATAACTACTGCCACATCCTCACTGTTGAAATCAGAGATGTCAAACGGCTTCATGGTACAGGGAGGAGGTCAGGTCTCAGCGTTGTTTCCAGTGGAAACAGGGATTATGTGATCACATTGATTATGAGCATGCAACTCTTTCCTCCCTCATCCAATTTTTATTTAATTGGCTGCTTTCAACCAAACTAGAGAATCACAGATTTCTTAAAAGTAATTAAATACCTGCAAGTTTCATTGAAGTAGACAAATAGGAAAAAGACAGAGACCCTAGACATGCTCTGAACTAAGCTCATTTTTAACAGACACCAAAGGACCTCAAAAGGAGATGCTTGAATGATCCCAACTACGGGTAAAATCCATGTGAACCTTTGACCAAAGGTCAAATTAGACACAATTTAGATTTAATTATTAGACACAAATTAGATACCAGTAGACACAAATCTAGTGCTGATGCTCTTAGAGCTTCTCGTACACAGAAAGGCCTCAAAAGCTGAGCTGTATTCGGCATCTTCTGAGTCCAAGACGTACTACCGGACTGCTCTGAACTGGATTCAATCAGCAGTGTAGAAATGGTAAAGGCCTAACATCCTCCAGCCATGTAAACTCCGCTGCTCCTCCTGAGTGCCCTGAGGCATCAGGAAGTCACAGAAGAGATTTGCTTTAGTGAATCTGTACCAGCTGCCATCAGCTGCTGCATACACCTTGCATTTTGCACGAATGCCTGATATGTTGAAAGGGTAGTCCAAAGTTAGGACACTGTCCTAAGATTTGGAGAGATATTAGCTCTCTACCATCCTAAGATTTGGAGAGATACTAGTTCTCTACCACACACTTCTGGGTGACCTTAGCATCATCGTACAAATCCTCATCCATAAAATGAGGATGACTGCATTGGCCTGTATAAAGAAACATGTTACAGATGGTAAGGTACTCACACAGCACGGGGACATAAAGAAGGCACCTCAAAGACAAAGATAAGATGCTTAAGCCTGGAGAAAATGGGCAAATTATCATACAGGCCTTCTTTTCTCCCACTTTTGCATAACCTGTCTTCTAGATTTTGGCTGTATTATTTTTACATATCTCATTTCTCGTCTTTTTTTGACCAGATATCCTTTGTCACCAATTATTTCCTTCCAGGTGATTCAATACATGTAATTGGCCTGGGAAGCACTAGAGGAACAGCTCATAGCTGCAGAATGAGACTTTAGGAAGAGAGTCCAAAGCATCTGAAGAGGTGGCATCCCAGGATGGCTGACATACTTCTGGAGGCAACCTGTACTTCAGAGAACCACTACTCTGCCTGCAGTTTGATTTACATCCACTATTGATTGCTATGGTACACGCACAGTAACTTTTCTCTTGAGACTTATTCATTATAAAATTAACTTCCAAATTTTAAAAATTTGAACAGATCTCCAAATAAAAACATCACAAGTAGGAAAAAAAACGTATATGTGGCAATCACCTCTTAAGAGCCATAGACATAGGGCATGGCATCTAATCCACTAATCCCCAACAGCTATAGGAAAGTCATTACTTGTAGACAAGCACAGATCTTCCTAAGCCCCAGTGTCCTTTCATAGCTACACTCACTTTTCATGTTTTCAGGGATGGGATGCAATAGCAGAACTGAGGTATCTTTTCTAATCGGGCACACACACTACAAATATATATCCTTAAAAGTATAGTGCATAGGTCCGCCCCCTCCCCCTCATTAATTTTTCTTTAAAGCTCAACATCTGTTAATTGGTGGAAATTCTGCTCTACTGAGGATCATCTTTTTCATTTTCTCTTCACTTTTTGCTATTCTCAAATCATCTCCCTTTCTGAAAAAAAATCTGAAATGTCAAATTCTTAAGTAAGGTGACTTCTATTTATTTCATCTAGATGAAATGAAAGAATTATCCATTTCATATACAGTAGGCAGTCCAGGACAAAGACAGAAACTAAGTGGATCCTCACAGATCCCTTTATATATAGTCATAGATCATCTTACTGTTGTGCAGAGGATAATGAAGAGTAACAAAGGCACTCCCATATTGCCAGATCACTTGTCTTCTGCTTAAAAGGCATACTTAATGATATAACTATCCACAATTCTTAATACCTAAGCAGATCAAGAGATTACACAGCTTGCAACTAGATAAGTGGATCTTAAAAGAGCAGAACATCCCTGGTGTTATACCTGGGTAACATTCTCTATTACACTGCCAAACTAATGAAGCCCAAACCAGCAAAAAATTTTGGGTAGCAAAACAAGGTATATCTACCAGCTCTAGATGGACCACTGAATTATCATTCAGCTGCTCACAAAGTTTGGTTCCAATTACACCTCTGAATTGCTCATTCCTTGAAGACATCTGGTGTAAGTTGCTTTCTGAAAGGTAGCCACATCTTTCACAAAGTTATGCAGATACAACAGCTGTTGTATATATGGTCATGCACAAGCAAGAAGTGGCATTCTGTTTCTCCCCCATCTTGGAACATAAACTCACTTCTTTGCATCTACTGTGCAAGCAGAGTTTGACTTTTGTTGTTGTTGGGTTTTGTGGTGGTGGTTTTTTTTTTCCCTGCTGGCTCCATTTCATACACATAAACCTATGCCTGCAAATTACAGATGCTGTGTCGCTAAGTTCTGGCTTTATACCTAGAAGGCACTTCAAAAAACCTGGCTGCCATTATGCCAAGTGCTACGCGACTGTTTTGGTAGCAGCTGTTTTCTCTGAGTCAGCTGGAAAACAGCTGTTAGTTAGCTACCTTCTCCTTGGTCAGAGGGTGCTCACTAGAGGCAAATTTTGGCTTTGTGATACAGGTTTAGTTGCAGGAGATTGCTGGACAGATACTGCTTTTCCCACATGCTGGCAGGCCACCTCTGCAAGCAGCTGTCATGCGATTTCGAAGGCGTTACAACATTGCTGCTTTTGAGAGTTTGATTAATCAATATAATGCGAATTTTGTTCAAAACCGTATGGGTCCAAACTAAAACTCACAGATATCAACAGGAATGTCTCTACACACTACATTGCACTTTGAGTTAGATTGTGCTAAATACAGCATCTCTATTTTCCCAGCAGATGACTGTTGGAAACGAAATTCATCTGTGTGCAGAGAGATCAGAAAAAAAATCTATACCCAACTCAAGCAATGCATAAACTTTGTCTGAGCTAGCTATGTGGTTTGATTAATCTGTCATTTAGACTGCCTTGGTATCAGTATAACTCCCCTGACCTCAGTCAAATGACTCGGGATTTACCCTGAAGAATGGGGACAAAACAAAGGCCAATATCTTCAGATAGCATAACATGGGCTATTGGGATGGATCCTTTAAAAATATACAAGACACATACAGTATCAATGTTTACTAATAAAGGACATTTTTAGAGAAAAAGAAGGATGCTATTTACCTTTCCTGACCTACTGTGAAATAGAAGAGTTGACTTGGGTCTTGGCCCTATAATAGTGAATGGCAAAAAAAAAAAAAAAAATTCTCAATACTTTTTAAATTGCAAGTTTACCAGGATTTTTTCCTATGACAGATGAAGAGGTATCTTTGCTCACATTAGCTGAAGGTCTGTTTAATAAATCTGCATGAACTGGCATAATTTACATTGGCAGTATATTTATCTGATTTGATTTTATATGATGGGAAAAAGGGAAATAAATGTATTTAACACAGAAAACCAAGCACACATATAAATGATGAGATTTGTCCCAGCCTTTACTGTCATCATTTGGTTCTACATGCTTCCTCCCTCCAGCTTTTTGTGTTTCTGTGTTTACATCCTTTCTAGATTTTATCCGACTCAGAGACTAAGCTTCTGTCTCTGGAACGTAGATAGCACACCTGGGTTACTGCAGTCTAAATAATGAAAAATGACTATTAGTAGGGTAATTGTTGCAGGAAGAGAAAATTGTGAAATGTTGTAGCTGTACAGTAAATGGCATAGTGTGCTACACGCAACACAAACAAATATGGCTAGAAATGTAAAAAACCCCACGGATCTCTTCAGTTTTCCCCAATTTCTTGGCATTATGAATTTTTTCAAAATCCTCATCAGCCTGTACCACAAGAGGCAGGCAAAAATATAATCATACAATAAGCTATCTAAATATTTATAGTACCAGGGGATGAGAAGACATTTTAAACACTTAATTGCAGTAAGAAGCTGAATACAGAAGCCAACACACGTACTGTTCCTCAATCCCCCTCTGTTAAGGAGAGGGACAAATATTAAAACAACGTAGGGCAAGAACAACATGTACCAGAGCTAGATTGACCCTTTTCTCAGGGCACCAACAATCAGCTACTCTTGATGAAAAGCGTTAAACAGGAGAGTATTTCCAAGAAGTTTTACATGGCCTTACAGACAGATCTGCCCCTTTCCTGGGCTCAGCCTCCACACCTGAGAAATGGGCTGGCAACCTGCTGTCCTTCCTTGCAGCCTGCCTGACTGTCCACCCATCCTTCCCTGGTGTGGCACTTTAAAGCACTGCTCCTGGTAAGGAGGTGAGGTAAGGAGGTGAGGTAAGGAGGTGGGAGCAAAAGGAAGGGCTTTTTTCTTAAGGGGAAAAAATTTTCCCAATGACAGAAACCCATGTGTTATAGACCGGTGTGTGCTCAGCTCCTGCTGCTTTCAGATTGGTTTCTACTCTCTGATACATACCGTTTTTTTTCTCTACATCATCACCGAGGATCAACTCTCCTAAACAGGCATTTATTTTAGGGGAAAACCAGAAGCTGGAGTCCTTGCAAAGAGCAGCCAAACTGCTTTTAATTGCCACTGTGACCACAATCTGATATCACACAAACACTGAACTACTACCACTCCTGTAAAGGTTACAGGATTTGTCTCATCTTTGATGAACCTTAGGCTGCTGTTTCATATTCTAATGGAAATTAAAGAGCTAATTACATACAGTTTAGACTACACATGAGGGACACAGGCTCAGCTTCCCGCTGAGCTGGGAAAATTTTAATTGTTTAGTTAGAAGAGCAATCTATTCTGAGACATGCAAAAGCAGCTTCTGATTCTAGGTTAAAAGTCATTAGAGCAAGTTATGATCTTACAACTATTAGTTTCCTAATTTAGATCGAGGAATAACAACTGTAAGGAAAAGGCAGTGACTGTGCAGATTAAATCATTAGACCCACAGTCAGCAGAACTAATGTCCGTTAACCTAAGTGGCAGCATTAACACCCTTCTTCCTGGCATGGACCCACCACCGCCGTCGTCCATGTCCTGTCCCCCCGCCCCTCCCCAATCTGCGTTTCTGGAAGAACACCTGGCTACAGCAAAGTGAGCCAATTCCAGGAAAAAATTAAGCAGGAAGACAGCAACTGGATTTGTTTGGCTGTGGGATTTTCCACAGTAACCTGGAGTCCACAAGCAGCCAGTGGCAAAGGGAGTGGGTCCCCTCCTTCCCACACAGACCCCTTAGGACACTAAGGATCCCAAAGCCGTTTCATTGGGAAATGACAGTGTGAAGCTGCAGGCCAGAAGGAAGGAAAGCACCATTTCTCTGGCCAGCATCAATGTCACCTGAGTAACCGCCTCTCCTCTCCTGCCTGGCCAGGCCACCCGAAAACCTGACAGACGGCTTCCAGCAGAGACAGGCAGCTGTGCTGCCACCTCCGGCTGGGGGCTCATTGCGTGGATCTCGGGACCTGCAGGACGCTAATACACCAACAAAAAAAATGAAGCAGAGGAAATTCAAAGGCATTTTATTTTTATCACGATGAAAAAATGTCTCCGTGTTTCAGTAGTGAATGCGAACACATGGATTTTAGGGAACTTTTAATATTGGTTACTACTTTAGCTATTCTCTTTTCTCAGAAGCACACGCCTTCATTCCTCCCTCCTTTCTGCGTCTGCCACCATCAGCTGCATACAGTCCACAGTTAGCAAGGGACGTTATTTAAAAACCACTAATGTGTAGGATTTAAATAGCATCTTTGTGCTGACAGATTCTGTGTTACTGTGCGGAAGGGGGAAGTAACAAACAACAACAATAAATTAGAACCTTGCAACAACAGTGAGATTTAACGAGAGAGCATTCACATAGAGCTGCTGAGGGCAAATTAAACGAACCAGGATGGATTACCATCTGTTTTGGGCAGTCTTACTTGGCAAGGGTCTAAGACCAGAAGGGACTGGTGTATCTTTGCTGTCTAGGTCACCACACCATGCTGCCTAGAACAGGCTCAAGCCCCAGATTGAAATGAAATAGTCTCCTTCAACTTTCCCACATGCCAAAGCACCACAAAGCAAATACCTTTTGCATAACCCTTGACAAGTTATCTGCCATATTAATCTTGTGATTTGCTCAGTTGAGTCTCCAGATTTATCTGTTCTATTTTAATTGTGGCCATGATTCAATCATCACATCCATTTTTGGTGGTATCAGTGAAACTGTACCACATTTATTCAGTAATACGCTCACTTTATTAAAAAGATAAGGAAGCAAATATAAAATGAAAGCTATTAATAAACATCAGACTGACTTAGTACATCAAATCACCATATGAGTACTCATAATTTAAAAGAAACTAATCACGTCAGTCACTGAATTAGTGCATCTAAGGATCTGGGCTCCATTTTCTAGGGACTACACAAACATGCTATAAAAAAAGAAATGCACAGCCTCTGCTTTCAGGCAAAAATATTGGGTAGCTGTTTCAACACCAATCATTAGTTAGATTGCCTGATATATTGGTGGAAAGTGCTCAATATTATAGGTCCAAGAACAGCATAAACCATATAAAACAGAATAAAACAGGCTGCCCCCCTTAACCCTTCCACAGTACTGGCTGAATTGTCACTGAGCTTCACTTCTAGGGTGAAGATCCTAGTGGTGTGAAGGGATCTGTGTAGGTCTACAGCACTGTGCTTTTGCCATTCTGCAAAAAACTGCTGGAGCACATGAAGGTAAAATATCCAGTGTGTCCCCTCTCTACCTGGATGATCTGGGAACAATCTGTACTTTAGCTATGAGTGGACTGAGTCTATGGACTAGCGGTCACTGCTCAGGCAGAGCAGTGGTGACTCCGGTCTCTCAGCTGGTGTGGTGGGATAGTAAATCCGTATCTTTCTTTTTTCTTGAGCTTAGGTACACAGAGCAGACTTTGCCTAGAGATTTCCATTTGTCACCCATCACAAACAGGGCAGAGACACACAAGACTTCATAATGATGTTACATGACCTCTGAAGAAATACAGGTTAGAATCTATAAACACAGCACCATCAGTGAGCTCTCTTTGGAGAGAAACGGCTGGAGTATATGATAACACTGCTTAATACGTACTCATATAGTCCACTGACAGAGAACTGTCGGGGCAATAAAAAGAATACTGTCTTTACTCTTTTCAAAGTTTCCCCAGCACAAGTGTCACGACCCACCATATTCCTGGTTCTCTCTTAAATAGCAGAAAAGTCGTCATTCTAGGTGAGCAGAGCTTTTGTTTCTTACCAGAGAAATAAAATTATTATATTAGGGCGGTTACCTTCTCTCAGTCCTTGTTACTACAGAGTTAACACATTGCTATCGGAAGGGAATACGGCTAATGAGAATATTTTATTTTTGGCCTCTTCTGGGTTTTGGCACAGGTAAGTGAACATGTGCTGGCCCTCAGTTCACCTGGGCTTGATGAGACTTAGAGCAAGGAGTTCCTGCTCCCTCACCTCTTGCTCCCCAGCTGGGCAATTATTCCCTGTAGGGAGCAGTCTCCCTTTCCTAGTGCTGGCACAGGTGTCTCCTTCAGCTATTCAAGCACAGCGAAAGAGGCTGATGTCTAGGAGAGTCTAGGCTTTGCAAAGCTCTGCTATTCAGCAGTGATCAGGAATAGCGTGAACCAGGGAGTCTCTCTGTGTCAGTGAGGAGCATTGCTTACACTTGCCGTGACTCCCATGAGACAGGAGAGCACAGCTCCTCCACATGAAAGGGTCATCAGTCCACTTGCATCGTCAGTCGCCAGCAGCATTAAGGGAGAAAGCACGAGCCCTGCTATCGTTCGCACTACAGATGCATTCATCAGACCTGGATGCTTCATATAGGATCATTTTGCTGAAGCCTTAACTAGATGCATATTTTCTAAGGGACATCTGTGCAGTACCTCAGATCACATAGGTACCAAGGTGAGAGGTGACTCTGCACAGGAAAGTGAATCCACATCTAACTCCAGGGTGTTTGGATGTGAGGTCTTGATTTTCTTCTTTGTAGATGTAGAGAACAGCCCCCGCACTCAGCTTTACTAACCTCCAGCTGTAAAACAGTATACGTCACGTGGCCTAAAACCACAAGGCTGGTCAAACCCCAAGATATTAATAAGCAGAGAATTTCCCCCTTGCTGCCTCTTGAGCCTGTAGAGAACATTTACATTATTTTGCAAACTTTCTTCATTTTCAAAAAGTCCAGAAAAATACTGTCTTTAAATAAAAACAGCTTTTCATATAACCCCAGGATTCTTGAGCTCTGGCTAGAAAAAAACATCTAAGTATTGAAAGTGTCTGAAGAAAAGAAAATATGAGAAGTCAGAGCCAGCAATACTAGCATTTTAAATGAGAATGTGAATTCCTCCAACATGTGGGGATAGTCAAAGAAAAGAGAAGTTGAGGATCGTGCTCAGGGCAGACAAGGGCATCGCTGGAAAGTGAGATGAACAAAGAATTTGGCAGAATTCAATTCACAGGCTGCCTCAGATGAAGCAGGTAAAACTTGCCCTCTTCTTAGAGCCCTGTTGTTGTTATGGTTTTAAAACTTTTTTCCCCAGCCTCCTGCCTATCTTCCTGCTGCAGATTTAAAGAAATAGAAGGTGGGTGCATTTTAAGATGAAGAATTAAAAAAAAAAAAAAAAAAAAAGCCGCCCTTATCGTTCTCTGATCTCTTTCCCAAAGCTATGAAATAGCTGCTTTTTAGCCATCCAAACAGAAAGTGCTTGATGCAGCCTGTGAGTGCCTGACCCCTTGCAGAAGGAAGCATTCCGTTTCACGAGACCACTGCAGTGACCGAGTCCCTTCTTGTGCTCCGAGGCAGAACGGGAACGAGGGAAGGCTGGCAAGGGAGCCAGGGAGCAGAGAGCCAAGAGCGGGGAAAAGGAAGCAGAAAAACTACCAAGACAGACAGAGTGGAGGAGGCTGGATGAGAATTCAAACAGTCACAGCCAAAATGAAAGGCTAAAGCGGAGCGCTATATTTAACAGAACTGCTCAATTGAATGTTTCTGGAGAGCTTAAGTTTTGAAGGATCATAGAGTTACAGAGTAACTTTAACTTTAGTGCTTCCCTACTCTGTTCATGACCTTCACTGCTCACATCACATTTGAATTTAGGTGGTAACTTCTCCAGACTGCATCTTTGCACCTGGCAGTTCTTTGAGCAGTCGTACATACCTAATAAGGCTTTCCAAATATTATGTATTGCTTAATTTAACACCATTGTCCTGAAGTAATTGCACACTACAGAACACATTTAAAAAATAAGATTATAAATTTGGCTTCGATAAGAGCTGGGGAGCGCTGAGAGTTTAGGAGCAATCTAAACTCATTTTAAGACACTGCTTGCAGAACCAAGTAGGATGGAGAAAGATCTTGAAGAAAAGCTAGGAAAGGGCAGTTATGAGGAATTCCACTGCTTTTGCTCACAATTTTCTGATTTATGATCCTTTCCAACAATTGTAAAATAAGCTAAATAATTAATATTACAACACAGAATGTTACACCATGAATACATTCTGGTGGAGTTGCATGGAACTTCAGCCAAATACTCCATGTTGCCAGCTTCATTTAATTCTAGAGAACATCCTTAGATTCAATAGCAATACACTGATCAAACCCTATTTGGTACCAATATACTGATTGTCCTGGTGGAATTTATATTGTTGAATATGTATCTGCTGGGTCACATTAGATCGTATATAAGACAATATTAAAAATTTTTGACAAAATTACACAGGATTACATCAAAAGCTATCAAAATAAACTAGCATAAAAGCAAATACAACAATTTAGACAAGTGTTTGATATTTGATAGTGTATTCAAAGGCATCTTTTGTATTTTCAGAGGCAGGAAAGGGTTCAGCTTGAAGAATTTGAAATAAATTATTTGGAATGTCTTTATTCAATCCACACAGTAAAAAGCACTGTCCAGAGTGGGCTCAAAACCGTGACACAGATGAATTGCTTAATTCTGTTTCTACCTGAGGAATGAACTGGATATTGTTTAATTAGGGAGACATATTTTAAGATGTTATGAGATTGACTGGAATATTTCAGAGACCTTTCTAGTTTGCTGTTAGAACTGAAACACAACAGTGGATGTAATGAAAACAGAACAATTTGTTTCTTCCCCAGGAATCTGCTGTTATGGAAATTACTATGTGTTACAGAACCATGTTCTTGTAGACATATGGCCTAAGCCAAAGTCCACCGAAGCTGGCAGATTCAGGAACAGACTCATAATGACCTGGCTAAAAGTCAGAACATGGCTGGACGTATATCACCATATTCTACTTGCTTTGGTAAAGTTAAGACAGCTACATCAGCTCAGAATATAGCCTTATTCATCTCAGGCAACAAGGCGGCACGTTCAGAGCACAGACCAGCTCCATTGCAGATGAGTAACCAGGAGTTTCTGAGATATGGCAGAACTGTATTTAATGACGATCTTCTCCAAGACTTAATTACGCTTAATGCTCTCCTGTGACAGAGTGAGGTGACGAGAGAGACTTTCTCACACCTGTTTGTCAACAGAAATACCAGAGCTAATAACAGTAGTCTCTAATAAATTCCGACTTGAACTTCAGAACATGACCAGCTGTCATCTCCTCCTGTCCCTGCTGGGAGACAGGGACAAGCCAAGGAGTGTAACTCCCACTCTTAATTATTGGACAAGGAAGTTGCCATGACACAATTGCTTCTCCCATTATGTCAGGTTTTACCAACGTTTTCAGAATGCCAGGATCTGCTTTCCCACACAACAAAGGTCTAGACCCGAACCCCTGCGGCAGCTGCAACCCTACTGCCAAGCTGCAAGAGACAATACCACCAGCACTGCACGTGTTTTGGTGTGCGTGTACACGTGTGAGAGAGAGGATAAGCACACAGTTCAATTCATGCTGCTTGGTTTCCATCCTGAAACACAAGGAAACGTGTCCGTGATGACTTCAGCTGTCACTCAGCAGAATACCAGACCCCATCTGTTCTTTAAATAAGAAAACAAAGCCCTCCGCTTAACATTGGAAGATACAGAAGGTTTTGACTGTAAAGCTGGATAAGATTCCTCCTTTGTTTGCAGCTTCCACTGGATAGTCAATAAAGCAATTCTGAAATACTGCGGAAAACAAGAGCTTTGGATCTGCTTTGTATCAGTATGTGCTTTTGAAGGAAAAAAAAAGCATTTATTTAAAGGAGAGATGCAGTTACTTGATGGTTTGTGATCTGGATATAAACATAGGCCAAGACTAAGAGGAAGACAATATCCATGAACTTGTCTGACCTTCACCCCTCCAAACAGTCCCCTCAGCTCTTCTCTCAACCCTTCCATGAACTGTTACCTGTTCCCAGAGTTGAAGGGGCTGCAAGATTTTGCCAACTGATCTCTTAGCCTGTTCTTCCCAACACAGGGAAGAGAGCCACCTTTGACCCTCACACCAGGATAAAAGGAAGGAGAGCACTGGAGAGCTATCACAAACAACTCAGTCAAGCTCAGCTGAGCCTAATACGGAGCACAGCCAGAAAAGTGGCTGGGGAGAAAGCTCAGTCCAGTGCATCCCTAATAGTCCTCTTAAGTGGACGTGTCCAGCAGATCCTCCCCTTGTTCCCACACTGAAGCTTGAACTGCACAACCCTAAGAGATGCCTTCTGAAGCTAGAGGCATCAATGGAAATATGGGAGCACTGCGCACACACACACACCCTGCCCAATGAGGGCACAGCCCTCCTGGAGGAGGCAGCAGCTTGCAGCCAGTGTGGTTTTGGCAAACTGCTCTTGGTGCATACGGTAACACAATGAATCACCATGCTTTTCCCCGCTAATGGGAATTTACTGAGAAATCTCAGAAGAATTACACGAAGCTTTGACAATTACAGCCAGGTCTATGAAGCAATCTCCCAGTGGGAACTCCTGCCTGCTTGCCAGGTCTCTGCCACAGCGTAGGGCTGGATGAGCTCCCATCCTCTTGCAGGTAGGGCTCAGTCATGCTTGCTGGCGGCACTCCTCCCTGACTCCCCTGCTCTTCCTCACGATACAGGCTCCGACCCAGCAGAGCAGGCACTGGGTAAGAGAAACCTCTTCCCTTTTTCAGGTTGCAGTGATGAGGCTGGGGGCCACGCTCTGCATATAACCAGGCGCACAGAGGAGACCTGCACTCTGTTGTCTTAGCCAGGTGCTTGTCTGTCCCACCACCCCACAATACAGCACCTGATGGGCATCTCAGGAGAAGATGCCTGCAAGAGCTGCTCCTGGACAGACACAAAGACCTCGAGAAGTGATGGGAATGCCCAGAGGTGTGGGATTTCCTGACAATTCCCACCGCAGGACCCAGGAGGGTGCCTGAATCCCCCAATATAGAAGACTGGAGCCTCTAAAATGCAAGCCCACAGAAAGACACTCAAGCAGGAGATGACCAGCACTTCTTACAAGAGAATTCAGAAATCACAGACTTCCAGCCACGTAGAGGCTGCAGGCTGTGTGCTCCACATACAGAGGAAGGAAGAGAGAAATGCAGTATCAATAATTTTTCTACTGCTTTTTTTAGATCTGCAAAGGTGCTAGAAAAACTGCTTTCCTCATTCCAGTTAAATAAGACTAGCATTTTCTTCCAGTAATTTCTAGTAGGGTGCACATTTGGTTTCCTGTAAACTGTAGATTCATGAAGACAAGCCCCCACAAACCAGCGTGAGTAGGAATCATCAAGATTTGTGTGCATGTCATTTTCAAAAAATGCCCGCAAATCATTTATACAGCAGGATGCATACATGCTGGCAGTGAGCAATTAATCAGGAAACAACATTTCACATCCCTGGGCTGGCATTTGAGGTGGGGCCTGAAATACAGTAGGGTGGAGAAAATGGAACCGAAACATCTTGTAAGTATAGGAGAGTTCTCCGTATACCACTAGACAGGAGAATTACAGAGGAAACAAGACTTGCATGTGCATTTGCCAGGGATATGAGGAAGAGCTGCTAGCATTTGCTGAGATTTCTCTCCAGGCAGCTGCCTGCTTCAGTGTCTATTTTGATTATGAGCTGTGCCAGCGATGGAGGAGCACGCTGCAGCTCCAGAAGCCTTGGCATGTCCTCACTGATCTCTTCCTAAATGTTTCTGAGCTGTGTTCCTGGATCCCCTTACCCATGGATCCAGAAGGATTCTCCAGTTATTCCTCATTCCTCTCCCATAATAACTTGTTACCCATCTCTTACAGCACGTAAGAAAAGAACAGTTCCTGCTGGAAGTAACTGACAGATAACTATTTAAGGATGCTTGAATACCACCAGGAGAACTGAGATTTGAAGGGAATCCATGCAACACTGTTGCTTATGTTTCACAAGAGCAAGTCCAGGCTGTTCATTTGAATAACAAGTTGATTGCAAATTCATGATTCTTGCCATTTCAGGAAGTTGTCATCACATACTCAAAACCTGAAAATCTCTAAATGCTTTTTTAGTGGGCATGGAGGGAATTACAAACCGTAATTTTGTGACAAGAGTAACTAAGGCTGATTATCATCCCAGTTTAACTCCTACTGGAAGGAGTCAGGGGAGCATGAAAGCAACCATCAGCCTGGAGTCAGTCTGCTGAGAAGGGAGGAGGAAATGTTCCTTCTTTTGCCTTAGTAGACCAGCCTTCAAAAGCAACTTGAATAGAAGCAAATCTCCAACCACACAGTGGAAAAACATACAGTTGAAAAGCCAGCCACTAGCCCAAATAAACAGTGCAAAGGCTGGTTATGGTTTCTGTACCGGTGGTTGCAAATTCACCTTTTTAAACTGAAGGGGCTTTGCACACACTTCACAACACCCCACCCAGTGGTGGCAAGCTGGCCACAGTGGCCATGATTTAAACCCAGGATTTTCAAAAACAAAAATCAGCTTCTCTAAGCACAGGGTCTGTCTGATCTCTTTCAAGCTAGGATGAATAATACAGGTATGTTTAAATTTGAAATATTCTTCTTGTGAGCTTTTTCTTCCAGCAGCAGCAGATTCCTATCCTCTTTTCCCAGCTGAGCCAAGATATTCCTGAATATTTTATAACTAAAAATCTTTTACTTTTTGCCCTCCTATGTAGATTCCCACACCCTGCAGCCCAGCATGACAAGTTCTTTTCTTTGAAACATTCAGCCACTTTCAGTGCGTCTTGTCAATCCTTTACACCTATTTTAATTGAATATTTCAAAGCAGAGTGAGATCAGAGCACTCTGCCTGGGTGGGCACTCACTGATGATGTCAGACTCTCCCTTCTCACCTCTGGCTGAAGCGATCAGATATCTCACTTCTTTGCAGTGAGGGTATGGTGGATGTCACAGCCTAATGGGTGAAAAGGGGTGATAAGGGAGCTTGAAAAAGAGTAGATAAAGCATGCTAAATTAGAATTTGTTTTCAGGAATGGGTTTGAACTTTAACTCACACAAAAATCATGTCTCGCAATTCTGCAGTTTCATGACATCTCTGTTCTAGCTAGGGCCAGGAAATGCAAAAATCAGTCTATTTTTAATAGTAGGTTTCACTGTTTTTTTTCCTCCACATCTCCAAGTTTGGATGCCTGGATCATATAGGTAGACGTAGCACCCAGCTCTGCTTTAGATGCAGTGTAGTAGCTCTCATTGTAGTAGCTGCATCCAATCTGAGTTCTTTCCAAAGAAAATCAACGGGAAAAACTAGAGACTTGATATTACTCACACCAGAGTCAAACCAATGGATACATAAGTTTCCATTCTGGTATAACATTTACATATTTTAAAATAGAATCTGAACAGCTATTACTAAATGACTATTAAGTTTCTCAAGCAGCTTGTAAAACCTCTTCTGGATAAATAAGAAAGTAGTATAAAATGGGATGCCCCTGTACCTCAATTGCATTTCTTTGCTTACAAGAAAAGCAGCTTTTTAGAGGGAAGGATTGCAGAGGGAATGGCTGTCTGAACCCAAAAACTCTTGTCAGGACATTCTGAATATTGGTGACCATCAGCTGCATTAGCATCAAACCACAGGCAGACAACTAAAAGAGGCTGCCATGAGAAAAGTCCTGAAACTGAGTGCAAGCGAAAGGAAGACAGTATTTTCTTGAAAGCAAGACAGCCAAGGAAATACCGCTAAGACATTTTGACATAAGAGTTTTTGTTGGCTTTTTTTTTTTTTTTTTTCTTTAAATCATCAGTTTGTTCTAGCTGGCAATGATACTGTGAAATTAATTATTTCTGTGTGTTGTCCCCGGCAGAATCCCCTGCAATTCCTTTATAAACTCCTATCTCATGCTCATTTCTTCATCAATTTAGAGTCTTTCCTTCCCATTAGAATTAGTTGTTTACAGTTGACAAATATTATCTGTATTTTCCTTGCAAAAATGATCATAGGGATAAAACTTCCATTTTTACATTCTCAAATAAAGCTGAACAATTATGTGTCTTTTGGCATAAACAGGAACATGACAAGATTTCTTTTCAAATATTTTTCCTCCCTTAAATTCTCTATTGTGGTATTTTGGATCCAATGCCTGAACATTCAGTGTAATTAATTAAGCTTTTTATTCTCAAGAGTATTTTAGTGGGATTTGCCAAAAAATGTTTGGAAAGTGGCTGTGCATTTAATAATACGTGCATTGGCTACTGTTCCAGGATTCTGTAGGAGTGGATAGCCACAATAAGCATAAAACATTAGTTATGTCTGGGAACTGTGGCCCTGTTACGTGAATGTGGCTTAAAAACAAGAGACGAATGCCTGGCTTTTCTGTTATCCCAAATGATAAATAACATGTCAGACTGAGAACACAATTACAGGTGAAATGGGTAAATTTGCTCAGACTGTGAAGGGTAGGGTGCTAGCCATTTTGGTCATCAAAAGACTGGGGCAATAGATGGAAAAGCAAAGAGTAGACATGTAGTGGAGATGACTGAGGCAGCCTGAGCGCTAGAAGAACTGGCTACTGAGACCAGAAGTGGAGTGCAGAAGATGTCCTGTGCTTAAGTAACCTCTAGCAGGTCTCTACTGTTCATAATGATCTGGGTGCAGCCTCTCTCTCATGAAGTCTTATATTAATTTTTATATTTGCTTTCTTCCTTACATGTTTATTCTACTGTCAGGGTCACTGGAAAATAGGTTAATAAAATAGGCTCCAAACCCAAACAGAAAATGCTATGTGACTTCACACCACGGTCACTAAACCATTTTTTTTTTTGGTACCCAGGTTACCTAGCTTAGAGCTTACTCAGGGATCTCAATGCTACAGTACGCTCTGCAGCAGAAAAAGGCTTTACTCATTGTCACTAGGAGCTTGGTCTGCCTCCAAGCACCTGTTTGCACAGGATCTCACGTGTTGTAGCCTTACTACTACTGTAATATCAATAGCAATGAAAAAATAATAAATCTAGTCACTCTGCTTACAGAGGTTTTCAGTCAATGAAGACATGTAGGTTACTGGTTTCCCAGTCCTTGAGCCGATTTAATGTTTCATTTCATTGACCCCAGAAGAGAATAAATCAGTTCTAATGTAGTGCAATACATTGCCTGAAGTTGCTCTGAAAGGAAAACCAAGATGCATACAGCTTTGTCCGCAATTTTTTCCTCTGTTACTTCTAAGGTATAATAAACTAATAATTAAAAATTTGAGATCCTTCAAGTGCCATATGTGTTTTTTCAAACAGCTTCACTTCATATAATTTTTTAATCAAATGTGTAGGAAAGAAGCACAATGAAGGCTGACATATGTTTCTGCACTAGTAAAGAAGGGATCATATTTAGCTTTGATGCAAGCATATGCAGCCCTTATAGACTGCAGCCTGCCACTGATAATTGTTTTGCCCCATGTGTTTAGAAGTGTTGGGATAGACTCTACTAGTAAGATACCCTACAAAATATGGGCCTGACCCAGCGCTTACTGAAGTTAATTGTATTGTTTCCGTGACACTAGCAGAGATGATTTTAAGCCCCTAGAGCAGAAGTTGGCTCGCAATTGTCCATTTTCTCTCTTGTCATTCACAGGAAAGAAATTCTACAGGGCCTTTTCAAAGATGATAGCTGAGTTTTAAATTCATGCTTTTATTCTGCTTAAAGAGAACCAATTTCTTTCAAATAAAATGGTCTTTTTAGCAGAGTTCTGGCACATGTTTCCTGGGTCAACTTCTAATAATAGCCTGTACAAAAAAACAGTTGTGACATTCATTCTTTGGTGCAGCAAACATTAAGATTGTAATGGTGATAATAATTGTGTTTATTTTTGCTTCTGGACAAATGTCATCCATTCTCCATCCAGTCGTGTTGTGCAGTGGGCCTGAGCCACGGCCTCCATGAGGATCAGCCGGCACAGTTCCACCTGGCCCAAATTCACAACAATCTGCTGAAATATGGCAATTTTAATTTTTTATCTATGCTTTTCTCACTGCTGAATAGATCTCCTGTAAGAACCATTACTTTAATTTATGTTAAAACATTTCAGCTAAAGATAAGCTGAAATAATAGGTGCTAATGATGCATTTAAGATCCTCTTGCTGCAGAGGATCACCTTGTGTGTGTTATAGAGGTCCTTCACCTACTCAGTGGAGAATTACGTTCAAAAAGTAAACACACCTTTGTTTGCCAGCACCTTCCCCTCCTCCAGCTGCCCTACTGCCCTATGCAATTCTTACTACTGAAGTCAGATTTTTTAATTTTAGCTGTTAAGTGTTTAGAAGATGTTCTTGCTTAAATAATAACTTTTCAAGGTTTGCATTTTTCAATTCAGCAGCATACACGAACATCCCTTTGCAATGCTCTTTCAGAAAGATTTGTTCTTCTATAACTAACCCTATGTGGGAAGTTATGTCTAGGTTTGTGAACTCCTTGTGGCCCAAATGGTCACTAAGAGTGATCCATTGTCTATTTTTGACAAACATGAAACAAAACTGGACCTTTGAATTATTAAGAACTGGTTAGACAACCCTAGGGCTTAGGCACTGATTTAAGCTCAAAATATTTATGATCAATTTCCATCACATCACTTAATCCCTCTGGTTCACTCAAGAAATGTTTGACATTCAGGTCACGAGTTGTGTGGGGCAGCAGCTGTCTCGTGTAAATGTATCGTAGAAAAAGGGGATCCCCAGAACTGGCTAGGGATTCTTGTATGCCAAAACCTTATATACAAGTGTACTGCTACAGAAATTCAGGAGTTTCTTCCACTGAATTTCATTGTAACCAATGAAGTAGGTTAGAAATATTACTTAGGAATGTGCCAGATGATCTGTCAGTAAGCAATTTATCTCAGAAGACAATGGGAAATATTTAGCAGTGAGAGAAGTTTGGGGGTTTTTAAAAATTTTTGTTTATTTATTTTAAACTTCTTGCAAACTGCAGATGGCCACTATTTATGCCTGGTATGTGTGTGCTCAAGGATACAAAAGAAAACAGTTTAAAGAGATGGTTTTTCTTATCACTGCTTCGAGTGATCTGACATGTATCCCAAAATTCTTCTGGGAATTTCACACCATTTTAATGCCAAAAGAAAAAAAAAAAAGAAAAAAGAAAAAAAAGGATGTTTCTGGAAGGGCTATGTATATATGTATTATATATGGACTGCAGCAGCTAGGTATAGGTTTCAAAGATAATTTACAGACATGGGAGAAATGCAAGCAATAAATATATATTCAGATATGGGCATTTTGGAATATTCCATGTTACCCCACTCATTCCCCTACCCTCACAATACCCTTGCTGTGGTTACTTTACCTTCACTAACACTAACAGAAGGTTTCGCAAGATTTGCTCTCACAATATATTCTCCAATAGTCAGCGTGTAGTGATGATCATTATATACACTCTTTCTTTTCTTTTGAGATGAATACATGCTATTACCTCTGACTGACATGGTCCTGTATGTGTCACATCTATGTTTCAAATAAATATATTAGTGTGATTAAGCATTAGACACAGGTAACACATCAAGACCTCACCAGTTGACTTAAAATCCATTTTGGTCACTACTACCATGAAGTTTCTTCTCACAAGTAGCGCACTGGGTTGATATAGCAGGAACTTGACAATTAATTTCAGCTCTCCCTTTGCCATAATGAACCAAAACCAACTTCTATTCCCACTGAGAACAAAAACTCTTCCCCTCAAAACACACACACAAAAAAGCCTTTTTTTTTTTTTTTTAAAGGTGAAGTCTTCCACCAATTGTTTTTAACGCAACTGAAGAATCCAACCACCACTTTCCATCTACCGTCTCCACTGCTTGCCAGACAAATTACCTGGACAAAAGGCAATGCAAATATTCAGTGAGTTTATTTTTCCAGCAGCCCTGAAAATTGCATTGCTTTCAGCTCTACTTGTATAGGACAGGTAATCTTTATGACCCTTAAAAAAAAAAAAAAGAAAAAGTATTTTTCCCTCTAAATCTGCATGAAGAAAAAGAAAAAGCATTTCTGACATGCTGTAAAACAAAAGAACCACACAATTTCTATTGTAAAATACTAGTTTCTTTTATAGAAGTATGGAAGGCCATCTGCATCTGGGGTCTAAAGAAGTTGTATTTCCCTGCTGCCACCAAGCTGGGACCACACTGCCCACTGGAGATGGAAACAAGAGGAAGGACGAGAGTAGGAGGGAGGAAGGGCAGTGGGGGTGAGAAAGGAGGGACTGATGGAAATTGTATGTTTGTGATAGATTTCTTCCAATTAATTCTAAATTTGTAAAAAAACAGACTATTTGAATATCTTGTTTAATTATAGTTCAATATATTTTGAATATATAGTTGCACATATATTTTAAATGCTGATATATTAAGAAAAACTAAAGGATTAGCAGCTGCCTACTACTAACAGAATCCCTTGGAGGCATATTACCTGCACACAAATTACTTGAAATAAATATTTGAATATTTATCTTCTGCAAGAGTTTAAAAAATGTTTTGCAGATCAACAGTCCAGCAGAGTAATTCTTTATAGCAGTCCGTATTCTCTGTATGTTTACTTTTAACAGAATTGAAGTGATTCTTTTACGTACCTAATTTCTTGTTTCCCCCTTCTGCTTTCATTAACAGACTTTGATTTAATAGTTTTTGTTAGAGACATAGTTCATCACTGTACCAAAGATGGTAGCATCCAGCAATTTACCTGTCAACCTCTTCTCAATACACAAGCAATTTTTCATATAAAAGAGGAACTTACTGGAGCAGTGGTCTATTGTTATGGCATATGGACCTATTAGTGAAGTAAATTTATCATTATACATGACATAAAAGATGCATTATCATCCATTAAGTTCAGGTAGAAACAAACCATTGGATGCCTACCACTGGATCTCTCTCACACCACAATATCCTTTCCAGTAAAGCGTGTGTGGTCTTTGAAGAGTTTCCCTTCTAAATGGTACCCTACAATTAAATGTGCACAGCTTTAAAATGTAAGCCAACTGTAAGATAGTAGCATCAACATTTACTACTACATAATGAGGCCCAGCCCAGTTAAAAGTCCATAAATTATTACTTGCTTTACGAGGACAGGAAACCTGTTTTTGCATTTAGCTTCTGTCCTGCACCGCCCCCCCCTCCCCCCCCAAAACAAACAAAAAACCAAACCAAACAACAACAAAAAAATCTTTCATTACCTTTTTTCCCCATTTTAACAAAGCAGTATCAGGCAGGGGAGGGGATCTGCACAGCCCTGGGCTTCTAAAGCAGAGGAACAGGACCTCCAGGCAGAAAGCCACCATGCCCCAGAAGCACAAAGGGTTCCCCAAGGCTTTGCTTAATCATAGTCCTAAAAAACCCTCTAGTTTCAATAAAATTATTTAAATAGCAAAATTATTTTGCATTGTCACATACTATGGTGCTGCCCTGAGAAAAGCGTGATTCGATCTAAATTTACACCTGTAGCTGACTAATTACAGGAAGACAATTTGTCTATTGAGTTTTGCCTATTTTAATTCTAATAATGCTCTTCGGCAAACCTAGATGTCTTTTTTTCTTTGCATTCTTTCCCCAAGAAGTAAAACCCAAGATACAATTGGAAAGGTCATTCTCCCTTTTCCTTTCTCTTCTCCTCCACAGTGAGAAAATGTTCCAAGTTAAAAACACCCCTCTACCTGCTGTAGCCGGCCTGACCTTTGCCCATTGAAGTCTGTTGGAGTTTCACACCAAAACTTTAGCAAGAGAAGGAATCATTCAAAAGCACAGAATGTTTTCATTTAAAGGGTGATTAAATCTACCTCAAATTCTCAGGACTGATCTATAAAGATTAACAGCTTTCTTCATGTATTTTCTACTGTTCAGTTATTTTACAAATTTTGCCACGGCCTTAAAAGAGAGGAGAGAAAAAATGGGGAGGGGGTAGAGGAGGACAAATTCTACAATGCCAAACCTTGATTTTGAAGTAAGCAGGACTCAAAGTCTAACTGCCAGCGGCAAGAGCCTCACACGTCACGCGTGCTGCTTTCCAAGTAAGCTCATGAAGTATTTTGTCACCAGAAAGCTGATGAACTGAGAGCATTGGTGTCCTATTAGAGAGAGTAGTTTGTCCTATTACTGCTGAGCAGACATGAAATTGAGGACACCAAGAACAAACACCCAAATCTTGCACTACTTTTGATCAAACTTCTGCTTGACCTCCTTCCGTGCTCATGAAAAACAGAAAGAAACAGTTAGATTCCACCCTGATAATGATGGTAAAGTCCTAGGAAGTAACATATGCAGCAGTGGACAGTTTTCTTTCAATAGCTGTTAGATTCAAAGGCAAAAATTATATCTAGATATGTCACCTCAATGTTGACTACTGGAGAAAAGACATACTCTTACTAAGTGAGGTAAGAAAGCAATAGGCAGAGGGTAACCAACGTTATTTAAAACATTCACATTGAGAAAAGATGATGTTTGGTGGACTTTTCCATTTGAACAATCATTGAAGAAAACATCCAACAATATTAACAATTAAGAATCCCTTGACAATCTCTCGGTCAGTGCAGAAGAGATGCACAGATCACATGCACAAGTGTGGACCTACATCACATATCTGCAGTGCTGCTGCTTAAGAAATTATGATGTTTTTTCTAGCAGTGATATGGTCTCAGCTAGCTTGAATGGAGCACACACAGAGGGGGTGCCATGCAGGAGTACGAAGCTGCACTGGGTGCATTCAGAATTGGTAAAGGAGGTCCCATGGAGTTATCATTTAGTTGAGAAGCACACAACAGCCCTCTCACAGCATTTGCACTGTTGGCAGCCATTGCAAACCAGTTTTTTCCTTTGGTCTGTTAAAAGGGGTAGGAAGATAGGTTTCCTAAGAACTCCCATCACCCCAGGATGGCACCGCATCATTGCTTCAAAGGGAACTGCTCGTGACCATGAAGAGACACTGTCTGACTTATCCTCCTGCCACTGACCAAGCCCACAAGATATGGCTAGAGGAATGAAAGGTGCTTCCCCAGGTGCTTTCTGTTATAAACTGGTGAAGGGAGGAGAAAATTCACTGAAATCTCAAAGACCTCCATTCGAATGTGCTTGCAGAAGCATCTTTTTATCTATCAAATGCTTTTGGAGTCCAATTAAGCAAAGTACAGAAAGGGATGGAATAGCCCCGAATAACCTTTGCACAAGATAATGCTTGTACACCAAGAGCGCAAAAAGCTATATAAGTTATTTAAACCTATATTTTTTTGTCCATTTGCGGTAACAGCTATCACTGCATGCTGTGTGTCAATGGGCTGACTTGTCAGTGGACGAAGCCTGTTATTAGCCAATGAGTAACATGGTTTCACGCCCCTCAGACCTTAAGCAAGGCTTAGCTTTCACTGTGAAATATGGACATATTGGCAACACATACATTTTGGAACATTACTGGAACATCTGGTACAGTTCAAAAGTATAGATTCTTTAAATTTTACCACAGTGCCAGGCCCTGTAATGAGTATTTAGCATTAAGTGTAATAATTTTGATTTATTGAGTCTGTCCCAAGCTCTAGACATCTGTACATGATTTGTTTTAAGAACAATACATACAGATTCCAATAGGCATTGATGTACACTCAAGTTCCAAAGCATTGTCACTCCAGACAACCTTTCCAAAGCATCGACATCCCAAACAGCGTCTTTTCTGGGCAGGACCAAGTATTAAGCCTGATGTACCCAAGCTCCCCTGAATGACAGAGAGAATAACTAGTGAGCATTTCAGAATAAGGCAAACTTGAACTTTAGGATGCCTTGAACTTAGTCCGAAACAAACGGAACATAGAAATAATAATGCTAAAAAAAAGCAAAATATAATCCCTAGATATAATTCACTGCACTGATCACAAGATTGCATTTACTGACTCTAGGAGTACAAGTCCTTGCATGGCAGCTACACTCAGTTTTAGCACCAGGGAGCTCATAGGGAAAAGTTCCTAAAGTCAGACCCTAGTGCAGTGAGCTAGTATTGTTCATCCTCAAAACAATCCATCAAGCACAGGCATACCCTTTATCCTGTATTACCTACTGTTGTTCAGGCCCTCCCTACTGTTAAACTTCCTTTTATTATGAAAGCAAATAGTATCACCCTGAAGACACTGTTGGTCTTCTGTGCTTGGCTGCCCCATTCAAGATGTTGGATCGAAAGCTGCTTCCCACGCAGGGATGCAAAGGGTGGGCTCTCAGAGTCAGTGTGGCTGCATGGTCCTGATGAGCAGCAGGACCCTGGGGGTGAAGAGCCCTGCTGAGTTCTGCGCACCAGAAAACACAGCCTGGCTCCAGGCACATCTGCTCACACCTACAAGCCATGAAAGCAGCGGTAGCATCACAAGGAAGAAGGTCTGTGACTCTTTCATCCAGTGAAACAGAAAACCGTCCAAACTTCTCATGAGTCCCTGGATGCTCATGCCATGCTCTTTCCTCCATTCTCCCCTGCCTCATGGTGGAAGCAATTTGCATTCCTTGTCCATCTCGCTGCTATGGGATAAGTTTCTTGGGCTATCGCAAGCAAGTCACGTCAGCCCAGGTCTTAACACCTTTCTCCCCCACTTAATATATTTAGGTATGATGAGACAGTTGGATTTTCAGCTCCACACCTTTGACTAAGCTCTGCAATCCAGCTAGGTATTTACCTGTAATTTCTGGCACAATCTTCTCTAAATATGTGAAAGTACATTTGTGTAAAAATACTTCCATTCGCCATTCTGCGTTTTATTTTTCAACCATATATTAAAGGGAACAGTGCTGTCCTTCAACAGGGCATGTATGAGGCATTTGGGTACAGCAGCAGGAAGGTCAACAAGAAGGTTGCCAGAAAGCCTACCAGAGGACACAGTGCAATGTTCTTTCAGGCCAGAGGGCTGTGTACGTTTTCGTAATGACTGTATTTTTCTCCTACTGCTATGAAGTGTCTTAGATGGCAGTCTCTGGTATTTCTCACCAGACTATCTCACTGGGACATTTCCATCTTAGATGTTAAAGCACTTTGGAGTGAAAGCTTATTTAAAAAAAACCAAACCAACAAATACTTTAAATTCACCATCATGTGTTTCTCCAAATAAGAAACCAATATGAGTGCGCTGCGCCTTACACAGGAGGGGGTCAGAAGGGTACTTTACCCATTTAATTGTTTACAGCATTAAAAAAATATCAGTTAATGTTAAGGATTTATGATTGTGTCCATCACAGTCAGTTTTAGCAGGTAGTGTTTTTCTTTGTTTGACCAAGAAGACCTGACTATTGTAACAAGGATTGACCCTGTCAGCACTGCTCAAGGCAGTTAAACATAAGATGTTATCATTGGAAACAAATAGCTGGCCCTCTATTTTTATGGATGGTAGAAGCAGCTTGTTACCATGGCAATGTTGCATTTTCGTATTTCGAGGCTACAGTTGAAAGGGGCAAGCAACCTCTAAACTTTACCAGTGATGCTTGTGGGACAAAATAGAAGGCAAAAATATTAGCCCTTTTGTTGAAAATACATTTGCAGTTTTGCGGGAAAAACGCTTAGGGTATTGTGTGTGTGGTTACACTGTTTTGTAACCTCACTCTTACAAGCATACAGCTCATCTTGGTGTTAATTAGATTAAAATTTTAGTGCTGCTCACATCACCTGCCTTCATTATCCACAATGTTAAGTGGACATGGGTGAGAAAATTAACATTTTAAATTTTATTATTGTGAATTAATTAGCAGAGGTTTTTACATTTATTTAAATACAGATATTTAAAAGCTTCCCTCTGGGATAAAGGAAAACATTCCCTAGAAAGGGATGGCATTTTAAGATCTAACAAGCAGTACGTATGCATGCATACAAGCAGATATTGAACATGCACATGAGAACTCGTCATCAGCTTCACAGTCATTTAAGCATCAGGTGAAGCATCTTACTTCAGGAAGGCTCATTTGCCCAATTACAAGAAAGGACAGAATAAAATGAGGGAAGCATCGTCAAGCATGCTAAGGTAGAATCTTTCTAGCCAGACAGCTGCCGTCAGTCAGTGCCAATGGATTTTACCAAAAGGATTCTCACCAACATGCCACTTTCATTGTCTGCTAAATACAAACAGAAATCAGAAAATGGAAGGGTGGACACACAGGAACATTAACTCACAGCTCACTGTATGGCAAATGTGGAGTAATACTTTAAATTTGTCTCACGAGCAAAGTGCTTGAAACCGTTGTTCACGACTGAGCAGGCTCAGTTTGTCCAAAATAGAAAAAAACACATTACTTTGATTTAGAGTTTTGTGTTTGAGTATGCAAGCTGGACAACGGCCACAGATGGAAGGAAGAGAGGAAGGAAAGGGAAAAGCAAGGATGATACACACAGGAGTTCTCTCACTATGGTCTAGTAATGAGCTTATACCACAAAGTCTTAGATGTCTTTTAAGGCTTTCTTTTTAAAATAAGTATTCAAAATTTATTAATACTTCAGCCACTTTCCTAGCTCTTACTAAATTTCTAGTTAGGATGATAACTTCTGGCTTCCATAGCTCAGTGCACATTTTATGAAAGAAGCATTCCCATCCGACCTTCAGTTGCCACTTTCCAGTTTAACCAAAGATTCCTGTGTTATCTTGCTCACTTAATAGGGGAGGGAAATCCTCGGGCAGCATTTTTCTTTGGTTCCTCTCTTTACACTCTATTCAAAAGAAATAAAAACTTCCTGATACAAAAAGTTAAGATTTTTCTCTTTTTAAAGAAAGCTGGTCCAAGGCAAATAGGATGGATTGAAATGTTGGCCATGAAAACCTCTTGCATAGTGAATTACCCATCTGTGGGCTTGGAACAGAAACAATGCAGACCTCGTATTTGGACTGATGTTACCATTTAGTGCTCTTTCCAACAAACCATTCATAAAATTCATGGCTACAGCTGATCCCAGTTACTCTGTTTCTTTTTGCACATTTGTCTTGGAAAGTCTGTTCCACATCTTTACAAAGCTGCGTGCAGAAGAGTAATGTTTGACCTACAGCAAGCTAAAGGCCCAATGCTCTTGTCATGCAGCAGTGGTCAAATAGTCAATTATACAATCGCTGACAGTGTATTTGATGATTTTCCATTTCTCTTCATCTGTAAAACACATATCCTCAGAAAACAGACAGCTCTGTAGGTTCAGCATTCGTTCTCATCCCTTTGCAGGAAGTGGGAGCCATGCCGCTGATTTCAGTGAGAACAGAGATGGACCCAAATGCAGAACTTGGTGAACCTAAGCTGCCACATTTCTGTGAACTCTAATTTCTAGCTATTCCCTCATCATTACTTGCCCTCTTCTTCACCCCGTCCTCCTCATTTTTCTTCCTAGAGACATGATAACTGAGGTTTTGACAAAAAGATCTAATAGCAGCAAGGCTGGTCTCATTGGGATTTTAAACAAGAGATTGTTTAATTTTTGAGGGAAAATGTCCAATTAATGGTGCTCTCTCTTCACCACCAAGTCAACAGAAGCTGATGCTTCTCTGTAACATGCTTCTATTCAAAATAGGGTAAGACAGGGAAAATGTAGGAGGATGTTCCAGTGGCTTCAGAAAAGGACAAGGCAGGTCTCAACTCAGTTTCTAGATGCATCTCAGCATGCCTATGACATGAGAAGATACCCCTATGGGTGCACAGGGCACTTTAGTACTTAGCAAACTATAGTCTTTCTGATGACTCTAGGCAGAGTATTTTAGTACAAAGAGACATTATGTGCCCGCATCTATTGAATTTAGTTGCTGTTGGGATTGTCACCGATATATCTTTACTGAAGAGAACAAGACCACCAGAAGTCACATTTGATAATCCATAGCATTCATATAAGGTAGCAGCTGTACTGTCACTAAAAGGTATCCCTTGCCTCTCCACTGCTTCCACTGCATTAGATAACAGCTTATTTAAAAACATCACACTTTGTGCACCAATTAATCTGAAGCAAAAGAAGATGCCATTGAAATCAAGTTGGCAGAAAATTTAATTTCTCAACTTTCCTTGGAGCCTAAAATAAATGGGTTGTATGATGGACATGGAAGGATAAATGGGAGCTGAGAAGAATGTTTCGGTAGCATTGTTTGATCCACTTTTGAAAAGACGGTTTTGCCACATGTCTGCTGTAGAGAGACTGAGATAAAGGATGTTCTCATAAATAAAGTGCTGGAGGCTATGCCATTGTCCTCCTACACGGTACACCTGCTTTTCATCACATATCCCATCAGATAGTTCTCATGGCTTAGCCTGTTTTGCATTTCCATATGTCTTCAGAATACTTTTCTGCTACTTAAAAAAACAAACAGCCATAACAAAGCCATCAAGAGTTTAGCTATTTGCCATGCCTTATACATCACAAAAAAATAAAAGGCTCGGACCCTTTCTCCTCCACTCAGAGCACAGCAGATTAATTTATTTTGCCTCTCTATCTGTGGAAGAGCATTTCCATGATGAAAAGTCAGATGCCAGGGAGAATTCAGTACTGTATTAGGAAATGAGACATCTGTTATGGTAGGCTCTGGCAAGGAATGATATTCTGTAATTGAAATGCCCAGCATCTAGTGGGTATCTACTCAATAAACATCCTCATTGTTGATGGAATTGTTACAAACAGAAGCTTCTTAGCTAGTGAAGCCAGCAACAAGCCTTGCTTCTCTGCATAGAAAAAAGTCTGTCCCCCATGCATATAGTTCACAGGGTGAGAGCAATGAGGGAGACAAGCAAAGACAAATGTATTTATTTAGAGAGAATGGATGAACCTCATTTCCCTCCTGAAAACTATTTTCAAGAGATGTTAATTCTCAATGTAGATATTGGCTGAGTGGCTAGATCAACATCTGGTTTGCAGTTATGCACAGCTGCTTGAGGTTTATGAAACTCCATCATCAAGATTATAGCATCTTTTGGTTGCAAATCCTCAGCAGTAATATTCTTTAAAATCTGAAAAAGAGTTTTTCCTCTAAAATATTGGTCCACAACTTCTACATTTGATATGTTATCAATGGGAAAGTTTCATCTGATGCAGGTAGCTAGCTAGCCTACTGATGGCTCCATTATCTATACAAACTTGCATTTTTTTCTTTTCTACTTTGTTATTTCAAATTTTAAAAGCGATACCTGTCCTATTCTTCCTTTTACTGTAAATGCAGCATCATGCCAAATAAAGTCTTATTTAAGAATGACCTGGAGTCATTAACTTGTCATGGAAAACTCAAGTTGGAGAAATATTACATCTCTCATCCAGCAGCTAACATACACAAACTCCAGTATATTTGAAGCAAGCTGTATTATACACAAGAGCAAAAAAAGGTAGGGAACATGGGAATGGCAAAAAGAATCCAGTTATGTAAGAGACAAAAACTGCAATACTGCTCCATGTACACAAAAGTTTGCACTTGCACAATTCACAGGTGAAACAGAAAACATGTTGGGATGTACCAGTTCAGAGATCTGAACCCAGGGCTAATTCTATAAGTAAGGTTGCAGATCTAAGGTGAGCAAACATTTGCTTTTTGGCAGTGATCACGTAACTACTTCCACCTCTGGAAAACTTTCTGTGGTCATTTTCTAGAGCTTGAATGAAATAGAATAAATGTTACATGACATCAGTGGCTTAGTTCTGATCAAAACTCACCTGTGAAAGAAGGCAAAGCAGTGGAACAAGTTATTCTCTGTATATACTTTAAAAAGGGAGACGAACCAAAAAGAGAAAGTCACTTTACATACAAATTCAGTTTTACCACCGTACTTAAAGAGCCCAACAGCAGAATTGGATCATACTTTGTCATCACTGACACTTCAATATCCCTTTATTTATCTGTAATCTCTTTCCAAATCGCGTTCGCCTCGCACTGACAGACAAGAAGGAAAACTTGCTACTACATTCTGAGTATTTAAAGATCTGCTTCCCTTACAAGTGAACTGCTTTTTGAGTACAAGCTATGAGATACAGATCTCAGATTAGAGAACCTATTTGTTATTCTGATATAAAACTTGTTTCTCAGTGGTTTAATGCTCCTAATATTACCTTCTGCTCAGTTTAATGATCTTTTTATTCACTCAATTATTTAGTTTTACTACTAAATTTGCACTTAATCACATATCATTTTATGATTATCAATATTACTATAATAAGAATGCTTTGAGTTTCTGTGGCACTGCTCACTCAAGACTGTTTTGAAAAACAAATGAACACTCCGAGTGACCCAGTTTTTGCTGATGAAGCAACGAAACCACAAAAGGGTGGAATAGAAAAGAAAATGAAGAAAATCCGAGTTTCTTGGTGTGAGCACTGCAGTCACTACAGGATTATTCCTACTTCAGCTACACTGTCTTGTCCTGCAGCGTCTATGAATGCATTTAATTCACTATCACATTCTTGTTGAGGGTAAGGGGTTGTGGCTTACAATAGAAGGAAAAAGCACAGAAATACCTTTAACTGAAGCTGTTTCACATACAACTTCAGTAGCAGTTCACACCATTTTTTAGATGTTAGATTTTAATAGCCAGATACATCCTTCTGATTTAACTTAAAGGAAGGTACATGAGGCGACAGTACTGCTTCCAACATGCTGGCTGCACAAAAGACGCTGTTCAGCAATTGCCCATCATTAAGGAAGCTGTGACAAGGCGAGTGCCCCGCCACAACCTAAAACAGCGCTAAGTTCAAAGTCTGAAACTCCTTCGGCTTCGCAAAATCCCCTGACAACCCAGGGCAGGGATTCAAATTCAGGAAGAAAGAGAAGCAGCACGTTAATGCATGTTATCAGGTACTTGGAAACAACGTATTTTAGAGCATGAACAAGGGCATCGAACTGAGGGGGCACAAAGAACTTTAGCATGTCCAAACAAATTAGACCTCGACTTTGTCATCTTTAAGTTCTTCAAACACCACCTTTTGAATTACAGTCAATGTAAGACCACACTGGACATGCAGATTCTCAAAGCTGTCATATCCCATGATTTGCAGGCAGTAATAAGGAATGTTAAGTTATTCATGCTTTCGCAAAGCCCAAAAAGAGCAAACTTCAGAATTCAGACCAACTATGTCCTGGCCTTTAGAAATTCTTCACTTAAGGATAAGCTTGGTCTTCTGGCTATTTTGCAGTTAATCTTGATTATAACTAGTTATCATTAGGAAATGGGACAAAACTACTTTTAACTACATGTTATCTGCAAAGCACCATAACTTGCCATTTTATGAGACTACATACTTCTGCTTCTATTGTTCACCTTTAGGTGACATAAGCCCTGCAAGGAACTTATAAATTGCTCCCATCCAGCCTAAGCTTGAAGATTCTCCATCTTTTTACATTTGTTTCCTATTGCGACCTGACCTCATCACAGCAATTCTCCTTGCATGTTGGTCTCCACAGCTATGACTGTTAGCATTTCGTTAGTTGCTGTGCCTGAAACATAGGGCTCTCCCACCCATTTCCCTCTTTCAAGGTTTCCCAAGTTACTACTAGACCTTTACTGGATTTGATTTCTGAGAAAACCAGGGTTTTGGCTAATATTCTATAAATATAGTCTTGCTTTTGTGGTACTCCAATTGACCACCCCTAAATAACTTCATATAAATGTATAGCTGGGTATATAGTAATTATTTTAATATATAGGCACACATAGGGAAGAAGAGGTATAAAGAGGTGATTAAAATAAGAGGTGTGCTCAGAGGTGAGAACTGTAGGATCTAGACAACATGAATATAAAATGTAAGCACAGGGATAATAGAAAAAAAAAATCAAGACCTACAGAGACATCTTTGTAAATGTCAGTGCAGAATGTGACCTTTTGGTATCTATCATACATTCACCTGTCTTTGTTTGGGACTGGCATCTCCAATGTCATTTTCCATTGCCTTGCAAATCCTGTAGTGTCTGTTCAGAAATACTGCACTGGGAGGATTCAAGAAATAAGGCAGACACTTTCAGAGACCACAGGGACAAAAGTCTCTTCTTAAAGTGTCCTGGAACCTTAAGATTGCTGTTCTTCTGTATCCAAGATACTGCGTAAGCATTAGTTACAACTGTATTTCATGCCTGTGACCACAGGGCTCCACATTCTTTGGATGCAGGTGGAAAGGAATACAAACATTACACATTGATTTTCTTCATCTGGGCACATTGTCTGAACCAACATGGGTTTTGAGGTACACAAAGGCTACTATCAGCTACTCATAAAAAAAATCCCCCTCCCCCTCATTTTCCCATTTTGATGTCATTTTTTTGAACTAGCAATACACCATGAAAGAAAATGATGAACCGATGCTATCTCGGGGCAAACATGGGCACTGAATCCTGCCACTAGCCTCTATCACTGTTCCCATTAAAAGAGCAGGCTACAGAAACCAGTGAGGTCCAGCACGAAAAGGGATGCTACACAAGCCTTGCAGCTTGGTCTTTGCTTTTCACCTGATAACTGGAGGAAGGGGATGTGGGAAGCAGATTAAAGGTGAAGAGAAGTTATTCTATTAACTTAAATGGGACCTAGAGGACCTGGATGTGACATAATTTTCTTATGACAGTACTGAAACACTGGTGTCACCAAAAACCAGCCAGATTTTACATGATACTCTTCACAAAGCAGATGCTATTCCAACAAGCACTCAGATGACATCATGTTCTCATTGATAATTACTAGGCTTGTACCATCAAACGGAGGTTGAGGTCCCCATCCAAAGCATGCAGTTGGGACTATGTGTCAAGCACTGCAATAGCAGGGCACATTAGAGAGAGCTGAGGTTCTCTGCACAGCAATAGAGCTGCAGTTCAGCTGTGTTTCTGGGTTGGAAAGATTTCATCATCTCATTTTTTGCTTTGGCACTGGAGTTTTATAGGGGTATACTGGATTGCATAGTAAAGCACTGACTGGTAGATGTTTCATAAAGTAGATATTTTTAGTTATTAACAGTTTTTTTAAAAAGACATATAATTCCTCCCCCCCCCCCTTTAATAAAGGGGAAATAAGAATATGACCTTCTGACACTGATGACTAGAATAGCACACATGAAGACACTGTTGATTATCCTAGCTACTAGCAGATCTTGTCTAAATGGGAGGGTAACATTTCCAGAGAAACCCAAATCCATTTCTCTCAGAGGTGTAAAAACACAGTATTTTTGTTTACTGTTCAAAGGAGTGGAGAAAGATATAAAAGAGACAGAAGCTGCTACAGATATGATCAACTGGAGCTAATCTTGCCTCTGATGTGCGAGTTGCTTAATCAGTTCTGTAAGTGCTTTGTTATTGATGCTGAAAGACATACTACTCATGGAAAGCAAGCATGCGCCAAAGCGGTTCACTCAGCTGGGGCCTCTGAGCACATGCTTTCCTGAATCCCTCTGCAGAAAGCTAAAAGCACACTCAGATTTTAGCCCCTACTTACATGTTCCGCTAAACGAGGATCTTAAGGCACCTACCGGATCTTGATTCCTATTCAGCAATGCATTTAGCTAGGTACTTAGCAAATAAGCCCCCAAAGCAAGCATTGTGGAATAAAGACCAAGTATCAAGGCGGGCATGCAATTCATACACGAGGCAGCAGAAATAAGGCAGTCATGCTAACCTGTCCTAACAGGGTAGTTTCCCCAACTCTTGACAAATCACAGCTTAGTTTAGAATAAAAGCCTTCCTCTACATACATTAATAGTACCAATACACTGATAATTTACTGATACATTATATGGAACTGGATACCTACTGCAAGAAATACCCATTTGTGGTATTATTTTAGCACATGTTTGTTTTTTGCAGATATGTGTTCATGTAGCAAAACAACTGGTAATTCATTCCAGTATAAATATTTGGAGGTAGGTTTTTCATTTGTGGTAGGGTTTTTCTCTGTTTTTTAAATTATTTTTATATTTCCCTCCCTCCAAACAAGATATTCCTCCTAGAAGTTGTTTATGTGGAAAGTGGAAGTCTTTTTTTCTTTTCAAACAACCTGTAATTCAGATTAATATTTGCAATTTGAATGTTTCGTTTGGTTAACATCAAACAATAAAGATATGCCAAGAAAAGTTACAGATTATATATTACAGCATCCCAGTAGCAAAAACACTGCAATACCAAAAAACACAGTAATATTTGTACTTCTTTCCTTTTAACAAATCTCAGGCTTTTAATTTTGAAAATAGCCTTAGAAAATAGCAATAGAAAACGAATGCAAAACTCCTATAAAATGCATATGTCTAAAGACCAGACACAACAAACGTGGAAGGAGAGCAGCCATGGACAGATAGCATCCTTTGGCTCATTCAGTCTGCCCGACATCTGCAGCCCTTACTCCTTTCTGGTTTCCACTAACTTCTTTGCTAAGTTTAGTTTCATTGCTCACGTTTCCCTTTCACTGCAGCCTGAATATGTTTTACCTGCACATCCCTTTCTCTGCAGGTGATTCCCACAAGCTGTGGCTCAAGACTCACTGCTGACTGGCAGTGTTATCTCCTTGCCCGTCAGGATCACAATTATTGATTTATCTACTACTGAAAGGCTGAAAAAATGAACCCACTTTATTCAAACGCTCTGAAAAAAGCAGATCTGAACACCACTATTTTCAGGAACCTGGGGCTGTCTGAGGAGAGGGGGGAGGGAGACGATCAAACATGTTAGCTAGTTTATTAGCAGTTAATAATTTTGATCAGCTCCAGTCACTGGTATCTTCTTAAGAGAATCATATTTTGACTGATAACTTCTCTTTATTTCCTGCAACAATCCATCTGCAATCAATAGATTACCTGACAGCAGCTACTCCTGGGATGCACTGGTCAATACACACATGGAAAGACAGTTTTCTTACCGAGCTAACTGTGTATAAATTCCTGCTGTCTGCATCCACCTGTGTACCCTTTAACAACTACTCTTTATTCAGAGCTGCTAGGCCTGGATATTTGGAGAGAACTATTTATGACACACAGACACCAATCCTTCACCTCCCAAGACAGACCCCACATGTGCTTGACTTATATCATTTGGAGATAAGCAAACAATTCAGAGAAAGTAACCTAAAGGTATTTGAATGCACTTTATTTTCCTACTTGTAGAAACATGGGGGGTGTGTGTTCAGTCTTTGAAATTATTCATGTTTAGAAAAGAAATTTCCCCTGCTCTCTACAAGGATGAAGCTGTTCACTATCTGTTCACTCTGCATGCTCAATACCAACATCTGGATTAACAACTGTCAGTGGTCACCTGTCACTTGATACCATTTTCATTACTTTATGGAAAAAAATGATATGATAAAATTTGAAGTTACAAGTACTGCAGGCCAGATCCTTCTCTGCTTGTACAATTACCTTCTTCTAGGACTTTGGTAAGGGACCTCCTGTCCTCCTGTGTGTGGCATCTTTCCGTCATAGCTTTGCACAGACTTGTCTGAGGAACTAAGGATATTTGATTAAATTTCCCCGTTAAGTAATAGCTGCTTTAAAAAAATTAACTATGTAAGCTTTTCTCTTGGTTCAGACCATATCTCCTCTGTTCCTACATGCATGGACCATCTTTGGCTACTGATTTCCAGAACATGTAGTTCTACATCCTCCCAAATGACATAGAAGTGGTTTTATATACAAGAGTTTTCTGAGGTTATAAATGGAAACACAGAAGAAGCCACAGTAAGTCATTTTGAGAATTTAAGTCTGTGCTCTAGCCAACACATGAATGGCTCAGGCAAACAGACGTGGAAGAGATGATTGTTCCCCATGTGCAATGATCGTCCTACTTTTTAAAACAACTAGTTTAGCCACTGTCACTCTCCTAGTCCACCCAAGCCAACGTGCATAGCTATTTAGTTTGCACTGTCAGCCTCCACTGCTGCATGCTTTATTCTACACCACTTTTGGAGCTCCAAAAGGGAAGACGACGCTCAGGCTCTAGCTCCTGCCAGAGATTTCCTGCTGGTAATTTGTCAAGTAAAAGGAGCAAATTCTTGCTTCCTGGTATCCAGGCTCAGGACACCCTCCCTCCCCCAGACTCAGAGATATCCTCCGGCAGAGCGGGCATTTCAGAGTGTTTTGCACAGATCATTGCACCTGCTTTCCTGACTCCCTCCGATTTCTCCCCTCTGTCCCTCCCTTCCTTACACTGCAAGGCAGAGAAAAGCATCTGCCTCTAGGATAGCACAGGACCTAACAGAAGCCCCATTCTTGTCTTTCTGGCAAGGAAATAGGGTTAGGTGCTTCAATAACACATCATGCATGGGGAGTGGGAGGGGGGAAGGGATGAAAGAAGACAGCAATTTCTGTCAATATGTGCCATTTGGGTGTCTGTCTCATACTAATTTCAACATAAAATAAAAACAATTTATCACTAACACAATTTATTACCTATTTGCATTTCAGGATCTTAAAAATAGAGCAGACAAATCATAATGCATGATGCCCCTAGTGATTTCTATTCCCTAATTACACAGATAACTTGCTTGATTAGTGCTATGCTTTGTACAACAGGACTAGCTGGAACAGAGAGAGTCTTTATTTACTTCAGAAGGGCTCTGGATATGATTAGCAGGAGTGCATAAATGTACATTAGTGCACATTAATGCAGCAACTAATCTAGACTGTGGACAGAAACAATATGTATTGTATTTTTCCACCCAGAATGTTTCTATTTGAAAATTCCTTCCACAGCAAGTGCCTCTGAGGTACTTACTTTAATTTTCGTGTTGCAATTTGTAATTACCTTAGATTGATACCTCTGTTTTTCTAAATAAATTGCTTTACTGGCAAAAATATGCCCTCTTTGTAAGCAGATTATATTTACTGCCACACAGCACACTTAACTTCTTTCTCATTGGGAAAGGAGGGTTCAAACTCCTTGCTGTGAGGGTTTTTTTGGTTTTGTTTTTAAATACATCAAGGACATTTTCTGTCCAGAAACACAGCTGCCCTGTAAATATTGTGGATGGTTCTGTCATCCACCTTCTTACTAAGGATATTTGCATTTTAGGGACTTCCACTGGGATCTGTGCATCAGTGAGGAGCAGCTTTTATACACAAAAACTGGCACCCCAGGAAAGAGATGGTTTATATCTCTGTTTTCTAAAGATACATTTGCTGTGGCCTTTGCTATGACATACATGCTAATTACTCACCATGACAAACATTTCCTATGTAATATAGGAAATATAATAATTTATATGTCTAATACAATGGCAAAGTCCTTAAGTACCAGGAAATGGAGGGGAAGTTCACTTCTTTTGTCCGTGGTGCCTCCAGGCCCCTCCACATCACTGCAGCTGAACAACAATCCAAAGGGCACCCACCACTGCTCCGCAGAAGAGGGACATCCCGCAGGGGGACAAGCAACACCCTGCTAATGAATTCATGTTCCTAAGCCACAGACAGCATGATCCTTTTAAGAGGGATGGGAACTATACATCACCTTAGGACTTTATTTTCAGAATTTGCAGAGATAGGTTGATTTCAGTAGCACGCTTCACTTCACATTTGAAAGAGCATCCTCCCTCCCCCCAAGTCTCTGGAAGAAATGCCCTCTTCCCCAGGTTCCTTTCACCACTATCCATTTTGATAGAAGAGTCAATGGTTGTTTTAAAGTTATTTAATTTTTTAATGCAAGACCCTGAAAGTTCTACTGTCCAGAAAGCTCTTGGCTATGTTATCATGACATTCAGTGACTGATAGTTAGCATTGTGATCGTCTTCAACAGAGTTTTCTATACAACAAAAAAAAAAAGGGAATGAACAATATTCTGTTCAAAAAATAAAAAAAAGATTACTTTAAAAAAGAAATATAAATCCCAGGAAAATGACAAGATGTACTTAGTAGTTGCTGCTTATATAAACCAGATTGGCAAGTTTTCTCTTCCTTCCTTACCTCAGAAGCAATACGCTTACCTTCCTTACACTTACACGCAACCACACACTTAGCAAAATGACTTGCATTCCTCCTAAATTGGCTTTAGTGAGACACATTGTACTGTAACTTCTCAGATACATTCTGCTTGTCTCTTGCTAATCAGGTTTCATGGCTGGCAGCCAAATGGATGATGCCCAGATTTCATGAGATTTGGAACATTGCAAATTCCTGTTCTGCTGGGTACCTGACCAAGTCAATCTGCAGCCTTGTTGACACTTAGCTGAGTAATTTCATGAAGGTAAATGCCAATACCAAATCACTAGAAGGATTACAAAGACTGTGTGTGCTTCATGTGCATTGTGTATCACCATGCTAAAGCAATACAAAGAAAAGATGGTGACGGCAGCTGAAAGGAAGGAGGACACTGCAGAATGGAATTGTCTTTAAAACAGCGCAGCTGGTCATACTGATGCTTTGGAGGCTGCGACACACTTCAGATGAGCCTACAGCTCAGCATGCAAAGAGCAAGTCGGAAAAAAATACTTGGCACTTTGTTTAACTGTAACCAGACAAAAATGTCTCACCTTCTGCCTTCAGAACTGGGTAGTTAGATTAGAGACTATGAAATCGCATAGCTTTTCTGATGGGATGCTACTCTGCAGTATCTATCATTTAGCTTTCAATTTCTTTCCAAGAGTTATGGGTCAACGGCTAGAGTCAAGTATAACCACTTCCTCATGCTTATGGTAATTACTAACTCCCACTTTATCACAGTGCCTTTTATCTGAAGTATCCCAAAGCATTTTACAAATTCAGCAAGACATCTATGCTGGACCTGATCCAAAGTGCATTAGGGTCAATGAAGTTAACATACAATGCATGTAAACATTGGATAAATTGCTTACAATTGCATAATTACAGTTGAGGGCATCCAAACAGCCTTAACTCTGCCCTATAGTGATGGAAACAATAAAAAACCCAACAATTGGATGAGTCTTCCAAAAACAAGCTGCATTTTTTGCAGCTAATCCAAACTATTAAGACTGTATTAAAAAACTTAGATCATAATCATAATTAATGCGTCCTGTTGGCAAAGGACTGAGTTTAGGTTATTTGCATACCTTAGCTGAACATTCCTATTTTGAGATTTTTACAGTTTAACTATCAGTCTGAATTTCCCAGATTTAATTCAGTCTATCTGATAAACTCAGAAAGAAATTATTAGGGTAGAAGAGATGACTAACACTAGTTCTATTTTAATACCGTATTTATCTGTAACTAGTGATCAAAATGGGATTGTACACATCAGTATGCCATCTTGACACTTTCCAGAGCACTGAAAAATGCATACTGCCCCAGAAAGTCTTTAAACTGGAGACATACCAGGGAAACATCATCCTCTGCTTCACACTTTTTTTAATGCTCTTTGCTTAAATATCCTCAAGTGGCTACTGTTAGAAATAAGACACAAGTTGGCTGGACGTTTCACCCGACCTAGTGCAACAACAGTGCTTTTAATCACACTTTTTAGAATATAGGCCTTGGGCTTTATACAAAGACTTTTAAAGGGTTTAAGCTAGCAAATCTATAGACCCATTTCAGCCATCGTCTATGACTTCATATATCCTAACAAAGGCCTACACTGAAGAACTAACATTAAAATACCTCATTTCTACCCTAGAGTGGGGCTCATGTTTTAAATGTGGACACCACTATTTTAAAGTTGCAATAAAAAGCAATTGTAATTCTGTCATCAAGACAGCTTGAAGTCCATCATTATGAACACTTAAATGTTGTTTTGAATTTGGCTCCCCTTCTCTTCGTGACATTGTTGGACTTTTACTGAGTAAATGACCTACTAAGTATTTTCCTATGTGGGCTTCTGTTTTCCACAGCACTGGAAGGAAGAGGAGATTGAGAAGAACTAAAGAAAGAGCTGGGGGACAAATGAAGTTTAATAAACCAAACAAAGCACTCTCTTAAGTCTGCTATGGGAGACACAGGGACAGCACTTTAGAACAGAGCGGGCGTTATGATCGGTGCAGGTATCATCCCCCACACTCAGTATCTGCTCCTAAAGTGCTTCTGCTAGAACAACGCAATTCCCATCTTTCTTCCCAGTGACTCGCACAGAGCATGCCTCAATTCACATGGGAGGGGTTACGGCAAAATTGTAGTGCTTGTGAGGTACGCTGTGTTGGCAGCCTCGGACACCACCACAGTAGACTATTTAGCAGACACACTCAGAACAGGTATAAAACAATACAAGCAGATGTCATTTCCTCTACTGGAAAGAACTCAGCTCTGGAAAAGCTTTCCTTCTGCCTTGGATCAGGCTCCCCAGAGACAGCACAGCTTTTCTGCCAACTGAAGCACAAACCGATGCTGTCTAGCCCAGCGCGCTTTTTGTGATAACTAGACTTGGAGCATCTACTCATTACACAGTGACAACTACATTCAGCAGTAGCAACCTTCAGCCATTCAGATGTCTGTTCTGAAGATATAGAACATTATATTGTTACAGAACAATATATTATAACATTTCATTTGTCTGAAAAATGTCACAGTTCTTCAGTTTTGAATGGAAACTGTTTTCACAACAAAACCCCTTTCTGTGTCAAAGCGGAAAGCTTTGATGAAACCCTTCCAGTTCAGGTTTGCAATAGTATCCTGCATTACTTTAATAACTATATGTTGTCTCATCACTTTCTAACATTTATAAACTAATAAGCTAGGCCAGCTTACTAAAGAGTATGAAAAAACTCCCTTAACTTCAAACACTACAGATATTCATAAAAACTGTGTGAAGGTGAAAGGGAGAGGAGAAATCTTTTCACCATGAAGACAATTAAGCAGAGGAACAGGGACCCAGGGAGGCTGTGCAATCTCCACACTTGAAAGTTTTCAAGGTCTGACTGGTTAATGCTCTGAGCAGCCTTGCCTCACAACTAGCACTGCTTGGAGGAGGTTGGAGTAGAGGTCCCTTTGAACCTGAATTATCCCACGATCTTGTGAAAGTAATTGTCTGATATAATCACAAGACAAAATAACTTCAAAGTTAGTATTGGATTATCAAAGTATTTGATAACAAATACATTTGAGTTAGAAAAATTCCCCCTCTGCTTTTCAAGCACAGAAGGCCAAAAACCTGACTGATAAGGGCAACAATGATGATACAAGCTAGCATTTTACCATGGTATTACTGAGACTTAGACGTTCACAACATAATTTAAAATCTTTATAATGCACATATTAATGAACTACGTAACAGCCTAAATATCTCCCTTCTAAATGTCAAGACTTACAGTTGTACAGCTACTACCAGACATAGTTGACATCAGCAAACCAGACATTACTTGAGTCCTGAAGGGATCAGGTTTGATGTAATTCAATAACAAAGCACATATAGCTAGAAAAACTTGTGAAAGTGCAGAGGGCACAAAGATTATTTTGGCAACAAGATGAAAAAATGAGCATGTAAAGTGGTGACAGTTCAGTGACCTGGTAAACTGGCAACAATCCAAGACTACATGTTTCCATATGGAAAAAAACACTGGCTGTAACTATAAAATGAGAAAATCTTGCAAAGTCAGAGAGTATTTAAGGATCAGAGTTAAGTTGTTCAAGAGGAGCTCTTAGCTAACATTAAATTAGCAGAGCTAATGTCATCCTGAGTTGCATACCAAGGGAAATACATTTCTAAATATTGCATCCCAGTTCAGGAACCCATATTTTTAGGAATATGGAAATAACAGCAAGTCATAAAAGTCAGTCGCAAAAAAAGATGTGACTGTGATATTTTAATTACATGGCCCAGTCTAATTAATTAATCTAATGTAAATTTTAGAGGTAAAATTATAGTGCTTTTATGTTTGCTGTTCCCAAAAGCCACAAATAAAGTGCTCTTAAAGCACATCACAAAGTAAGGGCCTTCCAGTCACGTAGACAAAGAAATAACAGGAGGCAGTGATTGGCTCAACAGCAGCTTCAATTCCTGGGAACCACATTACAACAAAAGCCTCCAAGTCCCTAGAACACTCCAAAACCGAACAAAAAACCCAGTTGCCAGCTGGCTGTCATTTTACATTGATGCTCATTCAAAAATAATTTTCTAAGAGGCAACTGGTGCAATTCTGAATGCAGATACCAAAGGTGTGTATGTTTAGGACTCGCTACATTGGTACACCCACTACTGCATGAACCAGCAACTCCTATATTTAAAGTGATAGATATATTACCAGTCTTCAACTGGCTGTCAAGCTCTTCTCTACCTTCCTCCCGCTAGTCTCTATTGTAATCTATTTGTAATCCTAAATATCTAAAAAACTCAGAAGCTATAACCTCAGTTTAACATTGTCACCCTTACTTCAATGAGGCTGTGGACATGCAGCACATAGGATATAAGTGTTAGTGGTAAGCGTCTAATTCCCTTTGCCAAAGGCAGGAAAATTTGGATCGCCTTGAATACTTGGCATTGTGAGCGCGCACAAACCTGAAAGAGAATAATTAAGATGAACATTGGCCTGTTAGGTCTTTTTTAAATGGTGCTAGTCATAAAGGAAAAAAAAGAACCTTAGAAGAAAAAAGTGATTAGAAGCATTAAATCTGGTCATTTGGCTTAAATTCCATCCTGAGTCAGAGTCTAGGAGGAAATACAGACACTTGATCTCTTTTCCCTCCTCTGTCCTTTCCTTTCCCAGTGAACTAAGTGTTATGATACCCTATGTCACCCTTCCTGTTGTGACACTTCTATGCAGACCTGCTTTTTCTACTCTAGTTATGTCATTATCCCGATTTTAGATCGTACTATCCTACCTACCAGAAAACAAAACAAAATCTATTTACCAAGGAACTTGTCCTTTGTGCAGACATTTTGAGTAGATGATTTTATATCTACCTTCTTCACTTTATAGTAGCTTAACATAACAAAGGAACATGCTTCCTATTTTCAATTAATTAGAGTAACTGGGTATAAAACAGCTTTAGAAAGTGACTGATCTCCAGAATCTTTGCTCCATAACAGAAGCAAATTGGTGGGGTTTTTTGTCTGGTTGGGGTTTTTTTGTTTGTTTTGGGGGTTTTATTGTTTTAAGATGGAGCTCTTCTTTGTCAGTATGCTCATTATAAACTTTTCAAAACAAAACATTTCTGTTTAAAGTAACAAAAATATTAGTAATATATACAGCATAAGTTATATACCAGGGAGAGTACTTAATACAACACAATTTCTCTTCCAGTTTAGCCAAGATTAGAGTTGAAAAGATCTATTTGTCCAAACCCACCTTATTTAATTTTTTCCAAAAAAAGAACTTTCAGGGCATTGCTAACAATCAAAATTCTACGGTGCACTACAGACAGTACACTACAGACAACAAAATTAAACATAGACCTAACTTCTTTGCTAAATGGCTGCCAGAAATCTCCACAGAATCGCCATGGGAGGGGGGGGACACGGACGACACGACATACGGACGGGACACAGTATATTTTAGTATTGCAGGAGAGGGAGAGCACCTCCTCGCTGGGTCAAAACAACCCATTCACAAGAACACTGCTTGACTGCAAGAGCCTGAATGGGTTGTCCTATACCATATACTTCTCTCACTTGTATAGCAACTGAAAGCTTAATACTTACATCATGACATGAATAAGAAAACATTGCAGGAAAAAGACCATCCTAGCCACCATTTGACAGCTACTTATAAGGAGTATTGGAACAGGCTGCCCAGGGAAGTGGTTGAGTCCCCATCCCTGGAGGTATTTAAAAGACGTGTAGACGTGGTGCTTAGGGACGTGGTTTAGTGGTGGACTTGGCAGTGATGGGTTAACACTTGGACTCGATGATCTTAAGGGTCTTTTCCAACCTTAATGATTCTATGAGTAAAATTTCACTGATATTTGAGACAGGTGGTACCAGTCCATCTTTGTGATGTGGCGTGACCTGGCCTTGCCCATCCTGCCATGCCAAGGGAGGAAGATTCATCTTGCCATCTCCCAGGTATAACGCAGGCTGAGCAGTTCAGCAGGTGTTTTTGTTCACATTAAAGGCTTGCAAATGGTGCTGCTAATTGAATTACAAATTAACTCATTATCAGATACAGTAAGTAATTTCTTTAAATTAAGTGGAGATTAATTAGAATAGCTGGGCAGAATAACTGAAGCAAAATGGTCCCACCCCCCCCATCAACATCCAAATCTGTCAAATTATTTTAATCTGACAGAAATTCATTTGGGATTATCAAGTACATCTGTCAAACTAGCACTAAAGTCTTCAAAACCTCGGTGATTCTCCTAATATTAAAACTTACACATTTGATATCTACAATACTTGAGAATATCCTTAAAAATAGGGAGTTATTTAGCTATTTTTCTTGAAAGAATGGATTCAATCATGCATTTAAGTCCTTATGAAGGGCACACTTGTTTGTTGTTTTAGCAGATTAAAAATCCCAATAGAAAATAGCCTCTATTATCCTTTGAAACTTTATTATTTATGAAATTGTTATGAGTATCAGAGTAATATTCCCTGATAGCTAATAATTACACTAAGGTTTCCTCAGGTTATACAAATATATTCATGGTCATAGTGACACTGGAGCAATCAAGGTTATCCCTCAGATCGCGATACCGTGTCTATCTGTAGAACAGAAGACAATAAAAAAAACCCAACAGGTTTTGGGAAAGAAGATTCCAATACAGCAATTTAAAAAAAACTGTTTCTAAAGGAGGAGAAAATGGTCAAGCATTATAAATCATTATTAGCAACTGTAACATTAAGGACAAAGACAATTTAGAAATAATCCATCAACTGATCAAGAATTTTCTTTCTCCTCCCATATGTATAAGCAGTGCCACATGAAATCACCCAAAGCCTTACAAACAGCATTTTCACTGCTGAAAAAGAATGCATTGAAGCCTTTTCATGTGAGTCACAATAAAGTATATAATGATAAACTATATTTTAATTGGAGACTAGGAGAAGGAAATTAATTTCACCAACAACCTTCTGTGATAAGGAGACACACAGGTATTTGATGCCAGCATGGTCTTGGAAACAACTCTGTAATGTTCCCAAAAAAAAGTGGGATTCAGAACACCATATTTTTAATCCCAGAAAGAGGCTAGGTAGGGTGGGTCTGAGAAACATGTTGTAAGTGTGTAAAATATCAATTAACACCTCAAAATACCACCTCTCTAGCAACGATCAATAGCCCAATGGACTGGGAAGGACAAGAGGATTGTAACAGGCAACCACCCTTCCCAGCAGGAAGGGCTTGATTTTCTGTTCAGTGACTGAACAGCTGACAACAAAATTTATGACGGACACCATCAGTTATTGGAAAAATTCCATTCAGAGACATCATGGATAGATACATTTGTATGTGGATGCTTGAGGTGACAGATCCAGATTTTGTCTACCAAAGTAGATCATGACAGAAAAAAACGTAGTGGGAAAAAAATTCTATTTTAAACTGCCTACTTGAAAAAATTCAGTTCCTTTTCCAAAGTTTTTTCTTTTCTTTCAGTGATCGTATGTAGATGTAACATTCATGTCTTAGTTGGGTTTAAAAAAAAAAACCTAGAAAGCACACCTATGCCAAGAGTTGAATGAAAGCCAGTGAAAGGCTAAATACATCACTCTCTCCTCTTTAAAAGTCAAAACGGAGAACAGTTAAAACAAACCAATGCTGGAAGATTGACATTTTACACTAAGAAACAGAAGGAACACCGGTCAAATTCTCTAGGGGAAAAAAAAAACAAAACAAAACCCAAACAAACCACAAACTCAAAACTCAAAACCCAACCAGGCCAGCATAACTACCTTTGAAGAAATACTGAGGGCTTACCAAGAAGTGAGACAATGAGGTCAGATACACTCTATCAGAAGCACCAAACACAGAAGTAAAAAACACCACCAAAAAAATCCCCAACCACAAAAGCCATAGTTCTAGAAGCAGGCAGTTTGGGTCATTTTCAGCAAGCTAGTCTAACTCTGCTGGACAAAGAAAGAAGGCTTTAGACATTGGTGTTGGTTTGTTTTAGTAGTGACCAACATCATAGTTCTATGGAACTATAAGGTTTGGTCTCCTAAGCTCAGGTTCTCAACAGGCATGAAGTTCTAGACATTGTGCCCCCTGGGAGGACTTTCACTCCCCCCCCCTTATAAACCCAGAACTCCCCATAGGAAGAGCTAAGCACCCAAGAAGGCTATTTTGATAAACTACAGGGGAAGGAAGACAAGTGTAGGATTTTGATATCCTCCAGTGTCTCATGGCAGGTTATACAAGCTTCATGAAATAACTTTAATTCAAGAGACACACCCAGAAGCTGAAAACCATTTAAACCACATCTTAGATTAAACGATCATCACAGAAGAGCAAATCTGACCGAAGAACTGTTGTGATAAATGAAGAAAAGCTTGTTTCTTTCCTTCTTCTCTTAATGCAAATTAAAATGGTATGAAAACCTGACAACTGCCATGTCTGTGTGGACAAGGCCACATCTTGGCAGCTTCTCTATGGCCTCCTTATCATTATGGTACTAGAGACATTTGCCATTACTCTGACAAAACCACTTGTTCCCATCCACATCTAAAATGTGTGTTACAATGAAGAACAGAAGTAAGGAGAAGGTGGATATACCGAGTCAAGCAGCTGGAGCCCTCACTTCTGGAAAGGAAAGAACGAAGAAGGGAGTTAGAAGAGAGTTAAAAATGTTAACTGTAAAGCAATTAAAATTCCCTATAAAACTATCAGTGGTACCATATTAGAAAGCAGACCATTTCCACAGCCACTAAATGAGGTACCATAAATTAACCAAATGACACACTAAAAAGCTTAAACTTAAAATCTGCTAATCCCTTTAGACTCAGCCTCTAACAATTTTGCAGGAGGAACTGCAGCTCCTTTTGACAGAAACAGTAAATCATCCCCTCAAGCAGCATATCTTACTGCAAATAGGTATGTAAGAAACTAAATCTGTCCCAATCGGTTCAGAACAGTGTTTTAGAGCAGCTTATGATTATATTTTAGAAGAACTTTTTCCTCATTTAAAAATTCCATCAGTTTTAAAGTTAAACCCAGAGATAAATTGGGCACTTAGAGATACTAGAGGCTTTTTCAATAGATGTTCTGGACATTGTACTACCTTTCATGTTATTCTAGAGGCTAGTTAAGCTCATTGTTTGAAGTCCAAAAGCTTTTGGAAATTGATGTCTAGGGCTAAGCTTAAATCTTTAAACACTTTTCAAAAGCAAGATTCATTCTGAGAGCCAAACAGTCTTAGCAGTCAGCCTTTTCAACAGGACCTATTTGCAAAGATGGATCTAAAATAAATTACTTTATCTGGCTGTACCAATGAAAGCCATTTTCAGAAAAAAATTCTTAATACATCAGTCTGTTGTATCCACAGAAAGTAGCGGTTTCTAATTTGTCCTTTGTACAGCTGCAAGTGAAGCAAAGATCTTAAATTCTTTATCTTGGGGGGTGGGGGGCGGGTAAAGAAGCAAAATGTAGATGTAAAATACTGAACTCATTTATTTGGACAGTAGATGAGGCAACAGTGATACATTTATTGATTTTCTGCCCTACTAATTAACATATTGCTTTCAGCCTTAGAGTTTTCATCAAAAGATTGAGCTGTTTAAGACAGTCTTTGGAAAGTCACTTCTCAGAGATGCCACCTTAAAAGAGCAAAAGCACTATCTTTTCTGGTTTTAATTGGTAATGAACAAGCCAATTCTATGAAGACTCTGATCCACGTGCTCTGACATGCAGAGCTGTGCACAACAATGTAAAAAGCAAACCAAAACAACACATTGTGTACTTCTAAGTAGCAAATATGTTGGAATAGGATATTAGCATGGAAAACAGTCCCCATTATAAACATGGAGACATCAGATCTGTGTCCTTCATCTGGACATCTCATTCCCCGTTCTATGATGCACTCCTGCATAACTAGCAAGTTAAACAATTCCTTAGCAAGCATAAAAGAGGAAATAAAAAACGGGGTCCCAGGAATTAAGAACACATTTCCATTAAATTCTACCATGCTTAACAAGACAGTAGCTCATCAATTTTCCGAGAGATCTGCTCACTCATAACCAAAACAAACAATTGCAGCTCAAACACTAGGAAGGGAAGCTGGTGTTATTTATGTCCTATAGTCTTTCCATGTCTCCTGACATCAAGGAGGCTGTGCTTATTAATACTAGCTTATTTTTTTTAATGACCTTTACAGAAGTGGCATCTCAGAAGGCAGGAGAGGAGTGATTATGGTCTGCATGTGCCTGAAGTCCAGTTTGCTTTCTGAACTCCTGACTTTTCTCAACAATTACTTAGAAAATTCACTTTTATTCAGAATATCAGCACAGATCCCTGACCTTTGTTCCTCGCTACATGCAGATAATTAACCCGTGAAAGCAGTACTTTCACACCATGAAAGGAAGAAAACAAGACCACTATCTGGGAATTACTATACTCCCTGGACAGCAGAACACACAGTCTCAGTCAATAGTCACAAAAAAGGCTTCTGAAAATATTGTCTCATTGTCAGCATTAAGTCACAATAGAGGTCTTGCCCTTACAAATGCCTCTACAGAGGCAGGGCTCAGGGCCTGTGCAAAACTTGGAGGATGAGGACAAAGACGAAGAGTTTTTCTTCCCCTTCCCCCAAGTTTCAAAGGCATAAAGAAGCAACAAGGATAATAAAAACAATGGGCCCTAAGGAACCTGCTGCCCATCAAGTGGTATGAAACCCAAACACATACAGGGATTTCCGAATTAGACACCTGCTTAAAACAAATATATCACAGCTCTTAAACACAGAGCCATGGGACCAGACCCTTAGCTCACAGACTGCTGGGTGCAGGGGAGGCCCCCATGTGGAAGACTGTTCCTCTATTTTGTGTCTTTTTTTTTTTTTTGCCAACTGGGAGAGCTAGAGTACTGGGACATAGACAAGTACTTTTATACTTCAGTGGATAACCACCTATTACTGCTGTTAGGATACAAAACTGAATAGCAAAATCATTCACCCCAGGCTACGTGACAGTTTACTTCAGAAAATGCTACAGAAAATACTGTAGAGCCATGCATTAAGATGCATGTGTTTTAAATTCCAGGTAAGCACCTTCCATAGAAGAAGTGTGAAACTGCTATTCATACCCAACACAGTTCAAATGAACTGTATAAGGCTTTTTCCCTGATGCATTTTAATCATACCCTCAGTATACTAACGTCAAAATGAAAACCTTTCCTTACGTGCCGAGAAGCCCATTTGTAATTAATTACTTCCCAGTGTTTTTGTGCTGGTCTTTCTACTTATGATTTTACAGCTCCAAAGAATAAAATACACCCTCATTAATTAAAAAAAAAAAAAATGATATACAAAGCCTTTTCACTGAAAGTAGCAATACATTGATGTTGTGACAAGATGGACTATAATGGTGTTTAATAAAGCTGCAAGCTCAGGTAGAGTGAACATGCGACAATGTTAAAATAAGGAAATGAAGCAAAAAAGCACGTGGCAGGAAAAAAAGCACAGGGATGAAACAAAAATAGTTGTTGCCACACGTTGGGATTCTACAGTAACCTCAAATACAACAACCACGTGGGAACCCATCATCAAAATGAGCAGTACTTTTGTTTTCCACGGAAGTGTAGCTACACTGTAATTACAAAAAATCTTGGAAGTTTTATCTAGAAAGAATGCAAGTAATCCCCTTGTCCCTCGTCCTGCTGGATTCAGTAGTATTTTCAAAGGAGTGAAGGGGGGCGGGAGATGCAACTATTTTTATAACAATCAAGATTTCTTAAAAGATGAACAGTGAAACTGGTGGAATTTTTGCTGTCCATTTTCCACAGGATTTTACTTTGCAGATAGCAGATGTCAAAGCGGCACCAAAAATCTCCAGGCACTTGAGCGTTACAGAGGCTGCTCCAGCCTCTGAATACACTTGTTTAGGAAGAGCTGTCTGCTGGTGCAAGTAGCAGCTCTGGAGCGACATGCCTGAAGATCTCGGTGGCTGCAGAGGAGTGGCATCCCAGTGCTAGCTCAGGAACAGAAGCTCTGCTCAGTCTACCAAACCTTTAGTAAACACGGGTTCAAGTTCATACCCTGGGATAGACTTACTTTGACCTGTCTCCACCTTGGATCAACTTTAATCCACAAAGTAGGCAACTGTGTGCAAAAGGCCACTCACCAAAACCTTTGCAGATGCTTAGATGACCAATTGTCCTCCAGGGAGTGAATCTTCCACCCCAGGTGCCTCAGACTTGTTTGCCTCAATGACATGCATCTCACACTGGACCCACCAGAATTTTTAGGTGAGGGGTTTCTTTCCCTTGCACCACTGCAGGAACTTGGGTGTTCAGCACGCCTATCTACACAATACTCACCAAACAGAAGCCATATACAGAACAGCCCTGGTCTGCGAAGCAGCTCTACAGTCTGCAATGCAGAGAACTTCCTATTGTTTGGGAATTAGGGAGCAACTCCATGCTACAGCCTCCCAGAAGTGGGGAAAGATTTTGTCCTAAACTTTACCTATTGAAGCTGCTAAGAGCACAACCAGCTGTCTCATTCAAAAGGATTTATTTTCCTGGCTAGAAGCACAGTTGCTTTTCAGGACATGGCTACGTGAAGATGTCAATTACTTGTTTGTCTGTCTAGCAGACCCATCCCTCAAGTGTAAACGTACTGGTGACCATGACAAAAAGAAAAGTGATTTTCCCCTTTCATAAGTCCTGTGAGTTTTACAGAGCCAACACGACAGCAGGCAAGCCAGATTTGAGTTCCCTCTTATAATAAGGGAACTGGTTGCTAAGCTGTATTTTGTCACACCTGCACAACCCCACTGAAAAGGCAGGTGTAAACAGAAGCTATAATTTGCCCTGCTGTTGCTGATACATGGGAAGGCAAAAAACCCAGCTTGAGCCAGAACCCCAGTTGAATGCACAAGGCTGCCAGGCAGAAAACCAAAAACATCTTTTTACTACCAAACTGAGTGTATTTGATCTGAAAAATCACTAAGGCACAATAAATATGGAACCCCACAAAGAAGTTTTTTTTACAGTCAATTTTCAGAGGAGAGCTGCAATTTCTGTAACAAACATGCATTAAACCCTCAATAAAAAAAGTTAATTAAGACCATGAGGGTTTTTTTGGGTTTGTTTGTTTGTTTTTTTTACTCGAAATAAGTATTCTGCTGCTGAAAAATACAGTAAGTACAGTAGATATGGTTTGGCAGGAAAGGTTTGTTGTGGGGCTCTATGAGTAGAGATAACAGAGTTCCATTCCAGTACAACTTAAAACAAATTCAGTCACTCCATGCAGGGAAATAAAATATGAAAAAAAAAAAAAAAAAAAAGCAGAACATGAAACACCACAAGATCATAAAAAAAGCAGAACACAGATGTGCAGAAATGGCACAAAACCCACAGGAAAAAGAAAGGTCAGATATTTGCTATTAAAATGGATAACTAAAGTGTATTCTTTCCTCCATCTCACATCACAGCAAGTTTCAGTAGAAGCAGAGCACCACACAGTTTCCTCCATCAGTAATTTGGGGGAGACGGGGGTGGGGGGGAAGGTCTATAAAGAACAGAAGGTTTCCTTTTTTGGTCACACAGATTAAGAGGGAGATTTTGAAACCACATTCAAACATTCCTGTATCGATAGTTTCCAAATTTTCTCTTTAACTCATCCAAGAATGAAATAATGACAGTGCCCTGAAACAGAAGGCAGTAAATAAGGATATCGGAGAGATGACAAAGAAAAATACCAAAGAAGGTTCAGAGAAAAACATACGTGTACAGTGTGACACAGACACAACCTATATGGAAGGAAAGCTGCAGATTAAAAGAGTCTGTTAGTCACAAGCAGAGAAACATAAAAGGAGGAAGAAATCAAAGAAAAAGGTCTACTTGTATCATTAAGTGAGAAGAAATACAGAATAAACCTCTAAAAATGAAAAAAAAAAATACTAACCTTTACAGTGGCTCATAGTTATAAAAAAGAAAGTGTAAGTTTTGCCAGAGCAAACAGAAAAAAAGCTAGTGGGATACTGCAGACTCAATGCCTAAAGAAATGTTAGGTTCATATTCTAAGGAGGAGACCTTAATATTTTCACTGTTAGCAGCCTATGCTTCCTCACTAACCGCAGTGGAGCATGAAAAAGAATTGTTTTGTGGGTATTCAGGTTTGGCTTTCCCATGCCAAGCCAAGAAGAGGAAAGTGGACCATTGCCCATCACTGAGGTTCCCAGTCAACAGCAGGAGCAGATATCTTCCTGGGGGCTGAGAAACCTTTCACCCCTGGGCAATTGGTGCTTGTGCTCTGTAGCACAAGTAACAGGATTTTTGAAAATATGGTAGCTTCAATGTTTATGGCAGCCTCTTTATCAATACCTCATTCCCAAGCTGTAGATAAAACTGATCAAGACCTGTAGCTTACTCAACAGCTAAAGATTAAGCTTCCCTTAGGTATGACAACGGTTGGGTGGATTCACCAGGGTGGAGTGCAGGGCACGAGTCTGCTGGGAACAAAATTCCATTCCCAAAACTAAATTTCATTTTTTTTTATGATCACAGACCACCAGACGAAACAAGATGAGCCACCAGCCTGCAAACATCATAAACTAAGAGTATAGAAAGACATTTATTTTTACAGCCCAGAAAATGTGACATCCTCACCTGTAGCTCATGAGCCCCACTGACTAACACACACAAGACAAACACCACACAAATAACACCAACCTGCTACCTGAGACCATATGCTATGCTCAGAAGCTCACATCACAGAGGACCTTCAAGAGCAGATCCAAGTACACCACTCCAACAGAGCTCAGAGTAATCCCCTTTCCTTCAGAGCTCATTCTTTATACCAGAATCACCATCTTCACCAAAAACCTATCATACACACAGCACACAGATACTCACTTGCTCCTTCTCCCTTTGTCTAAATATGTAATGCTGCAAACAAACAAGGGTGAGCAAGAGAAGCAGGACCTCAGCTAAATCCAGGAGTGGAGACACACTCACCACTAAACTGGAAATATTAACGTGACTTGTTTTGGCCATGTCATTTCATAAAGCACAAAGTTTCTTACTTGTTTGCAGGTGGAGAAGAAGGAGCTCTTGTCTGCTCTCGTTCAATGTCTTCGTCTTCTTCTTGCACAGAGGAGAAACCAAGCCTGCCAGCTACTCCCTGAGAGCTGCCTGCTAGTAGGGCCCAACTAGCCCACCTGTGGCTAATTCATAGCCTCGACCATGGCACAAAGCCAATGGGGAGGGTGGAGACAGCATGGGTAACTCAGCTCTGAAAGGAAACTTTGCAGGCAAAAACTTCAGTGCTCATTTCAGGATGGAAGGGGAAAAAAAGAATTCTTTCTTCATTTAGCTGTTTTCTTTTCCTTCCCCTCCCCCTCAGTCTTGTTCTTTTCTCTATGGTTCTGCCCTTCCAACTTTCTTCATCTCTTAGCCTGCCTTTCTTTTCACATCAAGCATTTGTATAGCTCCAATTTCCTGAAAGGGAATAAGCTTAAATGAAAACCTAAAGGCTTATTTTAGACCCAAGTGAAAAATGCGTGGTTTATTCTGATAAATTAAAACCCATATCCAAGAGCTGTTGATGTTTTACCAGGGAGTATTTTTGCAATTGTCTTTCACAAAACACTCACAAAATGAGTATTTGCTTATGAGCTAACAGGAAAATCTCGTCAGTGTGCTCCTGTGTCAAAAATCATAGCAGCTCCTGCGTCAAAAATCATAGCAGCTCCTGCTGCACCAGAGCAGTAGTCTGACTCGGCCCACATCATTAGCCTTGCTCAGCGACAGGCATTATTAGGTGCTTTGGGGAACAAGCCTGGGAATAAGCACTTATGATAATTGCCTTTCCCTATTTAGAGGTTGCAGTCCTTACCTGTTAGAAGAGTGTCTTCCATGGTGTTGGTTTCTCACAAAAGTATTCTAGGATGTTTGTTTGCTTTTGAATGACAGGGCTTCTTCAGATATGTGCTTCTTTGAGTTTTTACATATGTTTAGGTCCTAAAAGAAATGTCCCTGCAAACAATATATTTCTTATGCAAATGTTCACAGAAAGTCATAAGTAATGTAAATTCAAATGAAAAAAATTCTTGTGTTTTGGTATTTCTGCGTGCTGTTTCTTTGTAAATGCAGGCTGTTTGACTCCTCTGCAGAGAGGCAGCCCACAGCTGATGCATCTCTGAAGTCTTCTTTTGCATACTGAAGTAACAGAAAAATCTTAGGCTGATTTTCAAACAGGCAAGTTCAGTCCACAGACTGGGCGCACATGAAGCCTTCCCACTAGAATCCTCCCCTCTCACACATGCCTGATCTCAACGGTGGGTGTAATTAATTCTCATGTTCTCAGACACATCTTCCCTCTCATTACCAAGATTGTGATTATACTGGATAGTGTCTTGTCTAGTCTATTAAAATGCATATTACATGATAAAAAGACCTTCAGCATCCAGAACTGTCAGTCCAGCACATTTCAGCTCTCGCTGACACTAATGGGAGTCTCCCACATGTAGGGATCTGAATATCTGAGCAGCGATCTGTGGCGTGGATATGAGGACAATATTGCCTATAGTCACTGCTAGCACACAAGCAAGTAGAGAAACATTTTTCTTCAGTCTGTTCTTTGGTATCCTGAAGACGAAGCATCTTTACTCTCTCACCATGTGCTACACTGGAGAAAAAAAGTCAGGAATAATTAAAGAAGACATCTGCTGTCCAAACTTCTGACAGAAGCATCTTTGATAAATAATTAATCTTAAAAAACTTGAGAGGTATGAATGAGATGGCAAGCAAGGCGCTCCTCTTCAGCATGCAGGCCTTCCTGGGTGACCTCCTACGGCACAAGCAGCTTATAATATCCTGGAGGGGGCACAAAGAGAAAATAGTTTTAACAAATTTGTCAATGAAGCTGTCAAGTACAGGTGTATGCTACAATCAGGTACTTGCATACTTCACAGCAGACATTATTATGCAATTCATGAAGTATCAGATGGCTTCCCACAATGAATTCAGGGAAGAAGAGGGAAAATATCAGATTCAACTCACCAACCACAACTGAAAAGCAATGTAACACGTTAATAAGAGTTTGCACAGTGTGTGTCCTTCATGCAGGACTGCGGTGATAAATATCCATGCAGTTACAAACTACATGACATTACACTGTTTAGACCTCAGGGAGCATCCTGCCAATTTTCTGTCTATCATTTATTTTTAGATCTGGTGGTGTACACACTTTGAGTGCTCTTAGCAGAAGGTCACATCCAGTGAAGTTTCAGCACCAAATAATTTTCCACCTTTGGTTTTGAGTAGTTTACATCATTCTTCCTAGAGCTCTCCTGATCCCTATGCTAGGGAGGCCTATAACAATCAAATGTATAAAGAAACACTTTATCCCTTCTCACAGTTAACAAGTAACAATGAACCTTCTTCATAATGAAAAATCATACAACTAAAATTTTAACAGAACCAATCTTTGTAAATCGGGGCTTTTAACTGAAGGGCAGTTCTGGATAAGAAGATACAGATCAAATATGTGCATATAAAATGCATGTAAATTATATATACATATTTACTGCTTTGGGCTAGATTAGCCTATATGAAAATTCTTTATAAGAGAGGACTGAAATGGTACATTTCTTTGTGGAGGGTACTTGAGCTGATCTCAAGTAAAAAAAAGTATTTCAAAGAGATATTGTTATGTGATAGGCAATGCATTAATGTGGAAGTGAAAAGCGCTCTGTGCTGAGGAGGGGCTCCCACATGGTTTAAATTTGACAAATTGAAAACAGTAGTAGGACGGTTCATCAGAAAATGTGAGACAGACATGCAGAAAGACATCTGAGTATGGCCCACTGCAAGCTACTCCTTGCTCATACTTTGAGACCCTGAAAAATAGTTTTCATAGTTTTGTTTTTTCTATTTGTGTGTTATAGGGGTCAATTACATTAAACGTTGCACATTTTCCCATCTACTTGCCAACCACCATTTATTTAACATAAATATTGATTTTTTTGTCTCAGTTAATCAGAGATTATCTGACAGACTCTTACAATGTCTAGCCGACTCTGCCAAAGGAAAGCTCCACACAGATCCTGTTAGACTGCCATTTCTTTACTGAGCGATAAGTATTTTTGTAACTGATTTTACTTCCCTTCCACTTCTGACAGAAGAAAAGTCACGAGTTGAATCATGCTTATCTGAATCCATCCTACAGAAGGGTGCCTAAGATTACTCACAACCAGATTTAATTAGGACCCATTTTGGATGACCAAACTGACTTAAAAGAAGGGAGAAAGAAAAAAAACCCTACTCAGTTCTACACAGAAGACGTACCAAATACCAAAAGAGTACAACCGAGAGACAAGTAATACATGCATATGTGTCAAAGTAAAATCTCTAAGGACTTTTTTGACTTGGAAATAGGTGGTGCTTAATAAAGATTTTATAGTTTATGGAGAGACATTCAAAGACATTTATTTGTCTCTTGTTTGTACTCTTTTGGTATTTAGGCTGAGAAAACAAGCACAATGTTTGTGCTGCAAAAGTATTTAATACTTTACACATTGCTAAGGGGGCACAAAGTTTTATAAGTTATTTTGTAGGAGCCTCCAGCACAGCTGCTCTTGTCTCCCTTCCGTAACACCCCATGAATCCTGTTTAAATGAGTGTTAAGCCTGGAAACTCCTGAGGTGCACCTGGACAGTGACCACTCTTTTGCTGCTTTAATCTTCTTTTGATTACATGTAGTGCACCTTATCCTTAAAAGTCTAAACACAATTGTGCATTTTGATAGAAGACCACAATCCAGTTTCAATTTGCTTTTATTTATTGGCTGAACTGGCCCATCACTAAGGTTGCATTACACAAAGATGAGAGCCTACTGTGCCCCTGCTAAATAGCTAGGTGATTACACACAGTCATTGATCAAAATTAATGTTAAGGAAAAGTTCAAGGCTATTAACAAAGAGGCCAGAAATAAGAAGCCTTTTATTGAACACCTTCTAATATTTTGAAGGGTTTTTTAAATGAGATCAGCTAACCAAACTTATCAGGGCAACACAAAACTCTTACTGCGTACCATTTAAATGTCATTTTGCTGAAACTTGTCCTTTGAAGAAAGAATGGCTAAATTTGGTTACATAAAATACAAGCAGACTCAGATTTTTGTTTACAAGTCAATCCACCGAAGACCTGAGAAAAGAATTTTAAAAAAACTTTTAAAGAATGACATGTCACAGCTACTCTTCCACAAAAATAACTTCTGCAATTTGTGTTCTCCCAGTACTATACTGTACCTGCGATTCAGACAGGCAGAAGACTAATTTATATGGACATCCACATCTAGAAATAACAGTTCTGAAAAGAAGCAGGAAATGTATTTTCTCAAAATAAATTAAATGAGAAAAGTCCACTTCTCTTATGACCATGATGAGACTGCTTTTATGCAGTTTTATATAGTTTTCATGTTTACTCAAAGAGGATATTCTAAATTAAAATACAATTATTTTACCAAGAAACATACCCTTCTGCCCTTAGAAGAACGTCCCATAAGCTGAAGAGCCGAATTTTGTGGACATTATTGAGCAAATAATTGCTTCCTCCAGAGAATGTCATATTATGTCTCCTATACAATGCAATACAATTTATTTTATAATGCATTTTCACAGAAATACCTCGCTACTCACAGAAGTTATGTAATACCGAAGCATTCTATTGTGGAGTGCTTCAATGAAAGGGAAGCGGTGTAAATGCAGACAGATGAAAAAGTGAGCTAAAAAAGTTTGTATGTCAGTATTGAGGGTACTGGTCTCAAGCCAGGATTTGGCAATGAACAGAAACTTTCCTGTTGCAGACAGCACAAGAAATCTAATCTTTCCTAATGCATCGTTAAAGCGGGTGTGAGGCAGAGAAGCGTGGAGCCTGGCGGGGTGAGGCGGGGAACTACTGCAAACAGCAGAGAGGAGAGAACCACAGGATGAATTTTAAACGGAAGACGAGGCAACGCCGGACCGACGGAAGGCTGCAATTAGGAGACTAAGAATGATACAGGGAGAAAGCAGAGTGCTGTGTAGGGTGTGAAAAGTCTTGAAGACAAGGAGACTGATTTATAACTAGAAGAATTCACAATGCAAATGAATGGGTGCATTTTACAGGACCATGGTTATGTGACTTGGTGTGCAGTACCGTTATTGAAGATTTTACAGGCAAAATGCCGTGTGAGAAAATGAAAGTTTGTAGAAGCCTCCTTTGCTGGCTGGTGAATCCTCACTGAACCCACAGACATTGGGAGCACAGAAAGTTATAAAAATATTAATTCCACTAAGCACTTGCCATGGCAATTGAAAAGATGCTTCTGGTTCCTGGACAAAACTGGTTTGGGACTTAGGGTGAAAGTCTTTTTTTTTCCCCTTGACTTTTTTTTCTGAAATGAAACTAAAGCAAAATTTCCTGAAAAACTGAAGCTCTGACTTTTGCCCATCTCCAGAGGCAGTGCTGAGGCTCAAGAATCAAGTGCAGGAACTAAGGCATGGAATAATGTATCAACAACTCAGAGGAGCAGGATGTGTAGTTTTACGGCTGATCTTGAACCACGGGACACCCACTGATTCTCCAAAATTGTTCTAAAGACAAATGAACTGTAATAGTACATCATGCCATGATTGCACATTGATACCATTTCCTGAAGTGATGTGATGACACTGTGGTAGGACCATTAACCCATCTGTCACTTTCTGCATTTGTCTCAATCAAAATGACAAAAGGATTCCGTAAATGTGACTTTGGGCAACGCAAACCCAGTGTTATGGACCTGACACAAAAAAGCAGTTGGTATTGAAAAGAGGGACTGACAAGACATAGACATATGTTTGAAAGTAGGACCCTTGCTAGAGGACATTTAAATGAAAGATTTGTCATTCCTCTCAAGCAATTTGAGATTACTGCTAAGACACCCCAAAGATCGCTGTAATTTTTTGACAGTCAGCCTGCACATATCATACAAAGCATCACACCAAACATCAGAAAAAACAAATTCCTCTAAGGTCTCATCTTTCTAAAATAGAGACGTCCAGTTATCAGTAGGCACATCTGAAAATACTGCCACTGCACTGACAGTTTTAGAAACACCATTCAGGACTGGTAGGAACAATGTTTTGATAATACTGTTGCTCACATCTCAGCCAAAATTTCCATCAGCCAAAATTTCCATTAACTGAAATTCTGGTGGATTGAGGACTGTGAGGCTTGGTTGAACATGGCTATATAGATCCGAACCATCCTTCCCTTTTGTATTTATTTAAAAAGATAAAAGTATAATTTATGTGTGTCTTGTCTCTTTTCTTTAAGATATGATATGTCTTTACCATATCTGAATAACTGAATCTCCAAAGATGCAATAACTGCTATTCTAACATTATCTTCTTCTTTCCATATCTAAATAAATATATAAATATCCAATTCCTGTGTACAGATTATTGTAGCCCAAGGAAATAATAATTAAATATCTCTCTGCAAAATTTTCTCCTTCTTTCCTTCCTTCCTTTTTTATTCCTAATTCATTAAAGTACACATGGAACACAAAATTCTGCTGCTTTTTAACAGATTTTGGTCTGTTGAAGTGTCATCCATCTTGCAATGTAGATAACGAAAAATTACAGATCAGCTTCTAGAAGTGAAGAAAAATATAGAACATTTTCTGGAGCTCAGAAAAAAATCTGCACAATACCTACTAGGACACTGATATTTAGAACTAGTATGTAGAAGTAAATAGTAATGAGAACTAGTATTTAGAAGAGCTGAAGACCAGTGACAGACTTAAGACTGAAAAAAAAAATCATATTGCAATGTCTTCAATAAGCATTGCTCTGCTTTCCAAATGTTGTTTCACTGATAAAAGGACTAGAGCTGTTAAATTCTAGAACATTTCAGGATAAGCAAATGAAAAAGCCAGCAGCTGTTTCAGAAATAATAACGAGGCTAGAAACTAAAAATCACAAGGTCCACAAAGATACTAGTTTGGTGACACATTTTCCCCCCAGCCTCTATCTAATGTCCCTCAGTGTCCCACAGCTACCTCCCTGCCTGAGAAACGCCCCCACTATCCATCTTTTTATTCTAAACACCAAGTCTCTTTATTCGTTGTTGTTCCCTGAGTAACCTTTCAGCAGGATCAGTTCCATGATCCGGATGCCAATGAGTACACCCCGAACACTGGCGCTAGCACGAAAGAGAGCAGCAGCAAAACCCATCACTGACACCACACTCAGCTCTGCCAGCCTCTTTATTTCCAGACCCAGACAGCTGCCTTGTCATGGCTGAAGGAGCAGGACAAGGGGGGACAAACTGGTGAAGTAGGAGCAAGTGGAAGGACATGGGCAGAAGGAATCTCCAGCTAGCATTGCCACCAAACAAGGTACCTTGACCGGGGCCTTTGGTGTTACTGCTCTCTAAAGTGCAATCAGAGCAGAAAGAACAAATTGAGGAGGGCTTGTGAAAGTTTACCTGTTTTTCCTACCATGTCAATTGTCTAAAAAAAAGTTATTACCTCCCCCTAAAGCCTTGTCTAACAAATAATACGTTCCATCCGCCAAGTTATCTTTTTTTCTCTTTTTTTAAACGCCTCAATCATCCAGGGATAAAGGAACGACAACTGTATTTATTTTATTTCCCTAAGTGTAATTTCTCTCCACAGCAGATGTGACAATTTACTGCCAAAGTAAGTTCATCACACAATTAGCGGTGTGAAAGGAAAGCCTATTGTGTACCATAATGGTTTTTCTCGCCATTAGCAGTTAATAATTACTGACACCAGCTTTAGGGCGGGCTGAGCCCCCCCTGCGCAGGCCTGGGCTCTGCATCCCCATTTCTCTACAGCACCGACAGCGCTGTTCTGCAACCACCGGGGACAGGGGCAGGAGAAGATGCTTCATAATGAATCCTGATAAAGCCATTATTTTATTTCTCCCAGACTCACAGAGCCCTTCTCAGGTGGCGTGCATGGCCGTATCTGGATTGGCATCAGTCCCCTAAAGTCACTGGACTCATCTGATCCAGCTTGACTACTTTTCCATTGGTGGTATTTTGGATGAGCCGTTGCTTTATGGTTATAGTAATGTCTTTCCTATAAACTTTTATTGCACTTTCTAATACCATTTCATAAATATTACTAGCACAATACTGAGTAATTTCAACATCTTGTATAAAACGCCATAAAGTAATAATAAAGATTGTCAAAACTGGACCTTTAAACTACACAACATATTTTCATACAAATCACGTTCTAGTAACTGACCCTGCCTTGCTTTTTTGGTGCTATCAGCATTTCCTACGACAGGTACACAGGGTCCCCTGTGAACACCTGTCTCTGCTACCATTGCTAACTTTTTTGCCTAGTAGGCTTTAAAAAAAAAATCTATTTTGGGGCTATTTTTTTTTTTTTTTTTTGAATGGGGGTGAGGGTTGGTTTTTCACTGAGAAATCAGACAGATTGTTCTTTTCTGGTAAAACTACAACAAAGAACTAAAATAAACCCAACAGAACTCCCAACAGAGTCAATACATCAGAAATTTATGAAGAGCCAACTAAGAGTGTAAAGTTAATGAGCATATATTGAAGCCTGTTAAACCACCATGTACATGCTTCTCATCTGGGAGTAAGGCAACCTTCAAACTACATTAACCTAAGAGTACTTTACCCCAAACAAGGGCATGCACACTGTAGTTTAAAGGCTTTTATTTATGCCCATTGACTTTACTTGAGCTGTTTGCATTCACCTGCTCCTCTCTAGGCAAGGCCTGAAGTTGCTGTCTGTCTCTCTGCTGCTCTCTACCAACTTCCACCCAAAGCAGCAATCTTGCTTTTCCAACCAGAGGCCACAGTTATCCCTAAGTCCTAATCACCAATTCACTCTGCCTGTCAATCACTGCTTGCATTAGGGGACGGGGCAGTCACCCTGGGGTGTCTGCCACAACAAAGTCCCTATTCTGTACGCTGCTGTGGAATGGGCTCTCTCTTTCCATTCACTGTAGTGAGAAATGACACATGGTTTTGATATCTAATTCAGATGCGTAAAGTGGGTGTACAAATAGCATGTCATATCTTTCGGGACGTACTGGGGAACGAGAAAAAAAGAAAAGTAATAATGTATTGTTCAGTGAGATGGGTTGAGTGCCCTGGTTGATGTTCCAGGATAGTTGATAAGAACTCTCTATTACCCAGTTTAGAAATGAGTAATATTTATTCAGGCAGCATTACTGACATAATGGGAAGCTGTTTCTGTAGTTAGATCAGGAAATGGAAAGTAGTTTTTTAATGCTTGAAAATATATGGGCAGTGTAAACCAGATGCTGGATACAAAGCAATCTGAATTCACAACGAGCAGCTTGTCACAACCATGTTAAGCGGCAAATCTCCAGGCAGCTTTTACTCCTACCATAGTCAGATGTACCATTTCTCAGACCAAGTTTGGCTACATCATGGTCATATAAGAACTTCTTTGCTGGCTCTCCTGCCGCCTTCCCACCCCACTTTGCTCTGCTGGTGCCTCTGCTCCTCACTGGACTCTCAGCCTATGTGACTGTGTGCCACCTTCCCTTGGAAGTGTTGTTGCAGAGCTCAATCCTGTCCCTTTTCACTTACACCTTCCGTGAACCAGCACATCTACCAAGCACATCTGCCATGTTTATCTAGCTGTTATACCTCCACCTGGACCCTGCTGAGACCTTGGACTGCCTTACCAGCTGGGGAGAGGCAGCAATGTGGTCCAAATATGCATGCACACTTATGCATGTCCCAGGACTAAATCCTCACTGCCAGCAAGCTTTCCCTTTGAGAACATTTCATGGGCTGCCAAGAGAGATTGCAGAGAAAGTTCATGAGAATTGCTGTATTTACTGTCATAACAATCATAGAATCATAGAATCGTTAAGGTTGGAAAAGACCCTTAAGATCATCGAGTCCAACCATTAACCTATCACTACCAAGTCCACCACTAAACCATGGTATTGTCTGATATCACAGGTGACTGATCATTTTCCTCTGATCCAGATAACTGTTGTGCTGAGCGGAGACTAGAAAAGAGCCTCTCAAATTCTGTCCCCCTTTCTTCTAACTCCCAGTCTTCTTCTGTGTGCTCAGAAGGGGGACTGCAGCTGGTGAGAAGGGAACAGTTAATCCCCTCACTTTGTAGTGCTTCAGACCAAATCCACTCTTTTGCCCCATGTCACTTCCCTTAAGAAGCTGCACCCACAACATAGCTGTCTTCACCAGCTGTCTCTCTGGTCCCTGTGCTTTGCCTGCCAAGCTGGTAATATGCTGCGTTCACAGAAAAGGCTGGAAGACATGGAGCAGGACTGAGGAATAACATTTCATCAAGGAGATTCATTCATTGTAGGCTATTTAGGATTTGAAATTGGCACCAGCTATTCCTCAAAAGATGTATCGCAGGGCTGCAGAAAATAGGGTGAAAAGGAATTTGAGAGGTCATCTAATCTACCCCATCTCAAAAGGGCCATCTGTGGCACATTTGTCTGACCTGTTCTCAAAAGCTTTCAAAAACGAAGTGCCCATGTTCTATCTCTCCGGGGGTTTTTAGAGCCACAGTCCCTGGGACGTGGAAACAGGCATCTCTAGCTCCTTTCAGCAGGCAGCCGGCTAGCAGCACAGTTGCAGTGCACAGCTCCCACCCGTGTTTCCACATGCTGGGAAGCACTATCTGACAGTATGGGAAAGCTGGCTGCTACATTTCTCAACGCCAGGTTGTATGAAGCAGTTACAGCAAAGAATCCCCCTTCAGAGCAAATCCTCTCACACACACAAGCCCTCAGAAGATTTTTTCTGGCTCACAAGAGAGTCGCTGCTGAGCCTGGAGCATATTGCGTCACGTGGGAGGATTTCACCCCATTCTAAGCTTCCTCAGAATTTCTATGTCAATTTCAATACATCAAATTAGGGATTTCCAGCAAAGCTAGACGAAAGAACAAGCACTCATTTGTACTTTTCAGAACAAGGAGTTATTGGCCAAGAGTTATGCATTAAGTATCACCTTTTAAAAAATTTATTTTGTGTGTTCGTCCTCCCTCACACCAAACCACCAATGCCTGCACAAGGAGCCTTCCATACTTTTTCCAACCTTTGCATACTGCGTTATTATCTGCACACCTGTGCTGGTTTTGGCTGGGGTGGAGTTAATTTTCTTCATAGTAGCTAGTATGGGGCTATGTTCTGGATTTCTGCTGAAAACAGTGTTGATAACACAGGGATGGTTTAGTTACTGCTGAGCAGGGCTTACAGAGTCAAGGCCTTTTCTGCCTCTCATCCCACCCCACCAGCGAGCAGGCTGGGGATGCACAAGAAGCTGGGAGAGGACACAGCTGGGACAGCTGACCCCAACTGACCAAAGGGATATTCCACACCGTATGACATCATCCTCAGCATATAAAGCTGGGGGAAGAAGAAGGAAGGGGGGGATGTTCAGAGTGATGGCGTTTTGTCTTCCCAAGTAACCATTACACGTGATGCAGCCCTGCTTTCCTGGAGATGGCTGCACACCTGCCTGCCAATGGGAAGTGGCGAATGAATTCCTTGTTTTGCTCTGCTTGAGTGCACGGTTTTTGCTTTGCCTATTAAACTGTCTTTATCTCAGCCCACGAGTTTTCCCACTTTTACCCTTCTGATTCTCTCCCCCACCCCATTGCGGGGCAGTGAGCGAGCGGCTGTGTGGGGCTTAGTTTCCAGCTGGGGCTAAACCACGACAACATCTCATCCATTTGGGTATTGAAAAACAAGGCTGCAGCCACTTTCAGCTGATTTTTCCAGAAAAGCAAATTGCTGCTTAATGTTTTCAGTCTTCTCACTTTGCAGTGCATCAGCTGATGATCAGGCTGCATTTTGGTAACCCAAGCACTAAACTTAATTGTCACTCAGAAGTAAATTCTTCTGTAACACTTCTGTCCCCTTCTGTTATTCTGGGTTTCTCATCAAACTGAATTAGCTCGTACACAGTGATTTGTTTCCTTTTAAATGATACTGATTAAAAAGAAATCACAGTCTAATACCATGCCACTTGGCAATGGCAAACAAAGAGTAGCTATGTTCTTCTGAACATGGACTTTAACAGAAGCGAGAAACAGAAGCATTTTTCCCCTTCATTGCTCTGCCTCAGGTTTTTTTTTTTTATTATATATATAACATGCTGCTCACTACCCTTCCAGCATAGCCTCTTCACTTCTAAAGAAAGAGAATGAATCTCCTTGCAGACTCTCTGCTATTAATTGTTTATAATGCATTTATCCGAAGGAAACACAATGATATCTCAGCAAACATTTCATATTACTTATAGCAGTAAGTGCTCTAGGAAGTTTGTATGAGCTGTTCCCTCATGGCTGAAATAAGCCTACTTCATACTTTTCAATACTGTACTGCCTTGGGACTTTGCGCAGTAGACATACATTTTAAAGTTACATAAGATTAATTTTTTATGCCATTGAAGCGAATTGGCTTTGTAATTAAATTTATTTTCAGTTGTCTTCATTTTTTTTTTTTTTTAATCGAGAATGCTGCTTAGCTTACATTTGCATTTGGAAGATGAAGTATTAAAGAGCACTATAATATGGTATGTGAGAGCTATGTTAAAATTTATTTTCTAAGAAAATGGAATTCTTATAATTTATTGGTAATTATGTAAAATGTTTTATAATCAAGAGATTTTGAGAGAGAAGGAATTCCCTGTCTCCTGAATTTTTATCTGTTGATGGAAAGAGAATTCATTAATGTAGAAATAATATCCATAAGTAAGGAATAGATATGTCTCTATCTCTTCTGAGTGTGAGCATTGAATATCATATGAATTCAGTAATATTAAAAGAACAGAAGATGTGATGGCTACATTATGCATGAACCTGGTGTAGTTTGCTCCTTCAGACTTTGTCAGCTTACTTGTGCTTTTTCATTCCTTTTACAGCAGAGATCAGAGAGCAAAAGATTCCCTTGGCACAGTAGCTAAATTGGATAATAATATATTAAGGGTAATAGGAAGGGGGAAGGGAAGAGGGAGGGTTTCACTCAACAGCCTTCAAAGATCATTAGTGGAAAGTTAACACTGAAATAGCAATGAGTTCACATTTCTGCAAATTCCAGATTGCTTTCCCAATTTTATTTTTTAAGTGTGCCAATAGAGCAAACAGCACAAGAAGATCTCTGGGGTCAATGAACTGATTTCCCTGCCAGGCTGGAATTATTCCCAAGAAAATGTTTACTACTATCATATCTTGTTACCTTGGAACGTCCCAAGAAATGTTTCACCTGAAATAGCAAAAATCCTATTCTGAACAGATGAAATGTAGCTTTTTAATATTTACAGCTTCCCAAGTCATTCCTTCCCTACATCAGGGACAGGATGCTAGATACTTAGACTGGTACCAGTCCTTGGCTTTTCAACTCAGGAAGGCATTCTTATTCAGAGCAGCATTTAAGTAAATGTTTAAGTGCTTTCTTGAATCAGAACCAAAATTGTCACTCTCTAGGTGATATATATTTGGTTATTTTAAACTCTACTTTTTTTTCCTTCAACTCTTCCAGTTTGGGTTGTTGTTTTTTTTTTTTTTTTTTCCTGTTACTCCTCCCTGAGACATCTCAATTTTTTTTATTATCAGCATTCTGGTGAATGCATTCCCAGAACCAAATGAATTGTGGTCACCACTCTCATACCCACCCACTTTATTAAAAAAGTTGGAGCTATTTAATTTTGCACTTTTATCTGCTTCATTATGAGAACATTACTGTGTGAAGTTGGGTCAGATCTCTCAGCAGCCACCATTCACGTCAGTGCAGCCCATGCTGACTCTCCTTTCTGCTCCATCAGACAAACCACAATGAAAAGGAGAGGAACACAGGACCGTCAGAAACATCACCCAAGTGCTCTCACAAGTGCTGAAAGAGACTTCAGAGCCTTTGGTGTGAGAATAAGTGGAATGATAAAGAGGATTACCTCTTGCTTATGGAAAGCAAAAAGCAGAGTAACA